>NW_028227265.1:38707692-39307692 GCF_978045245.1 Mus caroli | reverse complement strand
AACCCTATTGTTGGAACAACATGATGTACTAACCAGAACCCTGGAGCTCTTGTCTCTAGCTGCATATGTATCGAAAGATGGCCTAGTCGGCCATCAATGGAAAGAGAGGCCCATTGGACTTGCAAACTTTATATGCCCCAATATAGGGGAATGCCAGGGCCAAAAGAATGGGAATGGGTGGGTAGGGAAGTGGGGGGCGCTATGGGGGACTTTTGGGATAGTATTGGAAATGTAATTGAGGAAAATATGTAATAAAAATATAAAATAAAAAAAAAAAGGAAAAAAAAATATTAAAAATCAAAAAAAAAAAAAAAAAAAGAAACCAGCATCAACCTAACTTCTAGCATCTTAGTGCTTTGGTTCACGTTATTATTCTAGTCTTAATTATTCACCACTCCAACTGTTCTGTTTGCCCCTGCTCCATGAACACAACATTTTCTGCCCTTAGGAAGGTTTCACTTCACTCTGTCCCCATATCGACCCCTAGATTCCCTATATTTAGGGAGTACCCTATAAACAACATCCCCCCTCTATGCTTGCATGTTAGATCTGTACATGTCTTACATTTGCCTACCCAACATCTATTTCCTATGGATCTTGCATATGCAACCCACAGTTCCATGGAAAAACATGAATGCAGTCAATCCAGGAACCAGTAATCTCAACAGAGCATCAGGACCAAACGGCTTCAATGGCTGCTTCAGGGGCGAACAAACAATCTAATCAAAGTCGATGAGGCAGAATTCTAAGACTTTTAGAATTACCAGGGAAAGAGAATTCCATTTCCAAATGTGTTGACCATTGAGATTTAAACCCCAAAATCTCAGCAGCTATTTAACCACAAAGATATGCCCAGCATGAGAAGAAGACATTAGCAAAGCAAACACAAACCAAAAGCAGGAGAATGTGAGACCTAGCTCTGAGGAAAGCCCTGATATCCCAGATCCTTTTATGCACAAAGCCAGTGCTACTTCTGGATATCTAAACATTCACCTGTAAGCCCAGGTATTTCCTTTCTCACTTGAGCCAGTCTGAACTAGATTCTATCTCTTACAACTAAGACAACCATGATTTGCATGGCTTCTTCATGATTCTAATTTCACACATGCTCAGTGGCTAGGTTCAGGTCCCATGTTCCTCACCAAGTCTTCTTCATCAGCCTCAATCCTCCCTCCCCTCTTCCCCTTTCTTTCTTCCTTCCTCCTCCCCATAACCCATCTCTTGCATATAATTTCATCAATTTATGGACTATTTAAATTTTAATATTTCAACCCTAAGAACAGTTTTTCTGTCTGAGATCATGTTATATGGGTGTTTTATATTCTTCTAAAGACCAAGTACTCCTTACCTTGTGCATCGTTTCTTAGGTCCAAGGAAATGGACTAATTTCTTTTCTTCAAGCATAACATCAGTTTTCTTACCTACCTGCTATGATCTGCCTTTTGGGGTTTATGAAATCCCGCAAATCCCCCAAAATACAGACCCTAAATCCCACTAATTTCTACATACACAGACTTAAGAAATAAGATGAAGGCTAAAATATTACTCATCAAAATAACAAAAGCCAAGATAGAAGATCCATTCGGATTATACTTAAGTGAACCCACAAGCACAACTTCAAACCAGGAAAACTTAACTGTCTAGTCTTGGCTAAGCTGTACCACAGAAGCTTCCCTCAAAGAGTAAAGGGCAAAAGGCACATAAATCATGCTCTTATGGATAGTACACGTCCAAGAAGAATGTAGACGGAACTACACTGAGTAAGCTTCCTTCACCTTTGGCCAAACATTGTTACTCTACTCTCCCAATCCATGGACAGAGACAGGAAGATTATAAGTAGCACCATTGAATAATTTCCTCTGCCTCAACAGAAACACTGAGGCTTTGGGAAGAAGCCTCAACACACATTCCAAGCCACTCACTTACTTCTTCAAGTCCTAGCAATATAAAAGGATTCCCAGAAGTCTCATGGAACTGGCCTAAGAGTCTGGGTGATTTCATTCAAAAGAAATGGACATGCTGCTGTGTCACAGGATACATTTCTGTCATTATATCAGCCCTAGCCTTTTCTCTTCCAAAGTTTTCCTTCCAAATCTTTCATTTTTTATATTTTGGGGACTATGCTGAAGTGGAATTTTATGCTTCAAGAAGAGAGAGTTGATGAATCATGGAAAGTGTAATTGACAAAGAATTGGCATGTTTTTCACTTTTCTTTTTTTTCTGCATCAACTGAATAAGATTAGTGTCTTACATGGATTATTTTTTCAATAAAAGAGAAGGCTGTGTTGGCAACAAAAATTGCAAAACAGCAACATCATAAGCTTACCTAACCATCCAGTGGAAGAGAATTTTCAAGTTGAAAAACTCTCTTGGTTCAGCAAACCAAAGACCCAAGTAACAATTACAACTGAAATCATTAAACACCCCCATTTTCTCCTATGAAGAAATTGGATCCTCTAGGGTTCTTAGAGGGAAAAGCAGAAGCATTAGAGGAGACCTTACATAATAACCTTTCTGTAAAGCTTGGATGGCACAAATGATTTTTTAAGACATTCAAGTCACATGCCATTAATCAGAAATGACAGTCTTTATTCACATATATTTGACTGAGCTGCATAATTTTAGACTCCACTAGGTCTAGATAAATGACCCTAAGTATTGTACTTTTTCAAATTGACAATGATTGATGATAGAGTAAAAAAACGAATGCTGAAAAGGGAGCCTGAGGTAAACACCAAAAAACAGTTTGCACAGTTTTAGGGGAGGGAGTTAGCAGACTTTCTTCTTTGATGCATCTTTGTGTTCATATCTCTGACTCCTGAATTCTCTGGTTTATCCATTAGCCATTTCTAAACTCTTTATATTATAATTCATATTTTGGTGAAGAACTAAGATATCTCTAGTTATGTTTGTTTTAAAAGTGAAAAGAAGAGCTATCTGTCAATCTAGATGGCCTTAGTTTAATCCCTGGGACATGACAGATATACCCATCCCCTCACATAAATACATGATGGATAGATAGATGAGAGAGAGGGGTGGTAATCACAGGAAGAAATGTGATAGAACCGTCTTATTTATGATGAGCACTTGACAGATATTTAATCTCTACACTATGACCAATTGTGAGTCTCTGTGTCAACTGTGTGCTGCAAAACGAAGCTTACCTGATGAAAGCTGAGAACTAATCTAGGGGTATAGAGTTACATGCTTAGAAGTCAATTGGACTACTAGCAAAAGTCAACCCTAAGAACAGTTTTTCTGTCTGAGATCATGTTATATGGGTGTTTTATATTCTTCTAATGACCAAGTACTCCTTAACTTGTACATCGTTTCTTAGGTCCAAGGAAATGGACTAATTTCTTTTCTTCAAGCATAACATCAGTTTTCTTATCTACCTGCTATGATCTGCCTTTTGGGGTCTATGAAATCCCGCAAATCCCCCAAAATACAGACCCACCAATTTCTACATTCACAGACTTAAGAAATAAGATGAAGGCTAAAATATTACTCATGTCCATCTAGCAAAATAGTAATGGCAGATTCTCATCTAGACCCCATGTGCTCTTCAACTATGGGTGTTGGCCAAATTTATAGTACTAGGCATCAGTTTCTTCCTAGCAAGCAAGCCTTAGATCCATTTTGAGAAAGAGGTTGGTTACATCTTTAACCTTGATGCCACTATTGTACTCATGGGTATATTTTGCCAGGCTGGTCATAATTGTAGCTAACAGGATACACAGTTAGGTAAGATTACTGATGATGTCCTTCCATAGTAGCCTCCTTAGAACTTCCTAGTCTGAAAGCTGGCCAGTAGATGGGAAATTTTCAAATCAGTGTCAGCTTAATTTTATCATGCCCTCTGATCAGAGTATACGGTGTCTTTATAGACAGGGTCTTAACAAAAAATTCTTATGAGCAACCACAAGCAATAGCAATAAGATGATTTGTTTTTGGGCTCTCTGGGACTCCTCGGACAAACAACTCAAAGGTATCTTATACCTGGCCCTGGGGTCTTGATTGACTTCATTTAAATTCTTTATATGTATTCGTATTTTCAGGAAGCTCCTAAAATAATAGGTCTCCATATACATTTTTAAAATATCCTTAGAGTGAGTAACCACTCCTGTGCCCTGCCATCCCACCCCCTCCTCATTGAAACCTTTTCCCATTATTCTCTCTTCTCCTTTTGCACCCACCTGTGTTCAAACATCCCCTTCCTGTAGTCTCGCCCCCAGCCAATGACCTTTTTAGTTTTCTGGCTTCTCTTAGTACTTCAAGTCAAACACAAATGAAAAAGGCTTTCATTGTAGGTGACTTTTAAATTTCTGTGAAGAGGCCATGAGCAAGTCAACTTACAAAGGGAAGGGTTTATTGGGCCTTACTTTCATGAGTTCATGACCACCATGGTAGAAAGCATTGCAGCAGGCAAGTAGGCATGGTACTTGAGCAATAGCTGAGAATTTGCATACCTGCCCACAAGTAATAGGCAGAGAGAGATGTCTGGTAAATGACATGGGTGTTTGAGATCTCAAAGCTCACCCTCAGTAACACCTGTCCTCCAACAAGTCCATATTTTCCTATTCCTTCCCAACATCTACCAATGAGGACTAAGAATCCAAATACATGAACCTATGTGGACCATTCCCATTCAAACCACTGTGAGGAGCGGGTGTGGCGGCAGTCCCAAAGGCGCCAGGGACTGCAGCTAAGTCGTATGACTTGCACCTGACTTCCTCATATAAACCACAAACATCTTGAGAGCTGCGCAGGTGTACCAGGATACCGGTAAATCCATTTTGATGGAGATATGCCCCTGCTGCCCTGATTAGCTGAAACTGCGTGCCTGGTGAGGTGGCATGGCCTGCTGTGCGTCGATGAGAACTGAGAGTAAGAGTGAGAGGCCCAGGGCTCGGGGGGGAGATATAAACAAGAAGAAACAGGACTGAATAAACTGCTGTTAGAAGGACTGGTGGTTGTGTCATTCTTGCTGGTCGAGAGCGGACGCGACAAACCATCATAATTTCTATCACATTTTTTTCTCTCCAAAGCTTAGGGAATGTCGTAGAAATAGTAGCTGAATGGTTTTCAGAGCCAGAGGTTGGGGCAGGTTGCTTCAATATAGTGTTGTCTGAGCATGACAGGATTGTGGTACTCATGAACTCACAGCAGCTGTGTTTGGCTGCAGAAGACCTCAGAAGAGCTGTCTAGGCAACATTCTAGCACAGATGCAGATACAGAGAAGAGGAGCTTCTGAGGTCCCAACCATAGCTGAGAAGGTACTGGAAATTGGTGCCTATGATAGGAAAACAGGCCACATCCAAGTAAGCAAATAAATAATTGAAAGAATATATATATATATATACATATATATATATATATATATATATATATATATATCATCTTAATAAAAATGATGGAAAGTTATTTCACTTGAGAAGTCAATGATGGCCCAAACCTGATAAGTAGTAAACTATTAGGAAGAGAGTGAGCTAACATCCCAGATTCTACATCAGAACGTTGATATTTGTCATTGACCCATGTGTGTGCTGTAGTGAAATAGGGAGATGATTACCTGAAAACTGTTAAATTTCCTGAATCTGAAAATTTTCAATTTTCAAAAAACTTGACAATTTACAATAATATTTTTAATCAGTTTTCTGCAAATATTTTTCCTGTTTCATCTGCTCTCCTGGAATGTTGCTGGCTCATACGCTGAGAGTCTGTTTACTTTAGTTTTCAGTATTCTACAGTCTGTATTTAGGTTTGGTCCTATTGGGCTGTCTTCAAGGCCACTGGATAATTTTCTTCCATCAGTTAACCATTAGTTTTTATTTCCAATTATATTAGTCACCTTTCTTGTTGCCATGATAACATAGTTAGCTCTACACCCTACTGAGTTGACAATATAAACCATCACACTGGTATTGTATTCTTTTCTCAAGAACTTTCATTTTTTATTTTTGATTTTTTTCTCATTGTATGCATGTTTTATTGTACGTCTTTGGCCATATTTAATAGCTGCTTTAAAATACTGTCTGTCAGTGCTGTCAATGCTGTCAATTTGAGGACTGTTTATGGTGACTGATTTCCCCTTTTTATAGGTCTCTTCTTCTTAAATCATGTCTGTCTCTTTAAAGTTAGATTTGTTTGGGTATCATAAATATTACAATTAGTGTCTAGATTTTTTTTAAAATGTATTTTGGATTAGCACACAGAGTATTGGTTTTCATCAAGTCAGCTTTGAACATATCAGCTCTTACACTTTCTTCTCCATTGCAGCCTTCCCCCCTCCCACTCCACCCCCCTAGAACTCTGCTGTCTCATCTCACCTCCTCCCATCCTGCTGGATCCCCTTTTGTACCCAGTTAATGGCCCTTTCCTCTTCCCTTTTAAATGCAATCCTCTGCATGGCTATGACTAAAATCCCTAATAAACAACTGGAAGAAGAAAAGGTTTCTTCTGTTGGCTCATCGCGTCAGTACATGATGATGCATATTAAGCTTCACTACAGTGAGTCTGCAAGATGGCAATCAGCTACACACAGCACCAGGAACTCGGGAGCTACACAACCTGGTCAGGGATCATGTATACCCTAGAATACAACCTCACTGACCTACGTTCTCATGTCTCAAAGTTCTAGAATCTCCTCCATCAACTGAGGGACTAACATATAAAATATGAGTTTGTAATGGGCATCACATATTCAAGCCATAAGAGACAGAATGTGCACTGTTAGGTAGCTACAGGAACCATAAGTCACTGTCCCGAAGAATTCTCCATTAAGTGAGGAAAGTTAGTAGCTTCACTTTGTAATTTGACATAAATAAAGTTGTCTCTAAGTTTTCAATGACGTCATCCACATACCACCAAGACAGTCAAGATATTGGCACACGCTCTCATGACAGCTCTGAAACAGGAAGCTACTGGGTTTCGACAACAGCAACAGAATTTTGAAATCCAGACTTAGGAATGAATCATAGGCAAGAAGTGAAATGGCTAGTTGGGCCAGTCCTATACAACTCATCGTAGAGTCAGCCATTTAAACTGGAATTTTCTGGGAGCCTTTGAGAGAATTTATTCAAAGAAGAAGATATGCACTATCAAAAAGTACACATAGGTCTAGGGGTGTGGCTTCATGGTAGAGTTTGTGCCTAGCATGTGTGTGGTCCATGCATCAAAAGGAATGGATAAAGTCAAATGATGTGGACAGTGTAAAATATACTGAGCCTCTTTGAAGCACTGTAGAACATAAAGGAAAAACAACATAGCTTCTGCTCCCCAAGGCTTAAAGACTTTGTTTTCTATATGTTTCTTTCAAGGTATTTGTTGGTTTGTTTTGTGTTTATGCCCTTGAGACAGAATCTCTCAGTACAGCCTAGGCTGGGCATGAGTTTTCTATCCTTCTTCCTCAGCCTCTCACAGGCTGAGATTATAGGCCCGAGTCACCACATCTGTCCATTTAAAGCATTTCAGGTGTGTCCCACTCACAGCTGGCTGCCTACATGCACCCTGGGATAGCTATGCATGTAGTCCAACTCAAAATTATGAGAATGATGACTCAATCATGCAACTCTTGAGCATGAGCTTTGTCGTTGAGGACAGTATGTCACACTGTCCAACGTTTAGACAGCTCTGCTGCTGCTTCATTACCAGGACTTGTAATGAAGGAAAGATGAAGACCTATGGGTCTTTAAAGCGAAATGTTGACTTCCTTTCCTCTGAGAAACAAGTTGAGTAGCACCTCTGGGCAGGTTCCAGGAAAGTTTTATCACCACATTAGCCGGTGGCTACCTATCAACCAATTTGGGCTTGGGTGGCTCTGATCATATCTCCCTCTCTAGTGGGTTAGAGCCCCATCCTCTACAAGGAAGTATTGAGGAGCCAAGTATATCCTCAATTACCATTATCCTTTGTTTCCAGTCCCCTGAAACCAGTTAATAATCTTTCTTCTATTTGTTCCTTTTTGGAACAGTGTTTCCTATAGTCCTTGTTGGCCTTGTATGTACTATGTATCCAAGGATGACCTTGAACTCCTGGTCCTTCTGACTCAGTTTCCCAAGCACTGAGATTATAGGGGTGTGCTGTCACACTCAGCTTAATGATTACTTTTAAATTAAAACTTCCCTTTTTAAGTTTCTAAATGACTTTGGACCCTCAACTGGCCCTGACTGATGCTCATATCATTTTACATCTCTGTTCTACCTGGAGCATCATGTAGTTTGTGCTGAATCAAGGCGCTAAGAATCGCCAGCTCAATGTTAATTAAGATTTCCCAAAGGATTCTTTGACTACAAGCCGTTTTTCATAGCTGAATGCATGTTATGAAAGTACATTGAAATTCTACTGTTCCACTTCGGAAACGCTGCTTTGGAGACACATGGGTAATTCCACCCTTCCTTCAGAAGGTGGAAGAGCTCATTGCCTCCAAAAACATCCAAACGTTTAAAAACGTGTATAGTGTCCAAGACACATATCTGCCAGGAAGCTTATGAATAGAAAGAAATGTGAGTGTAAAAACCGCAACAGAGATTTTAGGAAGAAGAATGGCATTGCCTGTTACTAGAGGAAGTTTGGGGAGATAGTTCTGGGAGCAGAGGCACAGGTCTTCACTCTTAGATGAGGAGATTTGATGGAAATGAGCAAAATGGAGTAGGACAGAAATGAAGGAAGGGAAAGAGGGAGGGAGGGAGGGACAGACGGACTGAGGGAGGGGAGGAGGGAGAAGGAGAATACACAGGTGCCAGTCAGAGCCCCTGTCTACAAGTGGTAAAAAAAAAAATCCAACCAAATAGCTTTAGTGAAATGTGTTTTGTTGACTTGAATAATTGAGAATTATAAGCCATTCTTTCCGGGACATACCCCGAGTCACCACACCCAGGCTCTCTCTTTCTACCTCTTGACTTCATTTTCTTCATTGAATGTTATTTCAACTCCCAAGATGTAAGGGGGGAAGTGGGGGAAGGGAGTAGGTATTCCTTTTTCAAAGAGAGGGACAAAAACCTCCAGAATTCACTCTTGTAGACTGACTGAGTCTTTCCCCATGTTCTGTATGATATATTAGTATTCTTGCTCACCTGCCTATCCACAGGCCAGAGCAGAGTCAGCAAGAAGCATCCCATGCCCAAGGTAAGGAAACAGCAGGATGAGTTACTAGATGAGCAATTGGATGTAATGTCTGCTACTCAAAGGCTGAGTCAAGGAGATCACAAGTTCAAGGTTGGCCTGGGCTATAGAGATAGCCCAAGTGCAACTTAGGTTACCTAGTGAGACCCTGTGTCAGGTTAAGAGAGGGCTGTAGCTCAGGGATAGAGTGCTTGACTGCCAAGCAGAGGCTCTGGGATTTATCCTCAGTATTCAAAACCGAATCTTAGGGCAGAAATGCTCTCTGGTGTTTTGTGGACAAGTTGATTTGACGACACTTTAAAAAAAGGAAAATACTCAAATACTCGGTACGAAGATGGCAAGGCTTCCTGACAGTAGCTTCACAAGGTTAGAGTTGAGATTGAGATTTAGTAGGGAAATGGCACTGAACTTGGCCCCACTGGAGGTCTTCCTCAACTCCACATTTACTTGGGAGAATTAGTATGATGCTGGTAAGCCCTGGTGAGGAAGTGCTAACAAGATGTGAGCGTGCCTAATAAAAAGGGCCCACCCTTGCTGATTTATAGCCAGCTAATTACCTGACAAATATCCAGGCTGCGTTCACCCTGCTGGGTAGCAGTATGTCAATATGAGGTGGGACAAAAGGCAGGTCCTGAATGAAGGATTAAAGAGAAAGGTCTGATACCTTCCAGTGGACACTGGTACTCTGATTCAGATCATTTTGAACTGCCTAGAATCAGACTGTCTGTCAGTCAAGCCCAAAGGGCTATTTGTAAGGAAATCTGAAGTGACTCAGAATCTCATTCACATTCCAAATGCTGGAAACTTGGGATCAGAGCAGAGAGAAGATGTATCAGAGATGCAGAAATCCAAGAATGAGACAACTCTTCGCCCAAGCCTCTACTCTGGGGGCTCAAAACCATCTTCTGTTAGTTAGGTTTCTTATCAGTTTGGAGACCAGCACGCTGTAAAGTTTTAGAGAGTCAACACCAAGGTTCCACTGAACAGTTCGAGGTGATACAGGACCATCCATGTGACAGGACTACTAGAGTCTTGCCCTTCACTAGAACATTTGTGTGTGTTTAGAAAACTTGCTTCTCTGAACTAGGCAGAACTACCAACTAGGGGCTAAGCATTAAGAGATTGAATAAAACCAGGTCAATTTTCTATGCTCAAGGAAAATAAAAAAAAATGTGTGACCTGTTGGATTTTCTTGGCCCAGTTGTCAATCAGGGGAGCATGGTGCTTCTTGAGTTTATACAATGTTGCCCTTACAAATCAGCCTTACAACCAAAGACTGACATTTTTGCACAAAAGGGATATTGAGCAAAACAGCCCAGGGTATCAGTTAATCCCAGAAAATAGAATGATAGAAGGCAAGGGACACAAGACATACAACAAGTCACAGAAACCTGCAAAATTAATGGCTCCTGTTGGTTAACTTTTGTGAAGAGTCAGAGCCTCACAGCAAAGACACTCTTCTCTCCCACACAAATGACTATAAGACTTCTTCCCAGCCAGCCAGTGGCTTCCATTCAGTTACCTCATCTAGGCCTCAGATATTCATAAAAGACTTCTCCTAGTCTCTGATTTCAATGAGTAAGACTTTAGCTAGAAACACAAAGATGTTTTTAAAGTTGGTCTTTTATTGGAAGCGACAGAAACAAACTCTAGTAAGTTTGCGGAAGCAACTTTTCCTTCTTGTCCAGTGGAATCTTGCTGATGCGCATCTGGCCTAAAGGCCCGCTGGTCTCCAAAGGGGTAAGCAATTTGACAAGCAGAGGCTTTCATAATGGGCGCTTTGTGCTCTTGTGCTTGTGCCTGTTTTAGAGTCCCAGAGTAAAGGGTATGGGCAAAGTAAGTAAGGGTGTTTTCTTTCAGTTATGAGAACTGAACTCAGGCCCTGGCAGATGCGAGGTAGGTGTTCTGTCAATGAGCCACAGTCCTAGCCAACTCCACTAAAATTTGAAGGGAATTCAGTAGGCTAAAGTAGAAGGAAGTCCACCATAAAGGACTTGAGAAGGAAGAACTAAACCTGCTACAAAGATGCCATAGTTTGAAATTCTCAGGCCATCTCTGATGAGAGTTCTCAGAAAATGAACGGGATGGCGGGGGTCACCTAGGGACACCTGTTAAAACACAACTGCCCTGACTCAATCCACACTCCATGAACCTGAGTTTTGGGAGAAAAAATCTGGAATTTGGATACTTAAATGGAAATATCAGAACCAATACAGTCAGTGATGACATTAATTTCATTCCACTGGCAGCCAGTCTCTGCTTCAATTGGCAAACGTCAGGGTGGGCCAAAGTGACTGGCTCTCTCAGAACAGGTACCTGTTTGGAGCCCATCAGTTTTAGTTGGGAGAGTTACATTGAAGAATGCAGTCCATGCATCAGGCACCAGTAGTAGAGACAGAAAAATCACCAAAAGCAGAAACCCACTGCTATGTCCTATTGCCTATTGGTAATAAAACAAGCCAAAAAGCTATATAGATTCCATTGTCCAGTCCTTAAAACTCATTTGAAGTTTGGAAGTAATGTATAAATGATCTTTAAAAATTAGGATACATGGCTTTTCTGAATCATTGGAGGAAGTTCTCCAGACACAGATCCAACCTGGCACTGAAGTTTGCATAGAGTAAGTGTAGAGCAGCCAATTGCCTCCCAGAGACACGCTGCATGCATTCCACAGCTGCCAAGAGTTACTCTTCCCCTCACCGCACCCCTGGCCACAGACTGAACCCTGACGTGTCCCAAGCTTGCAGTGTCTTCCCCTCTGCCTCCTGACTCTTCGGAAAGCACCAAGTCACAAGCCTGGGGAAGCCCCAGCATCCATCCCCTCCAGGCTGGCCTTTGGGGGTTACCTTCTATGTGCTCTGCTATCCCCCCAGGACGCCCCAGGAGAATTGATTTTTGCCAAACGTTGGCAATTTAACAGATAGTCTTCTTTGTCCACAAGGTCTTAGTCACAGCGAAAATTCAATAGATGGTTTTGCTGCAGGCATATTTTCAAATGCCAGGAACGCATCTGACAGTGTTGAATGTTTGCAGGGCTATTGTTAGGAAGATTAAACGCTGTCCCACGTTCATTCATTCATTGAACAGCCACACAGGGAAGCTAACGAGAGAAGGCAAGTGCAGCAGAGGCGTTTGGTGCGTTTTGTAGAGAAGAATTTATTTTCTTATTTTATGCATAAAACCAAAGACAGGAACCTGAATAACAGGCAGGTTGTATAGCCTCACTATGCTTGTGGACAGACTATGAGAGTTGCCTGCAGGCGCCATGAAAGGCAGGCTGAGAGTAAGGGAGACTGCATTGCCAAAGCCATAAAACTAATTATTTTGGCACACACCTAAAACAAGTTTCCCCCTTTCCCAGATTCCTATTGGTTGCTTTGTGTCAGCCATCAGTTCGAGAAGGATTTTTGTGGAAAATGGGTCACATGTATGGTTACTGCCAGGGGCATCTCCTTGCTCTCCTTCTGACAAAAATATTTTACTTTTCCCCAGAGAACAAGCTCCCATTAAGAACTTAGACCATGTTCCTCTGGTGGTCTTGAGTCAATCATCAATTCTAGGGATGAACAGGTGACTTGAGTCTTTGCAATCACATCAGTACCTTACACTTGCCAACAGACTAACTTAGGCTTGGCACAAGATCTCATCAAAATTTAAAGGATGGGTTTATTACTAAGATGGTGAAATGTAGACCGGTCTCTTTTATGCCAGGAGTGCTAGCAACAAGAACGTTGTGAGTTGGCCTTCTAGGAGGCATTGAATGGAACCCAAGGATGAAAATAACATTGTGGAAGTCAGAGCAAAGACAGAAATAGAGAATGAGTCCTGATGACTTGTTTGTGCTGTTGGCACAGCTGTGCTTGAAGCTTGTCCCGTCCCTGGACTTTTCAGTTATACAAGCAAATAAATTCCCTTATTTTCCCTAAGCCAATTTGATTTGGGTTTTTATCTCTGGCAATTGAGAGTCCTAATTAAAACAGGAATGGACAGAATAATGTGTTTTGCTAATTTTGTTTTCTTTAAAAAAAAAAAGACATCCATTGAGCACCTGCTGTGGGCTGCTAAAGAATTAGAAAACATTGTCCTTGCAAATCGCTGAAGACAGATGAGCAACAAGGTACAAAACCACTTTGACTCAGAGCAGAAACAGGCATCTTGATTCAAATAGTCACTCTAAAGGGGCTAAAATGACACACAGAGAAAGATAAGTGTGGGAGGAAGGGGTTGGGTATTCTTGGGGGTAAGTGCTAAGTTTCGCATTTCTTACCCCCTTAGCCAGATTGATTTGGGCCTAAGTATATACGTTCAAGGCATCCTTGAGAGTCTTGGCCAATATTGTGATCATTTCAGGGGCCATTGGGAAATGGGACCTCTAAGCCATTCAGCTCCCCCTTCTCATTCCCTTTTCATCCAGTTGGGTTTGACAGCTGACTGGATGCTTCTGAGTTTTGGTTAGACTAGTTACAGTCATGTTGTTTTCCCCTAAAATGCTATTAAGGAATGCTTCACTCTTGAGCTATTTGTTGTGTTACTGATGTCACATTAAAAAACAAATCCATAAATCTTAGAACATCTTAAAGCATCCATTGTGGACCCAGTGTAAGTTAAAGGGACACAGATCTGAGAACTGGACTTTTTTCAGTTCCCATGGATCTGTGTGTGCTACCCACTCTATCTATGACTAAGGAAATAAATTACATGGTCATCTACCTTGATGTTCATCTAATGGTGCTTATTTGTGAATCTATTGAAGTACAATGGTTGGCTCAAGAAGAGAGACAGATGATCAAAGTGTATAAATCCTGAAAGCTGTTTGCATCCTTAACATTGGGTCAGCCTGAGGTCTAATGGAGGATCAACCTACTGTAGAACTGTGATTAAATAGGATTTGCTGAAGAAAGTATCTAGGAATGATATTGGAAGGTACAGTTCAGGAGGATGGGGAAAGCTCTCTTTATAGTTGTAAGATTTGATCATCAGGGAGAAATGCTAGGACTCTCTTTGGAAATTATGGTGTGACTGGGTGGTCTAGATTTCCATAGTCTTCCAAATATTCACAAGGCACTGAAAGATGAGATGCTAAATTTCCGTGTATTAGACATAAGCAATTTTTCCTAACTTTCTTAGCCTTGCCTGTTCATCAGAACTCAGAAATCGGGACAGCAAGATGAATCAGCAGGCAAAAGCATTAGCTAAGTGTCTCTTTGTGACTTTCCTATTATTGGGATAAAATACCACAACTAAGGCAAATTACAAAAGAATGTGCTTAGATTTGCTCATGGTTTCACTTATGGTTTCTGAGAGTTAGAGTCCATAATAGGAAAGCAAAGGAACAATTGAGAGCTCATATCTTGATCTACTATTACGAAGCAGATAGAAAGAGAGAGAGAGAGAGAGAGAGAGAGAGAGAGAGAGAGAGAGAGAGAGAGAACACTGCGAATTGGATGAGTTTTTTGAACCCTCAAAGCCTATCTCCAGTGACATACCTCTTCCAACAAGGTCACACCTTCTAATTCTTCTGGAACTGTCTAAAGACAATGTATTCAATTATGTGAGTCTATGGGTACCATTCTCCTTCAAACAACCACACCTGATGACCTGAGTTTGATACACAGAACTCATGTTAGAAGGCAAGGACGACTCCTGAAAGTTATTCCCTGACTGTCACATATATGTGTGTACATGTGCACATCCACCCAAACCCATCACACACTGAAACCACAAAAACAAAAGAAAAACAAACAAATAAATAAACACACACACACACACACAAAAACCACTTTGGTCATTTTAAAAAAATCAGAAAGCAAAGGCTGGAGAAATGGCTAAGAGGTTAAGAGCATTGGTTGCTCTTCCAGAGGTCCTGAGTTGAATTTCTAGCAACCATATTGTGGCTCACAACCATCTATAATGAGATCTGGTGTCCTCTTCTGGCTGGCAGGCATAAATACAAGCAGAATGCTGTATACATAATAAATAAATCTTTTTTTTTAAAAAAATCAGAAATCAAAGCAAAGACTGTGTAACTAACTGTTCCACTCGTTGTGTTGAGTGACATGAAGATTTTAATGTGATTTTTCTCATGCTGTAGGAATTTTTTGGGCAATATCATATTGTCACTCAAAGACCTGCAACACCCGAGCATATTTTGGAATGTCCTTCTTTACATGGTCAGTGGTTCTGGGTGTGTATGGTCAGCCATTCTCTCTGCATTCAGTTCCTTTTGTAGTCTTCATCAGGCTGGCTTTTAAATTGCTTTTATCTGTCATTTGTTGATTTAGCTTTGGTTGTATATGGTCTTCTGTACACCCAGCATCCAAAATTATCTGTTTCAAGCCCAGGTTACAGGTCAGACCCTAGCATTCCAATGCTCACCCTTTCCCAATGGTACCATTCTCACTGGAGTACAATCTTATGTCCTAGCAGTGAGCTATCAGAGTCTGTACCAAAGGTTCTCACATGATCAGGACTTATAGGGGCTCATAACAAGTCATGCCTAAAATGCACTCAAAACCAATTATATCTGTCTTTGGTGCTGTTACATCTTTTTAAGGTTCCTGGTCATTTGTTGCTATGGCACATCATGGACAATTTTGAACATATACAAACAGGGAAAACATGTAATGTGGACACACAACCCTACATCTCTCAGTCACAGCCCACCCTCCTCTCCTCAAGGCCATCCTCACCGTGTTGTATCATTAGAGATCACGTTCCATATACAACCCCACTCCATCCATAAAGGTCTTAGGATGGAAAGTGTAAATTAAATAAAAAATGAATTAAAAACATAAAATAAACTTGAGAGAAATATGTAACACATAAGCACGCACATACACACACACACACACACACACACACAATTGAGGACTCCCAATTTAGCCACATTTTAATGAGAATATGCCTAAGTTGCTGGTGTTGTGAGCCCCTGTAAAGGTCTCCCCTCTTCAGCATCCCTTTCAGCCTCTCACTTGGATCCTGTACTTTCTCCACCACTCTTCTGCAGCCACCCTGGCTGCCTTGCAAAGACTCAAACACTGTGAAACAGGAAGCCCTAGCCATGATTCTCCTGGCCTGGGGTGTTCTATTCCCAGCAGAGAGGCTGCTTGTGTATTCTCCCATGCCACTTTTTGAGTGAACCCTTCACTGATTACCCTGTTCAAACTTGCTCTCATCTTGATACCCTGTATATCCCTGCTTATTTCTATTTGTAGCATTTCACTGAGGCCTCAAATATGGAATTACTGAAACGGCATGCCCTATCAGAATATAGCACTGTAAGACAGGGATCCATGCAAATATTTGCTGAGTAGATGTAAGAGTGATTGGCTCAATTGGGTAATATTATGCCTATGTGTGAGCCAATGAGATGCCAGGATAAAGGGGAAGAAGTTGGATAAATAATCTATTTCATAGAGCTTTCATGGAGGACACAATATTAAGAGGCATGAAAAGATGAGAATATTAATAGGTAATGCATTCAGAGTGGACTAATGGCGGAAGGTACAGCGTTTGAAAGAAATCCCTAAATACTAAGGTGACATCAGAGAGGACAACTGTTTCTTTTCTTAGCTGTCTCTTGGGCTGTTCATACTACAGAATGAAGTCAGGTTGGTGAAGCCGAAGGGACAGCACAGTCATAATCAAACAGTCACAATACGTAGGCCAAATGCAACAGTTCCTAGATACATATGCATATGTTTATGTGTGCTAGCAAGGGGGGAAAAAGAGTATCGGAGTGAAACCTAATTGGGCAAACCCACAAGCATCCCTGCTCACTAAGCCAGGGCTCCCTCCTCCTCAGGGGAAGCTGATTCCCGAGGTCTGTATGCGTCATCGCTGTTCTCCTTGAATCAGGAGCATTGTTGGCTCTTTTCCAAGCACAGGAAACTGGGAGACAGCTGAGAATCTCTGAAAGGCCGGAACTACAGAGTCAGGCATAAAGGTACTAAAGCCATCTGTCCCCGCCCTTCTCCTACTGAACCAGAAGGCCATGCGGAAGCACCCGCTAAAACAGGTTGTTTCCATCTCGGCTTGGAGCATTAAGCATTGGTCTCCAACATAAGAAGGGGACTTCCTCTTACCCTCTCACATCTAAGGCACAAGATTACTATCTGTTGAGGCCGGGCAGAGAAACATCCCAGGGTACTGTCATGAGGACACCCGGAGATGAACTGGAACTAGTCATGCTCTCCATGTTCTTTCATTCCTCTGCGTCAGACATCACAGAAACAAGAGCAATGTTCACACAGCTCATACACTTTGCACCCCCACAGTCCTAATAGTGAAAAATCAGAATGTTAGCCACATGTTTGCCTCCAGTTGTCAAAGCCTACCAGTCGTCCTAGGTCTCAAGCAAAGAGTTCAGCCGAAGAAGAGGGACCAAGAGGCAGCAAGGATTCTTGCGACCATCCATGTAATTTTAGAGAAAAGGGCTCAGCACTGGAGCAGTGGCTCAGTGATAAAGAAGATGCTTCTTGAGCAAACATGAAGACCCGAGTTTGGATGCCCAGCACCCATCGAGAAGGCTAAGTGTGGCTGACTGAATCAGGAGAGAGACTCTCCATGGGGAGGTGAAGATAGGAGAAGCCCTGGCTTTCAGAACAGCTAGGCCTGCCCAGTTTGTAAGCTCTAGGAGCAGAGACCTTGTCTCAAGTAGAAAAAGAAGTAAGTGAAGTGACTGAGAAAGACAATTGACGTGTACCTCTGACCCACACAAGCATAAACATCACGCTCACGTGCCTGCACGCATGCTCATACCACAAACAAATTTAAAGGGCTACCACTGAAGCCATTTGTCCCAACCCACTGCTGTCCCTTGCTTTGTTCAGGAACAAAGAGGTGTTTATAAACATAATTAAAAGGAACTTTTACTTAAAACTTAATGGGTGAGTTTTTTTCAGGGTTGTTTTGAAGCTTGCTGTGACTTGAGGAACACACCCTCACCACATTCCCCTATTAGAAGAAATAGTATCTAATAACCAAATCTTCTAAATTCATCATTTCTACCGAGAAAGATTAATGTAAGCACATGCTGATGTGACATTTGTCACAATTTGGGTCACTCTAAGTTTCCTTTGCTGGTGTGGAGGAACGGCACTCCCCAAAGAATGGCCTGCAATTTCTATGTCTTGTAAATGCTAAAATATTGCTATCCACATCTACCCATTCATGTGGGTGGCCTGATGATGCTGGCTTCTGAGCTCTCACAGGTGACTAGAAACAGAGCTTGCTACAGAACCTGAGGGGAACTGGTTTTTACCAGTTGAAGAAAGAGAGCTCAGACAAGGTTTGTAACTCTGCCAAACCTTAAGTAAGTTTGTAAACATCATCATAGAATATGCTACGATGTTTACATCGCATCTTTTATTATTAAGGACTACTGTGGAAGTATGAGCAGAGCCTACTTCTTAAAATATTTTTATATAATAGCTATGGCATTCAATTATACAATACTAATTGTGCTAACTGTACCAAACCCCAGTCTGTTTTACGACTGCTTCTCCCGCTGAGCTCGCAAACTCTACATAAACACCATCTGTATCAAACATAAAACTCTTAGCTACCCTAAGAACACAGGCTTACCAAATGTAGCTTATTAATTCTGCGGCCAGCCAGTTTCATGGCTGATGTTTGAGTTCCTACCAGCTACCTCACCCAGATGATCTTCCCATGCTGTGTGTACTCTTGTCTTCGACTTACGGGCAAGGTACCAGGGTAGCCAGGCTCATTGCAGGCACCATGACCCAGGTGCCCAGAATGTTGGCTCACATTTGCACAATTTGTTTTGCATGGAATGCATTTTGTTCTGCAGAGTTTGCTGATTTCCTGTGTTTGGGGAGAGAGGGAGGGAGGGAGGGAGGGAGGGAGGGAGGAAGGGAGGGAGGGAGGGAGGGAGAGAAGGAGAACTCAGGAAGATAAACTAGCTAACAGTTGAACTTCCTCAAAGTCCCTTTGTGGAGTGTTGGCAAGATTGCACCTCAAGACCTCAGATGAAGCTTGCTCCTTGCCATAAAAATTATTTAAAGGGGGGATGTAGCTGCTTAAAACAAAATTCTGAAAAGTTCTTGTCCAAGACAACTAGAAACTTTACTCAAGAAGCTGAACCAGAGAATAACAGCAAAATGCTTGCTTTTTTGTTGTTGTTGTTGTTTTTGTTTACTTGCTTTGTCCAACCAACGGCCAGCTGTTTTCCAGCAGTGTGGAAATGTAGACACACTCTACCAACGAACAGAAACATCTTAGCAGGAAGAAAGCCAGTTGAATCCACCAAAGACTGTTTGTACCCAGTTTCAAATGCATTGTGTTTGGATTGGGGCTTCTGACGATCTAAAAGCAAAAGTGATCATCAAACCTGAGCATATTTAAATCTTGTAATAGTTCACTGACAGAAGTCCTGGTCTTCCTGTCAATCAAGGTCTTAGGAGTTAAGCCACTTTGGGAGATGCGAAGGGTTGGAAAGACTATAGAGCGAAGGCATGGAATCGGGTTCTGCTTTGGAAATAACTGTGGTTGGACTCAGGTTCATTGGCCAGACAATGCTGATCATCATTAACAAGTTGCCAGCTAGGTGTGCCAGTGCTTGGGCACGGTTTATAAAAATGTTATTATGGAAAAAATAGTGTCTTTTCTTCCAGGTAACTGTCCCACCATTCAAAGACGGATGTCTTAATTTGGCATCCAAAAGCACACAAGAGGTCAGACTGTATGTAGGTAATTTCCTCAGATGCTGTTATTTGTCCCCAGGGGCTCCACGTGCTCAATACCAATTACAGAGGAGAGGATTAAGAACAGGCAGAAAGGGGTGAGGAGCAGCCCAGCAGGCCTGAGTAATTTGGACTAAGATCTTGTGTCAAATTTGCAAATTACCAATTAAGGCAGGTTTAGGACATGTCATCATTTCTGCTCATTGTGACAAAGGGAAAATTAAGACTCTCCCTGCATGTTAGAGGGATGTCAGCAGTGACATATAACAAGAAATGTTATCAAAATGCATCGTTCTTGGTTACAATATCCTTGGATGCAAGGCAAATGGATTGGAAAGAAAATGTAGGGCAGAAATCTGAAAATAAATCCAAGACCCAGATCTCAAAATAACTACTCTGGTATTGAGTCTAGATAAGTCACTCAAAGATCGAGCAAGTGAAAGCTCACAGAATGCTCATGGCTGGCCTTCCATGTAGGTATGTTTAGAATTCCAGTCTACTCAATCTTGGCAAGTGACCAGTTACAAGGTACTTTTAGTCCTTTATTTAAAATCAAGACAATAATAAAATTTGTTGACAAGAGTCATATATTGCATTTGACAAGTAGTTGGATCGAATTCCTCATACCCAGCAAAGGCATGTATTTCTCAGAGACGGAGTGAAAACTCCTAAAGGGTAATGCAGGATGCCTGCTGCCAGGGACACATACTCCTTCTACCCTTCCACATTAAGCAGATCAATTCCCTGGGCTCCCTAAATCATGCATAACAATGCACATCCACTTGAAGGTCACTCTATACCATCTTCCTTAAAACTTCCTCTTCCTTATATATGTGAAGCAATATAGAATCCACCTTGCCATTGGCTGGGCACCTAGTGTCCTGATACTTGAACACAAGTCAAAGCCACTTGCCAGAATACAAAATAATGACAGAAAGACAGGATGGTAGCGAAAACAATCAGACTGGAAAGTATTCACACCAAAATAAAGTGCCATGTGGCACTGTGCCCCGTTGAGAACATGGGTTAGGTGGCGCTTTGCTCTGGCTTGCTGCTTGCCTAGCCATGGGGAAAACATGGATTAATTACTCTGTTTAGTGTTGTGATGGATTTCTGTCACCCATCTACACCCACAAGCATCCATTACACATCCTACACACGAATACATAAACACACATACAAATGCCATGGATATTCAAGTACTTGAAATCGAGTAGAATTAACAGGACACTAGAGTGAATTTCCATTGTCATTTTGTGCCTCTGCCTCTTGGGAATAATTAGGGGAAGAAGCCTCAGTTCCTTTCCGTGCCTCAGTTTCTTCATCTATTACGTATTAACTCTAACCTCCCCCCCACCGCCATTCCTGGCTGAGATATGGAAGAAGTCATTCATGGTAAACTGCTTTGCAAAGTACAGCATGCTATACAAGTGCTAGGGATAATGAGGCATTTCACAAAAGAGCATCATCATTCGTTTGCTGTGAGGTGTGGGTCCACACGCCAGCCTGTCTGTAAAGGTTCTTCTTTGAAATTAAATTGAGACTATAACCAGCACCCCCTGCAAACCCCTGGTGCTGCCTGAGGTTTGACTCAGCAACAAAGCCAAGGCTTCTTTTCATCCTCTGTCCTGTTGGAGTTCAAGCTCTGAGAGGAACATTTTACCAGCAGTGAAAATAGCCTTTTATTTTATTTTATTTTATTTTATTTTTATTTTTACAGCAGACTTGAAAACTGATCTCTCTTGATGCTAACATAAGGATAAGGTTAGTCTACTGTGACCACCAAGAAAAAGGAAAAGGCCTTGATTTGGCTTCTTTTCATGGTGGGAACATGGAACAATGTGGAAACCCAAAAATTGGAGAACATTCTCAAATGGGGATTTCTTTTTCTTTCAGGTTTACATGTCAACAGGGTCATGCCCTTTTTGTACTCAGCCCTGCCTTTCTCACATGAACACCTTCAGAACTCAAGTTAAACAACTCCTCAGCAGATCATCTACAAACCCCCTTTCCTGGCCTTGCCCCTGCTCACCTCTGTGTGAACAATGCATGCCCACATCTGTTAGCTCCTCTACTGGTGCCACCCAGTGCCCATATTGCCAACCTGACTCTTTTCTCCAGCCCTCCCTTGGGCTGGAGATATCTCCTCTTCTAGGTCAAGACTTCCATGTTGGCTTCTGACAACCTCCCAACTCCTAAGGCCACTCCTAAACATCTGTAATTCCAGGCAGCTTTCTCTATTACCCCTAGCCAATTGCAATCTCTCCCTTTCCTAATGAGAATTTTCATTTGCTCAGATTAAAAAGGAAATCGCACACATTTGTTTTATGTCTCCTGTTGGCACACCTCATCATTCTGGGTGGTGGTACCTTCCCATCCCCAAGGGAAAAAAATGAAACTCCGGTGAAGGATGGCCTGTTATGATTTTTTAAAATCTTTATTAGGAAAAATTTCAAACATCTACCAAGTAAACAGAAGGTGCTATTTATCTCTGCCTTTCCTTTGGGACCCATCACAGGGTTCTGCATGCTGCAGAAGTAAATTTAAGTAATTAGGGCCTAAGGCAAAGGGAGCTGTCTGCCTGCATATCTGTTTCCACATCTCCCAGGTGGCTTAGCGTTTCCTCAATAACATACACAAGCAAACACCTGTAGGCTCTTGCAGTCTACACAGATGAAACTCGGCCACCAGCTTTAGCATTCAGGGGACATGTGTATCCTTGAGGGTAAGTTTGAAGGATATAGAGAAAAAATTATGGGGTTATGACTATTTTCTAAGAAAATTCAAGTCTGGTTGAGTAGTACTTGTGTAGTAGCCTTTGAGGGACAACCTATTCTGTCTCAGAAGTGTAGGGTTGTTCACTACATATTACCGATGACAAGAAGTCACTTTTCAGCTATATTTAGTAACTCCCGCAACCTCAGATTCTTATGTCTATTATTTTAGAATAATATTCTTTTAAACTTGAGCCTACTTACCCATTAACTTTAATGTTTTCATTCTCCCTACATGTGTGTGTGTGTGTGTGTGTGTGTGTGTGTGTGTGTAGCAATGAAATCCTTAAAGTGAACAAGAATTCCAGAGTGATGGGTTACACATCCATGCTGTGTCATACGCAATTAACTCAAATGGACTGTACAGTCCATTATTCTGTTAGTGCATGGAAGATCAATAAATATGGGGAAAAAATCCACCCTAGCTCTCTACTTTCCCATCCGTTTCTACTAGGGCTGAGCCGGATCATGCTACTGTGATGTGTATGCCACAGCTAAGGCAGGCAGGTGGTGCATAGACACCATTCAAACTTGGCCTATTCAGTCCCGGCTCCTCTAATGCTCCATTCATGCATAGCAAAACACCATCTGGTCCTATTTTGCCTCCAGCAATCACAGCTGACCAAAAACGATAATAACAGCTGTTGCAAAACAAAAGCCAAACAAAGAGGGTGGGTGAGGGGGAGGAAAGGTTAGATTGAAGTCCAGAGCTGAAAATGCTCTGTGAAGTGAGAGCGGGGAAGAGACCATTCAGACGTCTGGAGCCCGCTGAGTGGACAGCGGAGGACTCCTACTTAAACTTGAGATATTAATCCATCTGTCTTGAAAGCCTTCAGACTGCTGTCAGGTGGTAATATATTGCAGAAATTATGCTCATGAAGGCATTTAAGTTTCTGTTCTTTGAGTCAGGAACTAATGACCCCGTGTCAGCTGAAAATGAAAAAGTCCTTATGCTCTTTCATCAGACGGCTATACAGGTGAACACAGAAAGGTTAGCTGGAATAATAAAATAATGTCCCCACAGCAGGGGAGAGACTAGGTGTGTGTGATGGAGACGGGGTGTGAGGAGAGAAAGTGTCTCAATGTCTGTGGAACAATTTAAGGGTATACTCCATCAGTTACCGTGTTTCTCCCACAAGTTTTCTTTACCCAGACTTATATCTGACCTCCTAGAGAATGAGTACTGAAAACCTTACTTCAATTCAGAGATAGAAACCACTCACTCATATAAATGGTGAATCTTGATTAAAACAACTTGGTAACAAGAGTGGGGTACTCATTACAGAATTCAAATCTTTTATTGTTTTAAATATACGGCTTTGCCTGGTGATTAATTTTTCTAATTGTAGAAATTATCTTATTCTTCCCCTGGAATTGACCAGAAGTAGCTTTATATAATTTGATAAAATGTGATAAAAATCTAAGATTAAAAAAAGGAAACAGCCCTCCTGTAATGGCTACAGCAACAGCAGCCTGTAACTGCAAACAGTTGCAAACAGACTTCACTTGCAATTAAGTCTCATCACTAGTGACATTTTTTCCCCAGCAATACTTCATGGGTTTTCAAAATGACAATTACAGAACTAAGACACAATTACTGTCACATGTAGTTTAGCAATTAATGTTGAAGACATTTGTCTAAAGGTCCCACAACAGAATATCAAATGGTTCTTATTGCTATGTAATGCTGGTTTCTATTCACAAAGACCCTTTGAGCGCTGGCTTCGCTCCTGATGGGTCTGCTGCAGGCAGATCACTGCTTTGGGGAGCACAATTGGCCCCTTGTAGATGTGGTTAGGCATCTTTCTAAGACTGTTTGAACACTGATACCTGTCAACTAATACATCTTATGAAAAGCTTCAGTTTAGACATAAATTTCTCTACAGCAAGAAACCTATAAATTTATAATTAGAATCCCTCGCTGTTCAATATTTGTACATAATACAGAGTATGAGAGGATTATGAAATATTGAAAGCAAAATTCATTATTCATAACCCACAACATACAGTAAATATTCTTTGAAGTATGACAACTTTGAGGAATCCATATTCCATTATTTTTGGACGTCCTGCACACAGTAGCAATGGACGCTGCCATGCTCGCCGCCTTCTTTTCAGATTAGGATTCTGGTCAGGCTTGACGCTTGCTGTTTTTAATTTTCATTTTATCATAAGCAGTTTAAGACTGTTGCCAGTGGTAATTTGCAATTTTTATCAAGACCTCTTCATTACAGCTTCTGACAGGACAGATGCTGTAATTAATCATGCAAGACAACTGGGGATCATGGTCATGCAGCTCTCAAAGAGAAGCCACCACAGAGCAGACAAGAAGGGGGGGAAATGGGCACCGAAATTCTGATTTGGGCCTCAAAATCAGGGTTCACCATTTATTTTAATAGCTGAACAGAAAACAACTGCTTTTAGCTTTACATAAGTATATCTGTAGCTTATCTGTATTTTATTTGTAAATTATCTGTATCAAATTTATATCTTAACAAAAAGGTAATTACAAAAAAATTTTCCCATCTTTTTTTTTTTTTTCTGGGCCCAGGGATTTGGCTGTAGAATCCAAATTCTTGGTCATGAAAACTGTGCTTCCAGATGAAAATGGAGGACACTGCTCGGGCCAGGCAGGGCTGGTCAAGTGTCATGTTCCCCAACTTAACGTAGTCAAGGGACCAAAAATAAAATTTGACATTCCATTTTATTTGAAAAGTGAACAGTGTCCTTGCGGTTGCATCAAAATACAGTCCACAGATTTTACTGAAATGTGTTTATTCTATAGCAAGATAAAAGCATTTTTGTTTTAGTTAAGCAAAATACAAACAACGTAATTGCTGCTATCATAACTCATAAAAAAAGTATAAAACCGCGTAAAAACACAATAAGCAAGGTAGCAATGAATGGTTCATGTCACCAGTGTTTACGTTAAAGCCTCGTTTAGGAAAACTTTACAACACATGATATGAAAACTTACAACTTGGAAAGAAAATATTTACATTGACTATCAGATGTAGTGTGCCTTTTAAATATTCAATATTCTACCGGTATTACATCATAATAAAAACTCTTGCTTTTTCTTTTTTTTAAATCTTAACTTTTGTAATAACTGTTTTCATTTAAGTGCATTTCCCTTTTAAAAATACAGTGTTTTTATTTTCCCAAACTCGTCACTCAAAACACGTAATATAGTATTCACATTTCTTCTAATTGGAATAAACATAATGGGCTAACTGTGGCCATAGATATTGTCACAACATATACCGTGGTTTGATTCGGAGAAGTCATGGATACAAAGTAGAAGTAAGTAAATCAATAATTGAATCTAATCACTTGCAATTTTTTTTTTTCTGGAGAGATTTAGAAAAAAAATAAGAGCTTTGGCAAAAGTCTGTGATTTACATTATTTTTTTTTCATGACACAAAAATGCCATCAACTATTCACATCATACAAATGTTTGTATGAAACTGGATCTTCATATTTCAGGTAGTTACAACTGTGCTTTGTACTTAGTTATTTATTTTAGGGTTTCAGAAGTTCAAATAGCCTGGAAGTGTGGTTCACTCACTTCTGGAGAAATAAGGCCATCTTTTTTTTTTTTCTATGACTCGGAAAGGCCAGTTTACAGTCATCAGCATGTCCCAGGATTCATTAAAAGGGTTGATTCACATATTGTAGGTTTAGCCTGAATAAATAAAAAAGGCAGCACATGACAGAGCGCAGCTTCCTTGTTTCAAAACAAAGTGATGTATAGTCGGCTAAAAGATGCTTCCCAGCTACACTGCAGTTCTTATTGCCTATCTAATAGACACTTGAGAGGATCTCTTGATCTGTTACACATTCTTGCATAACCAGAGTCAACTTGCAAGTTCCAGTCCATGCGCCTTCCCTCCTACGCCTCACTCAGATCCGTGTGCCTCTTGCACCTTAGAAAATACTGACCTGCGGTAACACTTGAGTCTGAGTCTGCGACTGGATTTGAGGCTGGTGCTGCTGAGAGGCTGGCTGGGGGCTGCCAATGGCGGGGATGGGGGACGTGATCTGTGAGGTGACAGGCGAGTGCTGCCGGGGAGAAGGCTGAGACTGGTGCTGCATGTGCTGCAGTTGCTGCAGTTGGAGGTGCTGCTGCAGCTGCTGCTGCAGCTGCTGTTGGCTGAGCTGCTGCTGGAGATGCTGCTGTTGCTGCTGCTGCAGGTGCTGTTGCATGTGATGCTGAAAATGCTGCTGCTGCATCTGCTGCTGGATCTGCTGATGCATTTGGTGCTGCTGTAACTGCTGCTGCTGCATCTGCTGCATCTGCTGCTGCTGCTGCTGTTGCTGCTGCAGCTGCATCTGATGCTGCTGGGTTTGCACCGAAGGGCTCACCTGGGTGGAGGTTGCTGAACCAACCATGGTCGTCCCCATGGAACTTATCAGTGGAGCCCCAATGTTCGAGGGCATGTTGGCTGCAATGGTGACTGATGTGACGATCTGGCTCATGGGTAGTCTCATGGTTAAGGGTTTGGGGGCAATCGACCTAGGGAGTGACTGCGGAAGAGTCTGAGGTGAGGCTGGGACTGTCCCATGTTGAGACAGTGATGTGTTCAGGAGGAGGGAGGATGTCAGGTTGGTTGATGCCAGAGTCTGCTGGACAGAACGGATGGTCTGGGCTTCTGCAGATTCAGCAGCAGCCTGCACGTAGAGGGATAAAATTCCAGAATGTTACAGTCTATAAACTATAAAATGACTCAAAAACTATCCACCGACATTCATGCTTCCCCATCTCCAAGGCCTTTGCCATAGGACTGTCGAAACACTTCCTGAAGGTGGAGTCAAATCTGCTCTACTCCATTGGGGGTCTGGTGGGTGAGAAGCCTTTGCTTGGTCCTTGCGATGAGATGACAGTCAAGCTGTCCCAGCTCCATGCTGATGCCCTCTGGGATGGTATACCACCCTTCCACTCACTCTCACTATCTAGAGCCATCACAGAAAGATAGAGCCAGGGTCCTGCCTCACTTAGCAGCCAGCCCACTTACCACCCTTCCACTCACTCTTGCTATCTAGAGTCATCACAGAAAGATAGAGCCAGGGCCCTGCCTCACTCAGCAGCCAGCCCACTGTCCGAATCCCACTGCAATGTGGGACTCCTCAATCAGACAGTAGAGCAGGGCTCCATCTGAAGGGCCAGCCAGCGACCTGCCTCTCTGTGATCAAGCTTCTCTCTGTATGTCTCTGGAGTTTGTGATTGGTTGTTACACAGCATTAACTGGGATCAAACATCACTCACATACATTGTAAAACAACAATTCTTCACTCTAACCACTCCAACCTCCCTTGTGAAGCAACACATACTGAGAGACGGTGGTTTACAGCTCTATCTATGCACATCTCCAGATCTTTGAGCATGTCTATTCATTTATCTCTTCTCTTCTGTTACATGGCAGGATGTGGTACTGAGTTTGTAGAGAAGCTACGATATGAAGATTCATTCAGGCACTGTGCATTCAGATCTGTCTCTGGTTCTTGGGGAGTACTTTGGAATTAACAAGTGATGCCACCAGAAACCTGAACCACTAGAAAATGTCAAAACTTCATTTGCCTAACTACCTCAGTGACCACTCAAATAGAAGAAAACTAACTACATTCTTCAAAGACACCAAAATGGAAGCAACTCAGGACTTCAGAAGTCTCGGGTTTAACAACCATTTTCAAGGCCCCTAGACTTTATTAATGAAGTCACAGATGAAGAGAGAATTAAAACATCATACAATGCGATAACTCGTTAAACAGTATTGATAGATCTATTCCATTCTGTCCCCAAACACAAGTCTGCAAAATAATAATAATAATAATAATAATTTCTTTTACACATGCAAATGTGGTTGGAATGTTTCACCTTAATGAAACTTTCACCCTTTATTTTTCATAAAAGCATTTTTCCCACTTTGTTGACTTGACTGTTTTTGGTGGTGCTGGTAGAACCCAGGGTTCTCTGCATGCTAGACAAGCACAACTACCACTGAGCTATCTTCCCATCCTTCAGGGTTCTTTTTTGTCAGCAAAAAAGTAGGGGTCAGCAAAGAAGACCATAGCTCAATCAAGTATCTTGAGTTGAGACATCTTTAGTGATTTTAAATATTCACTTCTGCATTTTTGTGACTCGAATTTATACAATTCTGCTACTGAAGGGAACTTGAAAATGACCTCATATAGAGTCACCCAGTGTTGCTGGTGGCTCTGGTCACACACACCTTTGTTAAGCACCACTCTTGTAGGGCAGCACTCTCTTGTATAAAAATCCAATGTGTCTGGATGTTACTGTGGGGTCCTATTCTAAAGACTTATGGTAGACAATGCTATAAGTGTGCAAAATTATGCTTGGAAATTGTTAGAAGACTCATAAAATAGAATATAACTTCATGTACTCTTTTTAAAAAATTACCAGGTTAGTTTTAAGGAAGAAACTATAATGAAAACTGTTGGCACTGGCCAATAGTACCTGAGGGCTTTAAGGTGGCATTTCACAGGTAAATGAAGCTGGGTTGGTGACTGTAGAGGTACCTACCAGATT
Source organism: Mus caroli (assembly GCF_978045245.1). Lineage (NCBI taxonomy): Eukaryota > Metazoa > Chordata > Mammalia > Rodentia > Muridae > Mus > Mus caroli. Next base: position 39,278,538 of record NW_028227265.1, on the reverse strand, counting down.
TACTCACTGAAAATCTAATTGTAAACCTCTGTTAACTTCTCTGGGGATTTAAATTCAGAGGACAGTAGAGTTACAGCTTTGGGTGGGAGTTCTGGGCTCTGCACACAGAGACACACATTATCTGAAGTATGATTCAAATCTATGGCTCTTCTCTTTCACTGTGGCCCTCACAGTTGAAGACTAAGATCTTCTGCCTCCAAAGTCCCATTGACCAGATTCTTCATTTACATGCCTCCTTATCATGAAGACAAGTTTAGGAATTTTCAATTGATCATCTTTTTAACTTGTGGACTACCATGCAGAGCCGTTATTCAGAAGAGTGGAAAGTAGCCACTCTGTACCATTGGATCCTGACTCCTGTGAATTCTGGGTCCTGGCTGAAATTCTTCTGAACTTGTGCCTCAACCATGACTGTAGTCTCTCCCAACTATCTACAAAGAAATCCAAGTGCATATTTGGAAATAGTTTGGGATCCTGACTCCAGTCACAATATTTTAAATTATCCATTCTAAGTCAAGCACAGACTGGAAGGTCTTAGTTGTGGCTGTTATTTCCCTTTGAGATAGTGGCACTTGGTTTAAATTCATATGTGGTCAACTGCTGACACCGTCACACACAGAGGTTACCTACATTTGCCTCTGGGAAAACCAAAGGCAAACTGGTCCACCTGAGAAGCATATACTGCAACTCTACCTACTGTTGCCAACCTATTAATCAACTACACGTCTAGGTGGTTTACCCATAGTCCACACAACCTGCTTTCCATCCACTGCCCAACTGAGTCCAGACTTGATGTATTTTCCAGTACGCATCTTCCAGAATTTCAGAAGAAAGGTTTTGCTATTGACCTGATAAATGTTATTTCTCTCTAATAAGGTGGGAAGTATTCTGACAACTGTCAAGGCCAGGCGGCCCTCTGTTGATCTGATGCAGTACAGCTGCCTGTGGTGTCTCATCGTACAAAGAAGAAACAACTCAGGTGCAAGAGAAGAAAGAGAGAAAGGCCTTTCAATGCGACTTTGAGGCCTTATGTACTTGAGATAATGACGATAAAATAGAATCGACTTCCCAGAAAAGATGAGTCTGGGACAAAAAGCTGCTTGACCAAGCCATTCACCCCAAAGCCAGTACAAATGCCAGAAAACAAAACTCCTCAGTAACTAAATGGTACAATAACAGTGTAAGACTGTATGTCTGGTGGTGGAACTCAGGGGTAGAGTATTGGCTTAGTATGTGTGAGGCTTTGGTTTAATCCCTAGGACTGCTGGTAGACAGTCAGTCAGTCAGACAGACAGACAGGGAGAGAGGGAACACATTTCTTTTGGATTGATGTTGTAATGATCTAGAGCAGTGCTACTAAGATATTAATGCCTTCTAGAACACATCACCACTGTACATTCTATGTATAATGCATATATACTTTGTGTCTTAGTACTTGGAACATGATTTCATTTTAAATAATCATGAGGCTTATTTATTTATATGATGAGGAACAACTGGACAAAAATGCACCACTGTCGATTACAATAATGTAACTACCAGAGAACTTATGGTATGTTCAAAAATTCCTGACCCGCACACCTCCAGTTTCAAACTGAGGACATTAACCCAGATCCAACTTCTCACCGAGGGACAGAACAACAGGCTACTTGAAATGTATCTATATGGCTATAAACACAGAGAGAACAGCAAGTTCGTTAGCAGTGATTCAGCCTCAGCAGCTGCCAGGAGCCCCTAGTGTTCACACTGTCAGGTAGGTAGTGTCTAACGGAAAGCTCTCGGAGAGACACACTAGAGCTTCCCATGCACAAGGACCGTGCCCACACTTCAGCAGGCTTACCTTGGAAACGAGGCTAGCCCGGTAGGCAGCCAGGGCCTTCAAGTATTCTTTCTTGGCAGCTTCTGTTTTCCTTTTATATACCTATTAAAATAAGACCACAATTAGCACCACCCTCGGGCTATAAATTCTTAGCTATAAACCTGCTGCACAAATTAGGTCACATAAACAGAGCTCACCTAAAAAGCTCATCTCCCAGCTTTGATTTTCAAGGGCTACACACACACACACACACACACACACACACACACACACACAAAGGGAGAATGATCTCAGGTTGTCACCGAAGGCCTCTTGCTAGACAGCCAGCAAGCACTGAGTACCAGCTGTCTGCAAATGGCTTAAATTCTAATAAGGACAAGGTTTCTCCATCAGTGTCAACTTTCCCTTACATGTCCTCCTACCCTACACCAAAGCAGAGCTCTGAAGTCAAACTACAGGGGCTGAAGAGATGATGGCTCAGCGGGTAAAGGTGTTGGCTACTGTTCCTGAGTACCAGAGCCCAATCTCTGGATCCCACAACAAACACATAATTTTTTTTTAAACTCGACAAAAGAGAAAAGATAGAAGCCTCTCAATCTCGGGCTTCTCTTGGAGGAAAAGGAGAAGCAGAAATCATAAATAATAAAAGACTGGAGAGTGCCATACTGAGATCAAGGGCTTACATAAGGACTGGTGCATTACATAGGATCTGGCCTCCATTTTTCTTAAAGAGTCTAATGGCTGGCTGTTAGAACAAAGTAAACCTCTCCCTCTTCAGAATCTGTTAAGTCTGTGGCAGTACTTTCCTAGCTCCTTAGAGTTCCATTTGGGAACAGAAGTCAGTGTCGGGTGTATGGTAATAAGCTTCGTGGAAAGCCAACAGGCACATTCAATAGTTGCACCATTCCATTGAACAAACCGAGGGACTGAGTTCATGATGTGCATTCTGCATGCCCCCCTTCTGAAGCCACCATTCTGTTTCATCATGGATAGGGGTCTGTTCTCCCATAGATATATAAAACTCCCGTTGAAGGTAATTGGAGTTTTATGCAAGCAGGGAGAACCAACCCCAAAGGACCCCCACTCTTCTCTTCATTTGTGCTGAGGAGTTGAAGAGGGAGCAGGCCCCTGAGGAAGTATCTCCCACCAGCATGGCGAATCTCTGAATACCTCTCACACTACCTAGCTTTCAAATGAACTTGGAATAAAATTTCAAATGCCCAGTGACAATAATGAGACACGCAGAGGCAGCTTCAAAGTTTGGAAACGCACCAGGATAGCGCAAGAGTTCAGAAAGATGATCAATGGAAAAGCAAGCAGGACGGACCTAATCCCTTTGTAGGGTCCTTTCTGAACAAAGGGTGAAAATTCCACATTATTTAAAATGAAAAGATTATCATCAAAAGTTTATGCTTGCAGGCTGCTGGCCGGATTTCTCCCAAGTCTCCTGTGAATGGATTCGGAACATGTACCCTTGAGTTGACTAAAAAATCGATACAAGTAGAGTTGTTTGGATTTACTCGTGTGTGTGCGTGTTAATTCCATAGCTTAGACGGGATTTCTTAAGAAGCAATCATAGTAGAGGTAAGGAATATTCTGGTAGCTTTTTAAATGACGCCCATGGCAGAGGCTTGTCCTACCTGCTTTTGCTCCTCCCCAAGGCTGTCCCACATCGACGCCACGATTTTCGAGACCTCTCCGAAGGTCGCGTTGGGGTTCTGACCCTTAATTGCAGCCTGTGTATCTCTGAAAAACAGGGCATATGCTGACACTGGCTTCTGAGGCTCGTTGGGATCTTTCTTTTTCTTTTTCTTTGGAGTCTTGGGCTTCTTGCCAGAATCCGGGGCTGTTCTTTTCTCTCCAATGGCCTGCAAAGCAGGAAGAAAATTCACTGCCTAGAATGAACTTGCAGAAAATGCAGCAAGACCTACCCCAAGCCACAGTTGCTCTTTGAAGGTTTTTGTTCAGCATCGTCAACAGATGAATTAGCAGCAAAAGCGGGGGAGGGGCTCGCTTGCTCAGAGTTAACTGGACAGCAGAGATTAGCATTTAGAACACTGATTAATGAGACCAGGAAGTAGCTTCAATATATTCGCAACATATGCTTTCCATGGCAATTATGAGTAATGAAAGCCTGAACACTCTGTACCAGGCCACGCTATCTATGCTACACACACACACACACACACACACACACACACACACACACACACACACTACACACACGAGAGCAAGACAGTTCACAGTGAGGTGGTTTAGGAGGAAAACCTAATAACATTTTGGATGTAGATCATATTAGCATATTTTAAACAAGGCCCCCTGCCATAGCTACATGCCATCTGTATGACTGGTCAGAATTGATTTTTGTGTGGCTGATTTTTTTTCCTCTTTTACAAGAAGGTTGCTGTGCTAATGAGCCTCTGGAAGTGCAAATAGAAATTAGCTGTAATCACTACACTTGCACAATAAAGGAAAGGTCATCTTTATTTTCTAAAATAATAACTTTCTAAAGGACACGATAACGAGAAATATAAAAATGTCAAAACCACTTTAACTAGAGATAGAAAAGAAATGAATACTCATCGTAACATTAATAGCCTGTAAAAGAACACAAGTTGCTACTTAAAACCACCAAGACTAACAGGAAAGCTAAGAGAAAGCTATTCATTATACAAGGTAAGTAACCCTGAATGCACAGCACTGCACAGAGACAGGTTCAAAGTGCAGACTCTCCAGTCATACATATGTAATAGGTAGAGATCCAAATCTATACACAGCCAAGCTTCCTATTCACGTGCTGCCGTTGCCTGCTATTTATTAACTGGTTTATTTTTATTTTATATGTATGCGTATTTTGCCTGCATGTATGTTTTTACACCACATGTATGCACTGCACATGGAACTCAGAAGAGTGCATTGGATCCTCTGGAACTGAAGTTACAGAAGATTATGAGCAGCCATGTGGGTGCTGGGAACCAAACCTCAGTCCTCTGCAAGACCAGCAAGTGCTCCTGACAGGTCTTCTCTATAGACTTCATCTCCTGAGCGTTACTGGCGATATCATAGAAATACCCATACAAGAGGGAAGGCAAATGACTCACCACCTCTGCATTCTCTGACCTAGGTTACAGTGCAAGTACATTGAAGATTTTTTTTCTGGTCTGTGGTTATCTTTATCAAGAATCCCCCAGTGTTTGAGAACATATCGCTTTAAAAGCCAGATTTGGACCTGATGAACAATTATTGATTCAAATTTGGATCAATTTGGATTTTTATGAACCTGAACCTTAATTCAAATATTACTGGAGTTTTAAAACTTTCTAAATGGGCAGAAATTCGAATTTAATTCAATTGCTAAAAATTCTTAGGGAGGAACACCCTTTCCTGGAGAACACTACATACTTCAATCTTTGACAAGCACTGGATGCCTTCGAGTTTGTACTGTTTGGAGTGGCAGCCACATCTACAAAGCATACAAATGGACTTCCCTTCCCTTCCTTCTCAAAGACCAGACTTTAGAACTCACATAGTTAATTTGGTAATTCTGTAGACCGCATAGCCTTCTGTTTTCCCCATTTTTCAGAGAAAGCATGACTTTTTAAATTCTACCCAATGCCTGGAACCTGGGTGGGGAAGCAGACCCCTCTCGGGAAGATACCTAACAGAAGCCAGGTTTTCTTTCTAAAGCTATAGTCATGTGTTCCCAAGTTCTGAGGCCTCTCTTGGCAAAAGGCAATTTGTCCCGATCAAAATTATTTTTTAAGACTTAACTAGAAATGAAGAGTCCCACAGTTTCAACAGATCAGAATACATTCTCTAAAACAAACAAAACAACTACAACATGTTTTCTAGCTGACTCCAAAGTGTTGAGAATTCGAGAAAAGTTCCTTTGCTGAAAGGAGGTATATAAAGATCATTTTAATCTTCCTTTATCAGATAATTGGCTCTAAAGGTAACAAATTGGTCTTCACATAAACTTAAACCCTCTGTTAAAATGGAATAACGCAGCGTGGGGTCATCTGGACAGTTTCTGTCTGACAGGGGACCTGAGTGCATGAAAGTTGAGGGAAGGATTGCAGCTGGATATAAAAAGGTATAGTTGGCTAAGCAGACACAGCCTGCACAATATTGTGCTTCTCTCTCTCTCTCTCTCTCTCTCTCTCTCTCTCTCTCTCTCTCTCTCTCTCTCTCTCTCTGTGCATTGCACGCAGAAGAAATGCTCCCTACCACTTAGCACCATGGCAGCTTCTTAAAAATGTTTGTACCAATAAAACCAAGAAAACTGACAAGCACAGAACAGGTCAAAACTGCACCATCAGTAGAAGCATAATGAGTAACTGTGCACCATCACAACATTCATTTTCATTAAGGTTGTCCATTTGGCCATTCAGGAAAGTCACATCTGCAATCTATGTTCATGCAAAAGTACATTCTGAATTTGCAAAAGCAAAGGCACATAATAATTCAAACCCACCAAGTGACCATCATTGCCATAGAGCCCTATTGAAGTGCGGTCACCCAACAAGACAGGTGAAACTTGCTCATATCAACAACAGAACAAGAGCCTTTAGAATTTCTCAAGCGTCTAGAATATTTGGAAACAGAGTATAGGCCCTTCCATTTGCAGAGTGGGACAGTTAAGTCAAAAAAGACTTAGTGGGTGTGCCTAAGGTCTTCCAGCTCATAGAAACCCAATCTCTCACCCTAGTCTTTTGTTCCATTACTCATTCACTAAAAATTGTGTTTGAACAAAAGAAATAAAAACTTAAATCATCATCAACTGAAAAGTCTCTCCCAATCCATGAAGAAAGGAAGGCGATCCTACAAATGCCAACTCTAGCGTGAGCAGGGACTGACCTAGCCATCAGCTCAGCTCTGTACTAAGCCATGGATAACTTACTCTGTTTGCATCATCAGCATCCTCTTCGTTGATAGAGCTGGAAGGGGAGGGAGTGGCTGATTTGCTTGCTGGAGGTGAAGGAGATGTGTGGGACACATTGGCTCCTCCCAAATTCAAGCCCAGCTGTGCACTGAGCTGAGACTGGTTGATGGTGGTCAGCTGGGCAGGAGGCATGATCCCAGATCGAGCACCATCCGTCATATGGACAATTGACCTCATGACCAAAGAGGGATCCTGGCGGTACTGTGACACTTGTGTGTGGCTCTGATCCTACAAAGACAAGAGTGAGAGAGAAAGGGATTTAGTTTCCCAAATGCCGACAAACTTGCAAGATCAGCAACCCTGTAGATGGGTCAGACCCATCTGCAGCTTTGCTGAGTCATTTAGATGCAAACCACAAAGATGGAAGACCAGGGTACAAAATGCAAAGATGCAAACCAGCTGTCTTGCTATAGGATAGTTCTTGGATGACTTCTGTACAAAGACAACTGGCCAAAAGAGACTACCCTTTAGGGGTTCTCCAATGAGTCTATGTCCTCCTCATACCCAGCACTGGTTCCGTGACCCACAGTGTGAGAGGAGGGTCCATCCTCTGTTGAACCCTTATGGAAAGGCACATTCCCAGCAGAGAGTGATCAAAGAGACACGGATCTGAGCTTTCCCAGAGAAGAATGTTTGCCATGTAGTCCAATGTTAAGCATGGTCATCGTAATTCTGAATATCCACCCCAAGGGCATCTGGAGGTCATTCAGTGTCTTGGCTCCCACACCAGTGCTTTCAATTAAACCCCTTTGTTTTCATTTTCTTTTGCTGAGCCCACCGTGATTTAATGTCATAATACTTCTAAAAATATTCCAGAATAGCAGGTGGGGATTTCCCCATCAGCATTATTTCTGTGAAAATTATTTCTCTGACTTCATAAGTAGCCTTCCCTCTTTGGGAGGCCTGTGAAGCTGTTAAGGCTATTGCTGCCTCTTTCTCTTTGCTTCCCTTTTAAAGACCAAAGAAGGCAAAGTAAAGGCATGCCTTTCCAGACACTTCTTGAGGCTTGTCCTTTGGATTAAGTGTGATTTTACTAAAATCTAATTCTTTTGACCCCCAATAACCTAGAATCTCATTTTCATACCAAGTTAAGGATACTTTACTGTTCTTCTCTGAAGTCTTTCTGGTAAGGCTTTTTTGTTTGCTTGTTTGTTTAAAAAACAAGCAGAAGGTTATAAAAAAACTACATTGAATATTTGGTTTCTCAATTACATATTTCCCCTGTTACTAAACAAGAAGCTATGTCGAAGAATAGTGGCTGCATAAACGATGACCTCAGCAGACTACAAAGCGTTGCCAAGCTTTTAAGATCAGCAAGTTAGATGGGTGTATACTGATCTATGGCTGGGTTTCTCAATCTTGACTCGACAGAAGGCTGGACCAGGTAACTGGAGGTGTGGACTGGGTCCTCTGGATGCTGTGGAAATACCACAGCATCCTCAGCTGCCACCCACTAGATCTGAGCAGCTTCCCTCCCCTCTAGAAATGGTTTCTGGGGACAAAAATCACTTCCACATGGGGACTACTAAGCCAGAGTGACATCCAAGATGGGAGAAGGTAAACTGTAGAACAAAGTCCATTTTTATCTTTTAAAAAGTGACTCCACCATCAGTGATCGTCACATCATAAGACATGGGATTAGAACAGTGAGAAGGTTCAAACTTCTTCAAAGAAGCATACACTAAATGAATAGCTATAAAATTAAACAGACAAACAGAACATGTGAGAACTAATTCTGGACTCAGAAATAAAAAAGAAGGTAACACAAAATGGTTAAATCAAAGTAACCTCTGGATTTAATTTGTTTGTTTGTTTGTTTGTTTGTTTGTTTAGTTTGAAACCAGGCCTCATGTAGCCCAGGCTGGCCTTACATTCACTACATAGCCAAGGCTGACCCTGGACTCTTGATTTTGTTTGAAAGCGAGTCTCATGCAGTCAAGGCTCACCTCAAAATCACTCTGTAGCCAACGCTAGTCTTTTTGACGTAAGTCTTCAAAGTGATGGGGTGACAGGACATCTCTCTCCCTCACAAGCCCCAAGCTACTGTCCAGTCTTTCCTGTTCTTCTGAGGTCCCAGCATCATCCACTTATGTGTACTTCTAATGATAGGGACCTCACACATACATCTTTTCTGGAACACTTCCGAAATCTTTTCAGACTTGCCTCTGGAAGTTTGAAAGTTGTTCTCAAGCAACTTTGGGAGTGCAGTTCAATACACTGGGTTCTGATTGAGCACTAATGTCTTAGTTAACTGGCATAGTCATGTGAACTCATAGTAACTAAGTCTGGCTTATGCTGCTTTATCCTCCACAGAGGAGACACTCGGTTCTCATTGTTCCAGTGCTGTGAAGATCAGCCCAGATAGATACTTATTGAGCAGCCCCCCAACACAGCATTTTTGATGGCTTATCAGCAAAGTGATGACTAAGAACCAAGCCCTCCTGGCAGAGGCCACCTGTCACTCACACCTTTATTGCAGAGCTGGCTGCTGGGGCTCACCTGTTGGGGGGCTGAAAAGGAACCTTCCCTAGGTATTTTCTGGGTACCAGGATCTGGGCTAAACTCAGCATATGTTTCCTAACTTCACCCTTAGGACTACTGGTTATTGGTACTATTATACTATCGACACTATTACTGTATCAATCCTTAGATAGACATGAGTGAGTCCCTGGGCCTCGAGTCACTAGCTGGTGACTCTTACTCAATAGCAAAATGGTTCTCTAATGAGCCATGGTGCCCAAAGGATACAGGGTAGCAGCAGAAAGAGAAGAATGGGCCCTGGGCTCTCCACCCCCACCGTCCATTTTAACAAAATCATCTTCATACCCATTTGTTTTCTAAACTGAGTTCTCTCATAATTCATTTAAAAGAGACAGTGTTCTTTTGAAATTGGGGAGTTATTGGTGGGGAAGCCAAGGCTTTGCCAAAATATTAATAACCCAAGAAGTTATTGGCCCGTTTTTTTTTATTTCCCATAGGACAAAATAACAAGAATGCCCTATAATATATTCAAGAAAATTTCAAATCACACTACCTACTCATCAGGATGTGTGAACATTCCTTATGGCCCACAGTCACCCTACCACAGCTTCCTACATTGGAGGACTGTGGTATAAGAAGGTTAGTGCTCAGAGTGCTATAGACTACACTCTACAGTCTATGCTATATATAAGCGCGCACACACACACTATAATGTGTATAGTATAGAGTGTACATACTATACAATCTATAGTATAGACTCTATAGAATAGAGGTTTAAGCTCCAGTAGGGCCACCAATTATTAACAGCTGCTCTGAAGAACTTGAGCATCAACAGCTCCAGTCACTTTCTATTTAAAAAGTAATCTTTAAGAGATGTCTAAGCTGGGATGTAGCTCAGTACAAGAGTGCTTGTCTACCACACGTGAGGTTCTGTTTCCAATCCCTAATACTGCAAAACAAATTTACCCTAGGGCTTCCTATTTTTTAAAAAAAAGTTCGTTCTTAGGCACTTAATTCTCAGTCTTTTAAGACTCAGTCTTTGGAAACTGGAAAATCTTTCAGATAGTGAACAGAAGTAAGGATGGCTCAGCACATTTACTGCAGCAAAGCACAGGGCAGAAGAATTTCTATGTACTCCTCCAAAACAGCTCATAGCTTTTCCCAATAGGAACGAGATAGTAAGGAAAGATATAACCCCAAACAGAGCCCAAAGAAATATAGTATGTTTTTATAAATCAACTCTTCCCTATAAAATTAGGTCTTGAAAGACTTGTCAGTGGTCAACTTATACAAGCAAAATAATTACCAAATTTTAAGAGACTGCTATGAGCAACAAGGTTTGAATGCCAGTAACCTTTGCAACACTTATTTGTTTATTTATTTGTCTGTTTCATTTTATCTTGTGGTTCTAACTTCAGACCTAGGAGCTCATTCACACTGGATAAGGGCCCCAGGAGCAAGCCATAGGTAGTCTTCATTCAGCACTTGAGAAAAACTCATGATCCAAGTCAAGGGAGTTGCATGTGCAAGTTGAAGAAGACAGCACAGAGCATGCTCACATGTGCTTAGGGCAGGGTTACAGAGAGAAACAGAACAGGGGTGGACAGATGGCAATGGCCCAGAGTGGACATGGTCAGGAGATGGCAGGACACTTCCCTGACAAAGCCCCCCCCCCCAGAGCTAAGGTACAAAAGGAGGCAGACATCAATAGCCAGGAAAAGGAGCAGCTCACACCCACCAGAGGTGACCTGTGGAGGTGCAGGGAACAGAGCAGGATACTGCACTACACAGCAGACTGGATGCTCCCAACAGAGGGCCAGGAGCAGCAGGGTCCCTAGGCTGCAGGACAGATAATGGCTAGAGAGTGATGGATCTGACAGACTGGTCCGGGACATCTGGATGGCAGCATACAAGGATGCTACTGGTTGTTCAATGGATGTTCAATAGAGTGTCTTCTACCTAGTGGGATTATTCATTCAGATAAATAAGAACTGGGCACTCCTCCTAGGCAGTCCACCTAAGTCAATTTGAGACATTCAGTATACATGACTAGGTGAATCCCTCAGTCTGTGTTTGAAGACAACTCAAGGATTAACATTCAGCTGTAGAAAGTCTCCTCATGATCTGCTATCATAGGAAAGTACTGTGAACTACTTTCTGGCCAGGAAATAACACAATATCTACACACCTCCCAACAACAGGTCACTGCTTTAGAGTAGCTTCTCCCTGTACCTGGTCAAAGGGCCTCTTCATTTTTTAAACAGGAATCCAGGCAATGACCATTTCTGACAGTAGTCCTGGGATTTCCTAAATTTCCTGAAACCCTGCCTATTTTTAAATAGTGTACAGTTTTTAAGACTTATTTTTACTATTTAAATTGCGTGTGTGTGCATATGTGTGTTTAGATATGCACACGTGAGTGCAGGTACCTGGGGAAAGCCAGAAGAGGGCACTGGGTCCCAGGGAGCTGGAGTTACAGGTTTTTTGTGAGTCATCCAGTATGAGTGTTGAGATGCAAATTCTAGTCCTTTACAAGAGTAGTAGACTGAGCCATCTCTCCTGACTCCAAATCAAACTGTTAAAATGTGGATAATTTATATTAGTAAAGAAATATCTCATCACTAAAATAAGGAAAGGCTAAGCAGACTGTCTGGTGCTGAGGCAAACACGGGATAACTACCAAAAGGAAGAAGTCACAATGTGTGTCTATGCACCCTGGGACCTGCCTAAATTAATAGCTCCGGTCTGCTTCCCTTATTACAGGCAAGGGTAAGGGTAACAGAAACATTACCCCCCCCCCCCCGACAAAAGGTTCCCCTTGATTTACCAACTCTGAAAGACAACTGAGAAAACCTCCCTGACTATGTAAGTCCCCACTACAGAACTGTAATTGCAAATCACATATAGGACTAGGGTGGTCTGGGGGGAGGGTCAGACAGGCACAGTGTGCTCTCATTTCCCGAGCAAGGAAAACTCAAATCACGTTCATATTTAAATCTTCTTCACACGTTCATTAAAGTATTGAGCCGCGACTTACAGTGGTATAGAAAGAAATATCTCCCCTAGTGTTTTTCCCAAGTGTAAGCTCTATGCTTCTGCATTTTGAAACTTAAAATATTACATATTATTTTTTTATTTTAAATCCATATACATCCAATAAATGGTGCTTCCTTCCATCTGGGTTGATCTCATCATAAAAGGCATTTTAAGTTTCATATGCAAATGCACTTATGTGCCTTTTATCTGCATTGTCAAGTCAATGCAGCATCAGGTTTTCACACTGGAGGACAGCATCCAATTAAGAAGCAAATAACCCGAATATGAGACAGTGTGACTAAATAGATTTCCACTGAACCAGTTCTTAATCAATATTTCCTCAGAACTGGAATAATTAAACAATTACTTGTAATAAACATTATATTGTATTAAAAAATACCAGGGTAACTACAAATATGGAATAAATATAGGACAGCAATTTTATGCTCAATTATTTAGTCATGTCCTATAGCAATGTTAAAATTTTATTTATAAATTAATAACAATCAAGCAAACCTTGATGCTTAGCCAGTAATATCTCTAACCTCACAGACCGTGACACCAATGCCAATAAGCAAGCCAATGAGAATTACACCCCTGTTCTATTACTTTTATTTTTAGGATTTTTTCCTATGTTGTATGTTTGTGTGTGGTGCAGAGCATAGGCACATGAGTGTAGGTGCCTATGGAGGCAGAGGCAGCCAATCCCCTGGAGTTGGAATTACAGGTGCTTGTGAGCCACCCAATGTGGGCATGGGGGGAAAGGAGGCAAACTTGAATCTTCCACAAGAGAAGCCTAAGATCTTGTCAGCTGCATCATCTTTCAAGCTGCCATCCCGCCAACTCACCTTCCAGAATATCTACACCGCTACGTTTCACTCTACCATTACGCTCAGCCTTACGACCTCACGCACTCACGACCTCACACACGCACAACTTCAAGTTTATGACTTGCCCACACCTAAGTTTTATACACCACAGTCTAGTTTTATTTGTTTCTTAGGAAAATATACATTTCAATTGTTTCTTATCCAATACCCCCGGGGAAGGTCACTCCCTCTCCTAACAGTGAAGATACTCTGTTTTAGCAGACTCAGCACCATGCTTAGTCCCTTTAATCCTATATGAAGTTTTTCAGGAGGAATTCCAGTTTCCCATCTGTTTATATACTAAGTTACCTTCCCTTCCATTAAGTGTAGTGGTCAAGAACGCCTTGTAGTGAATGAGTGCTCTTACACTGCCCATTCACTCATATACTGGACAGATGAAACAGCTCTAGCCCCAAGGCTGGCCCACAGATGCCAAGAAGCAGCAGCAGGTGAGGTCGCTGCCCTTCTGGAGATTCTACTCTGGAGGAAGTTAGGGTGGAGGTAGGGTACTGTTAATCCCACAAAGGCCACCTACAGCAAGAGGGCAGGTAACAGGAAGGATCTGGGGTAACCACACAAAGTGGCTTTTGCCTCTAGCACATACCATGTCATCCTGTCAGGTTGTATTCAGGAATCTGAGCGCTGTAAAATGGTGCCTCTGTAGTCCCCCATCACTGCTGGGGTCTGGAAAACTCAACTACCCATGATACCAGCTACCAAGAAGAGACGTGGGAATAAACTGACCATGTCACTGTTGAAGAATAGTGACCCCCTTAACACCGACAAATCAAGTGAGCTGCTGAGTACAGCTCTGCCTAACAGCTAATTGTGTTTATTAGTTCAGAGTGTATGCCTGCTTTTATAGATAACGCTGGCTCTAACCTTAAAGGCAGCGCCTCACCCATGTGATGAGGGTCAGAGATATTTACAGGCCGAGCAGAGAGAATATTTTAAACCCTGGATGGTTCGAGGCTCTCTGCTCCACTGCAAAAGGTGAGCAGTACAGCATCTGGGCCTGGCTTGGCGTGTCTGGCAGCCAGTCCAGCACAGAGTAGGACCTACATGAAAGGAATCTTCAGTGCTGGACAGCTTTAAGCCCTCAGACTGCAAGTGTTGATATTCCATGGAGGAGGCACTGGTTATCAAAAACAAAAACAAAACAACAATCACAAAACACCGTGTTCTAAGCAGTCTATGTTGGGTCTTGTAGCACTTAGTAGGTGCTCTGTAAGATTTTGCTAGCAGTTAATGGACTTCAATTTCATAATTCGGATTTTTTTTTGTATTGTTGTTGCATTGTCCACCAAAAGTGAGGGGTTTGCTCCTTTTTCATTGTTAACTAACAATGAAAATGGATTTTGACAGCAACTCAACTTAAAATACACTGGCATAGCAATCATTCAATCTGTATGAGAACTCGCCAGTCCCCAATGGCTGAGCGGTAACCATCCTACAGAATTCAGCTGCACAGCCTCTGTTGACAACGGCAATGAACATGTTCATAATAATAATAAGGGCTTGTTTTAATAGAACGTTCCACACATTAAACACATTAATGACCCATGAAATAACTGTTTTATCTGTAGCACATTAAGCGACATTACTAAAAACAATGTATTAATTGGTAGTGGGCTATTTCTTTGAATGTAAGGTTTTGGTTTTTTTTTAAGATAGCGAGAAAATCATTTCATAACTTAATCAAAATTAGAAATTAGAACCATGGCAATTGTGTGAAAAAGAAACGTGTAAAATACACTTGGTAATTTTAGACATGTCATTTTGATAAACTCTCACTTTTCTGATCGCAAATGATATCTACCAGCATTGCATGCTAAGCATGTTATTAGCATGTAAAAGACTCCTACTCTGCTGCCCGATTCCCTCCACAGCCTTTGCTCTCTCACCTGAGCAGATCCCAGATACTTCACACTCAAATGCGCTCCCGCCACCTCCTCCCTTTTCAATTTTCAACCACTCCCTTTGATGTGCTACAAGCATCCACCCGACATTTTCTACACACACAAGTTATCACAATTAAATCCAATGCAACATCAAACAGAGTGCGCAGGCCCTCTACACGGGAACATAATGTCGGCAGAAAATGTGTGTGAATTATCAGTGTGTTTTATAAATTCTCTTTGGGGGGGGAGCATACAAAATATCAAACTAGAGACAATTATTTCACTGTCTGTTTCTTTGATATCAAAGAGAATTTTGAAACTCATCAAAGCTAACCTCCTGTTATGTACAACAGGCTGAGCTAGGAAGAATGTTAACAAGTTCAATTTTCATTCAATCAGCAGCACTGCTCTCTGAAATGTTTCATTGCAGGAAAGAAATAAAAATAATCTATATGGTAATTATGAGAATGAATCCCCCAGTAACTTTCAGCTACATGAAAGGTCAGTTCTATTCAAGATATTTTATCAGTCCCCTGCACATACTCCTGTCCTGTCATTTTAAATCTGAACAGCATTTTATTTTCCCATTTACAGCTACCTGCAGAATTAAGTACTTAAGCCAAATAAGAAAAAAAAAGAGAAAGAAAGAAAGAAAGAAAAAAAAGAAAGAAATGTTGAATGCTGGCAAAGGCTATAATAGCATAGAGATAAATCGTTCATCTGCTTTCTCTCAAGCCTCTGGGGCTGCAGATTTTTCTTCTCCTGGTGCACTGTGGGTATTCAAAACTTGTTCAACATGATTTCATTTCATTTCAGGCACTGCCTGAGAAAACTAAATTACAGAATCAATCATACAGAAGGTCAGAGTGAGACTTCATTACAAGTATTGCATGCTTGCATGAATATCTTTCATTTATGACTGACCCAATATGTCACAATAGCTGTCTAGTAAAAATAATCCACTTTCTGAAATTGATGTACTACTGATGTCGGTGCTACTCAGCAGGCCGGGCAGATTATAGAGAGGTGTTAAAAAAAAAAAAAGAAACCTTTGGAGCTCACATTGTAGGTTTTCAGAATTGCAATCTTTTGTAGATTAAAATAATTTCTAGATGATCAGCTAAACTGACAATAATGCTTAGAGGTAACAAATTTTTAAGTAAAAATCTACTGTTGATTTCAACCTGCCAACCACATCTTGTTTTAAAACCTCCCCGCCCACCCCAAGCAAATCAAGGTTGCTCTTTGAAGCCACAAATGCACAGAGACCTTTGGTTTTTTTCAGCAACTCTCTTTTGAATACCAGAGGGGTATTTGCATTTTCTGAACTGTGAATGCGAATCATTGGGCTCTTTTTAATCTCTCCTCTTTTGCTTCTGCATTCTGTTTTTCAAATGTAACGGCATAAATTTAAGGAAGGTAAACAAGCTCTGCTTGTTGTATGTCATGATGCAGCTAATGAGTCCTCTGACAAACTGTCAGTCTTGCTAAAGCAACACCGACGGATGGAGCTCTAAGGAAAAGCTGGTCCGACATGACATAAACAAACGGGGCCTTTCTTCTTATATGATAGGCTTAATTCACCACAGCAATCCCTCACAGCCAGCCATATTCATTTGGATAATAAAACTTGTATAAGGTATGAAATAGTCCACGTGCCCTAGGACACTGTGTGCATGATGTACACGTATTATTTATTATTCCTGTGCTGACCTTCCTACAGGAAATCTCAGGGGAGGCTTCTGCTGAGTATTATGATGTAGCCAGCACCTCGGTACCCAGAGGGAGATAGAGAGGAACCTTGACATAACCCATTTTTAACCATGCCTCTGGCGATTCTGAATTCAAGTTTACAGGTGAACATGTCAGGAGTCCGCAGAACAAAGCCAACGACACATTGTATTCATCATAATTCTGTCCTGGTACATTTTATTTTTCTCCACATTTGTGATTTAAAACCCCATGACATTTTTCAAGGTGAAATTCGACTAGAATTTCCAACAAGATTGGTTTGCTTCCAGCCAAAATAAATAGCATTCGGGTTGAGCAGAACTTCAGACCTGTAGCCGTAACCATGATGCGGTCCCCGTAAACACAGAGCCTGCACTTAAAGTACATATACTTAAAAAAAAATCAATGGAATAATTGAACTGCTTTACTGATTAGCCATACATTAGAAAAGAAGCATTAAAAATTGAGTCCTCGCTTCCAACGCCAGCCCGGGAAAGCATTGTCTTTAAGTGTATGTGAATATCATAATTATTTTATGATTCCATCTTTAGTTCTTTCCAATATAGTAAATTCAATTGACCATGAAATGAAATTTCATAGTCAAAATGCCTCCTTTACACTTTTTTATAGCAGCAATAACAGTTTTATAGCTTTGAGGCAAGGTAATTCATCAGATGTTTAATTTAAAGGCAGATTCTTATATTACTAATAAATATTTACCAATTTAATAAAGTACACATTTTAGCATATATTATATGGTCTTTTAAGTATTTCTGCAACTTGAATGAGCCTGGCTGAGCATCTATAAATATGGCCAGCTCTAGAAAACTCCCTTGCTGACTAAATACCCTTTTTATCTTTATTATTTCCCAAGTATATTACAAGCTAGACTGTAGAGGAAGGCAGAACCCCCCTTTCCAGTGTCAAAGGAAGAAAACTGTCTGAAAGTCCACAGGAAACAATTATTTGTGATGTCAGGGAACATTTATGAATACTTAATGACTACTTCCTGCCTGCTCACTGCATTCTTCTCTGACCAAAAAAAAAAAAAAAGTAAAAATAAAAACCCTCACGTTCAGCTCAAACACAAAAGATCACAGGCAAAGAAAATTATGTTGCCGCAATCCTATTTGGGGAAGTAATCTTATATTTCAGAAAGCACACTGAATCTTTGCACTGTTAATCCACTACATATTTTGCAATCGTGCGTTGTTATCTGGGGAATTAAAAATAAAACCAATAAACATCACTGGCATGGTCCTAATGCGCAGAGAAATATGTAAACAAGCAATAGGATTTGTTTTTGTTATACCAACACATCTGTCTCATTTTATCAGGGTTTAAAAAGAGAGAGAGCCCTATAAACTATTAATCTCATTTTAAGATGCCTGGTTAGTGCTTCACCTCCACAGACACAAATACATTATATACTGTGCTAGAAAAAAAGACACAATCCCAGCAGAAGAGTTTAAAATACTTAAACAGATTTACTCTGCTGATTGCTGACTATAATTGCACACTAAGAAAAATAGAAATAAAATTATCGCATTAGCAATCTTTGCTCTCTAGAGTGCCTTATTTGAGGTTTGTAACAATAAATAACACAATTAGGTATATTTCACACAATAACACAGGCCATTTTTTCCCTGCTGGTTATAATCAGATCCACCCCTATTCTGCCGTATCATATCACAGTTTGATATTTGATTGGACATGAGAACAAACCATGTACCATGCACATTATGCTCTAATTCAACGAGTTCAAAAGACCTGGGCACCTAAGACGGGCTTCCATGTTCAAAGGCTTGCCTGAGTAAGTTCTCACTTCACGCACACCTCCACATTAAAACAAAGGCCAGGGAAGCCCTGCTGCCTTCAAAGTAGTAAGTAAGCTGCCTTCCTAAAGTTCATTTCATATTGGAAGACTCTTGTTGGTCATCCTCTGTGGCTGTCAATCACCCAACACCGGATATCAGTCTAGTATTACCTATGGTTAGAGGGCAATCAGTATTAACTCAGTGGCCACCAGCCCATCAGACAGGGACATTTCTGAACAGAGCCTCACAGATCCTTACCACGAAGACAAATGACAAATCGTAGTCACAGGTAATAAATGGAGAGCTTACCATGTGCAGCCCATTGCTATGAAGCACACCATCTTGCTCCACCAGATTTCTTGAGATTGTGATGGAAGGGAGATCCAGGCTTTGAGGGGGAAACTGGGGTGTGAACTCAGTTCCCTGGGAAGGCAATGGATCGCTGAGAGTCTGAAAGGGTAGCAGTACATCAGGCATGCCCAGGGTGGGGTCTGACTCTGGAGGAGGCGTGATCGGTGGAATTTCAAACTCTTCGTCCCCAAGGCTTGGCGTGTGGAATGTCTGCTGAAAGGGAACAAAATACAGACCCCCTCACAGTCAGTTCCTGGATTTTATCCCTCCTTAGAGGAAACAAGAAAGACTATGTATCTAGGCCAAATATTTATTTCTCAACATGAAAACATCTTAAACACAGATTTCCATATATAAAGTTTTGCTGATCATTCTGATTAAAGATTTAAGTCTCATTATCATATGGTTTTAATGGAGTATCAGTATTAACAGTGCTTTAATGCGTACTTAATTAGCAACATCTGTCTTTGTTGTTAGTTGGAGCATCGGCAACATTAAATTTGGCTATATAACAAATTGCCACTTTATTGATATGTTAGTGAAACAGCTCAAATCGCGTATGCGATCCACATGCTTCATAAAATGCTGACAATTTTGGGGCGAGCATGCACGCACACATAGACACACAGACACACAGACACACACACACCGTTAACCCAGAAGTGAACATTACAGGTGTTTACTTTCTGCCAAAACCTATAAAACAAGTAATATTAAATTTGTGGTTTGGTTTTTAAATGTTTCTTTATTGGCATATTCCCAAGTGTAATGAATGCTCCTATGGAAATTGTTACTGTGCCGTGCAACATTTTCTGTAAGGCTTATTGCAGTTCATATTAAAAGACTTTATTGAAACTATAAGGAAAATTGGTTGTTGTTTTTTTTTAACATGAACATTTCCATATGTATTTATCATTATCAGAACATCATCTAGCAGGCTTCTAAATACTATCCAGAGAGCACAAAGCCATACTGAAATAGCTATACCAAGAACATGGATGCCACCTAGACACCTCACTAGACAAATGTTACATCTTAAAACTTAAGTAAATCTTAGAGTACTGTTATCCATGAATGCTACTGATGTTCTTCAGGCTGTGTTTTAAAGTAGGGTCAGTGAAGACTATCAAGGCTGCCTTCCATTTCAGTTACATTAAACATATTTCTCTTACCACGTGGACTATGTGGGGAGAGAAGAGACACCAAGATCCAAGGTGATGAAGGAGAAGATGGTGATTATGTTATATACATATAGACACCTACGCTTTGGTAAGGCACAGGATGCAGGGGCCACCCAGATTTATTTTGTATTCCTAGCTAAGAGGGTCACAGATGTAGTTCATTTATTATTAATAGTATTTGAAAGAGTGAACTGGCACGGGGTAATTGGAGTCTGCTATTATTGATAAAGAGACCTAATTAAGAATTGAAAATCATCATTTTCTCAATTATGATGCTATATAATAATCACCTGAAAAGGGAAGAGAAACAAACTCTGTTGGGGTTGGGGGTGGTAGTTTCAACAAAAAGCACTCGTTGCCCACAGAACCTGACAACTGTTATGTGCAACTCACAAGAATGAGCAAGCTCACGAACTCGGGGAACCTACAGCAGCGCAAGTGGCCGCCTTGAGCACCTTGGTAGACTCAAAAAATATTTTTTAAAAATGAAACCTAACAGCGCACTTAAGAGCCAGAGTGAGGCATTTGATTTTTCTGATGTGGGCGTACTTGCAATGATACCCTCCGCCAATGTCAATTTCTCTTCTGTGGTACCCTGAGTTCCTAGCAACAAAGGGATGAATTGGCCACGAACGCGGGTTGGCTAATGAACGTAACCCTATGGCTGCGTTCGCTGTTATTTTGGCACTAATGTGGTCTAGTAACAGATGCAACTGCAATTTGTGACTCATTTGCTACCCCATTACTGCTTAATGAAATCTAACATATCACATTAACAATACGGATAAACACTCATTCTTGATATGTGGCATTTGGCTGTTTTCATTACCACTGTAATTAACACTTGAAATATTATTTCAATAAATATTTAAAGTACTTTAAAAATGGTCAGAGCAATCATGACGCAGATAGAAAACATAAAGCTAATGTGTGAACTCCAGACGTAAGAGTACCCTGGTCCCTGTAGCGATATCTGCAGGACACTGTCCATGGGAAGGGTTCAGGCACGATTTAGGCTCTACAGCATGCCAACCTAAAGTCTTCCTGAATTAGTTTGCACTCATTAAAAAGTTAAAAAAAAAAACAGATAAATTTACTTTTAATGCCGTGATTGGGAAATTAGATGAGAGCCATAATGTGGCACATTAGCATTTACTCTGGCTTTATTTTTGATCTTGGGAAGACGCACGGTGACGCCATTACATGAGATTTTAAACTCCAGTATAAAGCACACCTCAGGCCAGGCAGTCAAAATTAAAGAGGTTTTCAATTTTTATTTTTGTTAAGGAATATAGAGAGGCATGTTATATATAATATGTCCCCGTGGCATAATTTTTTAAAAGACACATTAATTTTAACTTAGAAGCAATATATGTCTGCACTGACCTAATAAAACAGCACAATGAAATAACATTGTAATATGTAACCAAGGAGATGCTAAAATCTTAACTACTTTTATGGAGAGGTAAAATATCACATGTGAGGCCTTCCACGGAGAAAAGAGAATGGTAAAGTATCATATATAACATTAAGTACCTCTGATCCAAAACATTGTTCTCTGAAAGGATAAAAACACCACAAATTCTATCAACAATGAAGGGCACAGACTTTGGATCAGATTAATCATTTGGAGTTTATGTGATCAATTTTTACAGATATTGACTTTTCAGTGTTTACCTTGAACATGTTAAAGTAGTGGGTGCATAGTTAAATACCATCTGTAGTGAAATGTTCAAAACATTTGTTCCTTTTGATAAGAATGCAAATCTGGAGAGTACTGTTGTATCAACATATAACAGCCGACGTCTGACACGGTGAATTATCACAGCTGGAATTAAATTGTTTCTGAACAGCTGCTGCCAGCACAGCTTTCATCAATGTTTGATTCAAATGTAGAGGAAAAAAAAAATCCCCCCGAATGAAACATCATGTTGTCCTTACAGATGGGGTTTGCACTCATTATCCCAAACACCCAGCAGCCAGTGCCAAACAGTATTCCTGCATCTAAGCTGTCTTCCGGTTGGAGGCATGATGCTCACTGGAAAATGATTAATCTACAAAGACCCTTACTTCTCGAGTCTGCACTTAGGCTAATAATTTTGAGACATTAATTTCTTTCATATCACTTGCTCGTCTGTACCAAGATCATTTGCAAAGCCATTATTATTTTCAATCTCTGGGGTCAAGCTAGTTCACTCTCCTATATCTGAATGTATTTGGAAAAATGAAGACTTTTTATTGCCCGAGCCACAGAGGAACTGCTCCATTTGGACTGATTTCATACTTCTGTTTGTTCTTGTTTGAAAATTTTAAATCTCACACAATCTACCCTTTTAGGAAAACCTTTGATTGAGCTAATCAAGGATCTTGGGTGTTTTTCGGGAGGCATGCCAATGAGATCAGACAAAGGTGGGAAGTCATATGTAAGAAATACAGTAGAAACAGCAAAAAGACAATGCTTATCCCACGTATACTTGCACACCATCACAAAGCAGGAGTTAATATGGCACTGGACACAGAGCCCATAACCCAGAATTCCTTGCTACAATCATATCATGTACCAAGTCTATTCACTGAGTCAGACACTCAATAATTTCTTATTGGATCTCTACTATCATGGGCATTGCGCTAGGGGGTGGGGTTCTAACAACAAAGCACTCACTGTAGGCTATTCTAGAAGCCATAACACTGTTGGTCATAGTTCCCTAAGCTGTGATGATCAAGGAAGTTAACCTTAGAGAGCTAGGAAGCAAAACACTTTCTAGTAAGGTTTCCAAAATACCCAGCTATCTGCTTAGACATCCAGCACAGAGAGACAGAGGGGGGGTGGGGATGGGGGAGATAGAGAGAGAGAGAGAGAGAGAGAGAGAGAGAGAGCACTAACTTTCTATTACACATTTATAATTGCTTGCGTATGGACTTTTTTTTCCATCAAGAGATTCACTTATAAGCTTTGAAATGTTAACAACAGCCTGTGGACAGTGATAAAGTCTTGTCAGGTTAGTTTCTTTTCCAATAGGCTTTTCCTGTTTTCCTCCAAAGTTGTTACCTTGTGCCACAGGAGAGAAAGAGAGAGAAATTCAATATCTTGCTTTTCCCTTCAAGCCTATTACATTATCTATACAACACAAAAAAACAGGAACAGACGCAAGAAGACAGACACCCACCTCACTGGCAGCAAAGAAGGCGTTGTTTGCCTCGGCCATGTTCATGTAGTTATTATTTCCCAACTGGAAGAAAGAAACATTGATTTATGTTAATGGAAGGCAGAGTAAAACCTGGAGTTGTTTAGTTAATACTCAGGAGTGATTGGGAAAGAAGGCAAAGATAATAGGGTGCAAGGGCTAACCTGGGAATGAGAAACTATAACACTAGGCAGCCCCATCTGCAGCTACAGCATGGAGTTACACCGTCAATAATTCTAGAACATAGTTCTGTTTCTCCCCAGGACTGGTAGTGAAAGGAAACAGTTACAACCATTTGGCTGTCTGGTCACTAGTGTGATGTTTATTCAACTGGCCTTTGTCAGAGGCTGGAAGAAAAGGAGTTCCCAAGAAAACTCTCTGGAAATGTTTTAAAGCATGCTGGGATTTCATAGTCTACTTCTCAAGAACAGGTGTCACAAGTGTGAGTGGGTTAAAAATGTGAATTAAAGAGAAGACAATTTAATTTCCAAGGCTCAGATTCTATTTTCTGGTGAATGGGGTGTGGCATGAATATAAATAAATAAGACTAAAGTATATTTCTAAGATCTCCAAGCAGAGCTTAGTGCCATATCTGCTCCATCAGAGCTGCTGAAAGCTGTGCTATTTAATCTCTCCATGTAACATTAAGTGCAAAGAGGGTTAGAAAATAAGCAGGATCCCATGAACACAGCAATTTTGATTTCATTCCCTAACACAATGGCCCATTCATATCATCACAAATAAGACTGTATCAGCATTTCAGATGTAAGCTCTTTACTTCTAGGGACCTGTTATCAAAATGTAAAACTTGGATTTGGGCAGAAATGTATTTTCAGGTTCAAATGGTCTGGGTCGGCACATTTCGTTGCTTTCAGCATTCTGCTATCAGACTGGCAATGTGGGAAGGCTCTGTGGGCATAATTATCTGGGGCTGTGTTATTTTCATGATGGTTAAATGGTAAGAGAATGTCCTTCTGTAGAGCGTTTCTATTCGTTTCCTCTCGCGCATCAAAAGAAGCACAGGTGTGGTCTCCAAGGGGTGAAATGTATATAGGTACTTTCTAATGTATATTAAAGCTAGCAATTACATTAAAGTAAAAGGTGTCATTTTTCCAAGAGATAAATCGGTAGATCAATGACTGGTTGGATGAATGGGTGGTTGGGTGGGTGAACAGATGGACAGTATTAGAAATAGGTACACAGATACCCAGATACAAATATAGACTGATATAGCCAATAAGGAGAAAGGAAATACAGATCTATGCAAACCCTAAATAACCCTCCTCTCCATAGCATTGATTTCTGGGGGCAGGGTGTCTTGATCCAACTCTCACCCTGTAGGAGGCAGGATTGACATGTTGACATGCTCCACTTTATCATGCCAGGGATCCAAGAGCTACGCAAGAGTTACAGGAAAAAAAAACTCTAATGGCTCCAGAGTGCCATTAAGGTCTATAGAGGCAACATCAACCCCCACATGGCACCTCAACAAACAAACAAACACATACACACACACACACACACACACACACACATAATCAGACACGCTCTCTCCCATCACTCTTATTCATTTGGGTGAATATCTCCCTAAGAATTCCTGGAAGGTGTACTCACTAGCCCTTAAAGACCTTTATCTGGCTTGTTTGAGGCATGTAGTTTCAAAAACATGCACAGGGCCATAAGTGCAGATACACACATACACTTAGACGCATTTCTCCATTCTTCTACAGTGTTAAAAGTATGTCAGAACAGAGCCCCATAGGCTTCTGTATTGCTTTTTTTTTCCCCATGTAACGTTCAGGCCTATAATCAAATATGACCTATATTTGAATCTATATATCCCATGCTCCAATCCACCCCCACCCCCACACACACACAGCTGCCTGACAGCCAGTATCACAACTTTAACATTATTTAAATGTCGGCTTTGTTGGGGAATTAGAAATCCATTTAAGGCAAAGAGCTCATTATCAGAGAGTATTTTTTTTTTAAGATTAAACTCACTTATTATCTAATAGCACCTAGAACAACAAAGGAAAATAAAATGGCCATTAAACCAAAGGCCTAAACAATTCAAAAAAAAAAAAATTAAGCTCAGAGTGAAGTAAGAACTGGGTTAGAAATCCTCTTCAGAACAGTTAGTATGCGAATGTAATTACTGAAGAAACTACAGCTAATCAGCTGTGAATTGTATCCATTAATTAGTATTTGCCCTGGAGAAATGAGAAAAATCAGTAACAACGCTGGCACCGCCACAGTGCTGATGAGCTGCAAGCGGGCCGAGCTGCGTTTAGTCAAGCAGGTGGCTCCAGCGGTCCACGTAATTTGAAAAGCTCTCACCTGGAGGGGGAGCTGGAGCAGGCAGAACATTCTGTGCATATCTCTTGTATCTGCGTAAGGCCTTAATTAATGGCTTTTAATTTGGAAGCACTTGGTGATCGGGAGGGAGCAGTTATAAATCATTTCAAGTAGAAGCAAGGGTTTCCCCTGTCTACCTGAGGTGGAAGATGCCCTGTTAAAAGGAGCCTTCAGGTATTGGCGGCTGAGTGGCAGGAGGTTGTTTGGCTTCTGCACACAAGGACATAGTTATACCACCAACAAAACCAATTCTTCCTCAGAAACCCACATTTCATTGGGCGCTGTGTATCCCTTACCTGCTAAACCCAGCCAATCTCGTAGCCAGATGGAAAGGCGTGCCATTTTGTCTTTGGTTACTTTTTCTCCCCCAATGCTCGCTTAATTTTCTTTCTTGTACATTTGGGTTTTCTTAGTTTGAGACACGGTGTGGCTGTGGAGCCCAGGCTCCCCTCAGAACACGTTCCTAAGCCTCCTAAGTCAGCCTCTTGAGTGCTCAGCCTCCCAGAGTGTGCTGCCATGTTTATTCCATGTTAAAACTTAGCCTATGAGCTCTGCTTCACTTGTGGGATGCTTACAAAATGAAAGACAGGATTCTGAGAGGGAAAGTTCTCCTCTGGGCTAGACTGTTAATAGAAGGACCAAAGAACATTTAACTTTGAGTTGTGTACAATTCAATTTAGTTTATGGTATAGGAGGTAGCAGCATTGGTGAAAGCATCCTTATTATACACACCCTCCAAGTCCAGGAGGGAGGGGCCTGAGCTGGGCTCCCCACTGCCATTCACTGAACTAACCATGCCTGGCATTTGTTGAAAGGAATGCAAGGTGATCCCACTCAAACTCAGGTGACCCAGAATCACCCCTGCTACCCAAGGTCATCTGTCAAATATTTGAATGATGATTAATAAATGAGTGCAGCTCAGGGAAGTCTTCTGTAAATACCTCTTCATTTCATCCCCCAAAGTGGGACTAAATGCAAGCCATTTTTCTCAACAGACAACAGTAAAGAATTATTATCATAGGCATTTGTTCTGGTCAGCAGACTGAGGGGTCCAGGCACCATGCTGCCCACCCTGGAGGATTTGAGCACACATAGCTGGCATCCCCCAGTCTCATGCTGCCTCTCTCACATGCCAGGACCCACATACACTCTACTTGTTCACTTGGTAATGGGTTCAGGTTTTAACCTTTATTGTTAACTCTGTTATTCCAAGCTGGAGGCTAACTGGGAAAGGCTTTCTGGATGACCCTCAACGCCTTCTATGAATCTACGGGCTCTGTGATCTCTCAGTCTGTTTCATCTACAAATAACTATATCTCACCTGTTTAAGGCACTGTGCTAGGTCTGGAGACACAACAAAAATCAGGATACCATGAACTCTTTTTTTTTAATGGAGGCTATGGATACATTCCCTACCTTCCAGCCCACACCAATGAAAAGAGAGAGAGCGAGAAAAGCCTGTGGATCTTCCTGCTGTTTCTGTTTACCTCACAATAACTAAACTCTTTGGGAAGCCTTATTGGAAGAAAACACTGGCTCCTCCTCCCCCTCTTCTTCCTCCTCCTTCTCCTTTGCCTCTTTTCCTCCTCTTCTTCCTTCTTCTTTTCCTGGATCATTCATATAAAAGCTAATCATAATCTTGCTCTGTAGCAAAAGCTACACATTTTTTAAAATCAGCTGATTTCTTTCTCATTTTTCCACTGATAAGCTCCAGTGACGTTCCTCCAAAGCAAGACCCCTCTCAGTCACGTCTTTAGGCATTCTCATTCTCAAGACTCAAAGCAAGACATGCTGAACAGACAAGATGCCCGAGGGAAGGCACGCCCATTACTCTCTGTTACTGGGAGAGACTCATGGAAACATCATCCAAGAAAACGTCTCATTCACAAAGGCTCAAGGAGCTCACACGTGGGGCTTCTAACCCCACTTCCACGAGGAGCATAGTGATAACAGGAGTTTATCCACGGTGACAAACTCCAACAGATGCCATTCCCAAAGATACCACTGTAAAGGAGAACCATATCACTCTGCACGTGGATCCTTAGTGGGCCACAAAAGAACATCTCTACTGTATCAGAGTCAAAGCTGCTCTTGCGGCATGGTGAGCAATTATGGCTTCAGCAAACATAATTTAAGAAGGACATCAATTAAAAAGGAGCAGCAGTGGGACTTCATAGAAGTGCATCAAAGAACATCATTTCCATGGTTCATGTGACCGTGTGAAGTGCCACAGTAAATTAATGCAGATTGGAAAGTCTGGCTCAGCTAGCAACGGGCTTGGGACAAAGTAGAACAGCAAAGACAAAACCCTGTCTGTAAGCACAAGGCAGTTACTTGGTCTTGGCCAGTCCACAGCATCATCTCCACTCAAACTATTGTAACACCCATGTGAAGAATTGTATAGCCTTCTTACAAAGCAGCATTAATAATAGGATCTCAAACAGCTAAACAGTACAAGTGTATAAATGGTACAAATTCTTCTCTTTCCCCATTAAATTTGTTAGCAGACACTAGCCAATTTGATGCCTCGCCCAGATATTTGTCAAGTTGCTTACATAATGCCATTCTAAACAACATGTACCAAGCCTGGTCATGTGATAAAGAAGGTAGCAGGTAAAGTGGACTCGCCCTTGATGGCTATTAAGTAAACCCTTGGCCATGATAGGGAGGTATCAAGCCACAATTTCACTGAACATCAGAAGCCCACAGGGAAACAAGACTGACATGACAAACAGTGGGAGCACCCTACTAAGAAACAAAGGTTGGCGGGAGCACAGAGATCGTCTATGCTGTCACCAAAGCATAGGGGACCCAACAGGACTCTGGAAGGAAAGCTACAGGAATGGAATCCATCGTGATTTGACTTGACCACAGTGTAAAAGTGGTGTGCAATGTATAGACACTCCATACCCCTAGGGTTTTAAATTCTGATCGCAGGCACGTGATAGGCAATAGGATCTACTCCTGCAGAGCTGGACAGGACAGTAGCAGCAGGCTACTCTTCCTTGTCAGCAGCAGTCTTGTTCCCTGTCAGCCATGTGAGCAGGATGAAAGGTAAATGAAACTCCATGGCGTGCTTCACTTCCAGTGCATTTTTGAATACTATCTATATTTTCTTCTCACTGGGTCTACAAAGTGCCTATATAGGCACGCACATCAATACTCCATTATCACGTGGGCTTTCTGTGGCTGACTAGCCCCAACTGTCAATAAGGTAGATCCGTAAGCATCCTTGCCCGTGACTAAAGTACCTGACAGAATAACTTGAGGGAGGAGAGATCTATTTTGGCTCCTGGTTTCAGATCACGAAGATTGACATGGAGGAGCTGATCAGATCAGCTTATCGTGGCCCAGAAACACAGCCAAGGGAGACTCAGGAAGCAGCCATGGACAGGGGCCTCCCCCTAGGGTCCTGCTTCCTCCTGCTAGCCCCCACCTCCTAAAAGTACCCAGGCCCTTCAAGGTAAACAGCCTACAGTGGGAACCAAGCATGTAAAATATGAGCATATTATAATTATATCGATTTACATATATTTAAATTATATTTATTAAATATATATAATTATATATATTTGTTATATATAATTATAATACATCCTATTCAAAGCATAAAAGCATTTGTAATATGCTGGCTAATCTGGGATGTTTGGTAGGCTTGGTGTCTTAATTGCATTTTCAATTTAGGATATTTTCAATATAGGATATTCAAATTGTGATTTATTTTTAAACTATGTTATTTTCAACACACGGTTTATCAGCCAAGAGGATCTAAATACATGTGTGTGTATATATGAATGTTGTGTGTATACATATACACACATATGATGCTGCTAATTAAGCATATACAAGTATATGTACATATATGCAGAGAATTACACACATATGCATTATTACACACACACACACACACACACACACACACACATGTCCCTTTTGACAAGCTAAAATTGCCCCGATGTTTTCTTCTGAACACCCAAAAGCATGAGAACTCACACTCAACACTCAAACTTGGATGTTAGCAGACATTTCAACATACATTCAATGCTGAACCCCGTTTGCTCCCCTAAGCCTGCCCTATGCAGTCTTTCCCATTACCTTCAATGGGGACCTGCCTTAGGACAAGTCATTCTTGAATCTGTGTTTTTCCTCCTTTCTCACATTAAATTATCCAAAGGAGATCCTGTTGGCTCATCCTTCTAGTTAACCTCAAGCAGATCACCTGTGTCAGGTCCTATGCCCACCTCCCCAGGACCCAGCCCTGCCTAAGCCTTTTGGCTGCAGGAGCCTCCTAGCAGGTTACCACCACTCTACCAAACTTTTACCAGACTATCCATAACACTGCCATAGAGGCCTTTGTCACCAACTTTCCAGTGGCTTCCCACTGACTCAGGAAAGGGGACATCTGCTTGCAATGGTCCTTCCTTCCTTCCTGGCATCATGGCAACATTCCCATTGCTCAGATTACTACATCCTGATGGTGTACTTGCTGTCCCAACAACACCCAAGACCCATGCTTACCTCAGGGCCTTTGCACTGGCTTGGTTCTTCCATCGGAATTGTTGTTCTTCCAAATGCCCCCTTGGCTTATACATCCCCTCCTTCTGCGTCTTCCCTGGATGCCACATGTCTAGTGACAATCACATTTCTCTACTGCCCCATCTCCAACACTCTCTGTCCTTCTCTTTCTATTCTACCTTTTCCATTCACACTTTCAATATCACATAATTCAGTCATTATTTTCATCCTGTTACTAGAATATAAATTCAGTGAGGGGAACATTGTGTCTACTTGCTACACAGAAGCCCTGCTGGGACAAAGAGACTGGGAAATGGTAGATGCTCAAAAGCTCTGTTCTGAATGAACCAATGAACCGGAAGTGAAATGCCAAATCATTCTTCAAGCCCCTTGGACAACAGTATCAGCTCCTGAAATCCAAAGGACAAGAAAAAGGACCCACTGCCACTCTTGTCCCCACACAACATCTACAGCATAAAAAAGAAGAAAGAGGGAAACAAAACAATCATTCCAAGAAGGAGCCCTCTACACTCCAGAGACACTTATGTGGACAAACACTGTTCCTGGAAAGGCACTACAGAATGATCTGCAGCCCAGGACTGTCGCCATGCTTAGCAACAACCCGGTGTATCTCCAAGCAATTAACAGGGAGGATTTAGAGCATTCCCAGTGCAAAGCACTGCTGCACACCTGTTGGCACAGAGGTGAGATCAGGGTTATCCTTGACCTGACCATTACAAGGTGTCCCACTGTGCCCCAGTGTATGGATAGTTACCATGGCCACTATAAACAAAAGATCCATATGAGAGATGCAGAGGTCTAGAAAGGTAGGGTGGGCTGCTGGGGATGGAACTATTGGTGGCAAAATACGGACTGGTGTGACTAGATGCACTGGTGGGCAGAATGCTGGCAGAAGACAACCAATCAGGTGGTGTCAAAGGGGAAAGGCTTCACGTATTCAGTGTAACCGCTGATTTTTTTTCCAATTTGAAATATTTTAGTTTAAAGAAGTGATCTTTAGTCTGAACCAGAGCTATTCAAAGTGTATGGCCAAGGACTAAAGACTCATTCAATGCTTGTTCAAGCATGCACATAACCTGACCCTACCATGTCTGACTGCATCAGATTGTAAGGTTGTGGGGCTCTAGTTTAATGTTCTAGGTTTTTCTCAGGGACTGTACAGCATGTCAGTATCCATCCAGTTCATTTTAGACTAACATCTTGAGTATTTAAAAAAAGAACCCCCTTTCTCTCCCTCTACACATTTTGGGTTTTGTTTTAACATGGGATACCAATATGTAGTAGAGGCTGGCCCCAATTTGGCTATCCTCCTGCCTTAAAAGATTCCTGAAGTGGGCACAGAGGCATGCCTCGCCGTGCTGGGTTTGAATGAGTTTTCCAAGCCTCTAGAATGAACTAAAGTAAACACTGGGATCCCATATTGTTTCATGGTTGGCAACAATGCAGGCATCTCAGAGGTTTGTTATCTCTCCCTCACACCTGCAGGGAAAGGGCAGTCTGTGAAGAGGCTACCTACCCAACTCTCTCACTCTCACCACCAGGATGACCAGACACATCCTCAGCTCTATCAAGAAAGGGATGCACGCTTCAGTATCTCAGAGTGTTAGCAAGTGGTGTGGCCACACAAGCAACAACAAAACTTAAAGACATGGGCACTCTTCAAACACAGAGGCCTTTGGACTCTCGTGATCTGAATGTGTTTGAGTTTGTGAGTCATCTGGACAAGTTACTAGTGACGGGGAAAAAGGACACTCCTTTAATACAAAACTTGTGTACACACACACACACACACAAACACATGAGTAAAAAGATGAAGGTTTCAGCATCATGGAAGTTTTGAGCCCAAGTGGAGTAATCATTGGCCTGGCCAACACACACTCACCAGTATTTCCAGAACAGAAGAATGGGAGACTAGTGTCTTTAAGCACACTACAATGAAAATGTCAACAGTAATACAACACTGTGTGAGC
Source organism: Mus caroli (assembly GCF_978045245.1). Taxonomy (NCBI): domain Eukaryota; kingdom Metazoa; phylum Chordata; class Mammalia; order Rodentia; family Muridae; genus Mus; species Mus caroli. The sequence continues at coordinate 39,246,361 of NW_028227265.1, read as the reverse complement.
TTCCCATAGCCCATCTATGTGCTTCCCACACTGCTGAGTTAGTAGGAATGGATGCCAGTTAGTAGGACTTATTTGGGGGAATGTCTTACCTCTTTGTAGAGGATGAGAAAGAGGTGGGACTGTTGCTCTCACAGGGATAAACAGTGTGGTTGAGATGATGGGCAAGAAAAAAAGCCTCAATGTAAGGACCAAGTCAGGTGACAGTCAACAAAGAGAGGAAAGAAAGTCACAAAGACATAGCCACTTCAGAAAACAAGTCCTGAACTTGGGAGGGGGACAGGTAGTACAATGAAGGGATGAGTAGGGTTGGCAAAGCTGTGGACCTCACCCTGCACAGGGCTTCTTTAAAGATCAAAATAGTGACGTGAGCAAGGAGCAGGCAGGGGCCATGAAGGCCAACCTTGGTGTCCTTAGATGTATTCAAATGGGAGGTCTCAGAAAGATTCTGTGGGGGCGAGGATGCTACCTCCCTGCAAATGCATATACATACATATACATATACATATCAGATCGTTGACGATCTGATATATATATATATATATATATATATATATATATATATATATATATATCAGCGATCTGAGGCACACAAAAGTAATCTGAAAGATACTGCGCACACACTGGGGACATGGCTCAACGGGATGCATCTTTCTACTGAAACCAAAGGCCTAGATTCCATTCCTATCACTCCAAGGCAAAACAAAAGCACAACAGGAGATCTCCAAGGATGGCCTGAGGGTCCACACATGTCAACAGTGGACACAGACGCGTGGCAGTGTCAGGGAGAGTGAAAGCGAAGACACTTTCCCACAAGACTGTGGGACACCTAACTCGCCAGCAAGAAAGACACCACAATAGGATCCTTCTGCACACGTTTATTGGGCTGCGCATTGACTGTGTAGGCGAAAAAAACTCCGAGCCCTGGGCCTCACACTCTTATATACTATCAGTTCCCATCCACTCACAGCAGGCCACATCACCTCACCAGGTACGCAGCTTCAGCTAATCAGGGCAGCAGGGGCATACCTCCACCAAAATGGCTTCGCCAGTAACCTGGTACACCAGTGCAGCTCTCACGATGTTTGTGGCTTATATGAGGAAGTCAGGTGCAAGTCATACGACTTAGCTGCAGTCCCTGGCGCCTTTGGGACTGCCGCCACACCCGCTCCCCACACAAGACTGTCTGGATCCTGGTTGGGCCCACTGAACTAGCTAAGGGATGAAGTCCCAGATCCTGTCGAACTCCAGGCAACTGGCTACATATGCCTTCCATGTACTCCAGTCTTCTTATAACATTGAGATAAGAGGCCACTCTGCCCTGTGAGGCATCGAGAATTAAAAAGGGCTACTGCACAAAATGTCATCTTTCGTAACCACTTTCTTTTCCACTCAGCCAGTGGAAAAGCCAAAAGATGGATCAAGACTGATTCCTGTGGTCCCTCTGACGGCACAGGAGAATTGACTACTTAAAAACTCCAGTGGTAAGCTGGGGAGATGGCTTCTCAGGAAAGTTCTTGGCACTTGAGCTCAGGCAGAAGGATCTCAGTTCTGATATCTGGGTGGGAAGCATGGAAGAGTGAGGCAGGCAAGGCAAGCCACCCGATCCCCAGAGCAAGCGAACTGGCCAGGCTAGCGAGAAGAGTCCCAGCTTCAGCAAGAAACTCTGCTCCACTATAACCTGGGGAAGAAATCCAACATCAACTCCAAGTCTCCACATATGCCCTACCGAGTACACACACACACATGCACCTAGAGACATACATCTCACACACACACACACACACCAAACAGACAAACAAACAAATGAACGAACAAAAACACAATTAAACATGGTTTTCTGTGATATGCAGATCAAAATGCAAGTTCCTTTCCAGAGTAACAAGTTGCTACTGCCTGAGCGCCCCCTGAACAACTCCTTAGAAGGGTATTCTTGCAACCAGGCTATGGGCACATTCATATATTCAGTCTCTCTCTCTCTCTCTCTCTCTCTCTCTCTCTCTCTCTCTCTCTCTCTCTCTCTCTCTCTCTCTCTCTCTCTCTCTCCCTGTGTATGTCTGTGTCTGTGTCCAAGTCCCTTCCCTGAACCATTGCACCAGTTGCTCCTGGCCCTGATGACTCTTCCCTTTACTTGATGTTAAGTCTCTGTCCTCTGTTCAATCCTTAGAGAGACCTCCTCGGATCAAATACTGAAGTCACATCCACCCTGCACATCCACCTTCCTACCCTTTCCGTGGCTCTGCCTTCTCTTTTGTCATGGTCAAACCACTCATCACAAACTGATTTTCTTACACTAACGTTTGTTACTGTCCCACCCTCTCATACCACTGGAGAGTCTGTGTTGACAAGGGAATCCTCTGGCTCTGTGATGTTTCTTTTCACCAAAGGATGATGTCTGGTCCACAACATGTGCTCCACATACGTGTAGAGTAGATGAACAAATTGGCAACCTAGATCTCAGTTCAAATCTCAATTGTGCCATTTCAAGCTAGGCCTGTTTCCTTTCTGATCTTCTCATTTCTGGAGAAGAAATGACAGAAGTCTGTGGAAAGGGTCAGTGTAAGGCAAAGCAGGCCAATGCCAAGCCACCAACCAAGGATCCCAGGCAGACAGAGCCATCAAGGGGGAGAAACCTGAGAACCAAGGAACACAATAACCTGGGTAAAAATGAGGTCTCATTGATGTATTTTACATAATATTAGCTGCCCATTATATAAGAAGAAGCAACAGGCACTGTGTTAAAAATATGTTCTGATTTCTGCCCAAGACTCCACTAATGGGAAAACCAGATACAGCTCTGGTGGGAACAACACTGGATATGTATGAAAGAACTCTCACTAGCATGCCAGGGGGGTTCTGAGAAGAATCACTTGAATGAAGTCTTGAGCGGCTTGTAGAAACTTTCCGGGGATGGAAGAGCATGCTGGGAAAGAAAGCTATTGAGCAAAGGCCCGGTGTCATGGTAGGCGGGGTAGGTCAAGAAATGTGAACACAGCATTCCTGATGGAAGAAGCCCTGGTACAGGAGCCTGCATACATGCACTATTGTGGAAGGCTTAGCCTCAACATGGATATTAGGAGACATGCACATGTCTGTAGGTGGAAAAAGCCTGAACATAGAAAGATTTGCCCACGACAGAAAAGGAAACATAGACTGCTATTTCTAGATGATAGAAATATTGTGTCAGATGTAGCCTCAACATTCGGGAGGCTAAGGCTGGAGGGCTTGCTAGTTCAAACCTAGCCTGGGCTATGTAGCAAGATCCTATCTCAAATGACAAGGACAGAATTCATAATGCTTAGCCTGTGCATCTTCCATGTCATTTGGCAAATGAAAAGCCATCACATGGTGACAGCAGAAAACAGAAGAAACATGTGTGATCAGATTTGGGGTTTGTTAGGACCACTGAAATTACAGCAAACACACCATTAGTCCTGAAGGGAAAGGGGGCTACTTGGTCTCATGTTGCTTCAAGAACCAGGACGATTCCCCCACCGGTTTGTTCAAGAGATGTGAAGTTTACACCCAAGCTTCTAATAACAGCAGAACCCTTGGATTGAGAAAGGACTATGACCTATGATAAACATGGCATCACTTTGAGGAAAAAAACAAAAACAAAAACAAAAAACAAAACCTTAGCTGCCATCTACCATGGGCACTTTACTATAAATTAGTTTTCAATAAATAGTCCACTGATGGTGATTGCATTGTCACTGAGGATGCTCAAAAAACAAGTCCTATCATGATACCCTCCCACTCCTGACTGGACTGACTCCTCCTTCAAGCTCCAAGGCAACCTGTGCTTCACTCTGCACCATGTTAAAGCAATCTATTGAAATGATAGTCTATCTGTTGGAATCTGTTCAGGCGGAGGCCAAGCCCACTGGAACCTGGCTCACAGGAAGTCCTCAACTGATAATACCCCAGCCGTGGAGGGGTTAGGGATGTGCTATTAAACCACTTACTATTTTTCCTTTTCATCAAATGATGAGTATGAGTCGGTCCACATGAGTCGGTCAAAGTCAGATGAACCACCACTATTATGACTTAACAAAGACTTAAAACAAGGTAGAAATGACAAGTCGCGGAAGATAAAAACCCAAGTTACTTCCCTTGTACTGTCAGAACTTGTAGTTTTTCCTGAGTCAATGATTAAGGACCCCATAGAATTTCTAAAAAGAAACAGAAGTCTCTAAAGGCATATTTACACCAAGGACTCTTAGCAAGTATCTGAGGCATTACTTCCTGTAGGATATGAAGTTTCTCATTATAAAAAGAAATAACAAACTCAGTCAAAGGAACCCCTGTATTTTTAAATAAACAGCTTTTGGCTGGTTACAAAATGTCTTCAGTTCAGTAACTCAACTCTCCTAACCAATGGGAAAAACATCTGTTCTGTAATCTCAATCAATCTTTCTAATTATGATTTAGTATGAGTGCCAGGAAATCATCCATGGCTTCCTATATGGTCTCCTGTCTTTGAGCTCTAAAGTTTACATATGATGGTTCTGTAACCATCATAGGTTCAGGCTCCTGAACAATCACCACATAGATGTATAGACAAATTATGCATGCAAGTATACATTAGTGACTCTCCACCAGAAGAGTGATTATGTCTGGTGTTTTTACCTCGGTGAGGAACCTCAGTAGAACCATCATGTCCAGATCGAGAATGACTGAGAAACACAGACCCAGAGCCACCCAGACAGCAAGCATAAACAAAAGATTAAAAGTAAAGTATCACAAAGATAAATGCTACAGAACGATTACATCTACGCCATCTGAACACCAGTGTTCTTTTCAGAGTGGGTATCCGGCTGACTCTGAATATCTCTATTCATAAGATTATTGACCACCATCAAGGTAACTGTGTTTCAAATATGTTGCAATAAGTGGATTGTCAGCTATGGGCTTTCGGCTTATAAATATCCACCTGCTCTTATTTCCTTTCTGATGAGAATAAGTCAAGAAATGTTTTAAAGAGAGAGAAAGAAATAGAAATAGTTAACATGTTCTTCTAAGGCTAACATTTCCCAAGACGATCAATAAGGTCATAAATCCTTCATGTAACATTTTAAGTGACTCAATGTGTTTATTCTCCAGCCTTAATCACATCTGACAAACCAAAGACCTGAGACTTCCTTAACTGGGAAAACATCAATAACAAGCCCATAAGCATAGATAATATGGAATTATATGTAACCACTGACTCTCAGCAGGATTACACCAGGTCCAGAAATGTCTGTAATTCACAGCCATGACTTCTGAAAGCCAGGCTTACATACTCACTGAGAAATTTTCAGATGCTGAGAAAGTGCAGGTACCACTCCCGACAGAGAGAGAACAGACCAGGGTTTCACCGAATACATGAAAGGCCCCTTTGCACACACAGCAAGAAGGCCTCAGACCCAGACATTGTCCTATGGTTTTATGGTGACTCAAATCCTGGAAGGACAACTTTGGACCAGATGGCTGATGGGATAGCCCATCTTATCACTTCTCTCTATTTGATCAGTGATGTGTGTTTGTCTAAAACCTTCTAGAGGAGAGGGCTCACGTGAGACAATAAATCTATTTCTGATGTGGTCTTAGGGCAGATGAGGGCAATCACATTCCCCTCAACCAATCAGTCTCAAATCTTATATTTATTTTTTTTAAAGGTGGGCTTTTTGAAAAGTACTTTTGAGTATGAAGATAATCATTCCTTAAACATAACTAGAAAAATAAAATCTCTTCAAAGCAGGGCCACTGGCTTTCATCTTGAAGACAAATAATGAAATTCAGCCAAGCTGACCAATGTTAATCTGGTACACAGCTCAAATTTATTTCAGCATTTTGTATAAACAACCATGAAATTAAGTCTGACATAAAAGGCATTTTCTTCTTAGGGTCATAGGCACCACAGACTAATACATTCAAGATTACCTTCACATTTCCTTACAGGAACCCAAAAGTTGTGACTGCCCAAGAGTTTGGGAAGAGTTCTTTCTACGTCGCCTACCTGATTTACTCACTTCAGCAAAAACTCAACCCTATTGAGGTGACTTGGGTGGACAGGGGCAACTTGAAGAAGTGAGTCATGAGTGCCAACATGACCAAAAGGAAAAAAAAGCAGACGAGAAATGAGAAAACCAACTATAGATAGCTACAGGGAATGCTGCACCTGAGCTCAAGACTATGAAGACCACCTCAGAATAGTATCGATTATGGTGGCTACTCTGAAACACACTCAGGAGAAAATTCCTGCTTAGAAGTCAAAAGCAGCTCCTTGGCTCTTAAATAAAAGGCTAGTTCTTGCTTACAGCGACTCCTCTCTAAAGTACATAGGTAACACGTATTCCAAACAAAAAGCTATTTGTTTTATTGTGACTAGTGGAGATAGATAGACAGATAGGTATCGCACATAAGAAAAATTATTGCACATTCCATGGTGCTGGTTAATAAAGTCACCTATAAAATCACACTATAGAGGTCTTTGACCATAATAAAAACAAGTTAGAGGCATGATATTTTTAAGAACAGCAGCTGCCTTCCTATCAAGATTAATATTGAAAGTAAACCCCATCTAATGGGGCCCCTGGGATTGCTAACAGATTCCATGAGGGGTGTCCATCTGGCCCTGGCCATAAGCTGCTTCTACCACACACTCCGCTGCAAAAATACACCCTTGCTGATAACCATGTCCTGGGGCGATGCTGACTGTCCACAGCACTCCACTTGTATGTGTTAATGACTGTGCCAAGATTGAGGCTGAGGATCAAAGCACACAACTGAAAAGCTGGGTCAAACAGGTGTGCAACAGAGAGGCTCTCAACAAATGGCATCAGGGTTCTCCGTGGGCGACGACCCCTCTCGAGGTAAGAGGGCCGACATAAGAAGTCAAAGTTCTTCTTCAGCAGGCTGTGGGGAAAGCAGCGAGAGTTGAGCTTGCCCTCCTCCAGCTCGACTGTCACCTCCATACAGGTGTTTTTGGAAACTAGTGCTAATGAAACCTTCATGGTTCCATGAACTCACTTTTAGGTAAGATGTTAGCTGGTGTTAAAAGTCAAGCACAGCTGGGGTTTGTTTTGTCTGAAGAGTTCTTTTTATTTGTATGCACTTGCATGTAAGCTGTGTGTGTGCACACCCGTGTGCACACGGGCCTGCAAAGGCTAGGGAAGGCATTGGATCCAGTGGAGATAAAATGGCAGGAGGCAGTGAGCTGCTTCAGTGGGTGCTGGGAATCAAACTTTGGTCCTCTGGAAGCACAGCAGGGGCCTTGACTGCTGAGCCATTTCTCTAGCCTATGGACTTCTTTTTTTTTAATACAAACTGTTTTTGTTTCATCAAAGAAATGGGATTTAGTTCTTAGTCCAGGAACCTAAAGCTAGTCTTTTACATGGTCACATGGAACTATACACAGTGTGGCCCTGTGACGAAAATCAAGCAAGAAATCCTCAAACTAGCCTCAAGAAAGAAGATGGGAAGACCCAGTAATAACCTGGAGTTTCAGAAAGCAGCCACAGTTATCGAAGCAGAAAACTGCTTTTGACACTAAACCAAATGTAATGTATTTTCAAATAAAGCCCCAGGTTCATCAAGCTCTGCCGACTCCAGTCCCATACGAAGTCTCTCTTAGATGAGCTCTTTCCCACGAGTTCTCTTCCACTCAGAGTTAAGCAAGCACTCGTAAATATCTGCAGTATGCTAATATTATTTTGAATCATTCTGAAAGGGTTTGAATTACAGAAGTAAATGGTCACGATGTAAGAGCCAAGATTCAAAGCCATAGCCATAAACGATAACACATTTCATCCCTATTTTGCTTTTTTTGTTCTACGCCTTCTAAAATTAACACACCTACTGGCTCTATCACAAGAAAAAATATGTGTCTGCAGTGGATGTTCCCAGAAAGGATATCCTTAATCTCCACTGGCAGGAAGCATGCACATAAACACCAGTTCTGGAGACAAAAGCCAACAAGCAGATTTTACTGTCCCTCCATTTCCGCATTCTTACAATGCATAGGTTCTAAGGAGCTTGCTCCAGTGACAATACAATGGGAGCCAAGGAGGATAGCTGCTGACTTCCAAGAGTTGCAACCCAGTCAATAAAGAGAATTCAGGCAGGAATGAGTGAGTAACTTCACCTGTGAAGAGCGCCATGAAGTTAGGGTGGAGAGTGAAACAGAATGGCCAAGAACAAGGCAACAGAAGACTACATGATGGAGCCTGAGGTTGAGGGGCAGGTAATGGGGTACAGGGTGAAATGAGGGAAGATCAGAGTCTTCTTAGAGGATCACCTTTGCTTGGGACCTAACTAGGACTTGAGAGCAGGGGAGGGGAAGGGACTGAAAGTGAGACTTCTAGGTTTGGGGCTCCAAAAATTGCATGTCAAAGCCATTCAACCAGACAGGAAACTGAACTGAGTCACCCTTTGGGGAGTGGGCAAAAAGGCAGGCGTACTTTAAACTGGTTAGAACTGTGGTGCTGAGAGATGTTTGCTCCTCATGGGAAAGTTTTAGATTCACTTTTCACATGAGAGTTTTCGCACGACCCATGGAGATAGGGGATCAATGACGCCTCAGACATAAATGGGGTTGAGTACTGGGATTTCCCAGGAGATCCTTTGTGAAGTCCAGTCAGTTGATAGCCTCATTGCTGAGGAGCTGAGGGAAGAATGACTAGGGAGGTGGAACAAAGCCTAAGCAGGTGGTATTTCTGCGACCAAGAGACACCAGAGAGACACAGGGAATGAACAGCCATGCTAAGTGCTGCTCTGAAGAACATGGAGACTGACATACACCTGCCAGACACCAGGATGTGAGGACACTACACAAGTGTGACTCTCAGGCGCCAAGGAGCAGAAACATTGGGGAAGCAGCTCTGACCACTGACTTCCAGACAGACACTGTGAGCACAGAACATATCCACACAAAACCAGACACACAGGAACTACGCAAATACTCAACTCTCGTTCTGATGGGACAGCAAGAGGGTCCCTTGTAGCAAAAGAAGTTAAGGAAAATATGAACTTCTACCACACAGCCCTGAGTCAGATAAGGAAAAAGACTATGAACGTTATATCCTTAGCCTATAAATTATGCCCCAGTAGGTGAAAACAAGCCAAAATTTTACAAAGGAAAATCACTAAGAGCAAATGGGCAAAGTAACTATTTTATGCTACAGTAGTTCTATCATCTGGAATCAATGAGTGGGATTGCTCACCAATGAGACAGGGTGTGACATGTAATGACATGATAACCTTGGTTTCTGGGAGCCAAACATACAGTGTGACTCCAAGTGTGTTCTGATGTATCAAAATATTCCTACCCCATTCAACCTTAAGTTACAGAAAATATGCAGCACAGTGGCTCACATCTGTAATCTCAGTACTCAGGAGGCTGAGGCAAGAGGATTCCCATGAGTTCAAGTCCAGCTTAGGCTTCACAGCAAATTTCAAACCAGCCTGGGTTAGTGTAAGATCCAGTCTCAAAACGAAAGAAAGATGTGGGAAATAAAATTGGCTGAGTCTCTTTCTCTGATTCATCTTGCAACCCTCTTCCACCAGCCATCTCTACAATGGGACTTTCCTTCCTACCTCATGGTCCTCTTCCCTATATTTCTCTATGCAATGATGTATTATCAGTGAGTTCCCCATGAGCTGCTCCTTAGAAATCCTATGGACACCTTCCCCTTGTATCTCTGTATCAAATAATGACCATTCTTCCTCTGACCCTTCCAATTATCTATGTTGTGAATAAATGTTTCCATCTGGAAGTAGTCACTCAGTGTTTCTGAAAAGCTCCCCACGCTCCCTTTCTTGACACGTATGCTGCTAACACATATGCTGTGCTTCATCTGCCAGCCACACTTGGCCAGTCTAAGTAACGTTCAATACACCAGGCTGCAAACCTTGGACACCTTATATCCACTAGACCCATACAGAGCTTGTTTATTTCAGGTTTTCTTTCTTTCTTTTTTTTTTTTTTTTTTTTTTGGCATGCTCCTCTCAAGCAACCCATTATTATCTTTTAGTTAACTCATCCAAACCACAGTGAACTGCTCTCTGTCATCCTACACATAAAGTCATTCCATTTTGCCAATGACACAAATACACTCTAGTCCTAGGGTTGGCTGGTGTTTGTTGGTTAGTTAGTTTGGTTCATTGAGACAGGTTTTCACTGTATAACCTAGGCTGCCCTTGAATTCCTAATTCTCTTGCTCCTGCATCCTGGGGGCTGAGATTATAAGCGTGTGCCACACCCATGGGTCTTCCATTCCTCTCTAAAGAACGTGACAATCCTACTTCACCTTCAGATTCTAGTTTCCCTTTTCCTGATCCACTGTAAGTGGAGCAATCTTTCCAGTTATCAATGAAATAACGTTTTATATGCCCTAAGAAATGGATACTACTGAAAAGCTCAAGAGAACATAAAACACTTGTATCCCAAATGTAACCACTCAATATTTTAACATTAACCTTCCCATCTGTGTGCCTCCCCAACCTCGCCTCCCCCCCCCACCCCCATCCCCCCTTCTTTTAACCTGCCCCCTCTCTACAATGTGGACAGTCTTAAAGATGCTTATAATCTCAAAGTCTTAAAATGTTTATACTCTCAGAGCAAACCTGGAATGGAAGTATAAACCCAGTATAAAGTTTTTCAGAACTCTTCTCCTCAGCACAGCCTTCTAGATGGCTATGGAACAACTGACTTAGTCTGCCTTCTGTAGCGTTAGCCTTTGTGGTCCTTCAAATATGCTTGGCCCAGGGAGTGGCACAATATTTAGGAGGTGTTGCCTTGTTGGAGGAAGTGTACCACTGTGGAAGTGGCTTTGAGACCCTCTTCCTAGAACTCTGCAAGAGTCTTCTCCTAGCTGCCTTTGGATCAAGATGTAAAACTTGCAGCTCCTTCTCCAGTACCATGTCTGCCTAGACCTCTGAACCTGTAAGCCAGCCCCAATTAAATGTTATCCTCTATAAGAGTTGACTTGGTCATGGTGTCTCTTCACAGCAATACAAACCCTAACTAAGACAACCTACCAAACTGGAGATCTGACCGTTCCCACCCCTGCACAGCCTATGGATCACAACTCCCTTCCTCACTGGGATGAATGTCTATTCACAGAGGACACAATGAGAGCTTCCTCTCCCCAATTCCTCTCATTTATTATCAACCTTGTTACCTTTGCTCCAGGGCCTGCCTGCCTGCCTTCCTGCCTGCCTGCCTGCCTTCCTTCCTTCCTTCCTTCCTTCCTTCCTTCCTTCCTTCCTTCCTTCCTTCCTTCCTTCCTTCTGACTGTGTAATACTCGGCTCTCTTTCCCACATCTCAGGTTCTCCTCCAGCGATTGGCTTTTTTTTTTTTTTTTAAATCTCTGCTAGGTGGCCTGAGTGGCTCTCTGAGCAGTTAAACTCATGACATGCTCTCAATTTTGTGTTAAAAAGAGAGAGATTTTTTTTTTTACATTTAGATATGCAGTCAGAAAAGAACTTGATATGTGCTCTTTCTAACAAGTATTCACATTTATGAAGAGCTGATTGTCAGTGAATATGATCTTGCTTACGTTTTCCAGGGTTGTGACTTTGTATGTATTTGTGGAATTTTAGCCTGATCTGTTTGCCCCACCCACTGATAATAAAAGATGAATGTCTCTATGAAGTTGTACCTCTTTGTGTTGTCTTGTGATTTCACTATGACACACTGTGCACAAGGTATGGAGGTGCTAAGTACATCATGCACAATAGAAAGCTGACCCTGTGAGTGACTAGCAGTGTTACGCTCTTCCTTGGGAAAGAGAAGCAGAACATAAATACTTGGATTGGGTTTCACAGAGACCACACCCTGACAGGTTTCGATATCCCACTATAATTTTTCTGAAAGTTTTCTCACTTGTCCGGAAAGAAAGAGTCCCAGACCATGCAGCAAGCAGTGTTACGAGCTATGTACCATGCAACTACGAGCAGAGGCAAGATGCTGCCCCGTGAGGACTCCAATCAGAACGGCTGGTCCTTGCAGCCTGACTCAGTCAGTTGTTCCTGACCTAAGAAATCATATCTCTCAAAACGAATGAGCATGATGAATTTCAGTGTCAAATTATGGCATAGAGTTTGAGGGGATTCTTGATGGTGCTGTTATTGTGACTCTTGGAACTAGAGATAAATGTATTCCTCAAATTTCACTTTCATATAGAACCTACATTTTCATATCAATTCTGGAGCCTATGGACCAGCAGACAATCAAAAGGAAGCTATCCACCACCCACCCCTGCCCCTTCCTAGTTCAATCATTTGGCTCCACCTAGGCAGATATCAAAAGGCCTTATCTTGGTTTTTTTGATTCGGGAGTTGAGGAAAGCATCTTTAATTTTTGCCCCTGAACACAAAATCCTCTCAATCTCCAATGTCTTTTCGTGAGTCGTAAGATAGACTTAGGGGAGGGAAGAACAACAAAAAAAGACCATCCGGCTTATTTTCTGTGAACAGTCAGATCAAAAGAATATTTCTGAAGGCAAAACGGGTGGGTTTCCTTCTTGATAGTCACAGGTCGAGTTCCCCCTTTACATTCACCAGTGGAGCCAGTAGAACACCCAGAGAGGAGACGGACCCCAGCAACCCTCACACACGTGACCCGCTCCAGTAGGTATCTGAAGCCAATGACTTAAAACTGGGACAAAGATACCTGGGAACAGAAACTTCAGAAAACCTTGTATACAATCCTGGTGGCTAGAAGATTGTGAGTTCTAAGCCAGCCTGAACCACACAGTGAGATCCTGTCTCAAAGCAACCAAACAGTTGATGAAGAATACAGTGCAAGGGAGAAATAGATGGGAGACTGTCTAGCAATGCACTTGTGCCCCCCCCCCCCGTGCACATGCATGCAGAGCCACACCCCATGATGTACTTCTACCAAGGATGACTTCCACACTCACCCCCACCACCTTCCTTTCCAAAATGTCACTCTACTGGGGAAGGGCTTCAATTTTTACTCAAATTCCGCACGTGTATACACTCAACTATAAAATGAAAGTAGTCCCGGTGAGTTCCCAGGAGAGGTTAAAAAGAAATAAGTAAATGGGTAAATAAATAAACTGCTGATGAGAAGCAACCGAGCACATTTTAAACCAAGTATTACCGGAGGAGAATTACTACTGGCAAGAATAAAGAGAGACAATTGGTTATAAATATTTGACAAGCTTAAACACTTTTGTCTGTCCTCCTGAAACCTTCGTCTCACAAGAAAAGGTCACATTTTCCCCAAACCCGTAGTATCTTAGAGAACAGGCCTTCTCAGCCAGGCAGCCTTTGTCTCCTCTTGAAATCAAACCTTTCCTACAAAGTCTCCTTATTTCTCTGGAAGAAGAGAAGGGATGATCTCCCCCCCAGACAGTTTAAGCACACAATTAGTCAGGTGACTTCTCAGTCCATGCCACACCCTTGATGTTTAGCACCAATACAAGAGACACTTTCTCGATTTTTTTAATTCTCCCTGTGAACATCTGCTGGTTAAACAGTCAATCTCACCAAAACTCAACGGTTCAAGTTTCATATATTAGAAGAACGGGAGTTTTTCTGACTAATAATCCTATTCCAACTGAAATCCATTAATGTAAGAATAATCCAGAACTGTAAGAATAATTTTGACTTTGCTTCTTCCATTTCCCCAAAGAAATCTTGAATTCTGACAAAGCGACGTGCTTGTTCATTGCCGCAGGTACAGCTTGATATTTTCTGGAGGGTCAATCCTCTTTCTATGGTACAGGGTCTGTTCCTGATGCCACCATTTTTGGGGTTTTGTTGTTGTTTTGTTTTTTGTTTTTGGCTTTGTTTGTTTGCTTTTGGGCCAGACAAGCCATGCAATTAGTTCTTGCAGAATGCAAAGTGAATGAAACACAAATCTCACTTTGGGGCCTGTGGTGGTTTGAATAAGTTTGCCCCCATAGACTCATGTGTTTGAATGTTTGACCCACCAGGAATGGCAGTATTAGGAGGTTTGGCTTTGTTGGTGTAGGGCTGGCCTTGTCAGAGGAACTTTGTCACTGTGGGGGTGGACTTTGAGGTCTCATATGCTAGTTCTCCCAGTGGGCGAACTAGAACCTCCTCCTGCCTGCTTGTGGAAGACAGTCTCCTTCTGGCTGCCTTCAGTTCAAGATGTAGAACTCTCAGCTCCTCCAGCACCATGTCTGCCTTCATGATGCCATGCTTCCTGCCATGATGATAAAGGACTAGACCTCTGAAACTGTAAGCCAGCCTCAATGAAATGTTTTCTTTTATCAGAGTTGCCTTGGTCATGGTATGTCTTCACAGCAATGGAAACCTAAGACAGGACCCAAGAAGCTGAGAAGCAGGTGTGATCTCTCTGACTTCCATTTCACCTTCATCTCAAGCTGGGTATAGACACCTAACAAATGATTACAGATTTAAGGCCACCACTCAGGAGGCAGGAGGCAAGGATAGGCAGATCCCTATAAGTTTGAGGCTAGCCGGATCCACATAGTGAGATCTAGAGCCATATAGTTCAAACCTGTCTCCAAGTGTAATGCTTCATTGAGGAAATCTCTTTGCAACAGATGAGGGCCAGTAAAGAAAATTAGGAGCCATCAAGATGCAGAACTGTAGAGCCCAACCCAACTGATACATCTACAGTAGAGCTCCTGCTCATAAGACTTGGGGATCATTGTGGAAGAGAGGTTGGGAAATTTGAAGAGCCAGAAGAACAGGGAGTTTACCATGAGATACTGTCTCCTAGAAATATCAGAAGCAATACCTTGAAATCTCACTGATATGACTACTTAACTGATAAGACTTTAACATGGGTGATGTAATAGACAAGCTAGCATGGTGTGGGGATATCAGAAAAAGTCTTCCCTAGGAAAGAGGGCAGCAATTGGTTAACCAATATGCAATGGCCAACCATGAAAACATTTACATATAAATGACATTAGATAAACTGAGCAGACTATATACAAACAAACACACACACAGAGAAAGAGAGAAAGAGAAAGAGAGAGCAATAAAAGAAAAAAAGAGGAAATGAATTTGAAAGACAGCACAAGTTGGGGGACAAGTGAGGGGTTGGAAGGAGGAATAGGAAGAAGAAACATAATTATAATGTGATTGTACTGTAATCTAAAAAGAAATTAAATTAAGAATGTAGAGTAACTATTAGTCTGGGTGCCCACTGACAGATAGCCAGAGCAACATCCATGGCTCTAAGCAGACAAAGACTACACTTGTATTACATTTCATTGCTTACACACTGTAGGTCTACTCCTTACCAGTGGCTAATCTGAACCATCTCAATGTGCTCCTCTCAGCCCTTGCATAGCCCACAAAAGGCTGTGCTCACTTGCATCTGGTGACATCACTTGCTCTGTCTCCACCAATCAATATTTACTCAGGGCAGTTACTTCACCAGCCTGAACAGGAGATTGCGATGGACAGTGGTTTTCAAGTGGCATCTTATCTCTTGGCAAGCCATCCCCGCCTCAGACCTGTGCTAGTGGGGAGAGGTAAACTAGCTTCGTAGATTCAGTCCCTCATCTCTTACCCTGTCCTCAGCACTCTCCTGGGAGGGGAACTAACAGGTCTTCTGTGAAGAAATTGTTCTCATAAGTGAACAAGAGATAGACCTCTATTACATTTCTACTGCCCCCTGCATTCAAATCAAGGATAAGGGTTCAAATCCCACCTAGCAGCTTCTTTTTCCCTCAAGGCCCAATTCCTTTTTTTTTTTTTTTAATTCTTCTTCAAATTCCTTTCCTTCAAGGGTTAAGAACAGCAATGTGATTTCCTGACAAGGACCACCTAGCAGTTTAGCAGTGAAAAAAAGAAAAAAGAAAAAGGCAGTAAAGAAATGTCTCTAGACCCCTGTTCCAGGTCTCCATGGCCCTAGAGCTGGATAGGCACACCACAGCAACTGCAGCACATGCTGACCATGCAGTTCATCTCACATTAATGGGGACACTGGAGGGAAAGCATTGCCTTCCCCGCCGTGTACCGGTGCAGATTTTAAGAGAGGCTGAGCTCCATCTTGTTCAAAACTCACCTAGTACATGACCCTGTGGTAGGTCGTGGATTTGAAGCCAGTGTGCCTGGTACCAGATGGTGAGCTCATAACGTCCCACAGCATGTTGTGCACCCACACCCTTCCAGAGGACAGCTAACACACAGACACTCTCCAAAGTCTTGCAGCAGGGTACTTGATCCTAAACCAAAATTCATCTAGACATTATCCAATTTAAGTCATGGGGGAGCAGGCAGAAGACTGCCTTCAACCTCCATCCAGCACACTGAAACTAGGATACAGTGTTTTCTTTCATTTATTCATTAACGTTTTAGTAGAAGGGATTCTGAGCATGCTGCCACCCCTCATCAATGTTCAAACAACAGCACCCTGGAGAAGAGCCCCTATCCAGTTCCACTGAATGATGCTCAGGTGGATCGGATTCTACCTATCGATTTCGCTCATTCCTTTTCTGACTAAAGACTTCTTTAAAAGCCTACATAAAATAGTAACTGGGAGCTTTAAAAACATGTAAAATACCATATAATCAAGATTGTTTAAATGTATAAAACTGTCAAGCAGATTATCCTTCATGCAATTCAAATGAGCCTTTGGGAGACAGAATTAACTGAGGGCAAACAAGAGCTTAACTCTAAAAGACAAAGAGTTGGCTTCTATCAAGTTGACACTTCCAGATAAGACACTGCATTACAGCAGGTTACACTAGTAATAATAATTTTTGATTGGCATATCATTTGCCACTAACTACTGCCTGGCTCCCACCGAGCACAGGCAGTATACTATAAACTGTTATGAAAGATGTCTTTGTATTGTTCAATATTTACAGAATATGGTATTTTATAAATGCTCCAGTTGGCAGAGGTAAAAAAAAAAGAAAGAAATCCCCCCCGAAAGCCAAAACAACAACGACAACAAAAGCATTAAAATATTTCAGATTATAATGATCCTTTGCCTTAAAAAAGAAGTGCTTTCATAAGACAGGTGACAATTCTGTTCAGAACATTTCACACCCAGACTCAGTAAACGCTCAGTGGTAAAAACAGAATGGCTTTGTTCAGCTGCACACAGAGATTTCTACATCGCTCTGTTTGTGTATCCCTGAATACACTCTTTCAGACCCCCACTCTCACGGAACGCAAAATCAATTTTCTTTTGGACCCAAAAGAAGGAAAAAAAAGTGAGATCTGGTCTAATGATTTTAATCTTTTAAATAAACATGAACTGAACTTGGAACACAAGCTCTTCTCTAAAGAAAAGATCTTTGTTCAGAAAGGTCTCTTTCAGCATGTGAACAGCTAAGGCCAGGGACACGGCCCAACCTGGAAAACATGGTTAAATACACATCTACACGGATATTCCTTTAAAAGAAACAGCTAATGTTTAAACACTCACGGGCACACATGCAAAACCACAACCAAATGGTCTTGCCCCAAAAGCAGACTGATGTTTAGTTTAATTTTTGAAGCAAATTAGGTTCCCCCAATTCAATTTTAAACAAATAGAAAATGAGAAACAGAAAACTATAACATAAAACTTTTATGGCTGCTTTGCTTTTTAGAAAATAAATAAATAAAAGCAGCACACTCATGTTTATGAAGTAGAAGTCTCTTAGCCTCAAAAGGAGAATCATTCTAAAAATCACAACCCTTTAGGATCCTCTCAAACACCTCCCCAGCATGGCCCTTGCAGGCGGTTTCAGTTCTCCTAATAGTTATTGTTTGTAGCACTGTAACTAAGTACATTACCAACCAGTTGTTCAATCTATATAAATTTAAGCAACACACATTGCCAAGGAGTGACTCATACATCAGTCTATTATATGGTACAGGGCTGACTGTATTAAACAAATCACTCTGCCTACAGCTGAAGAATGGGAGCTATATACAGAGCAGAGGTTATTGTCTAATTTAAATCTTGGCTCGCTTCCCAGTGCTGTACAAGATTCCAATTTGTGGAAATGTTGCTCCTTGCTACTGCCAGAAAGGCTGCAGAAAAACGGCACTGGGAGCCTTCCAGAAATATGTCTGCAAAATGCCAATCAACAAGTCGCTGAAGATTAACAGTATGACTGTACCAAATTAATTTAAATTATAGAAACATATGGCTAAGATGTTTGCGTTGCGCTTAAGACAACACCTACCTCACAAAGAGCTAGGTTTGTTCCAGGGTAGAAAATAATACTCCAACATTCAGATTACTGCAAAATGTGAGCATCGGCTGATAAATGGGGAGCTAGCTGCTCTCACAGAGGCCATCGTTTTCAATACTTAGGGTCTTACCTTTCATATATCCTAAACATATGGGAAAACGTTTTTTGTAACAAGGTATTCCTTCCCACAAAGATACAAAGAAAATAATCAACATGATTCCACTACTGAAAACAAATTGTTCTCTCTCTAGAAAATTTTAGCTTTCTTGAGATTCACCATAGAACCCAAAGGATGAAGCAATCCACTACGCATTACTCCCATTCTAAAATACGATATTAGACCAAGAATTGAATATACAGCCAAGAAAAACTCGCCAATTACATGACCAAATCGTGAAATTCAAAAGACAACACAATTTATACGCCGCCAGCTGCTCTCAATGGGTATTATATTCATGCTGCTCCCTTTATTTCCATGGGACTCTTTAATATATACAATCACGTCATCAGCCGAAGAGGGGCGGGAATCCAGGGCACTTCGGGCCATAGTTACACACTAGTGTGTGCTGTATTTCAACTAAATAGGAAGGGAACTGTTTCCTGTCTCTCTCCACTGCTTTTCTATTATTGCCTAGCTAATGGAAATACATCAAACAAATGTTCTACATGAGCAATAAATATTAAAGTTGACCTATCCATCTGGGAGAGATGAGAACAATACCGCTCACTTTTAGCCCAAATATGACACTGATAAATGAAGCGATGAGATTCCATCACACTTCCAACAACCTGAGCTGGGAGCCCCAGCATGATCCTGGTCCCTGCAATTTTCTTCATTCATCTTCATTAGGCAGTCGCTTGACCTGCCTCCCAACATCCCTGTCAACTCAGACCTGCGGGGATGGAGGAAGTCTCTAATGATGTAGCCTAAATATGCTCTTCATGATTTTAAACAGAGGCAGGGGGAGGAACCCACCAACAACAAAACAAAGTAGATGAAGGCCTTGATGAGCAAGGTAGAGGGCATAATTCCTCCGCAAGCAAAGAGACATCAAATGTTCCTTGTGATTAAAAGAGAAACCACAGCACAAAAACCGGTCCACACAGCAACCCTGTTGCCAGCTCATTGGCCACCATGGCAGGGAATGTCCTCCAGGTGTGCCTGTGAGTACCCAGAGCCATCAAAAGACAATTACGTATTCAAACGAAGGATGTTCGCAGGGCCTTATCACAGATGTAGAAATGCCTTCCATTTCCTTCCTCAATCACAGTTTCAAGTGAGCTGGAACAAGAAAGGAGGACATTCTTCCCCTAACACAATGCGCGAGCTCCATCACATTAGCAGTTCTACATTACAGCCCCATTATTTTCTATTTCGACGGCAGAATAAGAGAGGTGCTGATTTGATTATTCCATAATAGTGAAAATGAATACCAATGCAATATAAAATTGCTATTATAACACAGAGCTACTAATAGGATTCACAAGACCCTTTGGAAATTAGGTTTTACAACTATGATCACAGGGGTAAAATTAGAAAGCCAGTAAGCAACAGAAGGGAATTAGGTGTTCCACACCAGAGTCCCGGCGATTCACACAGCTGCTCGCACGAAGCCAGGCAGCATTTACTTTTAAATGACCTGCAAGACGCAGACCTTGGGTATTCCTGGAGAGACATCCCTTCAGGACAAGTTTCCAGGTACACACAATGTTAAGGAAAGCTTTGTGGAAGTGTAGCAAAAACACAAGGTTTACTGATTTCAAAACAAAACCATAAGTGAGCTAACAGTAGAAAGAGTATGAAGAATTCAATTTGGAAGGACCAGACAGGTTCAAAAGATCAACAGCAAACAAAATGTAAAATAAACGTGCCTCAGGGTTTTGAGGGAAAGAGTCTCACTTCATATTCCTCAACTCAAATAACAGGGATGCGAAGTCTCCATGGTGATTACTTGTGACCCCTATCCCCACTCCCAGTAGTACGCAGAACCCATGACCCACTGCAGGATATCCTCACTTGACAGAACAGTGCATACCTGGACTCTGTGCTTCTATTGATATATGAAAACATGCCTCCCCCATGATTTCCACAGGATTTCCATGTCCTAACAGGTAAAGGGTGAGTGGAGATGTTGCTAAGCCCACTGCCACCTCAAGCACTGGCAAAGACACGCTGCCTTTTCCAAAGTCTCTTTCCAAGACTAGCCTCCATCAGGGTCTAAGAGTGACCAACCTGAGATAAGCAAGACACCCTGACAAGCAGCCATCTCTAGCCTTGAACACTTGAGCCACTGGCACAAAGTGATGGCTGAGCATGCTTGTCTTTTCCATACAAATATGATTATGCCAAATTGTACATAGTTCAAAAATAAACGTATTAGTGTTTACTTGGCAAAATAAGTCAGACAATGTCATATTTTACCTTACGTATATCCATTTCACTTTTGTGCGTATGCATTTTCATTATTGGAAGACATGAAACTGTATGCCAAACAGAAATGGCAGGTGTGGCCTGTATATATTGCCTCCTCGGCACAGATGTTGACTCCTGGCACAGACTTATAATAACCAGTGCTCTGCTGACTGACAGTTACTGGAACCACATCACCAGTGCTCCATCATTTAAACCAATAGCACAACACGGTGATGCTTCACAGAGATGTCTGCAGTGCTCCAAAATGCTTCCCTGCCTCCCAAACTGAATACCACAGAGGTTCTTCTAAGAGCCAAGAACAATGAAATCTGAAATTGTAGTTCTGTCATGGCTGGTCTTCAAAACCCTCCAACCACTGCTGTGTTTTGCCTTCTCCCTTCTCTTTCAGAACAATGGAAAACCCAATATAATAAATAATAATAATAAAATGTTAAATTAATATTTATTAAGCAGTTTCTAGGTGGTAGGTATTGTACATTTTCCATTAATCACCCCTTTTATCCTTGAGAAGAATCTTATGAGGTCGAAACTATGGTATTTCATAAAACCTATGACCCTGTGGATTATAAGATTGAATTCAACTGCAGACATGTTAAAATATGGAAAACCATGTGCCTCAGTAAGTGGCAGATAATATAGTTTACCAGTCCCATCTCTACCTATGGGTTCAGTATCCAGCCTGATTAACTATCGAACTGCTCTACAGTTACAAACAAGAATATCTGCACTCTGATTAAGAACTAGGCAATTCTGAAGTCTTAAACTTAATAAACTAGTACTCAGTAATCTTCACACATCTCATCTGAGGATTTTCCTATCTGCAAGTGACGATTAACATCTGCATATATCCATGCGGCAGCAGAGTTCAAAGAGCTTTCTGTATTCACTTATGGCCTCACAAAAACCACTATACCCATTCTACAGAGAGAGAAAGAAAAGACTTTGGCCAAGGCCACTTGATGATGCATATCAACTGGCTTTTCAGTCCACTCTGAGCTACTGCATTGTCTTTCTTGAACTAGGAGTCTCCAGCTCTCTCATACAACAGCGTTGTTTACTGATAGATGACATACACAATCTATACAGCTTTGTTATACCTATGTCAAAACATACCAAAAACATTAATAGAAAAAGAATTACAGAAACATCAAATCATTAGCATACTCTCTGCTCCAATCCTGATGGAAACTTCTTAAGCTGTGTGGATCAAACTGGGGAAAGTATTGTCTCTTACTGCCTCAACCTACCGAGTTGAACGGGCTTCTTTTAACAACCTGCCGTAGCTAAGATGGTCTTTGCAGGACAACTCGATAACCAACTAAAGCTGCCAGCGACACCCTTCCTAAGGAAGCCTATGTGACACTTACTACTGGTCACTACCTGAGATAAAAGGACAAGAGAGAAGATTAAGAGGCCATCAAAGCCTCCAGCAAACTGGACTTACGTCAATTCAGAGGAAGAACCCACATGTCGCCGAGTGGCTTGGCGACACACTGCTTCTTGTACAACGCAAGTCTGTTCCTTACTAAAACACCCCTCCAAGCCCACCAGACCCATAAGCACCTCCTGAGCACCCTAGTATTGACCTGTAACACAAAAAAGAAAACCGAAGCCATCCAGGAACAGGATTTCAACATAAATCAGTGTTCGGGTTACTTGTTTGCCAACTTGACAAAAACTGGGGTCATCTGAGAGAAAAAGAACATCAATTAAGAAAAGGCCTCCATTAGACTGGCTGGTGCTGCCTCTGGGCAGGTGGTCATGGCTTGCACATCAAAGCTGGCTGAGCAAGCCATGGCGAGCCAGCTGGTAAGCAGCACTCCTATATGGTCTCTGCTTCAATTCCTGCCTCCAGGTTCCTGCCTTAAGTTCCTGCCCTGATTTCCGCCAGTGATGGACTGTGAACTGTACTCCAAAATAAACATGCTCACAGCATTTGTTCATGGGGTTTATCACGGCAACAGAACCCTAACTAGAGTCCATGCATCAAGCTTCCCCTCCATTTTTAAAGGGCCTTTTCCTTTCATGTGGCCAGAAATTCAGCTTCCACAAGACAACCAGCAACATGAACAATACGGATTGCACCTCCTCCAAAAGAGGGTCTTCAAGAAAATAACAAATTCCTGTCAAGATACAAAAGCCTATTTTCACCAGATGCACATATTGAAAAAAAGCATCTCAAGAGCAAAAGAAAATTGCCCATTGGTTGACCGGGCACAATATATAATAAGAAGCTGAAAAGTTTTTTCAGAAAATCTTTACATTGATTTTCCACCATATTAATTTGTCAGAATAAAAAGAAATCCAGAAATTTCCCTCAAATACAACTTCTAGCAAAACTAAATGTAGAGTGTTTTTAAATGTTATAAGTTCTTTTTTACAACAAACATCAATTTGATGCTATGCTGATGAAGACTGAACCTCAGAACTCAACACCTGGAAGCTGGTTTTGGTGGTCCAGACTTGTAATCTCAGCACTCATGAAGTCGAGGCAGGGGAATGACCATGAGTTTAAGGCCAGTTTAGTAAATAGCAGAGAACCTGGAGTGAATCCCTGTCTCAGGACAATGAAAAGACCACCAGTGTCTGGGAAACTTTTAAACACACTATCAAAATAATATCACTTCTTGTAATAAATATAATTTTGGCTTACTGATACAATGTTTCAAGTAGCCCAGGCTGGCCTCAAACTCTTGATCTTCCTGTCTCAGCCCCAGAATGTTGGGATTATAGTCATGTCCCATCATGCCTGGCTCTCAAGTACTACTTTAAATCAGAGTTTAATAAACTTTGTCTTAAAGGACCAAAGAATGCAGGTTCCATGGACCATCTGGTCTCTGTTGCAACTACTGAGCCCTTATGTGAAAGCAACACAGAAGACAGACAATGAATCACTGAGTGGAGCTGCGTTCTAATAAAATTGTATTTATAAAATCAAGGAACCCTCCCTGAGCTGGATTTTCTAGTGTTGATTTAAAATAGTTATTTTTCTAAAGATGTTATTGATTATGGTCTATAATGACAATTACCTTTGTTCATTAAAGAACACTGGCAAGCATGAAAAAAAAATGCATAATGAAGAAAGAAAGGCCATGAAGCTGAGCAGAGCTGGGTATCAGAACAGTGTGTGATCTTCCGGTGTCAGTTTCTCTGCTGGTAAAACTAAGATGTGATGGTGCTGACCCCTAGCATCTCAAAGGTCAGGGCTGCACTCATGAATATGCATAGACTCGTTAACATAGTCACATGTAACCCCACCTACCACACACTCCCACTCCAAGTTCTACTATTAACTTCTGGCTTACAACCAGCGATATCACACAACACCCAGCACAACATCAGCCTGAGCTGAGCTGAGCCCCACTTTGAGTCAATGAGTGAGGGAGATGGCAAAATGTCACCTTAGTTTCCAATTCAAGAACAATGCCTTATAAAAATGAAGGACAACAGGAAGACATAATTAGTATTTAAACAGTTCTCTCAGGTTTTCTAGAGAAAAGCCTATACAGCCTCCACCGCACAACTCCCAAGGAATAAGAAACGAGAAGTGAATAAAAAGAGCAGCTATTTGTGAGGGATGAGAGCTACTCTGATCTGTGGTCTAAGGGTAAGTATTGAGAATGTAGATAGAGACCGACCATTAAAGAGCCCGCGCTGGTCAGAACTCGGAGAGCGACCAATCATGGGGTGTCCATCCCCAGTGGATACACATGAACCACAGGTCCTGCACCAAAGTCTCAGGGACATCATGGAAGAGGGCAGAGAGACTGGGAGAGCCACAGGACCGAGCGGCCTGCATACGATTGGCTCTCGGAGAACTGACCGAGAAGCTATGCCCATGCTACTTTAACAATTTAGTGGCCTAATTGGCTGTCTAAACAAGACCTGAACCAGGACAACATGGATTAATATGCTGATGCGGAAGGGGACATCCTCACAGGGCCCCCAGCCTTAGACAGACAACCACAGGCAACTAAAGACAGCTGAAAGGGAGACAATTAGCCATCCACAGGAATGAGCTCTTTATTAGTTATCCAATACCAAGTTATCTTTCCTGAAATCATGCGCATAAATACAGCACTAAATGGACTCAATGGGCTCTGTGTGTGTGTGTGTGTGTGAGTGTGTGTGTGTGTAAAGCAATAATAAATAAATATAAAGAGGCTGTGAATTTGAGCAAGGGAGAGAAGTTATGGGCGGCATGGGAAGGACGAAAGGGGAGAAGAAACGATATAATTGTATTTTCATTTAAAAACTTTAGAAAGGTTAAAAAGAGCTATTAACATTTGAACGAATCAAAAAGAAAAAGGCTATAGCAACACACACTATAAATAAATTAGCCAGCTCTGATATTGTAATGCAATACTCGGAGAACAAGCATGTCATTGAATTCAAATAAGCCCACCATGGCAGGTAATAACAGATACATCACAGAATATAGCCATCACTCTGGGGTCTGCTTTTCTGTTGTTGTTCAAATCAAGGAGTCCTCTTCTGGCGTCTGCTCCCCCACAGACGCATCACCGCCACACTCACTACCGTATGAGATATTTAATAAGTTATGGGTCTCGACAATCCAAAGATCGGGAAGCATCTTTTAGGGAAATTGAACATGAGGGCAACATATGTCAGCTATTCCCGGTCGTGCAACACAGTTTGCTGCACGGAGAAAGTGAGGACGCTTCCGTTTGTTCCTCTTAGAAGCTCACGCTTGGAAATGAGGAGAAGCGGGAAGTGGTCATGCACACATGAATCCACACACCACCAGCTGAGCACAAGGCCATCTCTATACTCTCCCGGTCAGAGTGAGATGTCAGAGCCAAGATGAGGTCTGAAGACTGCAACAAACCTTTGTTTCTTCACATCGGCAATGACTGTGGTTTCAGGAGGCTCTTAGAGGCCAATGGGATGGACCAGGCAAAGATCAGTGAGGGATGGATGGGCAGGGCAAATGAATGAACCCAGAGAAGTGACCTGAAGTGATTCCAACAGATGTATGCCTAAAATGCAATCAAAAGCCAACAGCTTTTAAAGAAGCAAGGCAAGACCAATTAAAGGAAAGTCAAGTGGGTAAGGCAGACATCACCTAGGATCCCTCCTGCTCTCCCTTCCCCTGTCACCCTCAGTGGCAATACAGCTAAGATGTGAATCAACCCAATGGAATGAAGCACCAAGTGACTGATTTTTCCCAGCCACACTGCCATTGAAAATGTCCACTGGGCATGGTGGCGCACGCCTTTAATCCCAGCACTCGGGAGGCAAAGGCAGGCAGATCTCTGAGTTCGAGGCCAGCCTGGTCTACAAAGTGAGTTCCAGAACAGCCAGGGCTATACAGAGAAACCCTGTCTCAACAAAACAAAACAAAACAAAACAAAACAAAACAAAACAAAACAAAACAAAAAGAAAAAGAAAATGCCCCTGCTGACGCTGTCCTGAAAGGGGTCCACTTGTTTACTTGCTTGCTTCTTTCTTCAGCTACAATAACCTCTGGATGCCAGACTGCAAACAAGCATTAAACAAATCTTAGAGTATAAAAGTAATTCAGATTATCGTAGACCACATAGTTAGCAGATTGGATTTTCATATATCTGATGGCCAGGCTTGGCCACAAAAATAAAAAAAGCTACCTGTTTGGTTTCTATCCGGTGAACTCAAGTGTACTGTGGAGATCACAGAACAGCCAAAATTGCATCAAATCAGCTAATAATTTTATATACAGTGGAGAACTCCAGACCCCTAGGATTACCCCAACCTTTCTCTTAGCCGATCTGTAAGCTGGGTGATGAGTTTTAACTTAAACTTGATGTTCCAAAATTCCAATCACTGCCAGTGAAGGACCTCCATCCATGTTAAACTCTGAAGCTTTTATATATAACCAAAAATCTGGGGAGAAGCGATTAAAACTGTTCTGTTTTTCCAAATTGAGCAATGTTCAAAGCCCCTCTCGGGATCAAGTCTCAATTGTATTTTGCCTGAGACACAGTAGTCCTTATCGGTTGCCCGGGCATAGAAATACCCAGCTGTCTGTGAGTGGTAATCTGACTGCCAATTTGATTAGAATAAAGGCTGCATGGGAGATGAGTGATCAAACCTCTGGGTGTATCTCTGATATTTCCAGGAACAATTAGATCATCAAAGTTACAATAAACAGTATATTAAGCCCTCGAAGGGCTCATAACATGATGGCATTGGTGGGTGGTGGTGTTAAGGCGGGAGGTGGGGCCTGGAGGAAGTAGGTCGATGGGGAAATATCCTTGGGGTTACATCGCTTTCTCATTCCTATATGGACTTTCTTTCTGCTTCCTCTCTAGCAACAGGGAGATCTTTTCACCCAGCACACATTCCTGCACTACAACGCCTTGTTCAAAAAGCCCTGTCCTGAACCCTCTGATTTTCAGGTAAATGAAAATAAACTCTCCATCCTTTAAGTTGATTCTGTCAGATACCACGTAATGGAAGCAAGCAAAATTAACTAATACTATGCTAAACGATAAAAATAAGCAGAGCGGAGAAGTCTAGTCCCAAGTAGGAGGACAGTTCCAAAGTGAAGAAAGAGAAAAGAGTAAAAAGGTAAGCGCCCACCAGGTATAGAGGCTTCTACAGGTTATAGGAGAAGGATCATCTCAAGCCCATGGCCAGCCTGGGGTACAGCCTGGGGTACAGCCTGGGGTACACTATAAGACACTGTCTCAAAAGTCCAAAACTCAACCAGACTCACAGATGAGACACAGAACACATATGCAACCATGCATATGATGGCATGTAGCCTACCAGAGTCTTCATCTCCACCCACCCTGGCAAGTGATGGGGTGGGGTGGACTGCAGCTGGTTTGGAGGCATTTTAAAGGGCTAGCAAAGGCCTCAGAGATAAAGGGCAATTCTTTTAATAAATCTCAAGTTTCTGAACAGTGACGTATTCACAGACCCAGGGGATTCTTCGCCACATGTATATTAGTATGTGTATAGTTCAAACTCCCAAAAGGCACAGGTGAGAAGATTCTCACACTGGGCTGGGATATTAGTGAAATTACTAGAGAATATCCCCCAAACAGCCTGTTACTCATCATCATCCCAGAGATTAAAAGAGACATTAAACAAACATTAGTGGTCTCTTTAGAACTCCCACTTCCTTAACCATTCTGTCTAAGAAGTTCTGGTCTTTAGAAGACAATACCATTGGTAACCCCACAGAGGAAGTGGATGGGTCAAAGTAGATGGAAACCTTGGTAAGAGACTCTGAGACATATGAGTTCTAATCCAAGAGCCCAACCTTCCAACAAAGAAGCTATCAACTCACAGACTGAAACCCAGTTCACATTTAATTAACATTAAAATGTATGATATTCCCTTATTTGAAACTGAGGTATACATATACATGTCTTATATGAAAAAAGTTTTTTTATAAAAATCTTTCAAAAATTATAGAATGAACTTGATAGCTTTCTTGCTTATGCATTCACTCGGAAAAATAAAAGGAAAGAGAGGAGAAGGGAGGGGAGAGGAGGGGAGGGGAGGGGAGGGGAGGGGAGGGGAGGGGAGGGGAGACCTGCCCTGGCTTTCACAACAAACACGGAGTTGTGGACATCCCCCATTCATCAATGCACTTAATTGCACATTTTTTTTTGTTTTTTTTTTGTTTGTTTTTTTGTTTTTGTTTGTTTTTGTTTTTTGTTTTTTTTGAGACAGGGTTTCTCTGTATAGCCTTGGCTGTCCTGGAACTCACTTTGTAGATCAGGCTGGCCTCGAACTCAGAAATCCGCCTGCCTCTGCCTCCCGAGTGCTGGGATTAAAGGTGTGCGCCACCACGCCCAGCTCATTGCACATTTTAATAAACAAAATAAGTCACCCAATGGATGTGACTTACAAATCCTGATTTGAGGAAAATAAATATATGCAGTATTCATTTGTCAGTGGAATGAGAGACTAGAAGGTCTGGTCAGTGCAAGGGTCACACACTGAGAATAAAGGGTGTCATAAATTCGTACATATGTCCATGATCTTAACTCCACTTTACTAAGACTAATACTTTTGTATTTTTCATTTTTGCTACTTCTAGTTTATATTGTTTGAAAGCAAATGTCTTCAAATTTTGTTCAATGGCAAAAAGAGGCCCAGGAAGAAATGAAAGTAAGTCTGTTGGCTGAACCACCTTACAGGTAAACTGTGACATAGGAATGGACTTAAAGTTTATCAATGGCCTGCTTAGTACTTGCTCAAGACTATTGAGAATGGGTACTTCTGACTAAGCACTGTAATCACAGGATCCCTGTAAGATTCCATTGTATGTTCTGGTGGCTTATTTTGAGTTGATTAATTATACAAATATCTGAAGATATTAACATGAAACCCAACTTGGAGAGAATGTGTAACACAGAAAGATTCAATGCAGAACTACAGATTAGTATAACCACTCCAGAAACCAGTTTAATATTCCTGAATGAACTACTTCCTCCAACCCTCACAGGTCCACCCCCAAGTAAAGAGAAAAGAGAAAACTCCTAACAAGGACATTTGCAAGGCAAACCAGCACTGAATTAAACCAATCATCCAGGGACAAAAGTGGTCAAGATAATGTAACCCAGTTGGGTGTGGTGGCGCACTCCTTTGATCCCAATGCTTCAGAGGCAAAAGCAGGTAGATCTCTGTGAATTCCAGGCCAGCCCGGACTACACTGTCACAAAAAAACAGCAACAGGAGCTGAGGTGGTGGTGAGAATGTATTACCAAGTAACAAAAACAAGAGGCGTAGGCATGAGGTGGGGCTTAGGCAGAAATAATGTCCTAGCAAGAAACAAAAGAAAAGGAAATAGAAACTCCGTTGGGGAATGAACACATACAAGTCACATGATAAACACATACAAGTCACATGATAAACACATACAAGTCACATGATAAAACCAAGAGAACGATGACTCTGCAAGTCAAGAAAGTGACCCATTCTAGGGGAGGGAAGACTTGAGGTACAAGTGAAAAGGGCACAGACAGAGACTCCCAACTACTGATGACCTTAACTGAAACCATGTGGTGGCCCAATGGGCAATCACTTTAAACAGACTCACTAACCTCAAAGTTGTATCCAAGTTTTATAGTTTACACATTACCATGGTTGGGATCCTTAATGTCACTCCAAGGTTCATGTGCTAAAAGGCTTGGACTCCAGTCTGTGGCACTACTGGGCGGTGATGAAATCTTATTAAGGAGGGAGGGCCAATAGGGAGGAAGTTCGGTCACAGGGAGAGGGCAGACTCCCTCACTCACATCCTTCATCAAAGCAACAGGCCAAATCAGCTGTGAACTGAACTCTCTGAAATGGTGAGCTGAGACTTCCCTTACTAAGTCTTCACGTAGGCATGCAGGGACGCATGCGTACACGCATGCACGCACGCACACACACACGCACGCACAGGGCTAGAGTTCAGAAAATAGTATGAGGATGCATAAGCCAAATGCATCACACACACACACACACACACACACACACACACAAGACATCAATCAGGTATTTCAAAAAGGAATATTGGAGTATTTCCAAAACATCTTGATAGCTGTGATTTTCTTTCAACCCAGGGTAAACTTTCAGAAGGTGGTCTCTGTGTGTGTTTCGTCTAAGCTTCAGATATGCATAATGTTTCTGTGAACTGTCTCCGTGGCTATGCTGGAAGGGGAGGCTACAAGTCAAGCTATTTATACACCTTCATCACTAGTGTGAACACTCATCGCAGCGGCTTCATTACAAAGAACAGCTAAAAGACTCTTTTTCAAGCTAAGAAAAAACAGGGCTATAATAAGGGATCTACCATTCGTGGGTAAAAATACTCCTTCTAGAGAACATAATATAATTAGTTTCTATTCCAAGTCTGTCAGTGTGCACTGTTAACCTCTGACAACCATACACGAACCTTCTAATTAGCATGTTATCTTTGGTGCAATTAATAACTTGTACCTCACACTATAGGCAAATTAAAGTTTTCCCACTAAAACTAAATTCTTCAGCGTAGTTCTTAAGTGTTTTGCCATTTAAATGAAATTTTAACATTCAGACCTCTTGTTCCAGTGTTTCCAAGGCTAGACAGCTTTTCGCTATCAACGTTCTTTCAAATATTTTACCTAAGACAGAAAAATCTCATACTAAATTCAATTTCACACTTGCCAATCACACACGCCCACACACAGTTCCTCCAGATGATGTAGCCTAATGTGGATGCATATGTATGTGTGAGTGTGCGCACACAATGCTTAAATACATATAATCACATTAGCTGCAGGGCAATGGTTAAAAACAAACTTTCAGCACACCAACTTAAATATATTAAACCTAAAGACTAATAATTGCAGACTTACTCATGCAATTAACTGTGAATCTAAGATCCACAGCAATGTCCCCAAGACAGTACAGTAATGGCCAGCACCTTGGTCCTCAAGAGGTGACTCTAGAAAGCCCTTGGTACTAACCCTCCCACAAAGCAGACATATTTCTCCATGTCACAGCGAGAATAGATTTGTAAATAGAAGATCTCCATATTCTTTCCTGGGAGACTTGACCCTCCCCATGATCCTCAAAAAATATGGCCGCATTACCAAGGAAAGATGAAAGTTATGCTAAGCTTTTGCATAAATGGTACTACTCAGATTATAAAAAGTCAGTGTTTTATTTGTTTTTCTTCTTCCTCCTACAACAAGAACAGATAACCTCAAAATATTTACATCAATGAAGTTATTACAGTAAAGTAATGGACAAGACAGAGATGGATAATGTAGAGGTTTAAAAAGAGGAGACAACATAATGTTTATGGTCTAAAGAAGTCAGAGTTCATGAAGAAATGTATTATCACAAAATAAACACAGATTTGGGGTTGCTGGACTTAAATGTGAAATAGCTATTTGAATTCATGACCTGGCATCTAGATATGCCTAATGGTACATACATACATTCCTTTTCTAATTCTTCACCTGAAATGGCTTCACAGAAAGTCATTTCTTTCATCCAGAAGTCTTTGAAATAGGACTCCTAGCAGTCAATTGTTTTGTTCTGTTTGACTTCAATTCTGTTCTCTAGCAAAAGGAATTGGAACGCCAAAGGAATTGGAGAATTGCTGATTCTGTGTGTAGAGAAGGGGAAGAAAAGAAGAACAAAAAAACAGGACCTACAGGAATAGATGTGGGTCTCAGCAAACAAACAGACTGTAAGGAATGGCTGGAAAGAGACCCTGAGAACACTTAAGTAAGTGACCCAGGACCTACACACACTGGATGTACTGGGACCATCTGAGTGTCCCGAGAAGATCATCATGACAATACACAGGAACAAGGCCGAGGGCCCAGTGCAAAGACAGAAGCCACACAGCATGCTTTCTACAAAGGCATCCACGATACAAAGAGGGAGTGTAAAGGAAAACACTCAAAGGCACACACACACACACACACACACACACACACACACACACACACGTCAGGAGAACTAAGGTGTAGACTTGGGGATTCCTGCTCTCTAATGCTTCTTTATGAAGAATGGCCTTGCCTTTTTGTTATAGGAAGAATAAACACAGGGATCTCTAACCCAAATAGGTCCAGTGAAGTAACAGGACATGAAGTATGACCCTTAAGGCTTTGGGAAGTTTGGTGATTCTAAACATTTAAAGTCAGATGTGTGTTTAAAAACAAACTATGTGTGTGTTAAAGCATTTCTGCCCTAATACTTTTTAGAGAATTATGAATTCACACCAGAAGAACTGATAGATGACAGGGTAGACTAGGAATTCCTGAGATGGTGGGTCCACTGTGGAAAAAGAAACTTGTAATCAGATGTACTGGGTTCTAGTACCATTCGGCCTAGTCCCTGGTCTTAAAAAACAAATACCGCCAGTCACCTCGCCACCCCAGGGTAGGGTGAGCAATGGTCTGTGGTTTGCATTTGTTTGGCTGGGCTTGCCAATTCATCTTTGACCTCTGAAAGTGTAATCTGACCACAGAAAGAGCAAGATACTTCTTACAACCACACTCTAGAAATGATGGAACATTCTAAGACACACAAATGACTCGGGTTGATTTCGTTCCATCAAATAAATAAAAAAAATCGCTCCAGAAACAGTTGCAAAACTGCCAGGAGGTTTCTATATGGAAGAGTAGGAGATGGAACCCTGGGTGATCATGCACCAGGCTTACAAGGGTGGCAAACCCAAATGCAGAACTTCACAGATGCCCACCAACCTGAGCATCTGTCTTCCACATACCACATGCATCCTTGGTGCACAACACATTCATTCACAACACAAATACCAACTGTATAACTGCATCCCAGGTCCTACTGCATGTGTCCAAATGTACCCAGACAACTTCAACCCATGCCTTGATAAGTGAAGACAGTTGTAGGTAGAACCTCAGACTTCAGGTAAACAAAGTAAGAATGTGAATAAAGGTGACTTGGTGGACAAGCCACTCTTGACAAGACTTGCCAGGGGAAGTTGTTCTTTTGAACTGAGACATAGAAAATAGAATGTTAGCCTTACAAAGAAGAGGCTAGGAAGAACATTCCTGACAGATAGACAGACAGAAAGAAAGAAAGAAAGAAAGAAAGAAAGAAAGAAAGAAAGAAAGAAAGAAAGAAAAGACAGCACTGAGTCAGAACCAGAACTGTGACTTGGTTAAAAAAAAAATGTGTGGGGGTGAGGAGTTAGGTAGAGGGAGGGACAGGAAGAAGGATATAAACAAGCAAGCTAAGATGGCTTCTCCAAGGTGAATACCAAATACCAGAGATGTTTAAGAAGTTTGCTAAAGGGTGGAAGGGACTGAAGAATAAGGTATGGACAAGGTAAACCCCCTTCACTCTTGTCATTGGCCAACCATTGCTAAGAATAGCGCCATCCTCCAAGCACTGGCTGATGATAAACTAGTGATTAATAATGACACTGGGAGCTGTGTGGTTCATCACAGTGTCTGGGTGACTATTTTGTACATTCAATTTATAGGCATCCCTAGGGCCTGTCCCACACTTCCCAAACATTCAAACAACTAATTATTTTTGCAAAGGCAGTGGCATGAGTTAATAGGTACAAAAATGCAGATGAAACAGGAGCCGAAATGTGCATGCAGACCTACACTCAATGTGAGATAAGGCACCCGACCCAAAACATGTCTGCCCTCCAGGCAAGTTAGGTCGTGCAGGAAACATCAAATGGCATTTGGGAACTGTTCCGAAACTACCATTTCCCTCTATCCATGGACGACAGGTTAGATGACGGAATGTCCGATCCACAGTGGAAGCATCCAGAACGCAGACTTTTCAGATGTGAGGAGGGTCGTGACTCAGCTTTTCTGACTCCTTACAAAAATTTGGCAATTATGATAACACTTAAAGCTGTACATTCCTAGGTTGTAGTTTTGTGTGTTGGTCCTCAGCAAGGAATTTAAAATATGACAGGAAGCCCACTTTAGAGCATTTGCCCACACATTTCTTGAAAGAAATCTTCTGACGATGGTGTCTGAGCACACTGAGAGCCAGACAACCTGAGCATCTGATGGAAGAAAAATAAGCCTGGCTTGGTAGACATAATTTACCACTGCAGAGGGTGGGAGAAAAGAATTTATATGTATTTTCAAATGTTCTCCATCCATTAACTTTCCCATAGACCTCAGGTTGGTATTGCTACCTCCTTATTCCTGAGGACATCATGTTCAGAGACATTAAGTTATATAAGCAATGGACAAAGCTAATAAAGTGGTAATTTAGGATAATCTGGGGTTGTCTGTATATCTGGGGAAATTGCATTTTCTTGACCTCCTTAACTCACAGTTTTTAACAAATTCTAAATTCCTGGGGTCTGAGTGAGCACCTTCTCAACCCAACACCACACATCTTCTCCTGCATCTTAGGTACAGTTTCAACCACAGACACAGCCAGTGTGTATATATTTAACCCACAGGACTGATTTTAGGGAGACCCCAACAAATACTCAACCCACTACTTCAG
The DNA here is from genome assembly GCF_978045245.1 of Mus caroli. Classification (NCBI taxonomy): domain Eukaryota; kingdom Metazoa; phylum Chordata; class Mammalia; order Rodentia; family Muridae; genus Mus; species Mus caroli. The sequence goes on along the minus strand of NW_028227265.1, from coordinate 39,211,812 downwards.
TTGCACAGCACACCTCCTGTATAACTGGTGAAGCTGATTATGCATCGAGGTAGAACCAGAAGAGACAGCTAGCTGTTCCAAAGGTTCCGAGAGGATACACCGAAGCGTACATATAATCTGCTCCATTTTGTACGATTAACTATTTGATAGTTAGTGTGACTGGATGAATGAAACAGGCACACCCAGCTGCAAAGTACATCTGGGCAGGGTACATCTAAGCGAGGTAAATCTGCCGTGCCTTGTCCTTGGTCCTGAAGAGTTGAATTTGGTTAGCTATGTATGACTCCGAAGGTACACATTCTGCGGACTTTTCCTGATTTGAGTTTTCCATCCTTACTCGTTGCTTTGAGTTTCTCTTATGGTTTTGTTGACATGGAGCAGAGCATCCTGGAAATTGTTTTCCGAGGGTAGGTAGTGAACTCCATGGACTTTTCAATGGCTTCTTTTAGTCATGCTTGGCACAAATATTATTCACTCTCTCTCCAGGAATTACGCATTTGGTGTTCCTTTCTCTCCATGATGATACATTTCAGTTTGAAGATAACAGTCGTTAATACTGAATGATTCAGTGGCCGAGATGCAGATGAAGGAAGAGATTCTGACAACACAATGACATCTATGATGTTATGGGACCCTGCTCCTTAGTCTGATACAGGAAGGCCAGAAGAATCTAAGACAGGTTCTCCCCATCTCCTTTCTGAGTTCCTCTCTGCTGGTGCTGAGGGTACCTATAGCAATGTATACTGACTTTTGTTTGCTGTTTCGCTTGGTATGGAGCAACATCAATACTGTTTATAAATTATCCATTTATTTCTTAAAGCTGCAGTCAAACTTCTCGACCATGGTTGACTTCTAATAGCAGGGTCACTTGGGGTGAGGGGTATCCTTTTCCCCACTGTTTAAAATCTGCATCAATAAACTCGCATGTTCATTTATGTACACACACCCACATTGCACTTAATTCAAATTCACAAATTTAAAATAAAGGACTTTCAGTTCTGAAAAGATAAGTTTGTCTGAAGTATTGCTCTTTCAGCAAGCCTCAAAGGTCAGATTATTCGAATTTCACAAGGATGAAAGTCAGCCAGTCAAAGATTAACATTAAGACACTTAAGATTTTAAAAACTGTCTTAGTTAATATTTTTAATCGAGTTACATGTGATTAAAACCTGTATTCTAGGTTTGTATACTACTATAGCTCTAACTAGCTGGATATGGAGGCAAGGCCTTGTCATTATAGAAGCAGCCAGCTATGTGGAAGGCAAACTGTAGGCTTTCCTTCAGCCTCAGTCAGACACAAATGAAAGCCTTTAGTTAACAACAAGTGAAAGAAAGTGGATTCATGAATTCACTATACCTAGAAAGACCTAGCTCTTGTGGTGAGAACCATGAAGTAGAAAAACTGCCAACAGCTACAGATTGCAACAAATCGCTTCTCGCCACAAATAATATAAGTCTCGTTCAACCCCATATCCCTGACACCTCCTTCTCTTGCCAGTAACAGTACCAAAATACAGTAAAATATTTGAAAGCAAACCATATATGCTCTCCACTAAAGGCTTAAGAGTGCACATAAGCACTTGCACAGAAGCATGGATACAGTGATAATTAAGTCAGGTTGACTTATGAGAGAGATGTCTTAGGTGTGGAGGACTGACAGCAGAGGGAAAGAAGGAAACAATAATGATAGACATGACTTACCAAACTGTGCACCTGAAACTGGAAGACTGTCCTGTAGGTAAATGATAACTAACATAGTAGGTCCCTCCTCCCACCATGTAATTCTGTGCACTGACTCCATCACGGGGCTGGAGAGATGGCTCAGCACTTAAGAGCACTGGCTGCTCTAGCAGAGGTCCTGGCTCTGCTCCCTGCTCTTGCATGGTAGCTAACAACTCTCTGCAACCGCAGCTCCAGGGGACTGGATAGCCTCTGCTGCCCTCTGCAGGCAAAGGTAACGTGGTACACATACATACAATACCCATACACATACATTAAATATGAACTCTTTAAAATACCCACATACCACCAAGTGTTAGGGTGTAAGTAAGTACAATATTTCAGTCTGGAGCTGGAAAGATAGCTCAGCAGTTAAAAGCACTGAATGTTCTTCCAGTGGACCTGGATTCTATGCCCAGCACCCACATGATAACTCAAAACCATCTATAACTACAGTTACAGGGAATCCAATGCCTTCCTCAGGACTTCTTGGGCACCAGGCATACATGTGGTTCACAGACATACACTCAGGCACAAGACCCGTACACACAGTAGTAACTTTAAAAAGAATTCAGTCTGGCATCATCCATACAAAACAGAAAACAGATTATCCATCCCACCGCAATGTCACTTGCCAATTCTCAGTGTGACTCATACTGGTCCTGGGGGACTTCCAGGACTATCTTAACTCACCTCCTCCAGCTACCACCACCCAAACATACCCTTGGTTCCCCAGATACCTCAGGGTGGCACATGCACGCGCTTGTGTGTGTCTGTGTGTGTGTTAAAGAACAAAGAAATGAGAATGGCTGCCCACCTATGCCTCTATGTCTACAGCAGAAATGGGCAGTCAGAGAGGCCAGTTGCTGAAGAGGAGTGTACTGTAGAGCAGGATGTATTTTATCAGAATATCTTCCTCCTGCCATAACCTCTTCTTCACGGTGGCCAGCCTACACCCAATCTATAAATGGAGCAAGGAAAATGGCTCATACGAGCTCCTGTCAGAAGAAGTTTTAAATCATGAAAGAGGAACTGTCAATGCCATACACACTCCAAAGGGTTAGATGGAATGTCTCTTTTCATATTTTTATCATTTGTGTATGTATATGTATATATATATATGTATACAAATATATATAAAATATATTTTATTTATATATGTTTATTTGTATGTATAATATATACAATATATTATTTATATATGTTTATTTGTGCATTTATGTCTGTATATATACAAATAATAAAGATTATATATGTGTGTATATATATATATACATGTATATATATATATATATATATATATATATATATATATATGAGGCTCCAATGAGTATATGCATGCCAGGAGTATACAGGATTGACTTTCCCTTATGTTTGAATCCAGTATTAAATCCTAACTGTTCTCTGATGTATCATCCCATCAAATCATATAATAAATTGAAACTACTGTGACCCGATCACACTCAGTACACCAAGGCCACTGGGAAAAGATGGAGAGAAACTCAAGAGTAAGAACAAAATAGTAGCCGGGAGTGGTGGCGCACACCTGTAATCCCAGCACTCGGGAGGCAGAGGCAGGTGGATTTCTGAGTTCGAGGCCTGCCTGGTCTACAAAGTGAGTTCCAGGACAGCCAGGGCTATACAGAGAAACCCTGTCTCGAAAAACCAAAAAAAAAAAAAAAAAAAAAAAAAGAACAAAATAGTATTTTTAAAACATGAACGTGTTTAAGAGTATCAAAAACATTCTTATTTAGGCCATCTATAACCCTTCTTTCAAACCACTAACCAAAACAGACATGGATTTCTGGAAAAAAAAAAAGAAAATAAGAAAAAGCTCTTCCACATAGAAGAATACATGTGCTTTCAATTTGGTTTAATAAAAAGTAGGGCAAAGTAGAGACACAGGTGCCTGTGCAGATGGAGCACGCTAAACACATGTAACACTTCGGATAATGCTGAGCCACCCCCTTTTTGGAATTTAAAACATCCCTTAAAACCTGCATTTCCAAACACTGCTAAATATTTGGAGTCTAAAAAGATGACATTTATTATTTTTCACAGTAACACATCTTCAAACATTCCAGGCTAGTTTTTGAAGAACTGCAATTGATATCTTTTCCATATATACTTAACCTCCTACAGATTTATTTGATTCTCAATAATTACTGCTCTCTGGTAAAAAGGCATATGTTATTACAGTACGCTGCGCTCCCACAAGCTGTCCATTCAGTGTATTTTAATAAATCTCTGCCAGAGCTGTATAAATTTGATCCTGTTTAAATTTAATAAGGATCAGAATATATCAAAGCGCAAATACCCATGGGAGAAATAGATATTTTGCATAGTTATTGAATGGCCTATTCAGGGTTACAATATGTAAGACCCAGACCATCAACCTTGAATTAAAGAGAGATTAATGTGTTCAAAGCCAGCTACTTGTTAAATAACATATGAAATTAGTATTTAATAAAACATTTTCTCTATATTGCTGCTAATGGCATCTGTCCTAACAAAGCCACAATATCAGCATTCTCATACAGAATTCCAGTGTTTACTCCAACTGTCAGCAACATATCTCAACTGTCTGCATTAACTCTCAGAACATGCAGTACTACACGGAGGAAAGACGAAAAACCCCTCGGAGTAATTGTGAAGTGTGTGTGGGGGGGTGCAGTTAATATCTGTTTAAACAACGCAAATATCAAGACTAAACAATCACTTTGCTTGATCCATGTGCCCCACAACAATGAGCTGCTCCCTCCAAACATTCTCTTCTCTGACAAGATGACATGTCTGATTTGAATGTGAAATCAATGACCATTAGTGGTCTACAGTTGGGTAAACCCTCTCTATTTTTTCCCCTAAAATTTACACTTAAGTGTGAACACAAAGGACAGTGACTAATTAGCCTGGATTTAGAAGCTGGAGGAAGGGCATGATGTCAGTGACCAGGAAGTCCTTCCTCATAGTGAGGATGAATTATGGGGCAGCTATCACACCAGGAAGATCAAAGGGGCTTGTCTCAGCCAAAGCATGCAAAAACAACCATCTTAAGTCCTAACCGTCCTCAGCAGATAGATGGACGAAACTGTCTCCTCTTATCTGCAAATATTTGGAGACTTTGAGTTATCCAAAGCCTGACAGACCTACATTAGTCTGTGGTGTCACATTCAAATCTACAGCTAGTTTCTCCTAACCACTTTCATCTTCTTTAAACCAGAGGCACAATGGCTAGTCCATTCATCAAACTGATAAAAGACACTGTCAGGTGGCCCACCCAGATGCACTAACCAGCTTACCGGAGGATTAAGCCCTACCATCAGATAGGGGGCTATCTGGTGATGAGGACTCTCACCAGTGCGCTTGACTCCCTGAGTCAGGCAGGCCCCAATCACACCTCACTGGGTCTTCTACACATATCTGCGTCTTTTCTGTCTCTTCTCTCCCTCTGCTGGATGGAGTTGAGTGAAAGAAGTAAATTCTAGCTACACAGAAGATGAAAGCGATGGGATGGTTGGGCAACCATCCGTTTCTCACCACGTTGAGAAGATAGGCTTAAAAACAGACCACGGCTCTCAGAGGAGAAGTGGCAGAAATGCACAGAAGCAAAGTGCTCAGAACCAAAGGAGTCTACAGCACAGTATACTCAACGTGCCCTGTTCTATGAAAGATTGGCAGGCAAAACCCTGATGAGCAAAACCCAAACACAGAATGCAGAACCAGGAGAAGGATTAGTACAACCAACGTTCTGGATATGATCTAGAAAGATACTTTTAGCCAACTAGCTCTTGACCGAATTCCTTTGATTTTGTCAGTGAAATAGTGAGCTTCATTATGCTGTCACTGTTCTTGGAAACGTTTTAAAGATGGCCAGCGGCAGCAGGGTTGCACCTTATCTCCTGCCAGGTGCAGATGTTGCCTCTTAAACAGTGAAGTACCCACTAGCAGCTGTTTACACTGAGCAAGAGCAGAGAATCGCTGCTTCGAGTCATGTCTCCTCTGTTCACATTAATATGCAGCTCTTCAGCCAGATCAGCGCCTGCCGGTTTTAGTGATTGATAGACTGCCTGCAAGGATTTGATCACTGAAAGCAGGTCCACACGCCTTTTTATACAGAAACTTGGGGCCATGTATGTTTTGCCCTTGAGAGATTCTAAGATTTGGAGATGGGATAGCCGACTAGGAACCAATCTTACATAATCCCTCTAGTCAATGCTTTTGAAGCAAAATGTCTAAATGCTCACCCACAAAAGAGAGAAAAAAAAAACAAAACAACAAAAAATAACATCACAGGCTGGCACAGATGGCTCAGTGGGTAAAGTTTGACACTCAAGCTTGAGGACTTGAGTTAGATTCCCGGGGGGCACATAAAGGCGCACAGAGAACAGACTTCACAAAGTTGTCCTCTGACCTCTACACGAACACCACGAGATGTGCATGCGCGTTCCATCCACCCACATGTCTTATACATACTTGGTAATAAAAGGCAATTGAATTTATTTTTTAATCTCATGTCAATGAAGGCCAGATTTTACTGCAAACATGATGTTACAAACTTTTTCCTTCAAAGCGTTTATAATGTTAGGATTACAGATAAATTTGTGAGGGCCTTAACTTCTCTTGAATCCATCCTCGTGAATAAATATAAATGTGTATTTTTATTCAGAAAAAGGAAAGTTCACATTGTAAATGGAAAACTGATACAGCAAAGGCAAAGTCATCCACTTATTTCTAACACAGCACCAGCTGCAGCCGTGACTGTAGCTGAGACCTGCCTGTGCTCTTCACCCTCTCCCTGTGGCACAACTGCTCTGCTAAAGAGCAAGATTAGCAAGTGGTAGGTGTTAAAGACACGTTAGCACCAAACAGATCTTCTCGCTGGTGTAGTAAGAGGCTGAACGGAAAATGAAGTCTGTGTGACTCAGTGTATTTAACAACACATTGTGTTTAAAAACCAAGCCAGGTCCTACTGGTAGAAACTCTGTGCTGCCTCTTGTCCCCTAGTTCTACACTGCTTATCACACACAGTCCCACCTTCTCAGTTAGATGTTTGGAAGCACACAGATGCCATCACTGTTCAGGTAGGGAGCAAAAGTATCAGTGGTATAAGAGGACAAGGCTTCAGGACATGTAGGCTGTCGCAGGGTATGGCTGTGGTTAGTCCCCTCTGAACTAACATTAGGATTGTCAGAGTAAAGGAGTTGGTAGGAAAGGTCATCGAAAAGTGATTAGGTCATAGGGGCTCTAAGCCCTTGACTGGTTTGATGTTCTTCCCAGACTGGATTCCTTCTGGCAGAAGTCATTAGTTCGTCCAAGAGAGAGTTTTTACACAGCAAGCCATCTCCTCTCCTAGTCACACATACTTAGTACTTCACACATCCATGTCCCCTCCATCTCCTGATGTCAGCTGAAACAACACGTAGTGTTCACCGGGATCCTGCTCAACCTTTGCTCAATCTAGTTACTGACAACGTGAGCCAAAACCAAGCATTTTCCCATCTAAGTTCCATGGTCTTAGATGCTCTAATGGAACAACAGAAAACCAACTAAGGCAGCCTGTGAATTTGTTGCCCTGTGTATGGCGACATATGCTGATATCACCATTATTGATGGAGTATGTGAGTATAGAGGTTAACTATCTACACAGTCTCGGTGGGTGCAATAGTCTTCTCAGGGGACCTTGGTCCTTTCAGATGTCTTGGGTTCTTCAGGACTTGAACTGAGATACAGGTTGGCAGCATCTGTATCACTTGGGAACTTGTCAGAAATGTCAACTCTTAGATCCCACCCAGACCTACAGAATTAGAAACTCTATGTGACCCAGGTTCTGCCATAACCCCAGTGAGCCTCAGGGAAGTACTAATGAAAACCTGATGGCTCTTAAGCCCTGACCTATCCCTACCTAGTATATGGTCTGTGTGTGCTCATATAACCACAGTCAGGTCTCTATTCCTCATCTGTTAATTGGGACAGCTATAGCTGTTGAAGATAAGTTTACTAATATATACAAACTGTTCATGAGTTGCTAGAGACATTCTAACTAAAGCCTTTACCTTCTACATTTATTAACATGAGCCTCATAGGCCTTGTTTCCTAATGAGTTAGAACCCTGGGTCTACTTCAGCAAGTGTAGGCAAATGAGCCAATTAGAATTAACAACTGTTTAAATATTATCTGGGCATAGTAGTATTCTCTGTAATCCAGGTATATGGTGAGATGGAAGGAGGAGGATCAGGAATTAGAACCAGAATCTACTGGCCACAATCTTCTACACAGTGAGTTCAAAGCCAGCCGGAGCTACATGAGACCTTGTCTCAAAACCAGAAAGGAAAATTAAAATTAAATATGAGAAACACATTAGAAATCAAATTGAGAAGCTCATTATCTCAGGAAGTAAACAAATTAAAGGCTTCAGGAAGTCCCTGAAACTGACCAAATTCGCCAGGCCTCTCATTCTCCAAATGTACATAAGCTATAAGAACTTTTGAGAGACACTCTAAGGCAAGCTGAGCTGCCTAGAAGTGGTTCAGACCAGGCTATGCCACCTACAAAAAGCAAAGATCTGCTGAGTTCTCTAGAAGACACTTAAGCAGACTGAGCCACCTGGTATGGAGAATCCAGACTGTCAAGTTGCCTATAAATTGTACAGTGCACTTGAGATTTCCAGCTTTCATTAATCACCATCCATGGTGAGGTGGGCTTTGAGTTATTGTTTCCCTATAAGTGACCCTTCACCCATATTCCTGTAAGTATCCCCAATAAAACTCCTTGGTTTACCCTATGGACCAAAGGAGACAAGATTCTCTCCTTGAGGTTACTTTCCGCCTTGTAAAGTCAAACAAAAATAAACAAATAAATCAATATGTTACTGCGGAGAAAAGTGAAGCAGAAAAATGATTGAATTTCACCAAGTAAAAGGGAAAGGACTCTATCTGAGACAGGCTGGGCCTTGGGAAAATAACACTGAAGGAAGGATCTAAAGATCTGGAAAAACGGTGCTAGGGTCAGAAGAAGACATGCCAAAGGCCTGGGGATGGGGGTGCAACATTGCCAGGTGACAGGAAGAAAACTAGTATGTGTCCAAAGTCAGAAAAGGCCCAGGTTGCAGGCACCAAAGGCAGACGCTAAATTAAGGCCACATAGGACGTTCAGGGAGCCTCCAAAGAGCCGTGAGTAAGAGCGCATGCACCTGGTTCTTGTATGTCTACAGATGGAATGCCTACACCAAGTTGTCTCACTTCTGTTCAAGTAGGTAAATGCAAGGCAACCAGAGTCCCCTCCTCCATAATACCAGCCCATTGCTAACCACCGTGGCCAGCTAAGACAGACACCGAATCAAACCATGAAAAGAAAGACTTACCTCAGTCTGTCTACAGGAATTTATGTACTTCGAGCTAATATTCTATTTCACTAGAATATTTGTGTTTACAAAGACATCGTAATGAATGATACTTTTTTTTTAGTTCATGAAATTTTCAACATAAAAGATCTCTGAATTCCTATTTTGAAACCCATTGTGCCATTTTTATTCTGCCTGTATTTTAATATAGCATCAATATTTAACTACTCATTAAATGAAGTGTGACTTTTATAGTGAAAATGTCAGTCTTTGCAGTTCATTAAATTCATTTAAAGTATAGCTGCTTGATTTTTTTTCCTGGAAGAATAAAAAGACTATGCTCTGAAGGCATAAACTTTAAATTTAAGCATGTGTTTTCTTTAAAATTAACATTCAGGATCTGTGACATGATTCATAAGACTGAGGGACTGTTTGCATTTTCCTGCACTTACTTAGTGACTGTCGTCTTTTATAGAGTACAGAGCTGTTTATCACAGTTGGATATGACCAGTGGAATGTCACTGTGGACATTAAGATGTCATAAGCGATTATGAATCTCTGGAATTCTGCATGTAGTATTAAAAAAACATTATCTTGAACTATGGGCATCAGAAAAAAATAAACCCTAGAAGATATGAAATTTAATAACTCGCAGAATCCAATAGGGCCTAAAAATGGTCTATTTCAGTTTTAAAAAAATAATTCTGATAAGACATTCGACTGCCTGAAAGAAATGGATATATTAAAATGGCATTTGAGAAATGCATTCAAATGAAGTTTTTAGATCGTTGCAATTCTTTCTTCCTAAAATTACTATGATTTACATGGGTGAAGCAGTAAATGCAAATAATTTCCAATCACCACGAGTACGTGTGCACAGTGATGCAGTCTCTTAATGAGGATGGAGAAGGTTCTGGCACTCACTAAACAAGACTACAGGCAATACACACTTGCATGCCCTTTTTCCCTATGGAAAGCAAAAAAGGGACATGGCCATACCTCTCCCTTAAACTAGCAGTCTCTCACACCAACCCCAGCTACCTTTCTAAACAGAAATCTGAGCAGAATCACAAGGTGTTCTATCTTGTTTTAAAAGATAAAGCCTTACCCTGGCCACATGCCTGTAATCCAGCTATAAGAGGGGCAGAGGCAGGAGAGCTGGTTTTCCAAGGGAATCAAAACAAAAACAAAAACAAAATAAACATACAAAAACCTGAAAGAAGAGGAGGAGAAGGGGGAGGAGGAGGAGGAAGGGGAGGACAGAAGGAAGGAAGAGGAAAAGGGAGATGGCTGACCTCCTTACCAAGACACAACCTTTCAACATCTCAGCCATCTTGTCTAGTTCTCCTGAGTCCCCACTTTCAGCTTTTTGACTGGAGCATGATACTGTGGTCTCTCCTTGGCATACTCACCCAATTTTACTCTCATGCTATGTTAAAAAAAATTCTTCCAGGAAATCTCCAGAGCTGGAATAATAATCACAAAAGGAAAAAAAAATCCCACCTTGTTCAACTCTTGTTTCAAAGTCTTAAAAAGCAAAACAAAGCAAGGTAAATGTATACATATTGTGTCTGCCACACTGCAATACCCAGTGCACTGAATTCAATTAGATATAGTAGAGTGTATGAACCAAGGACCTTTCTAATGGACATAAAAGCTGCTTTGGAGGGTGGCCGTCCACATTTGCTCTTAGAGTAAAGACACGCTTAACTGGGGGCGGGGAGAGGGGCTGTTTTCCTCTTTCGTTTTTCCCCTTTTCTCTGAAATCTTTCTACTGTCGAGGAAATAGAAAATGTATCCGGAGCGCAAAGCACCTACCAAAACGACTGAGGTCAAAGAGCACAGACAAAATAATATCACATTCTACTCCAGGCTCCTGAACACTTGCTGAAAGAATGTTTAGACTTCAGTAACTCCACCAAGTACACACAAAGAGAAAGAATAATTTCTATTGACAGCTACCATCAAGGATTTATGAATTGATCTCTCAGCTATCAGAGATGGTGGGGGCATGCACTATCAAGGCAACACGTAAAGGGAAGGCTATTCTCATGGCTGTGCTGCTCAGTAGACCTGGACGTACACACGTGTCCTATGTATCCAATGTAAATATTCATGTTCTCTCAACATGTTCCAATATTTCACATTCTTGCTTCAATCTCCGTATCTTACAATTCTTCAGGACTATTTATACCGTCCTAAAGTGGTTACATTTTAATAAGAATTTCCCACTGCTTGGAGGTCATTCTGCAACATTCTCACCAGCTTAAGTGGTCTCATATTTGTCTACCTAAGCCTGTAGTTTCCCAAGTTTAATTACCCCAGAACAATCTGGTTCACAACAACCAACTAAAAGAGGAGGACACTCCCCTCCCCATAAATCTATTCATCAAGACTCCACCAAGCCCGGAATGTCTAGGGAAAGCTTCAATAATCAGGAGGAAAATGAGCTGCAGAAACTCAAAGAGAATGCAATAGCCAGGGCAGATTAGAAAGCCAGGAGATGAGGGCACACTGAATTAAACATTCTTAAGCAGACTTACATACATAATGAATTGGTCAATTCTGTCCAATGTTTCTGAGAGAGATTACCCTTCCAACAAGCCAAATGAGTGTTCCAGGATGGTAGCTCCAATGGATTCCTGAACAAAATAAGTGTTAATCACTTTATCTACCCCAATCTTCTTCCTTTTTTTTTTTTTTTTTTTTTTTTTTTGGAAGAAGAGCAACTTTTCATTTCCATAAAGCCTTGAAATCATCCTCTGGCGGGGGGCTGGGATTTGGGGCTGAGGGCTGGTTAGAGGATGCTGACAAAGAAGTCTCTGAAAGGGGGGATTTCCTGACAATAAACCCAGATCAGAGCCAGAGAAGGGACATTGTTGTCTTCTGCACTCCCCTTTCCTCTGCGAATTCCAGGCATAGAAGAGCAGGGAGGGTCACAGAGAAAGGGAGGGCTTGGAAAGGATCTAGCAGGTATACTAGGCAACTAACTTCTTGGAAGATGCCGGACCACTACAATACTTCTTAGAACTTGTTCTTTTAGATGCATTGCTTTCAGGCTTGCTTAAGATACCCTGTCAACCGTCCACAAGGGTGTACAAGTAGCTAATAAAAACGGAAGTAAAGAACCCTAAATTAGTAGTGTGAAACTTTATACCTAGCTATGTACTGAGATTGTCCTGTGTGCGGGCACAGTGCTCCAAGCAGAAAACAAAGTATATGTGTCCATTGCTCCTGAAAATTCACAGGTGAAAGGGGCTGCACTGCCTACCAAATTTCAGTGCACTCCATACTAAACACAGGGATCATTCCATGAGTTTCTGAGATATATTCACAGATTATCCCTCCAAAATAGCTTTGTGACTTAGTTTAACCACCTAAAGATATAGGTGGGCCCTAACTGAGCCAATTCCCTGTCGGTCAGTAGCCAAATTACAGTTCCTTGAGTGAACACAGGCTTTCTCTTTCTTGGTCCACTCAATTTGCACAGCTTTGTAAACCCAAGAGATATTTTCATTAACCCAGATCGATTCTCAGAGAGAAGGAAGAAGAAAAAAAGAAGCATTTGGTAAATGGCAAGAGAAATGCAGATTATTTTAACTGATCCAGTAGCTTCCTTCCCTGGCAACCATCTCTGTCAAAATGAGCTGTGGCCTTCGAGCTACTCTGAGGAACATACAGTGATAGAGCCTCCTTTTCTCCTTTAGACCCTAAAAAGATACCTGCCCTTTGTGTTAATCAATTCCCTTTGTAACAAAAGTTACACATCCAGGTTAGGGGTTTTAAATGACAATATCAGAAAGTCCCCCCACCCCACCCCCAAATTTTAAAACCAAAGCAGAACAAAGCAGTAGTTCCCATCTAGAAATTATATGACAGTGTCTAGAAACATTCTTTATTTGTCACAACAGAGGAAAAGAGGCCTGGCCTTCAGTGGGTGGAGGCCAGAGATGCTACTAAACACTCTACAGAATACTCAAAGAACCATCTGCCCCAAATACTGATAAGAAATCTTGTCCAAGTGAAACATTAAACAAGACCACCGGGGTCCTATGCCAGAACTCATGATGAAAATCCTCCAAACAGTTCTAAAGAAATCTTGGGATAGCATGAGGCCATGGATCTACACCAGTCTGTGTTAGCTTCGATCCCCATGTGAAGACATGGAACTGATGTTAGCATGAGGTTAACGTCTTGGAATAATAATGACAGTAGTTAACATCAACGGAGTGCTCCTTAAGAGTTACAATCGCTATTCCAATGATACTAGGTTGTCAATACAACATGTCGTCTCTAGATGGGACAGGGATTATCACAAAGTAATCCTTGTTCCTAAGACGTTAAGTACTGTGGGGCAGGATGCAATCTGTTTTGCTCACCACTGTTGGTCTAGATGCACAAAGTCAAATCTTAGAGAGGATCAGGAACACGTTAGAATCATCAGCAGATAGTTGAACCCTGGTTCCAGCTGGCAACTTGTCTGGCTCTCCAGCCAGCCTCATGCCCTGACAGCATCCCATGCTGTCTATCTGGAGTCACGAAAACCCATTAGAGTTCTCAGGTCTCACCTCTGATAAGCAGAACCAACAACAACTGAACAAGGGAGTCCAGCAGATTTCCAAAGTTATCAAGGTCAAGTTTTCCAATTTCTCAGAAAGCTGATTAAACAAAACAGTAACAGCCCCACCACCCCCAAACAATGGTTAAGTACATTTGCATTATCATGAGTCACTTAAAAAACAATCTAAGAGGGTGACAGGTTGCAGAGTAGGTTAGCTCTTTCTCTTCAATTAACACCTGGCACCAGGCTGGATACCTGAAGCCTAGGTCAGCCCTTTCTCAAAAGGAAACTCTTTCTCTGGACCCTTGAGAGCCAATTGTTGGATCATGGGATGGATGCCTGTGTAGATCTGTCAACACTTGGTAAGAGAACCTCAATGCAGGGCCTATCTTAGTACTGTCCTTAGGTAGAATTCAAATAAGTACCAATTATGCAGTGAGGTCTACTCTCAGGGATTAATACCTCCTGGGTGATGTGGAGGTTCAGACGTTAAAGACTCAGTGAAGGCACACAAATTTCTGCATTTTATTGTGCCAGGAGAAGCTAGAATTCTGAAGGCAAATGCCAATAAGAAACTTACAGAAAATATATACACACTGAGGATTGTATCATATTCATAAAGACATCAAAAGAGGAACAAATGGAGTGTGCTTTTGTTGTTGTTTTTGTTCTTTGCTTTTTGTTTTATTTTGTTTTGTTTTACAACACTGAAACAGGAGACTTAAGTTCCATTTCCGATGGGGAAATCTGACTTTAGAAGGATATAAGTATCCCTGACATTAAAGAATCACATATCCACTGCATTTGTCAGCACTTCAACTAGTTTACCTGATTGTTTGATTTTTGAAAGAGGAGTGGTACTTCTAAGAATCAAAGCAAAGTAAATTAGGAATCTAATATAAAGTGCTGGAGAGATGGTTTTGGTGGCAAGGACTCTTGTTCTTGCAGAGAATCAGAGTTTGGTTCCCAGCACACACATGGCGACTTACAACCATCCCTAACTCCAGGACCAGAAAGTGCCATCTTCTGGCCCCTGATGGCGCCAGACACATACATGGTACACATATATGACATTTGGGCAAAACACTCGTATACACAGAAAAAAAATTAAATTTAAAAAACAAAACTGGTAAAGGCTAGACAGCCGACCTGTAGAAAGATGTTTTCTAGCATCCTGAATAGCTACTACATAGGTTTCCTGTCTGACTCCAACCGCTTGGCAGTCAGTATAAAGCCAGAAAATGAAAACGACCAGGACAATGTACCCACAAGATAAAACATAGAGGGGTTTTCTCCAGACCCTCCCGGGAAAGTCTTCGAAGAGTCGGCTGTGTTGAGTAAGACTCACTGAGATTCGGGGAGCCACAGTCAAAACCAAACAGTGAAGGCTGTTCAAGAGCCCAGTACACACAAGTTCCCTCAAGGCTGAAGTGAGCCCTAACCCGTGTGCACAATGAGAAAGGATGCTGGTGCACAAATCAACACTGGAGTCTGTCAGTTCTCGAGTCTGGCGGAAGCTCCTCACAGGGATTAGTTCTCTGGACAAAGTGGATACGATGCACCTTCTTCACACGACCACTACTTCTCAAAACAAGATTTTAAAAAATATGGTCTGATGACTCAGGGTAAGAGCATTGACTGCTCTTCCAGAGCTCCTAAGTTCAAGTCCCAGCAGCCACATGGTGGCTCACAACCATCTGTAATGGGATCTGATGCCCTCTTCTGGTGTGTCTGAAGATAGCTACAGTGTAGCCATATACATTCAATAAATAAATAAATAAATCTTAAAAAAAATATGGCCTGAGCCAGAGGAGATGTCAAGATGACCACTTCAGATAAGAAGCTGAAGGACACAGATTCTGTGGCAATAATTAAATGACAGCAAAATTTTTCAGCATAATCAAAGGTTCTCAAAACATTGAATGCTAGTGGATTGGAAATTCTGACTGGTGGCTGTAATCAACCATTGAAATCTTATTTGTCATCAAATGTACTTAGCAATGCTGCACTAATCTCATTTTAATAGATAAGGCCTTCCAAGTTTCCTCCCAACACCTAGATGTCACTCTTTGTCATTACTGTCTATCTCTTCCTTTGTTTTCTCATTAGCCCATCAAGTCTCTTTCCTCTTCACTTGAAGTCACTATGTTTGGTTCCTTCCTTGGACTTCCCCAAGCTCCACCCTCACAACCTGCAGGCTCCAGCACAGGTAGCATGGGGAGTGCTGATTGCTGTCTTGCCTTTCCTGGAAGCTCTAGCATTTTCAGAAGATCAGAAGGAGGGAAGCCAGATGTCCAAAGCCGTGTTGTCATGGCCACAGTGCTGTCTACAAATCCATGGTTGATAAGCCGCTCCGGGTATGTGATTTGTCCCCACTGACGATCGGAAACTTAAAGCCAAGAATGGAGAAGGCCTTCTGGAAAGTCATTAATGCAGACAGAGCAAGGATATGTACCACCGAAAAGGTTACTTTCTGTAAACAGCTGGGCTTGCAGGCATTAAGAAAATAGCAATTTTAAATTAATATCTTCAAAAATAATTAGCATGTCTGAGCAAGGTAGAAAAATAGAAGGATGGGTAATCCTTGTTTGTGGTGCTAAAATTGCATCAACTGTGACTAGGACTCAGACAAGTAAGAAAGTTGACCAGCTACTTGCTAAGGAACTGGAGGCTGGTTGACTGTAATAGGATTGGTATAAAGCATGAACCATCTTCAATGTCAAGTTGAAGGCACAACAGTTTACTCTCTGTTGGCCAATGTGTTCTCTGTAGCTGTTATGGATACTGGATTAACAAAAGCAATACTTAAGTGCTTAAAAACATGGGCGTTATAAATGTGCTAAATAACGGGCACACAGCACAGTAATGTAGGGTTGCCATATGCAACAAGGTGAAAGGTTAATCAACGTGGGAAGATGTTGACTGAATAAACAATACCACTGATAGGTGGATCCAGAGTTTTAAGTTCAAGAAAGCATTACTATGAACAACTGCAGCATGAGAAGTGTTTCTAGAACAATGATCACCTAGACTATCCTTGTGATGGTAGAAGAGAGGTGGAACAGTTTTCGTTGGAGGGAGGGAGGCTAGAGAGACAGAGAGGAATGTGAGGCTCCATCAGAGATCTGGAGTTGAGGCCTGAGGTAGCCTGCAGAAGGGTGATTGTTCTCTGCACATCTCTGTAGCCATGACCTTGCATCGGATACTTTTGCTTCTCTCTCAATCATAAACAGAATCTATTTTCTCTTCTCTGGAATCTGGGCTAGCCCAGTGACTCACTCTGGCTCATAAAATATGATAGAAGGTGTTACATGACATTTCTCAGCCAAGGCCCCATCCTTCTTATATATTCCATGTCCTCTCATGAAGCTGCCATGAACCCAAACCATCACATTACAGTATGGGATAGCATGCTGGAGAAACAAGGTCTCCAAGCTGACAACCAGATGCTAGAAGCGAAGTGTCCCAGCAGTTCTATAATGACTATATGAGAGAAAGCCCTGAGGAAACGAAAACCTGTCCTGCTGAGATCGCTGACCTGCAGAACCGTAAGCCAGAGTATGCTTAGAAATGGTTTGTTACACAGCCATAGTAACTGATATAAACATCCGAATGTAGCCAACCAAAGGCACTGTGATGGTTTCTATATGCTTAGGTGTGGCCTTGTTGCAGTAGGTGTGTTACTGTGGACATGGGTTATAAGACCCTTATCCAAGCTAATACAAGTTGGTCTTCTCCTAGCTGCCTTCAGATGAAGACACAAAACTCTTACTACAAGAGCCCGGATAGCTCAGTCGGTAGAGCATCAGACTTGGGGCTGGTGAGATGACTCAGCGGGTACAAACACCCGACTGCTCTTCTGAAGGTTCTGAGTTCAAATCCCAGCAACCACATGGTGTAAGGAGATTTGACTTTCTCTTCTGGAGTGTCTGAAGATAGCTACAGTGCAGTTACATATAATAAATAAATAAATCTAAAAAAAAAAAAACTCTCACTATTCCTGCCTGCCTGGATGCTGCCATGCTCCTGCCTTGATGTTAATGGACTGAATCTCTGAACCTGTAAGCCAGTCCTAATTAAATGTTGTCTTTATAAGAGTTGCCTTGGTCATGGCATCTGTTCACAGCATTAAAACCCTAAGATCTATGAAGTAAGATCCCTACAAAAAGTTTAAAAACAGAGAGACAAACAAAGAAACAAACACAATGAAACAAAGCCAAGCTTGAGAGGAACTGTCACAGTCTTGTGAAAGATGAGGAAAATCAGTAGTCACGTGACAGAGAAGCAGCCATCAGGAGCACCCAGATATACAAAAGCAGGATCTAGGAATGTGGGAAGAAAGGGAGGCACAGAAGGACATGGGTAAGACACAGGAGGGTCCAAGTTGCCATAAAGTAGAACTCTGGGCTTAGAATAGTATGTTCCCTGAAAGCATTGTTCCATATTCTTTCCAAGAAGTTTGACATGGCATTCAGAGCTCACTGAAGCCTCTGTAACTTAGCAGAGGAAGAGAAGTGGCAGAACAGGGGTAGGGGTGGGAGATGGGGGGGGCTATGGAGGCTCTGGTGGGACCCTGGGTAAAAATTACTTGTTTGAACAATTATTCAGAGAAAACACAGTCAAAAGGGAGCCAGCAGAGATGGCTAGAGAGAAGCCAGGCTACAATAAATCCTGAAGTCAAGGTTGAAGAGTCAAGGGGAAAGGAAAGGACCAGCGGATTAAGAGAGGCACAGGGACATTCAGGCCTATGGGTTTCTGAAGAAAGGGGTGTTTGGTAGATATGCAAATACAGGAGTCATCTGCAAACTGGGTTTGATCAAAATTTTTCCAGGAATTTTGATGGAGCTTCACAACCGTTGAGTGGAGAAGGATTAGAGCTCAAAGCTTCGTCACCTATGCTGGGACTTGAGAAACAGCACTATAAAAACTTGAAGATAGATTCTAAAAAGAAAAGAAACATGGGCCTGAAATATATGTAATCAATTAAAATGAGGGCATAATGATTTGCAGTTTCTGCAAAGAAAAACATAAATCACTGGGTATTTTAAGCAGGTCCAAAATAAAACACCCAAAGTGAAGAAAGCATTCAAGAGCCATCCGCCCTGGCACCGTGCATCTCTCACTGAAGGCTTTCCAGGAAGCAAATGACAACAAGGATGTGTAGAAAACCAGACCACTGAACACAATCTCAATGTAGACAGGTCCAAGAAGTGGGTTTAGGACCTCACCAGGAACTCACTCTCGCATACCTGCCAATCCCATGCCTTCTCTTCCACTTACTCCTCCCACAGTGATGGTGTGTTTAGCTTGATCACATGTCCATCAGCAGTAAAGACTGCCCGTCCTAGGAATCTATTCAACACAGGAGACATCTGACTCAGTCTAGCCAATGAGCTATAAGCAAAGCAGCTACTGGAGACTTCCTTTACCTTTGGCCTCATCCCTTCTGTTGGCCTGACCACTGGTAACTCAACCTTGAACTAGGAATACAAGACTCATGTTAGGTAGGGCACCCTGGTTCCCACGTGTGCATGAAGCCTCAGTGCATCCCAAGGCTGCTTCCTTCGAGAGTTGATGAGGGGGAAGAGAAGTAAATGTTTAGTTCACTTAGTCCATCACTATACACGTTTTACTCTTGTTCTTCAGGGTTTCTGTAACATATAAGTTCAATCCTGACTATATTCCCCACTGGGTCTGCACTGAGGATGCCCGCTCCTTGGTCACTTCTGAGCCAACCTGGATTAACATCATTTCCTCCTATCCCTGTTCTTCTTTGGCTGCTACCCCAAGCCACCTTTGTACCCATTGTTCTGCTCCTACCATGAACACATAAAATACTGACATGGAAAATTAGAAGTAAGATTTGAATTTAAAAGCTTTGAAGAAAACCATTACAAATGTAGGCCATCTTCTTAAAAACAAGACAGGTGGGTCCTCTCATCTATAGTTCCATTGCCTGAAAGTATCTAGGATGTTGTGGTCCCAGGATATGTATAGTCAAAGATTAAATAAACTACAACCAGATCTGTTCAACCGTATCTTTACCCACATCTTCTTCGTGCCTTATCACCTTTTCTTTAGCTTGCTAAAGCACTGTTCAAAGACCCCGACCTTAAGAGGTTCAAATTCCAGCAGGAAGAAGTAAACAAGAATAAGCAATAATATAAGCAATTAGGTTACACATCAGGAATAAAATTATACAGAATCATTAGGGTCATAACTGAAGGGATAAGGACAAAGTATTTTTAGACACTGGGGTGTTTTCAGGTGTTAGGCCATACTGGAAGGTGATATTCGGGCATCAAGAGGTCAGTGAAGTGAGGATCTGTGGGGAAGTGGTTCCAGACACAGTAAGATGGGATGGATGGTGTTGTGGTAGGAACACACAGAACAAGCTGGAGAGTGAAGGGAAGAAGTGAAGCCATCAGGCAAGGACAGATGCTGGGCTTGCCAATCAGTGCTCACACCGCATCAACATTCATTCCTCTGACTGTCCTCGGATATCTCTTCCTCCTCCCCTATCATTTATTCTACTCAAATATCTGTACATGTATGTTATATAAATCTGGCCATCGGCCTTTTCTTCTCAACACTTAGCAGGCCTTCATGTGAGGCTGAGCTCCCTTTGGGCCTTTTCCCCGCTAACCCACTGCCCAACACTGAACACCACTTTTCAGGCTCTCACTTCCTCCCATCTTGCCTCAGACCTCCTCAGATGCTGCCTTGACATCTTCTCATTAGTGTCCCCTTCAAGTATCATCCTCTGCCTACACGCTTGTCTGTAAGCACATGTACATAGACATACATGAACATTCTCGAACACATACATACATACCTACTTCGCTCTATCAGTACCTGCTAAATGAAAGCTTGGAGCTTTCACCAGGCATCCTAATGCCTCCATAACCTGCTCTTAACAAACTATCTCTCCAATGTCAGGAAGATGGGAATTCGTCTCCATATTCATCCTGTGGGGACAATCTGTGCAACCTGTGTGTGTGTGTGTGTGTGCATGTATAGTATAGATAAGATATATGGATATATACATACATGTGTGAATGTGTATATGAAATAAGCACCAGGTTCATTCTGGTTTCCAGAAAGATAAATCATCAGCTCGGTAATGCAAATCCTCAGAAGTCCTCAGCTGCGTCAAGCACCACGTGAGCTGGCATCTACACCCATGTTTATTGCCACCCTATACCAGATTCTAGTCTTGTGATACCAGCGCTTTGCTTTTTCTCACAGGAATCAAGAAGGCTCCCCAGTCTTCAACCCTGTGGGTTACCGTATGGTCTCAAGGGCAATGGCAATATGTGAATCCCCTCCTGAGATGGCACATGACTTGGGGTCTGGGGCAAGAGTTTATCCAAGGAGAATTGATCTTATCAGGAGTCACTGATGGATAACATCACAGTAGCTGCAATCAGACTAACATTTTAAAAAGCCAATGCGGTGAAGGCAGAGGTGATAAGAAAGTCCTTTGATATCCTTTGAGAGTCTAGATCTAGCCATGCCTGAATCCTTGCTGACAACCCAACTATCTTGACTCAGTTGGCCAACATTTTCTCACTTGCAATCCAAAGCATTTTTAAAGAATAAAATTCTTTTACTGATGTCTCCAGCAAACATTTTCACTAGATATTTTTTCTTTTTAAATGAGCCTAACAAAAAACTGCAAGTCCTTCATTAAAAGAGCAGCCAGGAAGGGGAGCTAGCAAAGATCCGCTGGGCATATTCCTTAGTGGGTCAATATTTCCAAATTGATTCCCATCCTCTTCCTTCAGGAAAACGACTTCTAACAAAGCACACAGGTACTGTAAAGGTTCAAGAGGCAGGTCAGCATTTGGACGACTGTTATTACTTCCTACAGGAGTTTTAAAGAAACTGTAGAACCTTTACCATTCTAGAGCAAATCCTTTGCCCACCACAAACCAGCTGCAGGAATCAGCAAGGGATTCTCACATTCTAATGTAGTTCCTTACTCTAAATCAATTTTAAATCAGTTTGAGAAATCACCTCCATCATCATCTTTAGTACAACCCTTCTATACAAACAATTGAGTTCAGAAAGATGAGGCCACATTAAAATGACCGACCACGTTTAGAATAGAAGGGCCCTGTTTAAGATCTAGTACCTCTCAAAGCATAAAGCCACATTATTCAAGTATAGGAAATCTCAATGGGTCTTGATATTGCCCTATCTGTTTCATTTCTGGATTATCAGAACATTCAAATCAGTCTTTAATAAGCAAAGCAAAATTAAATTAAGATTAAGGAACACTTTCCAATAGCTGGTATGTCTTGCATAATCATGGAATGCACTTTAAGAGACCATGGCCTCCCTGAGGAAGAGATTAAAGACACAAACCTAGGAAACAAAGAAAACAAAACAGTCTACTTACTCCCCCGCCCCCAGGAGAAGATCAGAAAATATCAGACGCTCAGGGACACCTTGAATAAAAGCCTCTACTGTTGATTTTTAAACATAATTTTTGTTCCTTTCCTAAGTGATCCTAATATACCTCCAAACCATATTTGAATTTATAAGTACTTAGCAAAACTTCTGTCTTTCTTTAATTACCACTTTGAAAGAGATTCTACAACACTTAAAAATGCCATTACACCTCATAGATCCAATATAAACGTACACCAATATAAAAGTACTCATAAGAAAATGAAATGTTTTCATTCTTAAATAGCTGGTAGTATCACTGAAAACGTTATATAATTTCTAATTAATAATAATTACTTAAAAGCGTTTTCTTCCAGATAACTATGAAGAATATAAGGATGTGTCATCATGCTGACAAGAAACTATAACTACCCTATTTTCTCCACAACTATTATAATAAAGAATTGGCTCAGAATTGTCACAAAAGCATGATGACCTAGACTCCTTACTTGAGATTCAGGTGGTTGAGGGAGAGAGTCAACTCCCACAAGTTCTCCTCTGAACTTCCATGTGCATACCATGAACACACACACACACACGCTCATACACACCGTTTTTAAATAATGAAGTTGGTAGGATTTCCAAATGAATATACATACATACGGCACTTTCTAAATGGCAGCCTCACTAGCTGAATGGGGTGTGTTTAAAATTAAAAAATTTACCACCCCTGGCTAAGACCCATCTTCTACTGTTTCACTCTGGAAGAAATCAAATCCATTTCCTTCTCTTTTAGCCTAAATAGAAAGACTCCAATTCTGGTTCCTCACTCTGAACTCTTTCTTGAATCCCAGTACATGTGTTGGTGGGAATATTCCAACAGAATAAACAATGTCAGCTTTATCTTTCCTTCAAAACTAAAACCTATGAATCAAGTCTCTAGAAGTCAAGTCCAAAAGTTTGTATCCTAACAAACTCCCCTGGTGCTCTTGTGTGTGGAAAGATTGAGGGATACTTTTTTTACTCCATAAAACGGTCAGCCACCCGCCCTACAAACCCCTTCTACCTTCTCCTTTGCCACCTGAGAAACCAAGCCATATACTTGGTCTGTTATTTCTCCAGTGACAGTAACCTTATTTCCTTTGGTTTCTACATGATGCCTTGCTTGCTTAATAAGATCTCCTTGTAAAGAAACCCTTAAACTCCAAGCTCCAACCAAGCTGGAAAGGAGGTAGAGAATCTTGCAACTGTGGTTGACACATGTGCCCCTCAGAAGTACTTCTGGAAGATGGCCTGGCCACAAAATTAGTGTTACCAAATCTGTAACTATTAAAAAAGAAGAAGATGGAGAAGGAGGAGAAGGAGGAAGAGGAGGAAGAGGAGAAGGAGGAGGAGGAGGAGGAGGAGGAGGAGGAGGAGGAGGAGGAGGAGGAGAAGAAGAAGAAGAAGAAGAAGAAGAAGAAGAAGAAGAAGAAGAAGAAGAAGAAGAAGAAGAAGAAGAAGAAGAAGAAGAAACTGGAAGCTGTATTTCTATGCAAACAGTCAACTAATTGAGGCCATGTTATTTATTTTTTAAAATACTGTGGTGATTAAATAAAGTAACTCCTCAAGTGGCTTCAGCTTCCAGCTGAGTTTGTGCCCTGAAGGAGGATGGCAGAGAAATGCTTTGAACACCGTGACCATATAAATCCATAGGCTTAATCTAAAATCCTTCAGATTAATTTTCTTTGCTTAACAATGTGCTTGTCTCTACTGAGCACGGGGGTCAGTTGGGACTATTTGGGTTGCTGAATGGAGAATGTGTAGGCCTCTAGTTTGTGACCACTGGGCAACTCCTTAGTCACTATGGGCCAGACAGCTTGGGTGGTCTGGCCTATTTTCTCAATGGCTTATAATAATGTTTAAAGTTGTGCGGTGTGTGTGTGTGTGTGTAAGGGGGAGAGCAAACAATAAAATCAAAACTAACTACTACATAATTAAATGTCTACAAAATATATACACACATCAACTGATCAACATCCACCCAGCTACACTGTCATATGGCATGAAATTTAGGGCATGGCTAGTGTTAACATCTGATATGGTATAGAAGGTCCCCCAGACCATGAATGTACAAACTAACTTTCATTCTTCCCAAAGTCTAGTTAACTTTACAGCTATCACAATACCCAGATCTTTACCTATGTCCACTCTAGTACTACACTGACCACACTGTTGGACAGAGGATTAAAATTTCCTGTATAATTGAACATTATGCCTACAACAAATGATTCCCCTGCCCTCCAAAAGCCTTTGAGTCCTATTGCACTTATAAACCAAAAACCAAAGTGGCAAAGCAACACAAAAGTAGATTGTAAGGGTCCCATGCAATTATTTTAATTATTCACTGTCTGCTTTTAAGGCTATAGATATTTCACAAAAAAATCCAGATTATCATTCTCTTGAGAAGAGAAGTGAAATATCTGAATGTACAGGGTCCAAATGTTGTCATGGTGATAGTACTCTCACTAATACTGAGCAAATCTATGCCTTTAAATGGGTGATGTTTTCTGCTTGGTCACAAACCCTGTCCTCATGTGGATTCACTGCCTGTCCCTATAGATACCTGAGTTCATGGCCCCTGCTAGGAACTCTTTAGAAAACCTATTTCCCTCCCATAATGTGGCTTCACTATCTCATTTTAAGACCTGACATGGTCTTAAGTATGGAAGTATCTCAATGTGGTTTCAAAATTCAACAGCCTTATCCTAGAAATGGCGTAACTAAGCCCCTGCCCAGGTAAGATGCTGATCTAGGAAAAGACCATCAGACCCCAGTTCCATATCTCTTCAACTTTGAAAACGTGGGCCGAGAGAGAGAGAGAGAGAGAGAGAGAGAGAGAGAGAGAGAGAGAGAGAGAGAGGGAGAGAGAGAGAGAGAGAGAGAGAGAGAGAGAGAGAGAGAGAAAGAGAGAGAGAGATTCAAGGAACAAACCAGTCTCCCAGGCTCTTGAATCCTTCAAACTAGCCAAGGGAGAGGCCCAGTAGGATGGACATCAAAGGACAAACAACAGTATGCCTTAATACAATAAGAGTGATCAATAAAAACACACATAAATCATGCATATGAGTGAGAGAGTAAGGCTTATGACCAGGGCCTTAATCTGCACAAGTTATAAAATGTTCATAGCCATAGTGTGAAAAGGAAACACAAAGTTAAAAGCATAAAGCAAGTCAACCTCTGTGGGATTCACATCCATGTTAAATGCATGGTCTTATTTTGGAACACCAGACTCACAACAACTTTATTTTAATTGATATTTGATGCATTATTTTCTTGCTGGTAAAATAAAATTAACTGAACCCAAGGGAACCTCCAGATTAGTCAGTGAGTCACAAACTCACTTGAATAACATAATGACTTCCCCCCCCCTTTTTTTAAATATAGATTTTAGTTCCATTTTCCAGTCACATCAAAAAAAAAGAAAAAAGAAAAGAAAAGCAAGAAATTTTCAAACAGTGGATTGAAATTAAAATGGAAATTAGCCCTTGGAAAATAGACATGGCTTTAAGTTTATACATCAACGACTGATTCATGAATTATTAACTGATTTTAATGATCCTGGTCATATTTTATTTGAAGTTATTCTCTGACATGCAATGACTTCTGAACCCTTGAAACTCTTTCATCCATTTTCCATAGGCAGCATACTTTCATGAGTGCTGACATTTAGCAAAGAACCCATATACTCGCAGAATGTAAAGATAATACACTCACATGTAATTTATACAAAGGACGCCGGTCATTTGTTAAAAAGGAAAATGAATGGAACCCTATTATTCACGGTTTGTAAATAAATGTAAAGATAAGCGGCAGCATTTCACTTGGGAAGCCCTGGCAGCAGAGTTCTATGACTTCTGAAGTTTCCCAGATGGTCATTAAAACAAGAAAAGGCAGAAACACACTTTTTTGTAATCCATCATTTCTCATTCAAAGAGATAATACAAGTCTTCGAAAGTCAAGCCTTAAGAAAGATGAATAAGTCCAGGTACTTTCAGATGAAACAAACGCGTGTCTTTGTATGCTGGTTTACGTCTTCAATAAATCTACCCTGAACAGCAACAAGCACCACTCGAGGTGCAAGTTAGCTGGGAAGCCAATGCTGTAAACCTTTAATTAGCTCTTGCTGTTCTGAACTCATCAAGTTAATACTTTCCTCTTCTGTTACATTCTCTGTACAAAGATAAATTACGGGGGAATAAAACTGTTCTCTTTTTTTCACTCCAGAAATTAAGAATATACAAATACTATATTTGTGCTGTGGCTCCGTCTAAAGGTACTTCAATTTTTAGCTGTAAACAAGCAAAGGCAAACATACCTTACAATGAGGACAATTTGACCCCTCCCAGTGCTAAGTGCTGGTTCCAAGTTTTACAAGTTGGGTTCCTCACAGACCTTCCTACCTACCATCAGACTGCTGAATTATTAAAGCAAGTTATTTCAGGGCCATCACAGGATTCAGAAGGGGACTCCAAATGATCTTGCTTCTCCTCACTGCTAAAGTTGATGGGGCATCTAGACAAACACTGTCTGGTTTCAAGCTTTATAGACCTTCCCTGAAATAAGTTTCTGAGTTTAAATTGACTCAAAAATAAACCTTCTCAGAAAATGAAAGGTGATACACACACACACACACACACACACACACACACACACACACACATACACTCCACTCACAATTTCCTCAGTCCCTTGGGATCCCAGTGAACAGAGATTTGCCATGCATGGCAGAGGCTGGCTTAATACAATAGGTTTCTATTTGGATGCCATTCGAGTGTTGCGGATCTTAAATCAGAGAAAGAAGTAGTTACATTAGACAAGGTAATGGTTTCCAAAAATAAGAGCATGCCCAGTTTACAGAAGGGCTGCATACACAGGCTCAGCTCTGAGGAGATAAGTAATACCCCACTGGAACAATTAGGCCGATTCTCAGAAACACTACATACTTAATTAGGCTGCCTAAGTCCCTGACTGAGCATACATGGGGGACTTTTTAAAGCATTTAATAACCTGAGTAAATCCAAAATCAGACGACAGAAACCGATCCTTTACTCGGGCTACATACAGCCTTCGGCCTGTGCTAGCCTTTCTTTCGATGCTTAAGGCATTCCTCCCAGCTTTGGAAGGGTGTGAATGGTCACTATCACCACTGAACTAAAACACCCCTCCATCCTAGAATTACTGTAAGGGTTCTGGGTGCCTGGCCCAGGGCTGTCCACCACGACAAGGAAGTGAGACAGGGAGACTTTCAGTGGTCTTTGCAAACTTTAGCACTGGAGTTGGGAAAGGAGAATAAACAATAAAGAACAGACCTCCATCAGCCAGGGGCACAGTCAACTATCCCGGCGCTAGATACAATCCCTCCTCTTCCTGTTATTTATTCATTAGTTTTGTATTGCACCTTTCTTTTGGCTGCCTCTGTATTTCCTCCTCCGTTATCCAAGCAATCATAAACAAACTAGGATTTGAAAGAAAAGTCGGAGAGGAGGGAGGAGCAGGGGGGAAGGGGAAAGGAAAAAAAAACACATTCAAAAGGCTCAGGACTCTCTCTGAATCTCGCCCTCGGGGTTATGTCGCAAAGCTCTGTGGTGGGAGCAGTAGGCAAGGTAGACAACCCGGTCCGGGAAGCCCACTGACTGCGTCCGAGGTCCACCTATGACCACCTGAATTGCTTGCTCCTGTAAGTTTGTGCAGCAAGAGGTGAGGAAGATGGGGTGACCCTGAGGCATGATGTGGAGCTGCAACTCTGATCTTCATGAAAGAAAAAAAACTTAACCCGCCCTCCTCCGCAAAATAAAATAAAATAGGAAAGCTCACTGCGTTAACTGGAAGAAGCGAGCACCTTGGTCTGGTAGACCAAAGCGCCCTAGAGCGGGGGAAGTAAGAGGCACCTGCTGGGATCCTGCAACTTCAGGCTTCCCAGACCCAGACCCCAGACCCAGCCACACTCTATAAAGTTTGTTCATCTTCTCCAAGCTCCCGGGACCAGCTCCTGACTGGGTGGGTGAGGTGAGATGGGCTGCGAAGGTATGGGATCTCGGCCCACGAGATCGGGGACCCCCTACGTAGCGTGTCCCCTCACCCCCATGCACACATAGTAGGGGTGTTGCAATCGTGTTTACTAATAACATCAACAAAGAATCACACTCCAGTCTCAGCTCAGTCCCAGGACTGCGCTTCACACAGCTTTTGGGGGGAGCGGGGGAGGGGACCAGGAGGGCAGAGGGAGCGCCAGCAGAGGGACAAAAAGGTGGGTAGAAAGGGGACGTAAAGAGAAGACGAAGAGAGTTGGTCAGAGACTAAGGCGCACCGAGAAACCAGTGGGTGGGAAGGAAAGATCGGAAAGAAAGTGCAGCAGGCTAGGCGGGACGAGGGACGCGCCCGGGATGAAGAGGTGGCCCCCGCCCCCGGCCCGGTCACCTTGCTGTAGCCGTAGTACCCCAGGCACTGCGCGAAGTCCAGGCCGGCTGGGTCCCCGGCCGCCGCGGGGTAGAACCTCACATCCATGCCGGGACCGGGGGCTGGGGGCCGGGGCTGGAGCTCGCCGGGGCCGCTACCCGCCTCCTCGCGGCCGTACGATCCACCGTCGAGGACGCCCGGCCGGGGGCGCCCGGGGACAGCGCACGGGCCGTGGGACTGGAGGGGCGTCGCGCGGGGGCCGCCGACGAGCCCGGGAGCTGCGGCTGCAGCACACAAAGGCGCGGCCACGCGAGCCGCGGGAGAGCGGGAGGCGGCCCGAGGGACGCGCCCCACCGGGACACCGAAGCTGGTTGCGCGCGGGCCGGGCGCCCGGGGCGCGGGGCGCAGCGCGTGGGCCCGGGGCGGCCGGCGAGCTCAGGTGCGCGGCGAAGCTGGGACGGCGGCGGCTGGCCCCGCTCCTCCTCCCCGGGCGGACTGAGCCGAGGAGCCGCGGAGACAAGGGGCCCGGCCCCTCCCCTGCCGCTCCCCCTCCTGCCGCCGCCGGTCCCCTCCCCGCGCCGCTGCCGCTCCGCCCCTCCCACCGCGGGCAGCTGGCGCGCCGCCCGCCCCGCCGGTGCGCTCCGCCGCCGACCGCCTCCGGGCTCGCGCCCCGCCCCGCGCCCCGAGCAGCCCCGGCCACCGCGCGCTCCTCTCCCGGCCTCTCTCCGTCCCACCCCTTCCCTCCCCGGTCCTCTTTGTCCCCGCGGCCTCACCGCTCTCCCCGCTCCCGGGCCTCCCTCGGCCTCCCCGCTGCTGCCAGCACCGTCCCTCCTCGAGTCCCACTCTTCTCCCGTGCGACCCTCGCTTTCCTTGGCCCCAGCATCCCAAAACCGTCCACTTCTCACCCAGTCCTCTCTTCTGCCCCTACCACCTCGTCCCAGTTCTTGCTGGTGAGGACCCGTTTCCCAATCCCTCTACCCTACCTACCCTTCTGCTTGGATATCCTCTGTGTAGACTCAGCCCAGAAACTAACCTGTGCAAGTGGCTCCTGGTAGCCAGGTCCCGGAACCCCATGTACACCTGTGGTCTTTTCCAGAGGGGTGTTAGGGCCTGACCTTTCACAAGTAAGCAGACTTGAAGCTTCCCAGGTTAAGCCTCAAGTCCGGTCTCTTTGTATTTTCTTTACTCTTGTTTGTTTTCGAAAGGCATTTGAGTAACTGGATCTAGGCGGATCACTCGCTGCTCTCCGAGAGAAAATGTCCCTCTTTTCCTAAAAGGTTCTGGGTGATTAACTTCCCCACGCTGCACCCACCCACCCTCTTATTTCTTTCTCTTTCTTTTAATCTACATTTCTCTCCACACCCCCCTCCACCCCCATACCCCCACCATCACCACCACCCTTGGCTTTATTGCTCTGAGTTAATTTGAAAGTTTGGCCTTCAGCCTTGGCGCTAGAAAGTGTTGGCTGAGCTGTGAGATCTCCCTTTCTCGGTTCAGTTATCTGCGAACTACTTTGAACTAGAAGGGAAAGATGTTAAACTATTTCAACTGACAGTCTCTAAAGGTGTGGGCCCAGGATCACTTCACTGGCCTGGGACCTGAACTTTTCCAGACATACACGGGTTTCTAAGTGTTCTCTGGCTTGCAACACCTGAGTGTGTGCCTTCACTCAATACTATACTTCAGGAACCAAGCAAGAAAAATAAACTTCAATTAGGTGGAAGAGTGTGTGTGTGTGTGCGCGCGCGTGTGTGTGTGTGTGTGTGTGTGTGTGTGTGTGTGTTCTTAGCAGAAACTTGTCAGGGGACTGCCTGAGAGAGCCCTGTGTATTCAGAGAAGGAACAACTCCCCACATTGTCACTGGGTTGACTCTTAATTCCCCCCTCCTGAAAAGGCTTTGGTCCCCTCTCCTGAGTCTCCATTTAATGTTGACAACCCAGCGGCGCTCCCTAATGGCCCAGCGGGTTGCACAAATTGGCAGTGTGCTGAGATGTTATCAGGACAACACCCCATTGAGTAAGTTCTTGAAACGGTGAAGTGGAGGCCCTTTCTCTGGGCCACTGGGCGCCTGTGGCCTTTCCACCAATCAGAACTAGAGGTTGCAGTGGCCACCTGTTGTCCCGAAAGAGAACATCTTTTAAGTTTCACTATGAGTATCGAACAATGGTGGCAAAGTGCAGGGTCTGACCAAGGGAGAGAAGCAACTGCTGACCCAGGGTACCAGAAAAGAATATTCCTACCGGGTAACCCTTAAAGGGAGCAAGCATCAAAGGCCGGGAAGATGAGCTTTCCTCTCTGCACACTCCTATCTCTCCCTCACCTTACAGTCTATCTGCCTTGCATCTGGAGCAATCTGAGCTTGATTACAGAGGATGAAGTAAAGTATAAACAAAGTTGCTGAGAGAGAACCTGAAGTTGTAATCAGACCTCCTGAATCTGGCACATAAATACTCTGCAGCAGAAATCCCACTAGCTGCAGAAGCTGGAATTACAGGAGCTGGTGGGTTGCACTCACAGAAACTGTGAGAGCCTTGCCCCTAGAGTCTCTGGGTTTAGGAATGCCTGCTCACACCCCATACCACTCTTGGCCACTATTTTAGATTTTTTGCTTTTCCCTATAAAGCCTCTGCCTGTCACGCAGACGCCTTTGAGAGGAGACGACACTCACAAGTCTGCGCTTTAGTTTAGGGTGCGATGTAAGCAAACGTGTGAGTATTGGAGGAGGGGTGAATGGGACTGTGTGAGACCAGAGATGTGCTTGGGGCATCAGAGTGAGAAGTCACAGGTCATTTGGGATGTCTGTGCAAGTGATCTTTCCACTCTGTCGCCACACATTCAACAGTTGTCTTTGAGCACCCAGTATATGCCAGCCACTGTTTATACACTTGTGCATAAGAAAGGAAACACCAACATGACTCATGAAGGTTTTTAGAAGGGACTATGTGTTGTACTGCAGAAATGTACACACACACAGAGGGGAGGAGAGAGGGATAGGGAGAGAGGGAGAGAGGGAGAGAGGGAGAGAGAGAGAGAGAGAGAGAGAGAGAGAGAGAGAGAGATCCTGTCTCATCCAACCATCTGAATGGAGGTCCTGGCATGTTACAGCTATTGCAATTTTTGAGTTGCAGAATATTTTGAAGGAAACTCAAGGGATGGGGTGGTTTGGTGCACCTAGCAAGATGCTTGGTATCTCAAGAGCAGCAGACCTTGCTTGGTTCATCCTTTGCAGTGGATAAGAGGAAGTTCAGAAGGAAACTGGGAAAGATGGGGGAGGGAAAGAAGATTAAATGCTTTCACATAGGAATATTCCTGGCAAGCAGCATGGCTGGGGGTGTGGGGGAACTTAAGGCTACACAGGACCTTTGACTGGAATAATCTCCCTGGAGGGGACTGTACCTTAGGCATCTTTTGTGTCTTTGGAATTTTGTGGGGGTGAGTACCAAAGCTATACTGTTTCATTTAGAACTGATTAGATTTAAACTCTCTATTGTGTTGGTAGTGGCACCTCATTTTAGAAGTTCCAGAGGACATAAGTAAGGCCCATGCACAAACAGCTTTAGAGTGGATTCTGAAGTATTGAGGACAATTGTGACGTGAGGTCATCCAGTCTGTCGGAACTTTCCTTTCTGAATCCCATACCGAAGGCTTCCTATCACTAGGCAAGCCTTAAACCTGAAGAAGTTTCTTCAAAAAAACATTATGTTAAATGTGATTTAAATGTATGCTGAATAGTGCTAATGCTTATTAAGAAGTGCAGCAGAGGGCCGGAGTGGGAGTGGTTCTGTGGGCAAAGCACTTACCTGGCAAGCAGGAGGACCTGAGTTCAATCCCCAGAGCCCACATGAAAAGTTGGGCAAGCCTGTAACCGCAGAGCTGGGGAGGTAGAGACAAGGTCTTGAGGCTTACTAGCCAGTTGGTCTAACCTAATTACTAAGCCTCAGTCCAATGAGAGACCCTGCCAGAGAGAAGGCAGATGGCCCTCCTGTGACACCCAAGGTTTACCTTCCACACAGATGGACCTTGCACCTCACATGCAAACACACATGAAAATACCCATCTATGAACAAACACACATACTTTTCAAAAAGTGACCATAGAAGTCTTTGGGAAGCCAAAACATAAATTCTGAGCATAAAGAAACTCCTGGAGTCATGACTATTAGTTGTATCAGATTGGTGTCTCTACTCATCCATGAATATTTTTAATGAGAAAAAAATAAGTAAATGTTACAAACTATGAAAGCTACTTTAAATCTTAACAGAGCTCTCCATTTTTTTTTCTTACTTTCCGTGGCCTCAGATTAAGTAAGGACCAGAGAGGAGTGTATTAAACCGAACCCTGCTGGATGTTGTGACCAGAAATCTTACTTTTAGGAATTTCTGAAAGTCATGTAAGCCAAATGAGACAGATACTATTAAATATTATATATGGCTTAGTTCTCTTGCGTTCGGGTGATGAAAAGTCCTATCCAAATATTATGATCCTTGTTTGCAGTATGTAATGTAGCCAAATTAACAGCAGCTCCAAATGGAAATTAACAAGGCCAGAGCTTCTCAAGTTTCCCCTCTATTCCCATAGTAACAGCCAATGTATTATAAGGGCAAGTGGTTGGTGGTTGGTTTTGTATCTGAACTTGGCTTCCAGTCATAAAGAAGTGTCTAAATTCTTCGTACACTGCCACAAAGTTTAAATTTCCTGTCAGAGAGTCAGCATTTCACATTCAAAGTTGGAGTCACATGCAAGTAAAATCGGACTGACCAACGTTCTCACAGTGGCTAACATGGGGTGCGGTGAGGGGACATCCAAGTGACAAGTCACTAGCACAACACCCAAGTAAAACTTGTCTAAGGGCAAGAGTTCCACCAGGAAATACAGGGCAATACGGCCTGAAAGAAACCTCTAGACCAGGCAACTTTTAGTTTCAGTTTTTACTAAATCAAAACTTCTAGTCTAGAAATGCAAATTATTTTGATATTTTTACTCCAGTTAGAGATATAGAAACATGAGCAGACGGAACAAAGTAAGCCTTCCCTTTGTAATAATCGTATGTGTTCAGTTGTGTCCATGAGATTATTTCTTGCATTACTAAGACAGATTTTGTTCATGTTGGTCTCTGTACAGGGGATGCAGGAAGAGAACATCAAAACTAACCACCACTTCTCCAATTCACTGTTACCTTTACCAAGAATCCAGTCACTGGAAGGCTCTGACAGACTGTAATTGTGGATCAACAACCCCAAAAACCTAGGAGCAAAAAGAACTAAACTGAGAATTAATTCCTAGAAATAAGAGCAGAACTGCATCACGTCTTTGCTTGTGGTCTGAGTCGTTCCTCAATGAAGCTATTTTAGAAGCCAATACCCTTAATGCAATCAGGAGGTGTGCAATTTTCAGTGTAGCTACCCTAAAAAAAAAGTCCATTCACAGAAATCCTAAGCTGCTGTCCTGCCTGTTTGCTGAAACATATTCTATTTTTTTTTTCTGAAGTGAAAGAATGACCTCTTTTGCAGGAACAATTTTCAGAGGCAGCGTGTTTATCAAATGGTTTCTCTGTTTTCATAAAAACAATTTATTTCTCACTGAACTCTTGGAGATAAGCATCAAAGCCAGGAAGAACACACAATGAAGTTTATAATTACACTCCAGAAACAAATCCTAGGTAGTTTTTATTTTGTTCAAGTGAAAAAGGTTTTTTTTTTCCCCCTCAAAAAGACAAAGGCAGTGATGGTTGGTGAGGAGGCTTCCACAGGAGTGGAAGTGAGGAAACCCAGCCAGTTTACAGCAGGAGGCCCCCGACAGGGCTGCCCACAAAGCCCAGCTAAACAATGAAGGCTGAAGACCCAGTATTTTCTCTCAAAATGGGTGGGAGGGGGGGTCAATCCAGATTTTATTTTTCACTAAGGAATGGGAGTGAAGGAGAGAAAATCCTTAAACCGATATACATGAAGCCTTCTCATGACAGATCCAATGAGCGCTACATGCAAACACATCTCCATGACACCCTCTCTTGGAAAAGACCCCAGCATTCCTTGTCTCCATTTACATGCAATGGTTCTCTTTAAGAAGCAGTGCCCGATAAACTTGTAAGAAAATAATAATGAATAAATAACCGAGCGAAGAACCCAAGTCTAATAAAGAGTGTGTGTCTTGAGAAAGGAGAAACAATTGCGTTTGATCAGAGAGCAGCCGAGGAGGACTAGCTGCAAAATCATCCCCCTTAATTTACATAGATCTGTGCATGCCAAACAGATGAATGTTTGCGCTTCCAGGAACAGTGCAGGTGCGTCTCCTGCAGGGTCTGAATCTCTACCTCATCAAACTGTTTCGCCAGAGTGGGACATGCCCTCTTTCCTGGAATGGCTTCAAGTTTTCTCCCCAGCGTTCCAGCCACCTGTTTGTGGAGTTCATCCCGTGGCGTCCGCGCATGCAATTAGAAACAAGAGAATGAAAATAAATGACCTTGTTTGTTATTTATAACAAAGAAACTCAGCAAAATTAATGCTGTGGAGCTTGACCTCGTGACCCGAGAGAAAAGGCCACCTCGTGGCTTTGTGGCCAACACACAATAGCCAGGCAGCTCCCATTGTCCAGCCAGTGTGACTTTTGGATGGTCATTAAAACCCTATATCCAAAATATTAAATGTTTTACAAGTTAGATTAGAGGATTTGCACTCTTAATTTTTTTTTTCTTTTTTAAGAAAAAAACCAGCATGTGTAAAGAGGTGAGTCTGGTTAGCACAAGAGCTTTCCCCTTTAAACTCAGCAAGTAAAATCACTCTGCTTTATCTACTTATTCTGTCCTGTGTCAACACGTTGAAGAAAAGGGAAATATTAAAAAATTTCAAATGAGCACCCTGGGAATTCGAGAGAGTTGAGTATATAAGAGAAATCAAACAGCAGAAGGATCTTTGCAAGTGGTCCAGGGAAAACATTTGGTTTCCTTCCTGTTGAGGCCACTGCTGGGCAAGGAAGACCCAGCTTCCTTCAACATAAACACATTGTGGATGCTGCCCCTGGAGTTGTGTGGGGAAATCGCATCGCCTCTTTCTCTCTACTGCAATCTCCACACAGTCCACAAGTTGGAGACAGGAAGAAAACAGCAAGCACAAGGAAGTGCCTAAAGGTCATCCAATATTGATCTTAAGATGTGGCGGTTCAGAATAAGAAGCAACTCCGGGTGATGAGTCGCAGGTTTATCTGCATTCCTACCTGTTGCCTTCCTGATCTCCTTTTTAGTCCCTTCTTCCCTAGTTAACATCAAAAAGTGTTGAAGTTGCAGCATCAAATATTCAGTCTAGATCTATTTTTTTTTACATAAAAAAATCCATTAGGTTTGCTTTTATGAGAAAATTCTGTGGCCAGCAAATTATCGTGAAATATCTTTTTTAAAAATAATTTATCATAAGCAAATGTTTGGTTTTTATGTCTATTAAATAGACCTATATACCCAGGTCAAATAAAAATGTCTTGGGTATAAAAGAATTCCAATGTGGGAAAATCTAGGAAAAGCTGGCAGGGCA
Source organism: Mus caroli (assembly GCF_978045245.1). NCBI lineage: Eukaryota > Metazoa > Chordata > Mammalia > Rodentia > Muridae > Mus > Mus caroli. The sequence goes on along the minus strand of NW_028227265.1, from coordinate 39,175,841 downwards.
CACAGGTCTTCAGAGACGCCGTGGTCATATATCAGCATCTAGAGCAAGAAGAAGTGGTAAATTACCAAGGAAAGATCCAACTCCCTGATGAACCTTTTTGGGATTAGCCAGTTCACAAATACCAAGAAGGGAAGTATGGGGAGATTTTTAATTTAACTGGTCTGAAGAAACCCACGGGGCAGACGGAGACAATATACCAATTACAGTTTGTCAGAAAGTCTGAGCTGTTTTTTATTTATTCTTTCATAACTTCGTTCATACATACACATTTAACTTTTTACATAAAAATAAATAATGCAAGCCCAACTCATTAGGTTTGGCTTTTTATCTGTAGTAAAGGAAAAAATTATGTGAATGGCAAGCTATTTTAAAATATTACATCTACCCTGCGTCCAACTACTCTAGGATTCCACCCATCCCCCAATTCCTTCCCAACTTAGTGTATCCTCTTTCTTTCTTTCTTTCTTTCTTTCTTTCTTTCTTTCTTTCTTTCTTTCTTTCTTTCTTTCTTTCCTTCTTTCTCTCTTTCTTTCTTTCCTTCTTTCTTTCATTCTTTCTTCCTTTCGTTCTTTTGTTCTTTTGTTCTTTCTTGCTTGCTTGTTTTTAAAGCCACTGCTGGCCCATATGTACATGGATGTAGAGCTGACCCCGGCCATGGGCAACCTACCATGGACAGTACTCCTAAAGGAGATGGACTCCCACTCCCCAGAAGCAATCAACTGGCTTTAGTTCATCAGCTAGGAATGGGGTCTCGTGAGCTCCTCCCCATCCATGTTGGCATGCTGACGAGTCTTGTGTGGACAAACACAGTGATCTCACTGAGGCAACTGCCAATTCATATCTAGATGAAATTATTTCATACCTGTCTTCCCTGATCTCTGGTTCTTACAGTCTTCCTCTCCCAGATATTATAACATTCATTGAGCAGTAAGGGGAGGTAGTGTGATACTAATGTTCCAGGTATGGCTGAGCATGCCACAGGTTCTTGATCTTTGCACTCTGACCAGTCATGTATTAATCACTTTCTACTGAAAAACAGGCTCCTCTGAGGAGAACGGAGAGCTGCATTCTTCTAAGGTATATTCACATAGGAAGGAAGTCCTTTGATACTATGTACTTTTAGTAAAATAAGGGTGTTAGGTTCTCCTATAGGTCCTATGAACTCTCTATCCATGGGTTCTTGGCTATAAAGCATGTTTTTTTTTTCTCCTGTGGTGTAAGCCCAAATCTAATCAGAAAGCCATGGGTTACCATCATAATATTCATGTGACTATTGTACCCATAGACATGTCTTTCTAGGCCAATTGTTATTGTGGCTCAGTTTCACAGCAGGGTAAGACTGTTGATGACTCTTCTCCCTGAATCAGTTACTGTTTGGTTAGTGTGGTAAAACACCACGTTCAAGGCAACTCACAGAAGAATGCTTCTTTTGGCTGTTGCATCAGGATGCAGGCATGGTGGCAGAAGCAGGAAACTGAAAGCTCACATCTTGAACCACAAAGATGAAGCAGTGTAAGCAAACTGAAAATGATTTGAAGACTTAAAACTCTCAAGACCCAACCCCAGTGATACATTTCCATCAGCAGAAGCATATCTCCTAAAGGTCCCTAAACAGCACCATCATTGAGGACCAAGTGTGTGTGTGTGGGGGGGGGGGAGTTAATTTTTAAAGTACCGCACACACAAAAACCTGAGCAGTGCCTTCTAGTACTATGAAAGCTAGCCAGCAGGGAAAATGCTTCCAGGTTTGAACTCTCTTGGCTTCTCCAAGTCTTGAGACCAAGGCATGTTCTATCTGTATCAATATGGTCTTACACCAAGTACCAGTGAGCAATAGAGAAATGACAATAGCTTGTATTGTTTTGGGCAAATCTCTGACACCCCTAACAACTACTAGCCAACAACTTAAACATAGGTATCTTAGCTTAGACAGTAGGATATTTTTGTTTGGTAATCAATATTCTTTGGAAGGAATATTATCTTCCATGTTAATCAATTCCATCTAAACATCCCCCTCCCTCATATTTAGGGGGCAGAGATCATTCATAAAAAACTTACAAAACACTAGATTTCCACATGGCTTTTCAAACATAGTTCAGCTATCCCTCCCTGTATCTCCTTCTTCCTTCAAATCACCATGTTCTTAGCACCCATCCCTTAATGGATTTCTTACCCCACCTCCTAACTAAACCCTCTTAATCTGAAAGCACCACCAAGTTCTCACTGTGTGCTCTAAATACCAAGGTCTTTCAGTAGCTGTGTTACAGAGTCAGCAATAGGACAGAGTGGTGAGCAGTTCATTTCTCCCAGAACCAGAAGCCATGCCAATGAGTTTTTATATACACATTTTCACTGTGCCTTTCCAGGTAAAGCTACAGAAGAGGAAAACACACATCCCCTGTCTATACTACCTATGACATGGGAGAGTATTGTAAGGCTGAAATGATATAATCACCATCACGGAACAACCCAGTCTTGCCAAAAAAGTCAAGAAACATGTTGCAGAAACTGCTACAGATACTATGTTGAGGCTGTTTAGAAAAAGGAGCAGTCATCTCAGATCCCAGAATGAAAAGAGGGAAGCCCTGTCAGAAACACATTTGCGAGATAGCATTTTCAGTAGGCAAAAGAGAAGAAGAAATATTCTAAATTAGGGAGTTTTTAAATACACAAAGAAGTCATGTGTGTGATGGGATCCTGAGGTCCTATCAGTCATCTCTTCTACAAATGATGCTTCAGTATAGAGGGTATATAGACAACCCAAAAGGACTGTGTTAGGCTGGGACCCCTACTCATCCCCTACACAAGCAAGGAAACCCCATCTACCCTCATTCCCCTAACCCCTCCCACACAGAAAAAACTCCCCCATCCCTCAGAGAAAGCTCCAGGCAAAAATCACTCCTCATCTTTGCGTTTCAACAACCCATCCCAGAGTGCCTACCCAGCATCTCAGTCTTTGACCATGTATAGACAAAATCCCAGCTCCTAGCTCACACATCACCACCCCACACCCAAGACCTATAAAATGCCCTTGTTTGATCCTGGATATGTGACTTCACTGACCTCTCTACCTATGAGATCGGTGAGCATACCCAAGAGCTGCCTCCTAATAAACCTGCCTTTATCTATTTTTAATCTGGTCTAATCTGGTCTCTATCTGTGTCGCCAGGGGAGAGAAAAAGCATACGGGCTGCTTCTCAGCTACAGTCCCATCCACCTATCTACTACCCCATAGCTCTTGCTCTTTTGTATTTATGTTTTAATTTCCGATGAGATACTGTCATGAGACAGACTTTTCCTGGGGAGATGGAACACACACGTCTACTCACCCCAGAAAGGAAGCCCACGATAGATCAAAGAATAGATACCACCGAAGTCCAACTTTAGTGAAACAGTGAGATTTGTTGGAGTTTCTTATGGGAATATGGATGACGGTGACGGTGACTTACAGGTGTAGAAATGACTCAAGAACAGCTCTATTATCAAAGCATACCTCAGTGTAGTGCTGGTTTACCAAATCCTGGAACTTGGAGCATCCTGCAAGCCTGCAGACAGATCAACAGGTTGGTGGGGAGGGGTGTCCAGGAATTGCCTCACAAATCACACGAACACCGATCTCGGTCAGAAAGAGATAGTTTATTGAGCATACACCCCCAGGACTGGTCAACCAGGACCATTTGGGAACTGAATCATGACTCCAGGTTAAAATCCTATAGGGTTTTAAGACCAAACTCCACAAACATGTGTACCATGTTATTCCACCAATCAGGATTTAGGGATAAGGGAATTTTCTTTGGAACAATGTGTCTCTGTTGTACACTTACCCTGCTCCCATTGGTTGGGATATTCAACTGTGATGGAGGACTTGCCCTGTCTGAAATTCATGCCTTCACTTGTCTACCAGGACGGGACTTGTCTAACATTATGTCATAACTTGTCAACCAGGATGGCAGTTACCAACATACATGTCTTTTCCTGCCAAGTACTAGAGCACTACTCAAAATGGAAGTCTTATTCCAAATAGTTTCTTATGTTGGTGCAGGTCTTATGTTGGAGTCTATCCCAGGGGCAGCTTACAAAGGCAAATACCATAAAAGCTTATATATAGATGCAGGAAGTACTGTTGGGTGGTTGGTTCAGGTCCAAGCCTATTGTAGGTAGCTATGCAAAACAGTTCTCCGGAATTCTATCATGAATGGTTTCCAAGGGCACACAATATAACAGAATATGTCATCAATCTTGGCATTAGGAAGTTCCTAGTAACAGCAGAAGCATATGAGAAAGTTTCCTTATAATGGCAGGCTAGCCAGGTAACTGTTACCTAGGCCTTAACATTTTACCTGCACCTTAACATTCCATCCAGGTTTTAGTATTTTACCTAGGTCCTAACAGAGACTGTCCTTTTCTGATCCAAATCTCTTCCAGGCCGCTCTCCTGGTTTCTACTTCCTCCAGGCTGCTCTGCTGGTCTCTGTGTCTTCTTTGCAACTTGGCTTGTCTGAAATTATTGTTTACTTTTAGCAAGAATAGGCTTAGTAAATCTAATCAGTTTCAGGAACTTCCTGAAACTATTTTGAGTTGCTCTCTCTGTCTCTCTGTCTCTGTCTCTCTGTCTCTCTGTCTCTCTCTGTCTCTGTATCTCTCTCTCTCTCTCTCTCTCTCTCTCTCTCTCTCTCTCTCTCTCTCTCTCTCTCTCTAGGATGGAGTATTTCAGTCTGGCCAGACCCAGGGGTTGGGTGGGGAGTATCTGGGGTAGGGATGGGTGTGGAGGGCAGAGATGAGAGGATGTGGAATAGGGGTGGATGGAGATGGAGCAGGGGGTGTGAGTTTGGAGACAGTGCCACACAACAGAGGCTTTTATATGGGGCCTGTTGCTCTTAGGGTAAAAGAAAAATAGGAATGCCATAGGATGCTGTAGTGCTCAAAGTGTCTGCTCACATCACTTCCATTCACCTTTATTGTTCAAAGCATGTCAGATACTCACACCTGATGTCAGTGAAGGAGAAAGTATAGCTTTTCCAGGGGGACTGACCTGGTCCAGCGGACCTCTAATAGTTTTCAATGGTTAAGTCTGTAACACTAGATTTTTAACATATTTTCAAAATTCTCAAACAAGTGTCCTGTAACAGTGAGTGTTGAAGGAGGAAGGGTTTTTATCACTCTCCCAGGAGGCAAACACTCCATGGCTGTGAGGAAGTTGTTTCAAGTCTCTGAGCTAGCCATGTGAGTTCCCCATCCTGCACAATTATCTTCAGCAAATGAAATAACACGTCTCATTTTTTTTAATTATCCAGGAAGATGAAAATCCATACTGATTTTGTGTTTAGCTTTCTTAGGACATAGTTACAAGACTAATAGTTGACAGGAAGGATGTTTAAAAAGGACACGGTTGCTGGAACTTTCCTTAGCTATCTCATACATGAACTTGATATCTGGGGGAGGGGCACCCTTGACCACCTCCTCTCAATACATTCCTTATTGGTTTTGCTTTTCCTTACACTGTATCAGGTCCTCCTCCTCTCTGGCATCAGTGTTCATTCAGAGTAGATCTTTCACTAGGGCCTTGTCTTCATGGTCCGGGATTAGAAGTTCACTGTGGTAGTTAAGCATGGTTGAGAACTTGATAGGATTGGGAAGAATGCCGGCTGGTAGGAAAGCCCATCCCTGGCTGTGCCTGCAAAGGCGTGTCCACAGAGGATGAACTAAGAGCAGAGACTCACCTTGAATGTGAGCACTACCATGTCATAGACGAAGGATTAAGACAGAATGGAAGGAGGAGAAGGAGACAGTTAGAGGGCATGAGAAGCCTCCACCCAATGCGCTCTTCTCCACCACCCCCTCCCACCCTAAAACCTCAGCAACTGTGAGTGAAATAAATCCCTGCTTTCTCAACTTGTTTCCTGGGGTGTTTCCTTACAGCAGTGAGAAACTCTGACTGATACAGTTAGCCACTGGCCATGATCCATTTCCTGTCCACAAAGCATGTATAAAAGAGTGCCGAAGGTGTATAACATGGATTTCTTTGCTTTTATAAGAAATCAAGAAACAATAACCTCTTCTCCAGACAATGCCAATGCTATGCCTCAAAATTGAATATATATTGTGTCAGCCCCAAGTAATCTCTAAGGTCAGAGCCACTGTGCTAGTTAGAGGCTGATGGAACAGAAACATGGATAGAAATGGGGATGCTTGCTGATGCTGTGAATTACTGATGAACCAAGCCTGGACCTCTATTTTGTCCTGATTGCTAGGTATGCAAAATAAGTGACTTGGCCTTCAGTATGACTGATTCTATTTTCTGTTACAACTGTGGCAGTGAGTCCCTCTTAAATTCTAGTTTAAGATTGGTTGGGGATGCTGTAACAAAATACTGCAGACTAAGTATCTTTTGCAAGAGAAATGTCTTGTAGCCTGGCTGGAATACCAGAACGAAGAGCTTCAGTGTCACTGCCTGACTTTTGCCTTTGCTGTCTCCCCTTGGCTTAGGGATGGGAGTCCTCTCACCATTTCTTCACATGGCCTTTTCCATACACACCTGTTCTCGGTGTCTCTCTGTTCTCATGGCCCCCTTTTATAAGGATACTGGTCAAACTCTTTTACAGCCTACTCTAAAGGCCTCATTTTAAGGTAACCATAACTTTAAAGGCTCTATCTACAGAAAATAGTCACTTTCTAAGGTACTAAGGATAATGACTTCAACATATGAATTTGGGAGAGATAAGTCCAGTTCATACATATTAATGCAACAAACTTTAGTTTGTTTTAATCTACAGAAAAGCCCTTATAGAAATAAAGGTTATTGCTCTAGTTTACTTCTCTATTGCTGTGATAAGACACTGTCCAGAAGCCCTTTGGGAAGAAAAAGATTTCTTTCATTTATAGGTCATCGGTGAGGGACACCAAGGCAGAAACTTAAGGCAGAAACCTGGTGTTAGAAGTTGAAGAGGAGAACATGGGAGAACTAAGCTTACAGGCTTATCGCCCCCAGCTTGCTCAGTTCACTTTCTTATACAACCCAGATCCACCTGTCCAAGAATGGCACTACCCACAGCAGGCAGCCCTCTCACACTGATCAACAATCAATAAAGTGCCCCCAGCCCAGTCTGATGAAGGCAATACCTTAGCTGAGAGTCTCTTTTCAGAGGTATCTAGGTTTGTGTCAAATTCATAAAACCTGACCATAACAATTACAGAGTCAGATCTCCTAGAACCAGTGGACTTTTACTCTCTCCATCATCTTTCCCCATTTTGGTTTCAATGTACAGCCAACGGCTAAGTTCAATCACCAAGAAAATTTGAATGGCAATAAGGTTTTTGGCAACTCCAGTGGATCAGGTGATCAAGTCATACATCTATGTTGTAGTTAAGGGGACTCAAAACAGATTAAATAATCATGGAGTTGTTTGTTTATCATTGATAAAATGTAGAAAAGTTTTTGGTGAAGTTGTACTTTATTTTGATGTTGGTTCTGAATTATTTTTTAATTATACTATTTTAATGAATAGATTAGGAAATAGAAGGCATGCCTCTGGGATTCTTAATTGCTAAGATGTCTGACACATGAGTTAGTGTAGGTGGGAGAAGAACTCAAACTCAAAATAATCTTAAAGGATGAGAAATCTAGGTAGAATCAAAATTAAAGAAAATTAACTGAAATTGATATTAACTTCCAATTTTGGAAGCATTGCCAGTATTGGCTGGCAAAATAATACAGCAGAGCTTAAATTGAGCCTTTCTGTAAATTACAGACCTCTGTGGAGATGTGCCTTCCTTTCTGAGAGAGAAGCCTTTTAATTTGCCGTGTGTTTGTATAAAGTTGGCTTTATAAATGACTTAGAATAGAATATTCCTGTAATTTTGATTTCCCTTTTACTTAAAACCAGGCATATAATGAGAAAATAATTTGTGTCCCTTAGGCTAACTCCACAACCTAGAAAAATCCTGAGGAAAGAGGCCCCTTCCTAAGATAGCTCAGTGTGGTACAGCTGCTATAGGACACAGCCTAGTCTACATGACACCCTACTTGTAGTATATAGATGAACATCCATGAGCAAATTTCCCTTCAAAGGACAAAAAGGAAGATAAATGTATCCACTTGAAGCCATTTTGTTATGCTATTTTTATTTCTTTGCTTTTCAAAAATAACCATATTACATTTTTCTTAATGTATAGATAAGAAATACATCCTTATTGAAAGCTGAAGCCCAAATATTAGTTTTAGAAATGTACAGGAAATGAAATGCCATATAATAGGTAGTCAGTGTCAGTAGTCAGATGCGTCTTCTTGAAAGAAGAAACTTGAAAGTCACAGGTCCGGAGCATTTTCAGTGAACCACCGGTATTTTTTGGAAGACCATGCTACACATGTTCATGGGTACTTGCTTTTCCAATGTAACAATATACCCTTCAGTAGCTAATGGTAGGTTTCTTTATTATAGATCAGTCTGTCAGCTATGAGCAACTAGGAAGGCAGGATACATGTATTTGATTGACTTTGTTTGAAGACAGTGTAGAGCCCAAGGCAGCACGGTGGTGAGGAGTTAAGATCTCTGAGAAGCACAAGTGTAGAGTGGTGAGTTCCACATTCAGTCTTCTTCTGCCATTATGTCTCTATTAAATTCATAAATCATATCCAAAATATTAGAACCTATGGGACAATACCCAGGAGGAAATGGCAATTCAGAACCTGTTGTGATTTGACTATGTCCTCTAAGGTCGAGTGTTGGGAACTTGATGATCAAAGACACGGTGTCGGTAGGTGTGGCCTAATGAGAAATGAGGTGCTATAAGGGCTGTTGCCTCATGAATGAATTAACCTCTTTATTACTAGAAGATATTAGATATCAATAGAGTAAGATATTTTAAGATAAAGGTCAGCCTTCAACTTACTCTGTTATGCTTCTTGCCCTTTGGTTTTCCCTGGGGCAGGGGTGGCAGCAGGAGACCATAGCATAGAAACCCTCATAAGATGTCAGCATCTTTGCATTGAGTCTCCTAGCCTCCAGAATGCTGAAAAACACATCTCATTCTTTGTGAGTCTCCAGCTGGCAGCATTCTATTAGAGCAACACAAGATGAACTGCAGGGAAACCTACCAAGAAGAAGATACCATGCTAAGCATCTGAGGTTCTCAGTTGACATCAAAAAGGACTATGCCCTAGAACTGAGTCAACTAAAAATAGACCAGTTCCATGAAGAATGAAGTCCAGATCTAAGCAGCCTTAATCCCTGATCAGACTAATGATCCATCTCTGCATTGCATACTGGGTGGGGCCAGGGTATGGGAAGGGGAGAGCAAATCTTTATAAAAGTACTCAGACTCTCAAATATCTTAATCTTGTTTTTATTTGCACATGAAATCTACTCCTACACTACCAGTCATCTCTGAAGACAGGACCATGTGACCAGAGATCCAGATTTTAGGGACATAACTAAAGTGTGTCCAAATGTTGAAGTTATTAGACATGGACTTTAAAAAGCCATGGCGATCCCAGTTTTCAACAGCCCAGCTCTTACTCAAGACAGACAGATGCTTCTCATCTACAATGAGGTTACAAGCTGATAAACCCATTGTAAATAAAAAACACTCAAGTTGGAACTTTAATAGTTTTAGCATCCTAGCTTAACTTTAGCCTCTCTGGAGCATACTCAGGACAGAGATATTAGCTTACAGCCTGGCAAAATTATCTACCCTAACACCTGTTTTATAATAAAGCACTAGCTATCTCACGTAACTACTGAATACCCATATTTTCCAAATGCTGGCAATACAGTACCATGTAGGACACTTTCTTGTTAACCCTGCTGATGCCACAGCAAGGTAGGGTATGTGGCTTGCTGTCACCCAGCTTCATAAGAAATGCCGTGGAATAAGCAGCTAGCCTGGCAGAGGATTAAAATTCAAAAGTTTAAGTATAATTTCTACTGAATACATATTGCCTTTGTAGCATAGTCAGATGCAAAAACTGTCAACCCCAACCATCATAAGTCATGGGATTTCTGCACTTACTTAGTACATAGTCTTTGCTCAGTACATTTCCTCAGTACATATTTAGTGATGTATACTAGTAAATTAATCCAAAATTAATGACATAGGTATATTGACAATTTAAGCCTAAATAGTTTATGTGTGATTTAACTGTAATTTCTAGAGATCCTACCATAACCCAAATATCCTACCATAAATCAAAATGATTTGATGTAGTCCACAGGCACTAAATTACATGGAGCAAGTCACTCACTCTTCCTCTGCCTCCGCCTCCGCCTTCTCCTTCTCCTTCTCCTTCTCCTTCTCCTTCTTCTTCTTCATCTTTATTAAATTATTTTATTTATTTACACTCCAAAAGTTGCCCCCTTCCTATTCCCCAAGTTCTTCCTGGTCCCTCATTCTCCACAACTCCCACCTCTGAGAGGGTGCTGCCCACCCACCCACCAGCATGGAAGAGGTTCCATGGGGCATCAAGTTACCACAGGATTGAGGACATCCTCTCCCACTGAGGCCATAGGAGACAGTCCTCTGCTACATGCTCAGGGCCATGAACCAGCCCAGGAATGCTCTTTGGTTTTTGGTTTAATCCCTGGGATCACTGAGGAGTCCAGGTTAGTTGACACTGTTATTCTTCCTATGGGTTTGCAATCCCATTCAGCTCCTTCAGTCCTTCCTCTAATTCTTTCATATTGGTCCCAACTTCAATCCAATGGTTGGCTGTAAATATCTGCATGTGTCTCAGTCAGTTGCTGGTAGAGCTGCTCTGCCCCGAGGACATCCATGCTAGGCTCTTATCTGCATGCACAATATGGCCTCAGCAATAGTGTCAGGATTTGGTGAGTACTCATGGGATGGATCTCAAGTTGGGCTGGTCACTGGGTGGCGTTTCTTTCAGTGTCTGCTCCATTTTTGTCCCCGCATTTCCTTTAAATAGGAACGATTCCGGGTTAAAATTTTTGAAGATGGGTGGGTGAGCCCCTGTCTCAATTGGGGGCCATGTCTATCTACTGGAGATGGTCTCTTCAGGTTCCATCTCCCCACTGTTGGGCATTTTCTCTAATGTCATCCACATTGAGTCCTGGGAGTCTCTCCCATCCCAGGTCTCTGGGGCTTTCTAGAGGTTCCCCCTGCACCCGAGCTCCCACTGCTGCGTATGCTGCATATTTCATTTCAATTCATTCTCCTGGCCCTCTGGACATTCCTCTCATCTCTCCCCATACCTGCTTCTGCTCCTTCTTTTCTCCCCCACCTCCCCTCTCCCACCCAGTTTCCTTACCCCCTCTCTGCCTCCATCATTTTGTTTTCCCTTCTAAGTGGGATTCAGGTGTCCACGTTTGTGCCTTCCTTCTTGCTAAGCTTCCTACTATCTGTGAGTTGTATCATGGCTATTTTGACCTTTTTGGTTAATATCCATTTATCAGTGAGTACATACCATGCATGCCCTTTAGGGTCTGCGATACCTCACTTAGAATGTTATTTTCTAGTTCCATCCAAACTGCCTGCAAAATTCATGATGTTCTTGTTTTTAATAGCTGAACAGTGTTCATTGTGTAAATGAAGCCCATTTTCTGTATCCATTCTTCTGTTGAGGGACATCTGGATTGTTTCCAGCTTCTGGCTATTACAAATAAGGCTGCTATGAACATAGTGGAGCATGTGTCCTTGTGGTATGGTAGAGTGTCTTTTGGGTATATTCCCAGAAGCATTCATTCTTCTTGTAACATTTAGTTCTAATGACCATGTCATGGAGAAAGTTTCAGCTTACTGACAACTGTCTCCCACATTACCCTAACACTAGTAGATTTTGTCTTTTAAGAAGGAAACCACAGGCCTCCAACTTGGCCCACTGGAAAGAGAGTTGTCATGGTTTCTTCACTTCAGGTTATTTAGGAAGACACCATGGGCTTCTTAGGTATCTGGTATAACCAGAACCATATATATATATATATATATATGCACACATATATGTGCATGTCAGACAAAAAAGGAAAAAATATAATGAACTAGAATTCTCCGTAGTGTGCCCTTGGTTCTGAGATATATGGTTATTACTAGGGTTCCCCTTAAGGCTACATTTTAATCTATGGAGAGTGCTTTTGACTTCTGTTATGATTAAAAACTACAATTGTAATTTTTTAATTTATTTGAAGTAAGCAGAACTGAATTAAGGAAAGAGTTCCCTAAGACTAAGAGGTGTGAGAAAGACAAGGGTACATCTTGAAGAAGATAGCATGCTGACTTAACTCAGAGAGATGGAGTTAGCTATGGAAGTGCAGGCTGCTGGCTGTGTGTCAGGCTTGGAGAAAACTCACAGGGTTCACCAGTCAGCATTTGCTTACACCCTTTTCCAGTGTGGAGATAAGGCGCTGAGCAAGACAAGTCACTGAAAATGTTTATAGGGTAGCAGAGGGATACAGGACAACATGCAGACATAAGGTGGTATTTCTATAGGAAGGTAACTGAAGAGCCAACAACTTGAGCAAAGAAGGGAAGACTGAGGGGAGGTATCTTGCTTGAGGCTGGGTCAACAAGAGAACAGCTTCCCACTACAAGGGTGCCTGGAAAAAGGAAGAGTAACAGCTGGGCCCTCTGCACCATTGCTGTGAGCAGAGGAGGAAGCCTGAGCCCCCCTTAGTTGTTCCTCCTGACACCTGGGCGAATGGCTGTTTACACAGGCAGATCACCCAGCCGCTCCCTGAAAGGCAAACAGCTGCTTCCTGCCTTGTTAGCTGGCACAAATTGGGGCCCTGACATTGTGTGCCCACGAGAAAGAAGAGAGAGCCTCCATTTGTGTTTTTATGTGTTGGTTCAAGCAAGACATCATGGACGCTTCCTTAGGACAAGGATGGAGGTAGGTCCTGGAAATAAAGTAAGGACAAGAAAACTGTCATCCCTCACCTGGTCCCTCCCCTCCACTTAGAATCTAGGGCTGTCTCGATTACCAGTCCCTAAGTCTACCTGCATACTACCCAACACATATGGGAGTATCAAAATAAAACAAAATTTGCCAAAAAGGCAAAGACTTTCCCAAGATAAAGATGGTTGCTGATTCAGTCAAGTCAGTTGTCCTATCTCTCTTCTCAATGTCTCCTGCCTCTCAGCTTGTCAATCTGGGAAGCATTTGGGCTGATCCTTCCTAATTTTGCTTTACCAAACTTTCATGGTTGAGTGAAGACCATGATTTCTCTCTTGTAAGTACACCAAAATTCAATACAATCCAAGTTCCTAAATTATCACTTGGACCCTTTGAACTGCCGACTGAGAGTTATGTTTGTTTGTCTTCCTTTCCATAGGACACCTCTGAATATCATTTCCCATGCTGAAATTAGTACAGCCTATAGTTAAGGCAAATGTACCTTCCATTTGGCCACATGTCTATTTGGTTACATGTTGTATTTTCCAATCCACAAGTGTTCACAAGCTCCCATCGAGACTTAATGGCACTTGAAGTAAAAAAAAAAAAAAAAAAAAAAAAAACTCCCCCAGATCTAGCCTCTGCATTCATAGTCCAGTCTAAGACTATGTCAAATGATTGCACATATACATTCTTCGGCATACTAGATACTTTTCTCTTAGTTGAGGTCCTCTAAGAGCCATGCAAAAAACAGGAATAAGCAAGAAGGAAGTTTAGTGGGAGAGAGCCAAGTGGGTGAAAATGAGAGAGAGGTCTACAGAGAACAGCTGTAGACATCAGGTGAAGTGTTTTCTACAAAGGAGAGAGGATAGGAGGGGTGCTTGTCTTGTTCTACTTTATGTAGTTACACAAAGTACCTGAGGCTAGGTAACTTATAAAGAAAAAAGGTTTTTTTTAATGGTTCTAGTGTTTAGAGTGTCCAAATAGCCCTAGGCTGTACCACAAGGTAGAAGAGAGAAGAAAGGACAATGGCCACAGACACAAAAGCACAAGACCATGGAGGTGGCAGCCTGCTCTTATTGGGCAACTCTTTTGGGGACTTGGGGACTATGTCTCACTAAGATCTGAACCACACACCCAAGACAGTATTAATCCACTCCTGGGGATGGTACCCCTGTGGCCAGATTCCTTTCTCTCTGACCCTACCTGTTAATGATTCTTGCCTTGAGGACCAGGCCTCCAGTACATGAGCCTCATGGACTGGACCAGCCAAGTCTAGACCTTTGTTTGCAGTGTCAGACCACAGGATGGCTCCAAGGGGGTTCTGAAAAGGCCACATCTGAAGGGTTGGTTTTCCTTCTGTGCTCAGTGATGGGCTGTCAGCAAGACCGGACCTTAAGACTTGGCATAAATAATAAAGCAGTTGATTGTGAGTGAAGGACTAAGAATTAGAAGCCAGTAGGCAGCCTGGCCAGTGGCCTGATCTCAGCCGGGATGAAGAGGGATATGAAATCTAGTCCTGAGTATGCTAGTGCATGTTCAACAACCCACACCCCAGGGAGAGAAAGCCCGTGTCTGCGGTGTGTACTGATGTTCATGATGAAACTAAAAGACTTCCATTCTGATGAGGTCAAGACTCCAGCATGCTGTGCCCAAGCACAGAGTTGGAAGAGACATGCATAACCACGTCTTGTGAGATGGCAAAGCCAGTACCAGCTCACCACTTCTGTGTGTGAGGCTGGAATTACTAAATTAGTGGAATTGTGACCTTCTGGACCAGTGCCTGGAGGATAGCAGGTGCTCTGGCTGTTTACCCAGGAACTGGGTGGACTGAAGCCCACAGATGGGAAATCAGAGAGCAGTGGGGGAGGGCAGGGAGTGAGACATGGTGTTGACGCTGTTAACCCTGGGTGCACGAGTCAGAGAGAAGTTGTGATTCTTTTGAGCAATTAATTACCTTTCTGACTTCAGGATCCCGCAAAGGGCAAGGGGAGAGGAGGTTTCTGTAGCTCCTTTTATAATCCTGGGATTGGAAACAACAGTTTTAATCATTGTTTTAAAAATACAGTTTTCCTTACAAATACAAGTTTGCAGATAAAACAGATGAAGAATGCCCTTCTGTTGGGGGCCCTGTTCTGCCTTCCTTGAAAGACCCCACTAGAATATTGGCTCCACAACTCCAGCAGTGAACTATACTTTCTTGTGCCGGTGCCCTGTGAAGTTTCTACTCACCTTAGTCTTTGGCTTGGCCTATGGCCTGATATAACCCAACAGGTGCATCAGAAATTAAGAAGGTCTGGGGGCTTCCCTGGCCTCCTGCATTAGAAAGCCAGCTACCCTGCTGGAGAGGCCATGCAGAGAGACCACAGAGAAATTCAAAGATGCTGAGAACACATTAACCCAGAGAGAGGGAGAATCCCAGGTGTGTAGTGTTCCAGATGAACATAGCCAAGGCCTAAATCATGTAGGAAAAAACAATTAAAATTTTGAGTACAGAGGGCAGTTGTTTTGGGACTTGACATTATGTTCCTTGGGATTATATTATGTCTAAGAAGTTAAATTATCTGAAAAGCATGCTAGAGAGACTGCTTACCAGTTAACAGCTCTGGCTGGTCATCCATAGAGTCTGTATTTGGTTCTCAGCATCCACATGGTGCCTTACAACCACCTAAAGCTCCAGCTCTAGGATATTCTGTACCCACTTCTGACCTCCTCAGGCACCAGGCACGTGCATGGTATACAGGCATAGGTGCAGGAGAACATCTATACACATAAAATGGTAATAATAACAACAACAACAACAACAACAGTAACAACAGTAACAAACCAGGCAAAGCAAGCATTGAGACACATACTGCAATTCTAGCAGGGAGAGAACAAAGTAGGAGGATCCCTAAAGTGGAGAAGGGAAAAAAAGAACAACAAAAAAAAAAAACCCAGTGAAGAACATCAGTGACTTAGCACTGGGTTCCAGTCCTGCAGGGACCACGGCAGAACAATGTAGAACATGCTTTCCAATTTTCCCACCCCAAGAGGGAAGAATCTGCAACATTTGCCTTCTGTCTCTGGGCACATCAGCTCTGTTGGATTTCTAGTGAGCCCCATTGGAAGGCTGAGATACAGAACAAGTGATGGCACAGGAGCCTTAGGCACTGCACTAGACTTCCCTCACCGATAAAGCAAAGCTTGTGGCCAAAACTCATGTATTAATTGGATAAAAACGTAGATGACTATGCACCACACTTGGCTGCTTAGCCCTAGTGGGTGTCTTCTCAGAGACCATGGGAAGCTGGCTGATCACCCCACCATGCCCAGGAGAGGAGGAAGGAGAATTTCCCACTCTTTGGTTATGTAAATGTTGATAGAAGTGGGAATTATAGGGTCTTCTACACCACTGATAATTGGTAAGTCCAGAGTGAGAGACCTGTGATATAAGATGAAGGAGAAGAGGTGCCTAGTAACCCTGGAAGTCTGAGAGCCACTACCTCGGCATGTCCTGTCTTTCACCTGCAGATGTTGAAATATCCAGGACTCATGGGAGGAAGATGCATATCGACATCCAGTACTAGGATGGATCTCGAGGTGGTGTACAATTTAAACCTGGTTCAGAAAACAATGAGAGAGACCAAGACAAAAGCAGGTGGCATGTCCTGAAAGTCACAGATCTTCACTAATGGGAAGGTTCATAAAACACTTAGAGGTTGGACTCTCAAGGAGAGAAACCTTATCTCAACATCGCTTCCTGATCATTATAAAGTAGAAGATATGAGCACACAGAAAAGAAGGAGGAAATTGCTAAGACCTGAGTCTAGTGTCTAGTTCCCTAGGATATCATGTTGTACCAAATGTTCACTCTTGATGAAATTACTGTAGTTACAATACTTTGAAGTTTGACCTAAAAATGACATCTTTCCTAGGACCAAAACATGGTAGCACAGTCATGCAAGTTAAAAGTACATTTGTTGTTCTTTTTAAACAGTAGTACTCAATATGTATGTGTGCATATATATATATATGTGTGTGTGTGTGTGTGTGTGTGTGTATGCATGTATGTATATTCTTTGATCATGTAAAAGAAGAGCGAGCAGCCGCATTCACCAAATGCACAGATGGCATAAAATACAGAGCAGTTGTGTAGTTGTGTTTGTCAGCAGAATTGAGACTCAACTTGTATCGACAGGCCATGACATTAGGGAACACCAGGTTGGCATAATATTTAAAGATAACAGAATTTTTATCTAACAATACAAACGAGTCAGTCGTGTCCATACAGAGTTTGGGAGCTAGATTGATAGCCACTGAATCAGAAAACCTGAGGGTTTTAATTAACCCAAGACTCAATAAGATCTACCAGCAGAATATTTATTTTTCAAAGCAATTCTAGGCTGCAGCAGCAGGTCTTATTTTGAGCAGAAGGGCAGTGATGATCTTAATAGATTCTGTGAGGGGCACACTACAGCTGGAGCAGTGTGCGTTCAGTTCTGGGTGAAAGAGTAAGCAATTAGATGCAGGCAGGATTTCAAGCACGTGTCATACAAGGAATGGTTATCAGCATCGGGGATAAATGAGAACAAAATGATACCATTTTGTAGGAATAATAGTGGCCTCCATCTATCTGACAAGCACTCAGGTGCAAAAGGGAGTCAACAAATTCTCCTTACTCGGCCTTTTTGGTCAGCTATGGCCACACCAGTGTTGTGTGGGCTACAGTAACATCTGTTTATCTTGTTTGCATCTACAGGTGAGTTCATTTCTCTGGCCTGATGGAGGGAGCCTGATGGAAGAGGCAGTAGTTTAGGGATGTGCCCTCTGTATTCTTCTCCTTCTCCTTCTCCTTCTCCTTCTCCTTCTCCTTCTCCTTCTCCTTCTCCTTCTCCTTCTCCTTCTCCTTCTCCTTCTCCTTCTCCTTCTCCTTCTCCTTCTCCTTCTCCTCCTCCTCCTCCTCCTCCTCCTCCTCCTCCTCCTCCTCCTCCCCCTCTTCCTTTTCTTTTTGGAATAAAGTGCCCCTGAGACTAATTTTCTGATTGTAACATCAGAAACATAATAGGCACGCACATAAACACCATCTGCCAGCTTCATATTGACCAACATCCCGAGTTAAGCCTTCTAAAGTTGAGGGGCAGGGAAGTATACTGTGTCTAATCTGAAACCACCAGAAGGAAGTTGCATACATTCCTATCACAATAGATAAGAACTAGTGATCCCATTTACCCACTTGAAACTAATAAGATAAAACTGCAGTCTATGGTCTAAAGTTAAGAAAGGAAGACATATTTGGGTATAGGGCAGTGAACTACTGGATGGTTGTTAGAAATACCCAAGGATGGAAATACGTGGCTCCGAAGTTGAGAAGGGTCCATTAGCTCATTCCTGAGAGCATCAGAGACATGCACCACTGTCATTTGGAAGGGAGTTAACCATGCACTGAGTACCTCTAGCACCTCGTGGTTCCATTCCAGGTCACTTTCCCCTGACTGCCATCCTAGGCTGTTTCTCTCTGGACCATTTCTTGGAGATCCTAAGAAGATACAGCTACTTTGTATCCATGGCAGTTTCCAGAAGGGTTTCTTCTCTTCCTAACTGCCATAAAAGTGTAGGTGCTGCAGACTGGGCCATCTGCTTCTATTGATTCACAGGTAATGTTAGCTCACAAGTCTGTAAGATGGCATCACCGAACATCCAGGCTAGCCCAAGCCATCATTTTAGATTCTATACCCAGCCCCTTCAATAGTCCACTCCAGTGTTGCTAGCTGCCTACCCCTATCAAAATGCATAGCACAGCATAGCATAGCATAGCATTCCACCCTCAGAGCCTCAGAACCCCACCCATTCCATCAAGCCAAACCAAACGCTGTCCTCTCCCAGATGTTTTTGCTCACAATCCACGCAGAGCTATTCCTCAAACTCGTAGTCCTAACCAACCTCATAGTACTTAGTGTGTTCATATCACAGAAAGGGTGACCTGGGAACATTTAGCACATACATACTCAGATCCCATTTTTATGATATTCTCACATTACTGGTCTGATAGAAACTTCAAGCAAAATTAGCTTAAGCACTAAAGACATTTGGTTAACTCCTATATCTCAGTATATAGAAATGAGTATCCAGGGTTAGCACTGCCATTTAATGAGGCCAGGCTGTCTCTGTCATTTGCCATTCTTTGTGAGTTATCTGTATCTTTCATGATTGATAGACAGCTGCAAAGGCCCAGGCATCACTTCCTTACCCCAACAGTAAGCAGTCTGTGCTGTCTCTCTTATCAGAAAAAGAAAATACAAGTTCCCTATAGACATTTCCTTTCACCTGACTGGTTAATTCTGCTGCCCAGGCCCACATCCCTGGCTTGTCACTACTAGCAAAAGGGAATGGATTGGTGAGATTGCACTAGGTCAAGCATGAGCCATCGTTGGTGCTAAACTGGGCTGAACAAAATCCAGGCTCTGAACTGTAGACAAGAAAGAAACACATAATCATGGTTCATTCTTGCATGGCTTCAGGATTTTTTTTTTTTTTTTTCCATTTCTTTTTTTTTTTTTTTTTTTTTTTATTTTTTTAATATTTTTATTACATATTTTCCTCAATTACGTTTCCAATGCTATCCCAAAAGTCCCCCATAGCGCCCCCCCACTTCCCTATCCACCCATTCCCATTCTTTTGGCCCTGGCATTCCCCTATATTGGGGCATATAAAGTTTGCAAGTCCAATGGGCCTCTCTTTCCATTGATGGCTGACTAGGCCATCTTTCGATACATATGCAGCTAGAGACAAGAGCTCCGGGGTTCTAGTTAGTACATCATGTTGTTCCAACAATAGGGTTGCAGATCCCTTTAGCTCCTTGGGTACTTACTCTAGCTTCTCCATTGGGAGCCCTGTGATACATCCAATAGCTGACTGTGAACATCCACTCCTGTGTTTGCTAGGCCCCAGCATCGTCTCACAAGAGACAGCTATATTTGGGACCTTTCAGCAAAATCTTGCTAGTGTATGCAATGGTGTCAGCGTTTAGAAGTTGATTATGGGATGGATCCCTGGATACGGCAGTCTCTAAATGGTCCATCCTTTCATCACCGCTACGAACTTTGTCTCTGTAACTCCTTCCCTGGGTGTTTTGTTCCCAATTCTGAGAAGGTGCACAGTGTCCACACTTTGGTCTTCATTCTTCTTGAGTTTCATGCGTTTAGCAAATTGTATCTTAAATCTTGGGTATCCTAAGTTTTGGGCTAATATCCACTTATCAGTGAATACATATTGTGTGAGTTCTTTTGTGATTGTGTTACTTCACTCAAGATGATGCCCTCCAGGTCCATCCATTTGGCTAGGAATTTCATAAATTCATTCTTTTTAATAGCTGAGTAGTACTCCATTGTGTAAATGTACCATAATTTCTGTATCCATTCCTCTGTTGAGGGACATCTGGGTTCTTTCCAGCTTCTGGCTATTATAAATAGGGCTGCTATGAACATAGTGGAACATGTGTCCTTTTTACCGGTTGGGACATCTTCTGGATATATGCCCAGGAGAGGTATTGCTGGATCCTCCGGTAGTACTATGTCCAATTTTCTGAGGAACCGCCAGACTGATTTCCAGAGTGGTTGTACAAGCTTGCAATCCCACCAACAATGGAGGAGTGTTCCTCTTTCTCCACATCCTCGCCAGCAACTGCTGTCACCTGAATTTTTGATCTTAGCCATTCTGACTGGTGTGAGGTGGAATCTCAGGGTTGTTTTGATTTGCATTTCCCTGATGATTAAGGATGTTGAACATTTTTTCAGGTGTTTCTCTGCCATTCGGTATTCCTCAGGCGAGAATTCTTTGTTCAGTTCTGAGCCCCATTTTTTAATGGGGTTATTTGACTTTCTGGAGTCCACCTTCTTGAGTTCTTTATATATGTTGGATATTAGTCCCTTATCTGATTTAGGATAGGTGAAGATCCTTTCCCAATCTGTTGGTGGTTTTTTTGTCTTATTGATGGTGTCTTTAGCCTTGCAGAAGCTTTGTAGTTTCATGAGGTCCCACTTGTCAATTCTCGATCTTACAGCACAAGCCATTACTGTTCTATTCAGGAATTTTTCCCCTGTGCCCATATCTTCAAGGCTTTTCCCCACTTTCTCCTCTATAAGTTTCAGTGTCTCTGGTTTTATGTGAAGTTCCTTGATCCACTTAGACTTGACCTTAGTACAAGGAGATAGGAATGGATCGATTCCCATTCTTCTACATGTTAACAACCAGTTGTGCCAGCACCATTTGTTGAAAATGCTGTCTTTCTTCCACTGGATGTTTTTAGCTCCCTTGTCGAAGATCAAGTGACCGTAGGTGTGTGGGTTCAGGATTTGATCTAACTAGGGGTGACAAGGTAATGAAGAAAGGACAGATAGACACAAGGACACCCAGAAAAGCTGGGCCTAGGTAAATTGGGCTTTCTGATAGAGATGATACAGCACCTCAGGAACTCAGCGTGTTTATCATACACACCCAAAAGGCAAGAAGGGTTTGGGGTAACTGAATCCAGGAGGTGGGTTTAGTTATTCTCCATAGGAGCAGTCTCTGGAAGGGAACAGTTGAGGGAGAGAGCTACGATGGTGCACATTTTCTGCACACACTATCAGCATCCACACAGAGACCAGGGAAGCTTTAGATCACTCTGGACCTGACCTAGGGAAGGTTTTACCTCTCCGGTGGGTCTGAGGCATTGGGGTTCTTCACATGGCCTTGCCCATATCAACAACACACATTCACTGTGAACTTGACTTGCTCACTGCACATTCATCTTTGCTAACCCATCACTAAGAACAGCCACTTACTAAGCTGTCCCTCTGAGGAAGTAAGCTTGCTGAGGGTGGTCATATGTCCAGACATACATCTCCACAGCACAGAGGCAGTTACCGACCCTCTCCTAACTATTAGCTCAATGCCATCTTCAAGCTACTGAACAATGCACAGGTTCCAGTTCCCCTCGTCTTTGTTTCTGAAGCTGTCCATCTCCCCAGGACCTCCAGGATCGTTTTTTTCTTCACTGAAGCTGGGGACTTAGAAGTGGAGCAATCCTATCAACACATACTGAGGATTTGGGTTCCCAGAGCAACTTGTCTCAGTAAAGAACCTATGGGTTAAGCCGATCTCTATTCTAGGCCTTTATTTCTTCTTTTATTGCCTGCCATAAGGAAGGATGTGGTGTGAACATTTTAGATAAATGAAGGATCAGGCCCTATCCTCACACCTAGTATCCATACGAGCACGGGGAAAGGATTTCATTTTCCTGAGATTCAGTGCTTGGGTTTGCTCATGTGAAAGCATGCGCCTTTCCCAGGGATGCTGACCAAGGCTAATAATGACGCCGGCTAGACCCTATTCTAGATGTCTGAGTTCAAAGTCACTTCTAGAGCCATCGATTGCTCCACACTTGTGGATTTCCCTCCCTCCAGTCACCCGATGCTCTCAAACCTCTCTGAGAGGTTCCCAAATCCATTCCTCATCTTGATTGTTGAGTGTGTTATTCTGTTTTTTCATGTTCCTGTTTTGTTTTTAGGTATCTTTCCTTGGCGTAAATGCCCAGATATTGAAAAAGCCCTGTGAATATACCCTCTTTCGATACGTATACATGTTCAGGACATAAAAGCTGACAGAGAAGGAAAGGAAGATGCGACCTCAGATGGCCTCATCGCCTCTCTGTTTTCACTTTAGAGTGCTGTGTCACTGGGGAGTGGCCTCCTAGTCATCTCTACGTCTCAGGAGAGCACCAGCCACCTTTCACTTCCCTTTTAAAGTGACCATGAACTTTGTGCCCTGGCCACTGTGGCTGTCTTGGATTTGCCCCACCAGTGGTGCACGGTTCATTTTACAATAAGGATTCCAAGACTTCACAGTGAACTTTTGTACCCAGCCAGTCACCACCTTCATCCCAGACACCACAGATATAGTCCCCAGGACCCCTCCACCCTTCTCCTTTCATGCAGGCCCAGTTTCCATTTCTCTATGCCTCTTAAGAACCAGGATTATGTCCCCCTGGTCTTGTGGGGCTACTATTTTCAATTCTTTCCAGTTCCAATTATTGTGGAGTGTGAGTTCACCAAGATGCTTTCCCAAGCCTAAGAGGCCTGTGCTGCATGTCTTTCTAAATACCTGCTGGGTAACCCCAAACCCCAACACACACACAAACACACACACACACCCTATATTAGCACAATTCAGAAGCACATCACAGTCTTTCTTCAGGGATTACAAGTCTTGCCTGCCATTATAAAGTAGACACTACAGCTGAGCAGTTAGACTCACATCACATGTGATTAGCTTGAACTCAAAGTGAACACACTCGGGATGTTTAGAGAGCCTAGTGTCATAAAATTCCTGATGTGATTTTTCTTTTGAAATGTGAGTACCGCAAAGAAATTTGAGACAATATCGTCATTATTGCTTAACTGTGCTTAGGTGGACACACAAATAGGTAGCATCTTTGAATCCATAGCAGTGCTCATCAGTCTCCTCAACATATCCTACATGTGAGGTCATCTGATCTGTATGACAAGTCTCAAAGGAAGAAATGACCATCTCAGATGTTTGCAGAAACTGAAGGCTAAGGAGGGGCTAAGTAATGTGTCTCCCGCCAGAGTCAGTGTGTGTCAGAGGGATCTGAACACAAGCCCTTGGCTGCCTTACTGTAACTTATTATTCTGCTCCACTTGCATCTTGTTCTGCGTATGGCTGCTCGCTGGTCCTTCCGTATTTACCTTGTGGTTAATGGTTACTGCCTTCTCCCTGGTACACCATGTCAAGGGCGTGGTGTGAGCCTTTCACTTCCTCAATGTTCACTGCTTACTTTAAATCAGATTCCAAAAGGACATTAAAAGTGGCAGCCCCGAGTTTATGAGGAATTAGAAAGTTGACCACAAGGCACAATCCAGCACTTCGCAGGCAGTGGCCTTTCCTTTGCTGCAGTGGGAGTCTCTTGGATGGAAAAATGGACCAACCACTTTCCAACCTTCAGATAATCCCAGACGACATGTGGGAAACTGTCAAGTGTACAGGGAGCTACATGGGAGATAAATAGACTCAAGAACTCTGTGGTAGATGAGATTACTGGAACACAGTAGGAGCTTGGGCAAGAATTATATGATTTTTCCCCTCTTGCAGGATGGTGGACAGAATGTGAGCTTTGAGCCCAAGGCCTGTTGATTGACCTTATCAGAATTCTGGACATGGTTGGCACCTCAGCTTCCTCCTTGGTAAAATAAGAATGATAGGCATAGGGAAGTTTTTATGGAATTACAATATTTTGCATATACAGTACTCTGTAGATATTTGGAACATTGTGGGTATTCCGAAAACCAAAGTGACCGTTATACATGAGGGCAGCTCAGGGCTCCCTGGGCATTGGCATATTAGTGATGCGAACATGATGGTTAGCATCCTTCTAAGCCACTGGGTGGAACTGGTCTTGTTGGTTCTACTACACAGTCCAGGCTCCAAGCTTGGGTAGCAGGACTTCTCATTCCACATTACTGTCTCTTCATGTGTTCTGATGGCAATCACTGAGAAGTCTGTGGAATGTTTTCAAGATCTAAAACACGCTTGAAGTTTTTTCTCTGTTGACTTAGCAGAAAGAAAGGAAGAATAAACAAGAGGAGAAATAGAGAAGCGAATTCAAAACCGATGTTTCCAAATTTGCAAAGTTCTTTGATGGCTGATCCTTCCCCCTTACAAAGATCAAAATCACCTTTAGCCAGTCTTTAGAGGGATGGGAGGTGGCGGAGGTTGATTATACCACATAATTATACTACAGAGAAAACTTCCTACTCAGGCCAATGACCTCACAGCTTATTCTCTCATCCATTGGACTATAGTTGCCCTTATATCCAGGCTGACAGAGCACGGTGCAGAGGGGATTGGGAGACTTGAACAATGTTCACCTCAAGGTGTAGACTCCCTAAGAAAGAAGGATTCTCTGGTTTAGAGAACCCTGGGAGAACTGTCTATGAAGGCATCTTGCATATTCCATACTCAGGACATATTTCTGCCATCTTCTGAGATCTGATCTTTTGTAAAGGTACCTGTCTTTCTCATAGAGGCGAGTATATTCTTAAGCCATCTTCATTTTTGGCAGCTGCCTCTGGGGTTATTATATCTTCCTTGACCTCTTCAAACCCTTTATTAACTTTAGCTTAATTAGCTTTAACTGTCAACTTGATACAGCCTAGAGTTATCTGAAAAGTGAGTTTCAATTGTGATATTCCCTAGATGGAATTGGCCTGTGAGCGTGTCTGTGGGGATTGTGTTGATTATTAATTGATATAGGAGGTTCCAGCCCATTATGGGTGGTGCTATTCCCTAGGTAGGTGACTGTTGACCTGGAAGTGTAAGTCAAATCAATCCCTTTTTCTCATACGTTGCTGTTGGTCAGGGTGTCTTATTACAGCAACAGAAAGAACAAGGAGAACAGAACAGGGGGAATCACCAAAGAACAGGGAGACAAGTCTCAAAGCAGGCAAGCTGAATCTAGGACAAACCAAACCTGGGCTTTGAGTTAATGATGCAAGCACCGCCCAGAAGGAGCAGCTGGAACCCAGTGGCAGTAGGCAATGGCCATGAAGTAGAGAGGGTTCAAGGCGTCCACTGCTGATTTTCAGAGTTCAACTGCTCTTAAGTTCTTTGAATACAAAATCTGCCATTTCAAAAAAAAATGCATGCTAAACAATTGCAAACACTGCAGAGGACAAAGGTTTGCACATCTGGTACATTTGCCCATTATTCAGGGCCAAAAATGAGCTAGTAGTGAGGGTTGCTTGGCTGGTCCCCAACCAAGAGCTGGAGCCACCTGAGTCAAATGCAGCCTTGGTTATTGTTTGCTGGCCACAGCCAGGTGTCCCAAGTTTCTAGGCAGCATTGGTTCCATTATTTTGTGTTTCCTTCCTGCAAAGAAAAGAAAAGAAGTGAGTGACAAAAGAAAGGGGGCAAAGAAGGCAGGGATGGAAAAGAGGGGAGAGGTTCCTACCTATGTCACCTAGTGAGCTTCTGGACTGCCTTTCAGCAGAGCAAAGGTGGACGCATTCTTCCCCGCCTGCTCCAGCACACCCTGGATTTGCTATTGGACATAACAATTGATCATCAGAATCCTGTAGGACACTGGCACTGTCAGGATAGTCTGAGGCTTGAAGGGATGCTTTTCAAGAGAGACTGACTTGTAAAAGGCTGGTGGGGTTGGCTCCATTCCTCTGTCCCTGCTACTGAGCCAGGTGAAGGGGAAGTAGATTGTAAAGCACTTTGGATATTATCAAAGGTCTCACACACACACACACACACACACACACACCACCACCACCACCACCACCACCACCAACACCACCACCAACAACAACAACACTAGGCTAGAGGCATGGGTGTTGATATTCTAAATGTTCCTCAACTCCTGACTGACCCTCGGTTCACCTACTTTCTCTGGGGTGAGTTGAGAACACACTTTCCCCATTTATTTTGCCTGTTGCCTGCCTCAGAGGCTCAGCTAGAAAGGATGGTATCCTGCAAGGGGCCTCAGTGGCTGGTATCAGGACAGGTCATGGTTTGGACAGAGCTCCTTATGAGCCAGGTGGTTTATCCTTCCTGATTTTTGCCGTCCTTAGCACCAAAGCAGAAATGATGCACAGCTCAGCCTCTATGAAAATCTCAGTTCAAGCAAATGAAGGTAAAGTGCCTGCCTGAGGATGAAACACACAGGAATTGTTGAACAAAGGGTTGTTCTAAAGAGAGAGGGCATCTCTGGTGCTTCTCGACTTGGATTCTAAACAGATCTGTGTGAGATAGTCAAAGCTCTGGTGCCAGGCTGCCTGGATTAGAAAATCCTTGTTCTTCTATGTTAGCAAGTTGTTTAGGGCGCAAGATGGAGACTGGTGGGATCTTCATGGGATGGTTTTTGCAAGCTGAGAGATAACTTGTGCCATTTATTTAGCACCATGCTTGGGCTGTGTGCCAGGTCCCCCACATGGCAATGGTGTTAATCAGGTGGTAATTATAAATGCAGTCTCATATGTGAGTTCAGCCTTCCTTGTCCTTGGGGACATTATAGTGTCCATGAGGTTTTGCATGACCAAGCTGTGTCCACTCATATCATCACAGGCCTCACCAGGACAAGTAACTAGTGACTCTAAGAGGCTGTTAGCATTGGCAGTTGGATTGTTCCAATGTCTGCTGCTAGTGTCTTTACACTTCACCTCTCTGGCACCTTCAACTTATTCTGTATTCACAAGAGTAGGAAGCATGTTAGTGCTCCTGCAAGAGAAACTTTCTGCCAACAGTTTGCATGGGCTGCATTGTAAACATCCCACTGACTGGTTACCTAGTGAGGGGGCTCTGAGCTAGGTATTTCTCATTGTCCTAATGGCCATCTAGTAGGCCTGATCCCAGATACCCAGGACTTGATGGGCCTCATTCTTCACCTAGGCTTTACTGAGATTGTGATTTTTAGGGCACTCAAATCCTCACCTTCTGCTTTTAGAGACACATTAGGATGGTAGATTCATTACTATACTGGCTGGTTTTGTGTGTCAACTTGACACAAGCTGGAGTCATCACAGAGAAAGGAGCCTCCCTTGAGGAAATGCCTCTATGAGATTCAGCTGTAAAGCATTTTCTCAATGAGTGATCAAGAGTGGGTGGGACCATTGTGGGTGGGACCATCCCTGAACTGGTAATCTTGAGTTCTATAAGAGAGCAGGTTGGGCAAGCCAGTAAGAAACATCCCTCCGTGGCCTCTGCATCAGCTCCTGCTTCCTGACCTGCTTGAGTTCCAGTCCTGACTTCCTTTGGTGATCAACAGCAATGTGGATGTGTAAGCTGAATAAACCCTTTCCTCCCCAACTTTCTTCTTGATCATGATGTTTGTGCAGGAATAGAAACCTTGACTAAGACAGTTACCTTCCTTATTGCTATGAGCAAATACACAATGAGAGTAGCCATGACAGGGAGGCTTCCCATTTAAGAAGATGCAGTGCCTAGTGGAGGCATGGCAGCAGGTAACTCCATGGTGGCTTGAGCATAGGGCAACTACTTGTCACATATATGGCCCATAACTGGGAGCAAAGAACTTGAATGAAATCTGGTTGACTAGAAATCTTCTAGTCTTGTCCCCACAACCCTGTCTGCTAGCTAGATCCCATGTCCAAAAGATGGCATAATCTCCTAAAACAGCATCATTAGGGTTCAAACACATGAACCTGTAATAGATGGTTTCATCCCAGGGTTACTCTGAAGGTCTGAACTGACACCCTCCCACCAAGTACAATGATGTCTCTGTGCTGAGTCCTTGTTTGGAAGCAAGCTTCTTTGGTGATGCCTCTGGAGGCCAGGAGCCATGGGTGGGCTGATGCAAGAATCCAAAGTTGTGTCTCTAGACTGTGAGGACATACCAGCTGTGGGCTTCTTAATTTAAGCACATCTGTGAGCAAGAAGAAGCATACTTCATTCAGGCCAACTAGAGCTCTCTGTTTCCTTTTTTAACAGGAGGAGTATAAAAACACTTATCTCTGGGCCCTTCATCTATGCTAATAACAATAATTAGAACAGTAGCTCCAACTGAGAGAAGTTCATCTCACAATAATGAGAGAGACAAAAACACACTCCAGACAAGTAAGAGCAGTGGGCAAAAACAAACCAAAACCAAATCAACCTCAGAAGCTCTGCATCTGAATCTGAACTGTGTAATTGTGTGAGTGACTCAAGTTCTAACCCAAGGTTTTATAAAGAGCAAAAATGAGGAAGAAAAAGAGGGAAGACGAGATTCTAGATGCCAGCTATGGGGCTCAAGTACTCGCTGGAAAAAAATTAATAGGGCAAACATTAACCTGCCCACTCCAAAACATTGTCCCCGCCACTGACAACTCCTTGTGACGTCATGCTGACATGATTTGAAGCTGTGGCAGTGACCATATTGCATTCTGCATGCAGAAAAACAAATGCATAATCATGGTGTGGGTGAGCAGGCTGCTGAAAGAGTGAAAAGAGGAAGGAAGAGGCTTCTCTCACAAGAAATTAAACTTTTGCATCAAATTCAGAGCCTGGACAGGCCAGTACACACATGGAACACTCCCGCTTCTCCTTTCAGCCCCTTTCAATCACACAGAGTGGTGCTTTCCAACCACTCACAGATGTGTCTGCTTCCAAAACAAACACAGCAACAAATATTTACAGAGCTCTGAAAAAGTCAACACAAGTTACCTGGGCCCAAGGTTTCCTTGCCTGGGCCTGTGATCTTTTGGCCTGGGATTATGAAACAGACTGTCACACCTAGTTTCCATTGCAGAACAGGAAACCCTTGCCCCCCAAGCAGCTTAGTTCCCAGAATATATTCGGGAGAATAAAAACCACATCTTTTTAAGAAAATGTTTGCAGCTCCAAGGAAGAATGGACTAGAGACAAAGATAATGCTTGTACCCATGTCCTCTTTGGCCAATGTGTGCAGAAAACATCCCCGAGAGAGCTCATGACCCCTCGTGAATCAACCCACTGTGTTTAGCAAAAGCACAGTGCGGGTTGCTGGCTGCTGCTGGCTGCCCATTGCCCACCTTGAATAATCTCTCATTTGGTCATTTGTGGGAAAGGCTCTTGCATGCTTTTCCTGAATGTTCCAGATGCGAACAGGTCTCCAAATTAGAAAACAGAGCAGCGATTGCTGTCGACAGTCTTCATTTCACCGTGGTGCTGTTTTCCCACAGAGCTAGAAAATATGACAAGAAAAGATGGGAAATGGCATTATGCAAAGAAGGGAAGAAAGGTAGGAGGAGGAGGGAAGAAAATAGGAAAGTAGGGAAGGAGGGAGGAGGGAAGGAGGGAGGAGGGAGGGAGGAAGGGAGAGAGGGAGGGAGCAGGCGACAGTGTAAGAGAAGAATGAAGGAAAAAGGAAGGGAACAGGGGGAAAGCAGCAGACAGGTACAGAAAGGAAGGATGAACTAGGCAGAGAGAGTCACGCTGTTCTCAGACACTGGCTGGTTCACACGGAGGGGCCGGATAGCCTCCCAGTGAAAAGCTGAGATTAAGCCCACAACATAATTTCCATTATGTTAATGTTGCTTTAAAATATATTGCACAGAGTGCTGCAACAATCAAATTATCAATTATAATGTCTACTCAGAGTAGAAAAGTGTTACAAACAGAGGGCTGATTACTGCTGCAGTACATCCAATCTGCATACTCATTGTTCAGTACAGGGAAAACAAATTATCTTGTGTTGGCCCCAGTTCAAATTTAATTAAATGAGTGCAAAGCAATTATAATAAAGTACAATAGTGTAGTAATGAAAGGAAAATAACTCATTAACCTATTAATCTTTATTTATGTTCCTCTCAAATAACTATGTAATTTCTTTATCACCACATCCCATAAGAAAAAGTAGGGTCTCACTGCTCCTGGCCTGCCTTAAAGATTCTATTTGGTTAAGTTTTTTTTGTGGCTGCCATTTCTATTAATTTTCTTTACCTATAGGACCCACCCCTTCCTTTTCCTCCCATCATGCTGCATGTCCACATTGTCATGTATATTGTCTAGGTTTAGGTTCCTTTCTTACATGCCTCTGGCATGTATCAATTGTGCAAGGTAGATCTCTCTGGAAGCTGAGATCTGGTTACTTCAGCAAATAAGAGATTGACATCCTCTACCACCTATTACATAAGGTAAAAAAAAAATAGGAAGAGGGGAGACCACTTCTGGGGTAGAGGGAGCCCATGCTTAAGGCCCAAAGTGCTTACCAGCCAACACTATGTTTTGCCTTGCATCTCACTAAACCACTTTGTGAGGGGCCTGATTGACAGATGAGAACACAATCTTGGTGTGAAGTATTTTGCCCCCCCCAAAAAAAATCATAGTAGTAGCTCCTGGACTCTGAGTCACATCTACAGTCCCTATTTGTACCCTTGGAGCCTTCCTTTAGAGCAGTTCGAATGCTGTCCTTTAGAACAGTTCCCCATGTTGGGGTGACCCCATACAATGATTTTTGTTCCTGCTTCAGAACTGTCATTCTGCTACTGTTGTGAACTGTAATATAAAATGTATGCTTTCTGATGGTCTTCGGGAAAGGTCCTATGAAAGGACCATTCTACTCCCAAAGGGATCACGACCCATAGGTTGAGAACTGCTACTTAAGAACCTCTTTATTCACCGTGTGAAGTGTTAGATAGACTACATCGTTATTCAAAGTGTGAGGTGTTAGACCACAGATCAGGATCTTGTCCCTGTGGTTCCTACAGAGGCAGAACCTGGGCTACACACTCCCCTGGTGATTCTCATGTATACTAAGGTTTGAGCAGCACCGCCCTGCCAGGCACCAGACACCAGCCACGTAGCTTCTCGCGGAGAACAGCAACGTGGGGAAGTCTCCAGGAACATGATTCCTTGGAGCACCATACTGCTTAGTTCATAGTTTCCTTGAAACTCCCAACACCCAGGAACAACCTCTAGGAGTCGGGACTGACTCTTGCTTTCCTTGCATAGCCTATGGGAAGAAGGCTAGAAGTGAAAATATCTTATGATCACAAAAACAGTATTTTCTTTTTCCTGCCTAACACCCAACTCTAAAACTTTCACCCTTTCCTTCAAGGAGAATTTGGAAGATCACCAAGTAGAAAAGAGACCTTGATGGACTGATAAAGGAGGCCAACCCTTGACAAGTTTCTAAATATTTTCCCTGTATTATCTAACTTAGTCTTCGAAATGCTCTCCTTTTTAGGAGAGGTTACTAACGAGCTTTAAGTGTCATGGCTGAATGCGCCTACCCAGCTGGTAGCAAAAGTGTCCTGGGCTTCAATGCCAGCACTTTCACAATGCTGAAAGAAGCTAGGGAGAAAGGAAGGAGGAAAGGAGGAGAAGAGAGAGAGAGAGAGAGAGGAGAAGGAGGAGGTAGAGGAGGAAGAGAAAAGGGAGAAGATGGAAGAGGACCAGGAGAAGGAGAAGGAGCAGAAGGAAGAAGAGCAAGACAAGGAGGAGCAGGGGGAGGAAGAGGAAGAGGAGAAAGAAGAGGAGGAGGTGGAGAAGGAGGAGGAGGGAGAGACTAAGATACAAATACAAAGCTGCTGTAAAGGTCACTAGGACTATAAAGTATCTATATTTTATCCTCTTCTAGACACCTTGAGGACTGTACTTCCTCATATCTGGGTGAGACCAATCAGCAAGTTTCGTTTCAAGATCAAATACGTAATTGCTTGTGGACACTGTCCAGAGCTGTCTCTCTCATCCCTGCTGCAGAGATCAACAGCATTCAACATGCTGGTTGTGCCATCAGCCTGTTTTTCCAAGTGAATGAGGACCCTGTCCAAGGGTCCCATGTCAACTTGTTATGACAGGCAGGGTGTGAATGAGGAAAACTCAACTTTGGGTGTTTTTTTCTTCAAGCCACTCTGATTAGAGTTGGGTTGTTGCTGCAGCACAGCCAAGCCTATCCGGACTCTACAGACACAACTCTTCTCACATGGAACAGAATTCTTGTAGGAGAAGCATGGAGTGAGTCGGATTTATTTTGGATTGAATACTTGCTATTTATTTTAATTAACAAAGGCATAGTATAAAGTGCCCTCCTTACCCAAAGTCACAAAGTTTCTAAGTGGCAGGGCTAGGTATGGAGCAGAGGCCTCCTCAGGACTAATTCTTCCTCACTACAGAACACCCCCACCAAGTCTGGAGCCTGTTCCCCTCCCTGCAGACCAAGTACGCCCCAAGTTTCTGTATCTAGCTTTATACTGATGTTTCTTTCCTCTCACCTCTCTGGAGGAACGCAAGTTCGTTCTCTCTCTCTCCCCTCTCCCCTCTCTCTCTGTTACACACATACACAGAAAGACAGAGATACACAGATACACTTATATACACAGACATATTGAATGATAATTTGCATACAGAAGACTCTCGTCAATAACCAGTTAACCATTTCAGTAAATTAACCAGAGCTCTCCCTTCTCCTAAAGCAACCTCTGTTGGCTGTGTCCCACCCAGCAGGCTGAAAGCCCCACAAGTGAGTTCCTTTGTCCGCCAGGTCTGACTTTTTGCATTCTTTGAGCACTAAGAGTCTGTTAGGATTTATTCCCAATCTGTTTGCTTCCGTTGCACCCATTAGTATAATCACACACATTAACACGAGTGGGAAAGGAAACAGAGCTGTTTCAGTGAAGACGGGAATGCATTGGGAAGAGCCAATAAAGGAAACTCTAAAAGCAACAGAGCAAAGAATCTGTAAAACAGAGGAAAATTGTGACAACGTATATGCAAACTGCCCTAGAATATTCCTTCAGTCTCTGAAGGTTTCACATCTTATTTTTAAAGAAACAGAACCTTCTAGGTATGTGCTGTGAGTGCAGTTTATACAAGAAAGAGAAGCTACATATCCCCCCCCCCCAATATAATGTAGTATTAATTGAAGAAAAAAACCCAAAAGCCTTTATCAAGCAATGCATACTTGGTTATAAAATAAATAGTGTTGATCTCTCTCTCTCTCTGTGTGTGTGTGTGTGTGTGGGTGTGTGTGTGTGTGTGTGTGTGTGTAGGCAGACAAATACGTGAGTGTGCTTGCCTGTGCATGCACTGTCTAGGCCAAAGCTTGACATTAAGTGCCCTCCTCTGTGATTCTCCATCTTATTTTGGGGTACAGAGTTCCCCATTTGCTGCTGTCAGGACTTGATCTGGCACAAGTGACAAAGGAATAAAGAAAGGACAGACACAGAGACAGACAAGCTGGGATTGGGTGGGTCATGCATCTTCTGATAAAGACGCATCAGCACCAGCGGCCTCACAGAAACTCAGACAGTTCATATTAGACATCTGAACCTGAGAGACAACGCTACTCTATGCAGCTGAACACGTTGTATACCAGAAACCTGTGTTTGTAGTGATGAAGTCTCAGGCTGCCATTTTCCCAAAGGAGGAAGCTCTGATGGACAGCTTCTGCCTGCATTGTTAGTATTCTCACTCAGGGCTGATCCCTCCGATTGTAACCCATTCTTTGCCACACCCATGGGTCTGGGGCATCAGGATCCTTGGCATGGCTGTGTTCATATCAACAAGTCATTTCATTCAGAACTTCCTCTGCTCTTCATTCACTCAGGGCCTCTTCCGCCCCTCTGCTGAACCTTGAGCTCATTAATTAACTAAACAGAGGCTAGCATGGTGAGTCCTAGGATCCACCTGTTTCTACCTCCCCTGGGCCGGGATTACAGGCATTGCTATAACATCCAGCATTCTACATGGGTACTGGGGGCCTGTTACTCATGCTTGTACAGGAAGTATACTACCTGGAGAGCCCTCTCTCCAGCCCCTGTATGTATCATTTTGAACTGCAATCCTCCATGTTTAGTTGCTTTTGATTAGAGGATTTTCCAGTTCCTACCTTTGTTACCCACCCCTCTCCTCATCACATAGGCACATTATGTATTTTTATGTGAGGTCGTTCACAGAGTCTTTATTCAATTAGCTAACTCAATAAGTATTTCTGGGGTGACTTCCTGTGACAAGTGTTGGGGTGAGTGCTAGGAAGGGGTCAAGGAACTATAGAGTGTCTCAATTTGTGGATCGCAGCCCCTTTGGGAGTGGACTGAGCCTTTTATAGAGTCATCTAAGGCCGTCAGAAAACAGATATTTACATTACAGTTCATAACTAGCAAAATCACAGTTATGAAGTAGCAGTGAAATCAATTTAATGGTTGGAGGTCATCACAGCCTGAGGGTCACAGCATTAAAGGGTCATAGCATTACAAAAGTTGAGAATGACTGCGCCAGAGCCTTATGGAACCTTAAGTCATCACAGAATCTTTAATTAATGAAGATTGGGATGTATGGCAGAAGGCCAGGACCCACCATTTCTCTATGGAACTAAAATGGGGGATGGTATCCTTCTTCTGACTCTATGATACTTGCACTCTCTTCCTTGGGTCCCATGCACCCAAAGTTCCTAGGGCTAACTGGTCTCTCTCATCCTGAAAGACCTGGGACTATTATTCTGTACAGTGGCTAGAGACACTTGGGGAAAGTTCTACTATCAACCTGCATCCCTCCATAGTCTTCCCTCTTCTGCTTCTGGGATGCTCTTCCCTCCATTGCCACCCAAGTCTGTCCATGCCATGGGACTCCATGACCTCCTTCACCCTCCTTGTGACCTTAAGTGGATGAGGAGGGTGAGGGTTTTGGAGGAGGCAAGAGAATAAGTCTGTAGTTTCTGTCCCTCATTTTCATATCTGCAGATATGTGTTAGTGTCTAGCCCACTCCAGCAAGGACCAGCAAATCGGGCCCATACTTGAGGAAGCACGCAAGCTAGCAGGACTGGACGACATGCTCACTCTTAGGACTAAGAGTTAGTATTTCCTTCAATTTTGCACCACAAGCGTCTCATTCCCATATGCTCGTCCTGGTCCTGAAGCATATGCCTTTTGTGAAGGCTAGACCATGAATATCTTAGCTTCATAAGCCATGTGATCTCTGTTGCTATATTCAGTGCTGCCTTTGGACTATGCATGACTATGTTGCAATAAAGCTTTATTTTCTTACATCACTGGTAGACCTGATCTGGTGCATGGTCTACAGCTTGCCAACCTTGCGTCTAAAGGAGACAGTCTCTGACTCTGGGGTACAACATCATCCTCCTGGTTTCTTGTAACCTTACACACATCCTCACAAAAGTTCTTTTACTATACTCCCCTCGAATTACCCACACGAATGTGCCATCTGGTTTTTGCTAGGACTTAATTGATGCACTTGGCTTTGTGTTTCTCCAGACATTAAATGCAAAGTAACAACAATAACAAAAAAAAAAAAAAAGGAAGACAGACTGTGACCAATTACTGTGTGATGGGGACATGGTGCTTATCATGTATGCATCCACTCCCAGATATGACAGAACATTTCACCAACCACAACACACTCATAGAGTAGACCAGAGAGGAGATGAGCACACCTCCTTTCCGGGAGCCTGTAGTCTCTGCCATCCTGCTGCCCTGTTTGTCTTATAAAGGATGTGGGGTCTATTCTAATTAAACAAGAAAACACATCTTTTCACAAGGAGAGAAGGGAGCCATTGTACGCCGTGTCTCAAAGAAAGCATGCTTTAATAAGAATTCTTTTGTAATCTCTGCTTTTATTTGTAGCTTCCCCAGGCTTCTGCTGCTAATAAAAGGATTGTAAAGTTGACAAATATAAGCAGGGACAAAGAAGTTTGGGGAGATAATGCCTTGGTGAATGGGCAAGGCTTTGAAAGTGTATTGATTCCACAACACAGAGATGATCATGAGAAGTCAAGGCTGCCATGGGTTAGTGTGATATTTCTATTACAAAGTAAAAATCTCTCTAGGAAGGATCATGGCTTTCTTATATCATGCCAAATTGTGCTCTGTGCTGGGGAAAATAGTTCAATCCAAACATATCTCAAGATCTGTTTTCAAATCTGGATTCATAGCCCCTCCTACAACCTACTCTGTTATGACATGTACTTGGCAAATGGAATTCCAGCCACTGTTGTGTATTCTTTTATGTGTGTAGTGTTGTCTTCCACACCTATGCCAACCACAGTAACTGTTGCTTCCTCCAGTGAGAGCTCCCAGCCTTCCCTGGAGATTTCCTTTAATCCCACATAGAAAGCTCCTCCTCTGAGGCCCCATCTGGTTACATGTTCTGGACAGCTCATACACTGTGTCCCCCTGGCTATAGAGATTGGTTTGATCGTATAGCTATATATAATCTAGTGACAGGCAAGAGGGTTCTCTAGGAAAGTGAGCAGATGAATGTTCATTCCCTGCTAACCTCGAATGTGGGGCTGGAACTGTTGGAGCCATTGTAATGACACGAGGAACCTGAGGCTGGAGTCAACAGAGTCGGGTAGTGACACCGGTCAAGCGGCAAATGCAGCCTTGAGTAAAGCCACTGATGAGAAATAGGGAAACATCCAGACGCCGTTCCATGCTTTCCACCTGTAAAACCCTGGTGATACATCTTTTCAGACTCTTCACCGAGAGAACTGAGAGACGGAAATCATTCCCCCACCCCTTAATTATGCACTGAAAACCCGTTTGGGCAATGCAGTGAACTGGTGATATGCATGTCTGTTTTTCTTCAAATCACACTACCATACAGAAAAACCTGGACTAACCTTTTAGGAGCCTATGACAGCATGAAAAAGAATTAAGTCATGCCAGCAAACTGCCAGTAAGCTGCAGGAAGTAGGGCTGTCCAGCTCATCCACAGCTTGTTTTTGAGGGATAAAGAAGGCCCAGAAGACTTGCTCAAGTGAGTCCTGCTTAAACTGATAACTCTCAGACTTTGGGAAAACAAAAACAAACAACCCACGCCAGCTGTTGTAAAGTATTCCATGTTCATCAACCCTGGCTTTCTTATGTCTGTGAGCCAACAATATAACCTTTGTTTTAGTAGAAATTGGATTTTCTGTCATTCTAACCAGGCATTTTACAGCTCACTTCCTTGACCTCTGCACATCCTAAGTGCATGTGTCTCTCTCTGTACAATGTGCCTAGCAACCTGTTAGCAACCCACGCATCAGGGTACACATACACCCTCTCTGAACAGTGAGACCAGTTGCTTCCCCTCTAAGTGACTATCATACTTAGCTTCTATTAAGAAGTGTTTTCAATACGCCCTGGTACAGGGTAGATCCAGGTAGGACTCATTTTGGATATATGCGTAATAAAGCAAAAGTGTGTCCTCAAACTAACTTCTAATGAGAATTCCCTACTTAATATCTTCTGCTTATGCATAATCGGGTGTACATGTGATTAAAATCAGATTCGTCGTGGAAATGGACATGTGCAGTAGAGAAATAATGGTCTCGTCTATTGATCAAAACAGAGAAACACTCTCATTGTAACCCTTAGAAACTAAACTCCTTCTCTTGAACCCCATAAAGGGAAGATCCACACAATAATCAGGAGCCTTAAGTAGCTTCACTCATGTGGCCCACTGCCCTCTCACAGTGAGCTCTGATCTTTTTTATTGCTATGTTTGAAATGGAGTTTCCTTGCTTTGTTTGAAAGTCTGTGTGACCCTTTCATTCTTTAAATTAGGAGCTAATAGAGGATCAAGTTGCAGCCCCCATCTTCCCCTCCACAGGTAATACTGGCTGTGTCTCTCTGTATACTTTGAGTACCTGTTACCCTTCTCATCTGCTTGGTACATAGTAGAAATCCAGGACTTTCTTAATGGGAACAAATGGAACAAAAGCATATTTGGGAAAAAACAACTGTTAAACTGCTAATGAAATATGATTTTATTTTATTAGCCATTAACTTGTTTCTTAAGATAAAATATTAATTTTCCTTAAAACAATTACGTCCTTGGTTTTTGAGTTTGTGCCTCGTGAATTTCACATTTTGCAAGACTCATAATAAAAGGTGGCAGTGTGGGAAAGCTTGTAGGAGGCTATGCTGTGCTGCAGGGGGGTCACTTGCCTGACAGTCCAGCAAATACAGACCCCAGTGTGTCTTCAGTGGCAAGGTGGAGAGTGCCTTGGAATTGCTGCAATATAGATATAAAATAAAAGCTGCTGTGTTAGTTAATCTTGATTGTTAACTTGATGGGATTTAGAATCATCATAGCAATACCTCTCCTGACATGTCTGTGGCAGATAATCTAAGTTGGTTGATGTGAGAAAACCACCCCTAAATGTTGGTGGTAGTGTTCTCTGGGCTGGCCTCTCAGACTGAATGAAAAAGAGACAGAAGCTTGTATGGGTCATATTTCTGTTGCTGTGACGAATCACCATAACCAAGACAAGACAACATGGAGAAGAAAGGGCTTATCTGGGTTTATGGTTCCACAGGGAGAGTTTGCATTGGCAGCGGAGACATGGCAGCAGATAACTGGAGAAGGAAGCTGGAACCCACGTGTTTAACCACAGATAAGCAAGCAGTTACCTGGAAGTGGAGGGAGGCTATGAACTCTCAAAGCCTGCTCCCACCGAAGTACTTCCTCCAGCAAGGCTGTACCTCCTAAAGGTTCCATAACATCCCCGAAATAGCATCCCAAACTAGAGGCTTTGTGTTTAAATACCCAAGCCTATTCAAACCACAACAGAGCTAAACTGCAGACACAAAAGAACCAGATGTCTAAAGCTCCTGCTGCCACCACACCTACCTGACTGTGATGGACTGTATGACCTGGAAATATAAGCCCAAATAAATCCTTTTCACCTTCCATTGCTTCTGTTAGTTACTTTATGACAGGGATGAGAGAAAGAGCAGCTACAACTAAGTTGAGCCAGTTGCTAATTTTCCACACACATTACAACTCTCAGTCCTACATGGTGGGCAGATCATTTGCTCACACCTTCCCTTCATGTCCACATAGCACTAGATTCATCTCTGTTATGAGTGCACTCACTGAGAGAGCAGATATCCTGAAGGCAAGAGGG
The DNA here is from genome assembly GCF_978045245.1 of Mus caroli. NCBI lineage: Eukaryota > Metazoa > Chordata > Mammalia > Rodentia > Muridae > Mus > Mus caroli. The sequence goes on along the minus strand of NW_028227265.1, from coordinate 39,136,629 downwards.
CCAGCCCCACTCCAGCCAGCACATCCTCACAAACACATGCAGAAGAGGCATAACAATGAGAATCCTCACTCTGGCTGCTGTGAATCTGTGTCAGGCCACTGAAGGACCTTGGTGGTTTGTCTACTGACTCCAGCTTTCCTTACCTCAGATGGGTGTTCTTTCCCTTGCCCATAACTCTGACTTTCGGCAGGCAGCTCTGTTAATGTCCAAGAGTCCAGCTAACCAACGGTGCAGGGCATCCCACTTCCACAGAGTGGACAAAGATGAAGGTGAGGTGAGTCACAGAGAGGACACGAGCTAGACTCCATCAGCACTATGAGCCCCATGATGGTGGGACTCCAGTGTTAATAGTATGTTTTCCTCATTTATATTCCAGCTCTTTCTATACTGAGCAAACCATGACCATCAGTGCATTATAACAATGAACTAGGGACCTGTCACCTTCTGACCTTTGCTCACTCATGTTCCAACCCTGATAGCATACCCTCATCACAGAAAAGATCCACAGCCTGTGGTACCATAGTTCTTTGGTTCCTTCCTCTATAGTCCCTCTTCCTTTGACAACAAGCCTTTTTAGAAGCTTTGTAAAGACTCGCAGGGACTCGCACACAGATGCTTGTCTTAAGCCTTGGCACTTAATGCTGCTTTGCAAAGACCATGTTGACCATTTTCATCCTTGGCTACAATCTTCCTTCTTGAAAGGGCTAGCCATATGTATTCAACCCACATTGTCCATTTTCTCACCCAGAACATGCAAGAAGCAGAAGTCTCTCTTGTTTTTGTTGTTGTTGTTGTTTTGTGCCGTCACCTTGACTCATAAGAATATGTGGCTGCCTTCATTTATTACACCATAGCCCACCAGACTAAGTGCTGTGCCTTTCGCTTAAACGATGAAGTCAACTGAGCATCGTTTCAACCAGAGGAAGAGATGCTTCCAGGGAGTGGAGAGCTTTATGATCCAGACTTATATTAATGACCTCACATTGGTATTTATCAGTGAATATAATCCCTTTCCCAGAATGACATGCTGGCTGGTTCAGATATATAACACAGATCCCTAGCACTCATAATCCCAACTGTTAACAATTAATTTCCAAAATCCATCCTGAAAGACTCAAACAGGCCTTGCTTGGTGCGTTTCTCACTAGTCACCATTTAAACCTCAAAACTTGAAACTGTTGTCAAGACACCGCTGACTTAAGCAATCAAGATAACAATATTCAGCAATAACACGGGTGAAGCAGGGACTAAGTGTGAATTAATAAGTCGGCTGACACCGGGTCCCAGATGTTTCCAACACAGGCAATATGCTCCAAGTGATGCTAAGCAGATTTACATACTTAACTAATATGTTTATTTAAAGGAAATTTCCAAATCCCAAATAACATCCAGATTTCTTCTTTGGCGGCAGATCAAAAGACAGCCTATCAATAAAGACAGACTCCAGGATAAACCTTTCAACATCTGCTTCAAACCACTAAACAACAGATTTGAGAGTTTTGAAAAACTTAATTGCAGACAAATTTCACTGCCTCTTACATAAATATATATGCTCGTGTCCCTGGGATGCTGCTGCCCTCATCTATTTTCACGTTCACAGTACTCGACTTGGTTCAGTCACCAGCATCCCCAGCTCTGCCCTCACAGAGAATTCTAGAGCCTGCCGTTTCTTTCAGAATGAAGGATGGATGAATAGACCTTCCACTCTGCCAGAAAATGCTACAGAAAACTGGGAGTGTGTGTGTGTGTGTGTGGGGGGGTGCAGGCAAGTATTTGAGCATGGAATGTTGTAGAAAAAGAGGCCCCGCCCTCTACCAGTACTTGCTTTGTTTGATTGACAGCGAGGGTTTGCTTGCCGTGAATGTTCTATACTTCTGGTGGGGAGGGGTGCAGAAACAGTGATGCCTCTGGTTGACAAGATGTGTCTCAGTGTTGTCGGTGAATCCTCATAGGAAAGCTCAATAACCAAATACAAGTTGGAATAGATCTGTGTGTTTGTGAAAGGGGATGTGAACAGGAGAATGTTCAGTCTATACTAGTGCTTTTCCTTGTAGTATGAATTAATTATGTCCCATAGGTGGTAACTACCTGAGATTGGACTGTGACTGTTGAACACAAGAGGTATCTTCCTGCACAATAGCCATAGCTATAAATAAGGACTTTGTCCAAAAAACTCCTTTTGACTGGATATCTTAGTGCAGGGACCAATAGCTGTAGGCTTGGCCCTGGGGTCATGTGGTTCAGAGAGACAGAAGGTAACTCGTCTCTGTTTGCTCTGCGTCACCCTTTAGACTTGGTCATGTTGAACTTTGAGAGCCAATCCTGACATAACCGTGTCAGGAGTAAAATACCATGTTGTTGGTGACATGTTATAGTTAGCCCTACATGGCAGCCATGACAGTATCTGCATTGAGCATGCTTAAACATTTTTCTCGCCATTATCCCCTTAACTACATTTACAGAACTCTGACTCTATCAGGTGTGACACATAACTTAGATACCATGTAGTCTCCAGAAGTGACAGTTAAGTACTGTGACATTTTAAAGGAGGAATTTGAGAATTCCAGGATGTAGTATCCTTGGAAGCAACCCTCCATGGATACAGAGAGGCTGCTGTTTTAAATATGTGAAGCCATGTTTCTTTGCCACAATAGGACAGGGAAATTCTATTGGAAAATAGGCTTTGGAGGGATCTGTTGCAAAATAATCCTTCTAGGTTGTGGGTCTATGCCTCTGTTCCTCTGAAAGGAACTGTCTTCTGTCTGCGCATGAAAGCTTATTTCATACAAACATGTCCCACTGTCCCTCTGCATGATGAGGGCACATTTTCACACATGGGCCTCTTGCACTGACACTAGCTGCCCTAGATGGCATGACCACGTTTCTCATATCTTTGTGTAAATAGTGTTGTGTTAGGCAGAGAAACAGAACTGATAGAATGGATGCATATATGTAGGGTTTATTGAAGTAGCTTACAGTTCAGGTAGTCTATGGCTGACTCACAAAAGAAAGGCTGAAAATCTAATAGCCATTCAGTCCACATCCCAATCTGGCATTTGAGTCCCTAAGGATTCCTAGAGAGCTGCTGGGTTTCAGTCTATACTGAAATCCCAGTGATGCTGGATTGAATCCTGGCCATAGCAACAGAGTAGATGTACTTGCTAGCAAGAATGGGGTCAAATGGGGAAAATCAGAGCTTGCTTCCCCCGTGTCTCTTTTTTTGTGGGTTTCCACAAGAATGGTGCAGATTCAGGGCAACTTCTTCTTTGAATAGAAAATCCTTCACAGAAGTGCCCAGTGGCTTAGGCTTTAGTTCATTCCTGGTGTTGTCAAGGAGTTGACAACCAAGATTAGTCATCAGAAATGCCTAATAGAGAACAGGTACAGAGTAGAATAAGAGCCCAGTGTGTGCCTTCTGGGTGTCTTCATCCATGGATGGATGGATGGATGGATGGATGACTAGTTTGGCCATAAAGGGGAAAGATACAGCCACCTCACTGGTTCTTGTGGGTTAAATGAACCAACACAGGAGGTCCAGTCATGTTTGGATCATAGCAAGCATGGTACATACATAGCTCTGACCATTTCTGTCCTGTGTGTTGTATGACTCATTTTGTGTAGAGCAATTTTTCCTGTTGCAATGGGTAGATGATGATGGCAATGTTGGTCATGATGATTCTATAACTCTCAGATCTGAGACCCTGTGTGCTACATAATTTTAAATCCTCATGATAACATTAATTCACTATTAATATTACCTTTCTTTCTCTCTCCCTCTCTCCCTCTCTCTCTCTTTTTCTTTCTTTCTTTCTTTCTTTCTTTCTTTCTTTCTTTCTTTCTTTCTTTCTTTCTTTCTTTCTTTCTTTCAAGGTGTGTATGAGTGCATCTGTGCATGGTTGGATGCCTCTAGAATCCAGAAGATGGCATTGCATCCTCTTGAGCTGGAGTTCCAGTGACTGGGAACCACCCAGTGAGTGCTAGGAACTGAGCTCAGGTCTTCTAAAAGAACACCAACTACTCTTAACTTCTGAGCCCTCTCTTGGTCCCTACTACCTTTTTTTCCTGTTGCAATTGGAATAACACACATGTGGTCATGAAGTCAGCAGGTGATAAAGCTGGGAGTCAGACTTAAGCTTACTAGAATTTAAGTTCTTTAAGTCCAGTCATGCTGTCCCTTCCCACACCCTGTCCTTTTCATTGTGTGTGTGTGTGTGTGTGTTTGCGTGGGGATGTTGGTGGTGGTATTTATGCATATTTGCTGGAGTCTGGGGGTGTGTATGTGGATTTGTGTGTGTATGTCCCTTTTCACTCTGCCCTTTCCACTGGAAAGTCTCTGACTTAGAGGCGAGCATGCAGGAAGCCAAGAAAGAGGTAGGTGCAGGTCATATGCACAGGAGGAAGTAAACTGCTCAAGTGGAGTCGGGAACCAAGCAACTTTGGAGACTACAGTTAGTACCACCCTCCCTTCCTTTCATTCCTTCCTTCTTTCTTCCATTTTTCCTTCCTTCGTTTCCTTTTTCCTCACTTCTTTCATTCTTTCCTTCCTTTCTCAATAAGTAACTACCTTCACATATGCCAGAAAATATAAATATTAATAGCTGGAACAAGATAGAATTTTTCCTTTTAGATAAGAAACACAGTGACATTTTACTCAAAGTCGGTATCCTGTATCCTAGGCCACAAGAACAAGTTTCTGTGGTCTTTTGCTACCAAAAATAAGTGGCAGGCCACTTTTAACAATGTCAACATGTGGAATGAAAGTACTCACCAATAAATGAATTTGTAAAGAAAATGCTGTGCATACACATAGTGGAATGCTGCTCAGCCATAAAAGTCCGAATTGTCATTTGTGGCAACAGGGGTAGAAATAGAGTTTATTGTGTCAAATTAAATAAGTTAAGGGCACTAAGATGAAGAGCATTTGTTCTCACTTAAATGTAATATAAAATATTGATTTCATAGAGGTAGGAATTAGAACAGAAATTACCAGAGCCCAGGAAGGGAGAAAGGGATGGAGAGAGGATGGTTAATGGGAACAGAAGTGCAGCTGGATAAAGGAATGGCTCTTCGTGTTCTATTTTTAAAGGCTCTGCATTGGTCAGTAATGGGAATCAGACTCACAGCCCTGCACATTAGGCAAATGCTCTTCTGCTGACCTACATCCCTAGTGCACTTATGTTTTTACAATCTCAAAATAAGGCTGTGTGTGTGTGTGTGTGTGTGTGTGTGTGTGTATTTGTGGGTGGGGGCGTGTGTGTGTCTGTGTGTATACAAGTGTATGTGTATTTGTATCTCTGTGTGTGGATGTACATGTGTGTGTGTGTGGTGGGTGTTATGGGTATTTGCTGGGGGGCAAGGTGCACATATCTTTGTGTGTAGGGGCTGATATATGTGTATGCATATTTGTGTCTGTTTGTATGCAAATGTGTGTAATTGTGTGTGTGGGTAGATGTGAGTGTATACTTTTATTTGTGTGTGTGTGTCCTCTTTACTTACTTGATAAGACTTGTTGGGGTCTTTCATTCTGATGATTTATGCCCTGCAGTTCTTGGAAATTTTCATGCATGATTTCTTAAATAATTACCTCCCGTCCATTCCTGTGTTCTTTCTTTCTGGACTCGCTCCCCTCCCCCACTTCTAATGTTCTGCAGTGCTGTAGAGTAATGATGGTTGGCAGCAATTAACTGTATATTACCAAAGAGCTAGTAGGGAGGAGTTTACATGTTTCCACACAGAGATGACAGATGTTTAAGGTGGTGGATATACTAATTACTCTGAACAGATCACTACCCTTACTGTCCCTGTACTGAAACACCAGACTGCATGCTTTCTACATATGTGCAATTTTGTGTAATTAAATATTTTAAAATGTTTAAAAAAAAACAATCAGCCAGGAAACATGCTCTCCTTCTTCCCAGAGTTGGAACTGTCGTCCTTCACTGCATGCCTATCCTCTCCAGGTTAGGAAAACCCCTTTCTCCTCTTTTCAGCTTCCCAGTATTCAGTGGAAGTCCAACAACACCAGATATGCAGTCGATCAAAACAATACTGCATTTACTCTGAAAATTAACTTGTTACTCAAACCGTGGACCCCAATAGTAAGCAGGAGCTCTGAGCTAAAGCTAAACAGAGTGGCTGACTGGAAACATGAAAGATTAGAACAGGACCAAGAGTGTCCAGATGTAATAACCAGGACACAATCAAAATGCATCATATCAAAACCCAGGAAAATCACAGTTTGAATGAGCAAAGACAGTCAACAAATCTAAGGGTGAATCAGTTGTTGGAATTATCTAAGACAGATTTTAAACTAGTCATCACAAAAACACTTCAACAACCAAAAATTCTCTTGAAACACATAAGAGAATAGAAACTCTCAGCAAAGAAATAGACAACTACATTTTTAAAGAACCAAATGGAAGCTGCAAGATACATAAACAGAAATAGAAAGAATATGTCATCAAGCAGGATGAGCCTCTTCAAAAAAACCCAAAAAAACAAAAAACAAAAAAACATAGCAGGACCATTGGATGATTTCCACCTATTCATATTGCTATTTCCTAGCTGCAAGGGAGGCTGTACCATGAAGTCTCAAACTTGGAATACCAGTAACAGACTGGACTTTCTGTAGTAAATGGAAAGGATGTCTTCTTAATGTCCATGCTTGCCATCAGAACAAAGCTGTGGTGAGACTGAGAATAAACTGTGGTGGTGTAAGTTGGAATATGTACTTACTTGCTACTTACCAGAAAAATCAAGTGCCCACTAATGAGATCAGTGTCACTTCTGATTCAGACTGGCACAATCCACAGTAACCATGGTTTCTCTGTGTAGCATAGCAGTGAGTGGATGTGACCTGATGTCACAAACACCTTGGCAGGGTCACCTTCTGGGAAAAGGCCACTTAATTACCTGATTAATTTTCTCATCTTAATTAACTTGTCCCCATTGTTGATAACCTTATATTGATTGCTCTGCTGGTAGTAATTAGAAAAGTGGTGAAGAAATAAATAGAGAAGTCGTGGAAAGGGCCAAAGTGCACATACTCCTGTCTTCCTGGAATCTACTATCTAGGATTTGAGCTTAACACCTTTGCCTCTCCTATTTGGTGAATGTATTAGAGACATGGCTAATCGTTTCTGTCTATTCCTCATTTCCTCATGTGGAATATGCTTTTTCTCCAAGATATTCAAGTCTAACTACAACATGGCCTAGTCCCTCAATCAGCTGTTTAGACATTGGATGCGCACTTGACCTAAGCTGGGTCAACCATATTCTGTTTTGTTTTGTTTTCTAGATGGATCAATAGGAGCATGAAGATACAGCGTCAACTCACTTTGGGTGATGAGACTGTTGGATAATGTAGATGCAGGGAGTGGAAAAGGCAAGCATTTTGCAGAGCCACTAGGAATCTATTAACATGCCAGCAATCAGAAAGGACAGGCTATTTGAGCTCATCAGACTCACAGCTTTCCTGCTCCTAGACTCAGTCTTTTATCCTGAGCTGTGGTTCTTACTCTGGGGGTTACAGGGTTCACTCAAGTCACTGGCAACTTCTTATAAACTAAAAAAATTCCTAATATAATAAATCACTCTCATGATTAATTCCTGTTTTAGCTTTAAACACTCCTAGTGAAAATAAAAATCTAAGAAATTTATGGTTAAAACCAGCAAAGAGAGGTTTGCCTTTTAGACATATACACTGATAAACTGCTATGGTCTCCTTGAGGGGCGCTCTATGTCTACCTCTCTCATTCCTTGTGAGTCAGGACTCTCCTGCCTGACATTGACTATTCCCCTGTACTGACTTCAGTCCTGTGAGATCCTCTGCTTCTCATACTCCACAAGTTTCCCAGCATCTCTTTCCTGAAGTAATCCCAGACAACTCTTATTGCTCGTTACTTTGGCTTGGGGCCATGGTCGTGCAAAGCTGGGACTGAAGGGACATTTGCCTATCTGATGTGACTGAAATGAGGGTTCCTGTAAGATGGGTGGTGAGTTCTTGCTTTGGGGTCCATAGGAAGGAGCAAAGACGACCTCACTTCCATAAGATGCTGTAAATAATGGCTTGTAAAGAAAATATTTACAAACATTTCTATGTGAGTCTGAGCTTAAACACAGGGTTATACATGAGGGTATGCTTCTAAACTAAACCTGGTTCATTCTCTCCATTACATTTCTTGTTCATTATTTGTGGTATTGTGTGTGTGCGCGTGTGTGTGTGTGTGTATGCTTCTCAGCCAGAATTGAAATCACCAACTAAAATGGCCCTTCAGAGTCCCAGACTCATCCCTTGTCTGAAGTCCTCAAAGCACTACCTGAGTTTTCACATGTCACCCAAAGTAGAACAATTCTCAACTTGCTAGAAAACCAACTTGTTCTCTGAGAAACAGAAAACGGGCATAGTAGACATTCATGCACACAGATCTTCACAGCTCCTGGGTGCCAAGGACTCTGCACTTCTTACCAAACAGAAATCTGGAAACTCCATTCTAGAAGGACTACCCCGTGATAGCTCAGATTTACATCAGAGAGATGTTAGCTTCATCCATCTTGTGCTGCCATGACAACGTATTACAGAATAGACTATTCACAATAAACAGAAATAAGTTTATTCTATACAGTCCAGAAACTGGAAAGACCAAGATCAAAGTCCTAAGTCCAAGTATATGATGAGGTCTTATTTTTGCCTCATATCATGGCAGGGCATAGACAGGCTAGAGGAAATAAGTGTGAAAGACAGAAGGGGCCAACCTCACCTTTTTATAGGAAACTCACTCTCATGTAAATGTCATTGGCCTAGCCATGAAGTCCTGAAAGAGGCAGAGTCCTCCCAGCACAATAACCTCTAAAGGCCATGCATCCCTTAGAAGGTGGTTGTTCTTAGATCTAGACAGTATTCTAAATTGAATACACACAAAAAAGTATGAGTTTCACAGCCATACAATCTTCTTTTGTGTCATCTATAGTCTAGCCTACTACTATTAAATGCACACATGCCTATATTAACAAATAAAGTGACATTTTAATAACTGCATGGTATTCCAGGGTGTGAAAATACCCCAATTTACTGTGCCAGTCATTGTTGTGAGATGTTGAAGAAGCTTTCAAAAATGTCTGTCCGTTAAAGCATTAGAGCTCATCCCAGCTCTTTTCTTAGAATAAATTCTGAACATTCTGATGTCCCATTTCTGCCGGACCTTGCTAAACTAATGCACGCATTTAAATCTTTTGATGCTTATTATTATCGGCTTCCTCTGATAGGTGGTATAAAATGAAGCTTTTCAGATCTTTCGGGGCTTTGCCTCTTCATGTTTTCAAACACAGATAAACCTTGTTTTGTATCATTGGCAATTTGATTCATTCTGGGGTTGTGCAACCAGGCCTGGAATCATGAATCAAATTATTTCCCTCCTGTCCACTACCCATGAGCACTACCCATTCCTCTGCCACAGGAATAGCAATGCCAACAACACTCTTATCATGTTTACTTCATTTGGGGCAGAAAAAAAATGCAACCTTCATCCATCCATTAGTTTATCCCAACAATAATAATCTTGAGTACCCACTTTGATGTAGGTGTTGATACACTGCTGTCTGAGACTGACAAGGGGCTTCTCTTTATGGAGCAGGAAGTCTCTGCCACCATCCATACTGCAACCTGCCTTAGGCCCATGGTCTGTTCCCATCTCAACACAGTAGAAGCAGCTTCAATTTCAGGCCTTCCTTGCTTTTCTGCAGGTGATTACTCCCTGTACAGAACTTCATGGGCATTTCCTCTGACTTCTTCTGGTTGTGATGAGAAGCATCCAGTAGGACAAACTGACCATGGTAATGGGCAGCTGATGAGTAACCTGATGGTGAGTCCTGTCAGAGTGGTCCTCATAGTCCTGAGAGGAGGCTCAGCCAACCGTCTCATAGAAAGTTGTTTTCCTGAGTGAAGTTCCTCATATTCTGGAGTGTTCTATGAGTTGTACAATCTTTAAGGTAGATGGAATTGTGGAAGTGGAGTGTAATCGTCTTCCTTTTCCTTCAGTCTACCTTAAACATCCTGATTCTCCATCATTGAGATATTCCAAGGTCAATATGGAGGGGACAGGACCAGAAGCCACAATTCTTTCCCAGATGCAGAAAAGAGTCATCATCATCATCATCATCAACAACAACAACAACAACAACAACAACAACAACAACAACAAGAAATGTTCAGATGCTTTTATTTCAGGCACCAGAACCTGATAAGTTCCCTATAAAACTGGGGCATTGCTAAACTTTTTACAAGATCAATGGGCTGGTTAGTTTTTGTCAAGTTGACACAAAGTCACCCGAGGAGAGGTAACCTTAGTTGAAGAATTGCCTCCATTAGATTGGCCTCTGGGTATTCTGGAGGCTACTGATGATTTGCGTGGGAGGGCCCAGGACACCAAGGGTGTTGCTACTCCTGGACAGATAGTCTTGGGAGATATCAAAAAGATTACTGAGCAAGTCAGGGGAAACAGGCCGAAAAACTCTTTTATCCCAAAGTTGATTTTGGTCAATGTTTTATCACAGCAACAGAAAAACAAAACTGGGGAATCATCATGTTTATCATTAGATCCTATTGGTCTATCTTCAGAGTTTTGCAAGAAAATAAATATACACTTTAAGGACATCCCATTTGCAAGAGGATGACGTGTGTGTGTGTGTGTGTGTGTGTGTGTGTTTGGAAACCACTCAGAAAATCCATATGGAAGAATCTCATCTAATATATGTTTGCAAGTTTCATCTACTTTGTTATTTTCTACAGGATCAAGAAAAGGATAGAGCAGGTTGATCTCATAGGTACCATCACATACTCATTTGTGCTTTTCCTCCTATTCCCTGATAGAAGGAATATTCCATGTGGGCTGAGAACCAGCCCATTGTGCTTATCACTGCCTCTCAATATCGTAGAATGATGCCTGGCTCCAAACATTACTGTAAACAAAAACACTGCATTTCCTTCAAAGAACTCTTCTATGAGGGAATCTCTACTGTTTGAATACTTCTTGACAATTGACTATATGCCTGACTCCAAACCACTCCCACACTCCAGAGCATCTTCAACCTTTGCTCAATCTAGCATCTTTGGGGGGCTGAAATATCACAAAACTTGAGCATGGGCCTTAGATAGCAAGATGCAATGACACTTGGAAATCCATTGGCTCCTGCAAATCCTGCATAGAACTAGAGAAGAGTATTGCCGTAGAATCTAACAGAAACAACTCACTGGAGGAAAGATTTATCTTGGTGCATGGTTTCAGAGGGGCTCAGTCCAATGTGGCAGGAAAACCGGGACAAAACAGGAAAACCAGGATGGAACAGCTAAAATCATGGCACTAGGAGTGTGTGGAAAGGCTGGGACTTCAGGCCAGTCAGGAAGCAGGGTAAGGTGATAGCCAGAGGCTTGCCCTTAGTGACCTACATCAACATCTAAGCGCAACCTCCTAAAGCTTCCATAGCCTTTCAAAATGGTGTCTTCAGCTGGAGATCAAATGTTCAAACACAAGCCTGTGGTGACATTTCAGATTTAAATACCAGAGGGAAATAAAAACATTTAATTTACCATGGATGGTGTAGGTGTCTGGTTGTCTTCTTTCTCTACCCCATTACACTCACTATTAACGTCAGGGGGATGTAGCACCAATAGATAGTCATAGAGAAAGAGACAGGAATAGAGAGAGGGAGGGTGTAGACATATACATATGTAGATACACAGATACATAGACAGATCTATACCCCAGTGCAAGCAGGCAGGATCCCACCCAATTCAAGTATAGACTCAATTTTACCATCTCTCTCTTTCCCCAAATACTGAGTCTCAGCTATGATTGGACTCCAAGAAAAAGTTTTTCTCATCCCACATTGAGGATCCTCCAAGGGACAGGAAGTTGAAGCTGCTAGTGATCTCATCCTTTCCCCAGGGGAGCTAGAGAGAAGGGTCCCCAGAAGGTGCAATCTGCAGCAGGAGCTTGTTGTTGATTGGCAGGCAGGCTTAATGGACCAGGCATGGTGCCATACTGACAGATGGCCGCGGGAGTAGATGGCCAACAGATAAGGTATGAGCAACAAATGTGTTTGCTGAGGGCAGCTTTCCCAGGTAAGAGCTTTAAAGCAACCTCAGCTGGATTCTCCACACCTGTGCTCCTCTCTGTCTGAGAACCTGGGAGACTGTGGGCCCCAGTACAGGTCCTGCACAGGTGGCGCTTTCCTCCTCTGAGGTGCAATGGAGCCATCTGAGGAGCAACAGGAGCTGCCACTGCCTATTGCTAGTGGAGGCAGCAGGAAGCAAGTGGAGCCCCGTGCATCTGCCAGGGCCTCCTCACTCTCACAGATAGAAAGTTGGGAAAACCCATTTTGTGGCAATCCTGGAGCCATGATGAACTTTTAGGGAATAAATGAAATGCATAAAGAATTGATCACTCTCCTGAGGGTATTTCCCTTAAAATAGCCTGCTCCAATTTGAAGATGTATAAATTAGGGCCAGTATCTGAGGTAACCACTGTTAGCTTAAGGTTACCTTCTCCTATGTGTGTGGCAGTAGCTGTTCATTGCAGGCAACATGTTTAGTGTTTCTGTGTGAACTTAAGGCCAGGTTTCAGATCTTTTCAAAAGCTTGTGTATTTACAGGATACCAACTACATAAACTATGAAAGCCTAGACTCAGGACATCTCCCATCCACACAGTTGGCTCTCAACATTGAAACAGAGTTAGCCAACTCAAATTTGGGGGAGAATCCAAAAGATTTGAAAGGATTGTGTTTCTGGAGAACAAATTGATCAATTTCAGAATCTATACTATGAATATCAGAAAAGTGACTGGCTTGTTAGTACTTTCAACTGTATTTTATTTATATAGTCTTTGAAATCTCACACATGTCCATAATAGATTTTGATAGTATCCACTTCCCATTCTCCTCCTCAGACTTCTCCCAGACAGCATCCTCTGCTCTCCTCTCAGTTTCATAGCTCACTTCCTTTCCTTTTTATAGTTAGGATCTTTCTATCCATCGGGGCAGAGCAGACAGAATCTATAGCAATGTCCTAGGTCCACGAAAACAATTTTGGAAGTGTAAGTGCTTCTGTGGCCATGATGACTCGACTTGGATGGTCCCGGATTCCCAGAGGTCAACATCCACTCGGCAGTGTCAGAACACCTAACCTTTACCAACAAGTCTCTGGACACTTAGAGTTGGGACCGGGAGTCAAGAGCAGATGCCATGCGCAGAAATTTCCCAGGGCTGTGAATACTGGGGAAGCCTCAAGTTAACACAGGGCTCCGTTCTCCATTCTAGAATCTCATAGCTGATATATCTAGAGCTCTATTTTCTTTTTCTGAAGTATAACTCCCTGTTAAAGACCTGTCTTAGAGTTAAGCCTGCCAGACCTCATCTTCACCAACCACCAGCCTTGTGAGCCATATGCAAGACATAAAACCATCTCTAACCTTCGTCTTTCCCTAAAATAAAGGGAGGAGAATAGTAAATGGAGTTACTATTGGGAGAACTGATGGGCTCAGAAAGAGTTTAAGCTATATAATGTAATACCTAATGCATAGCAGTTGGTACTTTGACTATTGTTGTTTAATGGTTGCTTTGAAAGAGGGCAGTAGAGAATACACACAAAGGATGAACCACTTATTTTAATATCAATAGTATTATTTTCCTTGGTGTTGTGGTCAAATACCTAGAAAAAAACACTAGGGGAGAAGGGCTTATGTACAACTTGAGAAGCAACATAGTCCCAGCTTGGAGGGTAACATGTCCCAGCATGAATGTGAGGCGGCTGGTCACATGACATCCATATGACTGGAATGTGAGCGTTCAGTTCATGTCCCCTATTTCACTCACTCTGGGCTTCCAGCCTATAGAATGTTGGTACCCACACTCAGGTGGGGTTGGACCATCTCAGATACCTTCACAGAGGTGTGTAACTTCAGAGGTGTGTATCCTGGGTGATTCTAAAGCCAGTTCAGTTGGTAATCAAGAAGAACCATCATTGAACCTGGAGAGATGGGTCAGTGGCTAAGAGGACCTACAGCTCTGTCAGAGGGCCAGAGTTAGGTCACTAAGAAAGTCATCAGGTACCCTAACCATCTGTAATTCCAGCTCTAGGGGATCAAATACCCTCTGTGAGCATTTACACACTTGCTTATACACACACACACACACAAACACATACACACACACACCACACACAAATAAACACACACAAAATAAATTTTAAGATAAAAAATATCCACCATTCCAACTATCAATGACCCTGGTTGCTAAGTTACTGGAAATTCTTCAGTTGGCTGCCACTCACACGGTTCAAAGGCAGGGCTATTGACTGTCACATTTGTTGACTTAATCTAAATGTGTTGATAATGCTATATGCTTTTATCAAGATCAAGCTTCCACTTTAACATTAAAACATTGTCTTAGCCAACAAGAAACAAGAAAAAGAGCCATTTAACATGAGCTCTTGGCTTTTGTCCTTGGTAGAAAAAAAAATGTAAAGATATGTTTGAAATGCTCTAACACTCTTGCCCCAGTGAGATGTTAATAATCGTAGTGAAGAATGTGTTGTTTTGGAACTCACCCAGAAAACGACCCTGTTCATATTAGGCACATAATTCTATTTGCCATGTATTCTGCCAGGCTTTGGACCCTTTGTTATCAAACTTGCATCAAATCTCTTTGCAGACACCTTCCTGTGATATAATTAAAATCTCTTATGTGAGTTAAACTGTACCACCCCCACCCAAACAAACTAAACTCTGAACTCTGGGTACCTGTGAATATGACATTATTTGGGACTGGGGTCTTCACAGATCTGATTGAGCTAATTCTTCATCGCTGTGCTATGCAGTTATACTGACTCAGAGTGGGTCATAATACACCTGGAGGCCTCAGAACAGTAGAGACACAGACACACAGAGAGAACACGTGATCATGGAATCAGATTGCAGCGATTGTGTTTCCAAGCCAGAGCGAGAACCAAAACTGTCCAGTAAGTCCTGATAAACATGTGAGGCTTGTTTTTCTTCATCCGTTTTAGCAGTGCAACCCTGCTAGCGACACCTTTATCTCAGACGCTGAGCATGGAGCTGTGAGGAAATGCATTGCTCTTGTCTGAAGCCATGGGAGCACCCTAGGAAATGAGCATAATCCATGATGGGAAGAAATGAGGGATTTAGTTTTAAAATAATAATAAAGGACTGATAAATAAGGTGTTTAGGGAAATATTTGTCTATCCCATATGCACATATTTAAAGAATTATGCATATAAGGGCTATGCCACCTCAACCCACTGTTCCCATTTCTGGAATCACAGCTGTTCCCCCATTCTGGAAAGCTCTTGCCCTGGTGAAATGTTAATCCTTCTAGGGAGGGTTGTGTTGTTCTGGTCCCCACCCAGAAGACAGCCTTGCTCATAATAGGTACATAATTCTTTATGTCACGTTCTCTACAATGACCTCGGTTGTAGGAGGCACCTTTACTCTGTGTGCATGACATTAAGAAAGATTCTACTAAGTAGCTCTGACTAACAATTGGAGAGAGCCACTGCCCAGCCTTGGAGATGCTAAACTGAATAGAAAGAAGAACTTTAGAGATGGTAAGAAATCGCAAATGTTTGAATACAAATGATCTTACATAGGATGCTGGTCTATAAAAAAGTCTCCTGGCCCTTGTGCAGACCAACACAGAAGCTTCAGCACTGACCCCAGACAAGGTCCTAGGACTGTTAGGTCATCATGTGTACAGAGTAGGAGGATGAAGGGATGGGTCAGGCCAACATGTCTGTACCAGAGACACTTGTGACCATTTCCAAGGCTTATGACAGTGTCTTTGAACTTCAGAACCCCAGCAGAAGTTAAGGGTCATGTGATCCACTGTGTATTCCAACTTTTGGGCAGATTCACTTTCAAGGGAGAGCCTTGCTTTTTTCTCCTTTTGGAGGGAGGTGCTTTAATGCAGACAGTGAGAGACCGGAGGTTCCATTAACAGGTCAAAAGGTAATTAGTATCACAGCTAGGATCCAAACAAGCTTTCCAATTGACTCTAGTGATAAACTCAAGTCAAATTAGAGTTTGTACTTAAACAATCGCTAAACAGAATTAAACCATAGTGACATTCTGTGATGAATATTCTCACAGATTGCTGAAACTCTGGACCCTCCACCTAGAGACAACATATGTCCATTCTGAATCCCGGGATCTTTTTAGATGACTAAACTACTACTCAGTGTGTCAGAGGAGTGGGCTGGATTCCTTTGTGGGCATATTCTGAAGTGATTTGCTGTTGACTTAAAGCCTGGGAAAGAGTAAGCACTGATCAATAGTGAAATTGGCCTGGATCTTGGAGGCTTGATGAAGGTGGTTTTGAAGCCCATCACAGCACTTGATTCCTGCTATTTAGTGCCACAAGTTAATACCTCAGCAGTAGCCCAATGCCTACTGTCTATCAAATTGTTAGCTGAAATTTTTTAAAGTTTGTTGGCATCATCTCAGAATACAGTAACACCTTACAGTGTGCTTGTTGCAATTGACCAGCTGATTTGACACTATTAGCTTGGAGGCTGGGATAAACCAGATTCTGTGGGAGCCATCCGTGGCGCTGAGGAAGAAGCGGCACAGATGAGGCTCTGGCTAGTGGGCATGTTCACTGCTATAGATGCTGTCTGTCTCTCTGGATGCAGGCTTGCACCTGGTATTTCACATCTAACAAGATGAGACACCGTCCTTAGAATTCAGAAAGCAGTTGTTGATGTCGTGGGGACTCCGCAGGAGAAGACACTCCCAGAATGGGGACGGTATCAGTCCACAAGGTAGACATAGAACCACTTGACTACCCGAAATATGGAACTGATTTTTCACAATACTTTACCCAGGTTGTCAATGGAGCTGTGGCTTCTCAGGGTCATTTCCAACTGGAAGGAGAAAGACCAACAGATTTAATGTATCACAGAGTGGAGCTCTGACCCTGAGTGCATCCAACCTGTCCTCAGGGCGAGGACTTCCCCCCAATCAACCCACACACACATGGAAGCATTTAAGTAGAGGCAGAATGAACTGTTGCAATGGAGCACAATGCTTGGTTGTTTGGTACACTCTGGAGCAGTAAAACCATTGGCCTTAAAAGTCTCCCAGGTCTGCTCTGGTAACAGATCCTATTGCCTAACGGCTTCAGTTGTGGCAAAACTGACAAAGCTTCCTGAATCCTCTGGAAACGGTGGGGCTTGGGGTGTAAGTGTAGATGGTAAACACTCAGCATACAGCAAGCCTTTCTACTCAACACTGGTTCTCAATTTATATCCCTACTTGATTCTCTGCAGTTATGACTGGGTCTTCATTTGGGCCCCTGGTCCCTCTAAGTTCTTTCCTGCTTGTTACTTTCACAGGCCTGAAAGGGAGCTCAAAAGAGTAAGTGGGACAGGTGTTGGTGGTCCTGTGTCACATGTTAGAAAGCCTCTCACTTAGATCCAAAGAACCCCTGCAGTGTCACACCATGGAGACAGAATACAGTAAAACCACTAGACTCTTAACTGCTGCTCCAAATTTCTCCATGCCCCATTCATATTAATAAAAGCAACACTGAGACCCAAAGCTGGGGATCAAGCCTTGCTGAGCAAAATCCCCAACAATTTAAAAGTGCTTGGACTTGTGCTTGGCTCACAGTAGGTGCTTATTTGGGGGCAACGAGATGAATGATCCGAGTTGTTTGTCTCAATCATGATTTCGGAAGGAAAGCTGGAAGCCATGTGAAATGTAAGAGACAATGTGGTATGATGACAGAAAGCGCTGCCCTTGCGCAGCTGCCTGTGATCATTGAACAAGCACACGGAAAGTACACTCCATTCTAAATCAAAGGCAGGTGGGCTCCTGAGGCACAGGGTTGGCACTGCCTGAGGGTTGAGCTCTCCAGGTAGTTGGGTCTCACTTCCCACACCTTTTGCTAGGAGAAAACAGTTGGCCCTTAACACTGCGGATTCTTCAAGACCCTTGGAACATGTCTAAACACACTTTACATCCTTGATCTCTAGTCCCTGGCTTCAAACTCCACCGCAGTGCTTTATCTATATGAGATAATGAGGTTTAAGTATGGCAGGTTTTATCACCTCTACTTTAAGGCTAAGGAAAAAAATAGACAGAAAGTGAACCCACTGGGACATCTTCCCCTCTTTTTTTTTTAACAAGTCTATTTAAATAATTAAATAACCTACTCCACAGTCCCACTGTCCCAGTGTGAGGGATGACTTGGTAAAGGCTGTAAGCAATGCGCTGCCCTCGGGAAGAGAACATTCTAGAGAAGAAAGCCAAAGGGAAAGTGAGTCCACATCACACTACTGAGTTGGAACTCCGATGAATAGTGAAGGCAGAGAACGATGTTCCCGGGGAAATCTAATTGAGAGAACATAATCAGAAAGCTTATCTGAAATACTAGATGGGAAAACTATTAGAAAACAAAGACACAGAAGAAAGAGGGAGGGGGAGGAAGAAGAAGAGGAGGGAGAGGAGGAGGAGGAGGAGGAAGAGAAAGAAGAGGAGGAAGAGGAAGGAGGCAGTAGAAGCCTTCAGAGGAAAATCTAACTTTGTGAAAATGGCAAAGTATGCCTGGTGGAAGAAAGAGCTCATCAGGGCAGTCTGAAGAAACAGAGTGAATTCCAGGGGCTCCTCTAGGGGAATAAGTGAAAGCAAATGTGAGGGGAACAGAGAGGTAGAGAGGCTGGAACACATAGCTTGGTAGGTCTACCTTCTCCTGCAGAGCATAGCAGTGTGGGGCAGGGACTGGAGAGCAGAAGGATGGATGATAGAAAGGACTAAGCAGAGAAGCCGGCTGGCTAGTTGGGACCCTTTTCAGGTGGGATAAAGAAAGATGGTAGGTAGAATATTTCAACAGAGTCAGAAAGCTAGCTAAGACCAAAGCCAGCTGAATAAAAGGGCACATAATGGTAGTCTTACCACTCAGGCAGGAGAATTGCCAGTGCTAAGTCAACCTAGGCTACATAGCAAGCTCAAAGCCAGCCTAGACTAGATAACGAGACCTTGGGTTTAAAAAAATATCGAGGGCTGTGAATGTAGCTCAGTGGAAGAATAATTGCCTGGTGTGTCTGAGGCCCAGATTTCCATCCTTGGCACTGGAGGAGAAAAGGCCTGCAACCAGCACTAGAGCCTGCATCTTTTTTGAAACGAATCCATGCTCTGATGGTGCCTAGGATGAAGGGAGAACACTTGAGGGGAGTGTGCATAGAACATTGTATTCAAGCTTGGTTCTTAAAAGTTCCAATACCATGACTACTTGAATCACTGTAACAACACAGTAACTGTGTTTAATAGTATTCATGTCAATTGGTTTGAATCTGCAGCAATGTTTATATTTAACTTTTTCTTTATTTTGGTAAAAGCATAATTAATTTAGGATTTCTTCATGTTTATGCATATCACTCTTAATGGAAAATCTTTCAGAACCTCATTAGGATCCATTATGATTTTTATTCCCTCTCAAGAATCTATACATGTTCAAGTTTGAGCAATCCTGCTCTCAGTCACATGAAGTAGGGGTGGGCCTACTCTAGACTGCACGGCTAAGGGTTTGGGTGGAGTCAGTGGGAAGACAGAACACCATAGGAAGGAGTCACTTTCCTTTCTGGTACAACTCTTGGAAGATGTGAAATCTGCCAAAAGTGAGGATGTAAAGAATGGGTTTCCAGAATATTAATGTGATGCTAAGCCCTCCTCACAGCTGGGTATGTCTCTTAGCTCTTCAGACCAAAAGACAGGGCATTGTTCTTCAGATCTCAGCATCAGAAGCTCCTCCAAGTCCAACCAGCAAGTCCTTCCTCCCACACTAGGCCAAATGTAGATCCCGAGTCTCATTGTTAAAAAAGAATTTAGCATAGAGCCAAGCAACACGCTCCTAGGAAATATTATGTCTTTAACCTGAAACCTTGTGCTCAGCAGAGAGCTGCTCAAACTCTAGAGCCTGCCAGCATCTCAGGTCATAAGTTTTGTTCAAGACATATACTAACTCCTTAGGTAACTAGGAAAACAACAGCTATAATACCTTTAAAGAATGGTGCCCAGACAGCAGAGGAACAGTACAGAAGAGTGGGCCCAGAACACAAGAACAGATGAGGGCTGATGTCTTTATAATTTTAAGATAGAAGAGTTCATCCAAAATCCAAGAGATCACGAAATCCTGGTGCGTTAGCCCTTGGGAGGGGCAAGGCAATAGGATAGACTTCTCTTGCTTTGCTCTGAGAATTGCCACTGACCCCTGCCACTCGTCCATCCTAAGGCACACAGAGCACCTACCTTCCATGTTGCTGTTTAGTGAACATTAAATACCACTGCACACAGAGAAAAGCCAACATGTTTGATAATTCATTGGCAGCAGCAAAGCCGACCATCTCCGTGCAATGCAAATTGCTTTGGCTTCCACGTGGCTCCTGTCGCTTCAAGTGCTGATGGTAAATAGCCTTCCTCGGCACTGTTATCAAGTATTCATTCTAACAACATTAATTTACAATGTATTTTCCCTCTTTACATTGTGCTGCATGACTTATTCACAGAGCTGGCCCTTTAGTGACACAGAGACTCAGTCTATCATTGTCCTCGCCTAATATCATTCGGTTAATGGAAACTAGAGCAGAAAAGGATCGTGGCTGGGCTGTTTCTATGGGAATGACTGGTGCCAAAGGAAAGGCGTCTCCTAGAAAACCTTGCCTGTCTGTCTGGATTTGGAGGGAAGAGGCCATTAGAAGTATCTGAGTCAAATGAGTTTATGCATGGGAGGAGTTGCTGGCACTGATACACTGAACTGTCTACTGTAGTAGCACCTGTCAAACCCAGGCTCTCTTGGTGGAGCACACTTGACCACATCTCTTCCAAAGTGACCTTCCCATGAGGACCATGAAAGGCACATGGAGGGCTGACTTGAGTGTGAGACCTGGAGAATGATTTCTTGGGTTGTAACTTGTGTCTACCATTCCCTAGACAAGGTGACCTGGGACAGATGACTTCGCTTTTCTGTGACTTAATGGCACCATCCTTATTACTTCATAAGGTTTGTTGGCCAGGATGGGCTATAAGCATGTGACTTGCCTCAGCCAATGAGAGTGGAGGACTACGCCCCCGTGTTGGACCTTCTCTCCATGGCAGAGATTAAGGAAGTGTAGTATACGTTATGCTGGAACTTCTGACATCCTTGACAGATGTCAGCTGAGATCCTTGACAAAGAAGACAGGAAGCCAAGCTCTGAGCCAGCTATAATGTTGCAAAAATGAGCAGTAAATAATACTTTGTTGTTATACACGTAAAAATAAACTGATAGTAACTCAGCTGAAAGCTGTCTCTGAGCATCAGGTCTCATTCTCTATATTTTCCAGAAGAATTGGAAACTTGGAAAAATGTACCCACACCACAGAGCAGTGGTGTGCATATTGAAGACCAAAGTCTTCCAGTAGGCCAGAGGGAGGCTGGGAAGAAATATGAACTTACTAACTATGAGGAAGGCTTACTGAGCGGTCCAAAAAACCCCTTCCTATCTTGAATCAAAAATTGTGCATACCCAAGGAGCTGAAGGGGTCTGCAACCCTATAGGTGGAACGACAATATGAACTAAGCAGTACCCCCAGAGCTCGTATCTCTAGCTGCATATGTATCAGAAGATGGCCTAGTCAGCCATCACTGGGAAGAGAGGCCCCTTGGTATTGCAAGCTTTATATGCCCTAATACAGGGGAACGCCAGGGCCAAGAAGCAGGAGTGGGTGGGTAGGGGAGCAGGGCAGAGGGAGGGTATAGGGAACTTTCGGGATAGCATTTGAAATGTATATAAAGAAAATATCTAATAAAAAAGAATTGTGCATAAATTAAATTAAAAAACATATAAACTGTACTCATGGGGTCTATATTGTAGACTATCCTAATCTGTTAACCATGGTGGTTTCTACCTTCAATATTAATATTATTAAGTATCAATTATTATTATACTATAAAGATCATGTGACCTATGACTGAATCTAAGCAACTACATAATATATAAACAGTACATGTAAATCAGGGGCTGCAGAGTGCCCTCATGCTTGCTTTATCCCCTTATCCTGCCTCTTGGTAGGTAATTTCCCTGACTGTTTAACATTTTTGTGACCGGAAAACCTTTTCTGTTGACCTGACCCCAAACTGTTAAGCAGCCCGTAGAAGCTATCTACCTCTTTCTTTTTGCTGGTATCTCCAGCCATGGATGAAATGCACACAACAGTGGGCATTATTATTTCTACTACAAATACAGATGGAGAACACTCCAAATGGACAGTAGTGATATTGAGTGTGAAGGCAGCAAAGAGAGTAAGAATTGTTCCTGTATTTTGAGAGAGAATTTAGCAACATGTAGTCAGATGCTAAACATGATCTGGCAGGCATTCTCTAGCACTCTGCAGAGAAATCAGAACCCTAGAAAGTAAAGATACATATTCAAGAGTACTCATTACAGCATATGAAATTGAACCAATCTATAATGCACTTCCATGGGGAATTGGTTAAATATAATTTCTACTTCAATTTGATGGAATATTGCATTACAAGATAAAGTTGTATTATATGACCCACTTTTCCTTTTGCTCATTTTATTCCATGTGGGCTTGACCCCATGGGATGGGGCTGCTCATAACTCCTCTCAGTTAGTCATCTCTAGAAATAACCTCACAAACATTCCCACAGGTGTGCTGGACCAGTCTCCTAGGTGATTCTAAATCCAGCAATACTTTGTCTTGTTCTTTAGTGTGTATTCCCAAAGCCCAAGCTAGCATCTGGTATAGAGCTGGTGATCGTTGAGTAATTGTTGGAGACAGTAATAAATACATGCTAAACAAAATATTTTCATGATAGAGAACAACATTCTTGTCATTTTAAATAGCATTTGATTTTTTGCTTTAATATGTGTACATATATGAATAAATGGAAATTATTTATCTGAATAGATAACAAATGAATATATTGACACATCAATGATAGGTTGATTAGATGGATAGATGATTGATGGGTAGAGAGATAAAGATGGATAGATAGATGAGAGAGAGAGAGAGAGAGAGATTTATCTACACAGTAATGTCTTTGCCCTTAACTGGGCAGCATGTGGCTAATGGAGTTTTTTTTTTTTATCTTACTTTACATAATCGTTTAATTGTTAACATTATAGATTATTTTTCTCTTTCTTTTTGTTATTTTTCTTGAACATATCAAAAACTTCAAAATAATGTAATAAATAATAATTGTTTGACCCAATGGTCCTAAGAAGGCATATTAGTAAATAAGACTTACCATCAAAATCTCACCCACTAACTTTCTTTGCCCTCAAAGAAAGATTTTCTTTCTGTATCTCACCCCTAACCAGCCAAACATACCAACAGATGTTTGTGGGGTGGAAGAAGACAGTCTACAGAGTGCTTCCAGGGCTCAGCTCAGCAGGTAAATGTGGCCTTTATTGTTTTCAAAGCCTATTAAGCTCTGGAGAAATTAGTCCATAAGGGGAAGAGAAATTTAAAAAACATCCTCTAAACAATTGCCATTTTGGTGAAATTCTAAATGTATCATGGAAATTATGGCTCCCAAAAATTATAACAAGTTATATAGAGTATTGTGTAAAGCCCAGCCCAAAACAAACTGTGAGACTATGAGAAAGTTATTAGAATTCTAAACTCCATTCCTTCATCTGTAAAAGGACAGTATCGTACCAGCAGGTATCCAATAGTGCCTACCATATACTAAGTTTCAACACTTAGTACAACCAAGATCTGATGTCTCACTTACACAAAATTCAGTATTGATGTTCCCAGTTGGTTATGTGTACCAGTTGGCTTTCAATGAAGCAGTGTGTCTTAACATGAGGCCCATACTTAGATGAACCTACATCAAAGGCTTAATGTGAGTGTTTTTGGGGTTATGACATCAGACTGACTGACGCTTGACTTCATTTAAGGGAGAAATGTTTGTTTTGACTCATGGTTTCAGAAGACTGCCTCTATAGCTACTCCTCCCATGCCCCATCACCTGTACCTAACAGCACAGCATCATGGTGGTGGCTAAGCAACTTCCTGGTGAACAGGAAATAGGAAACAGGAAACAGGAAACCAAAGCCAGTGCTCAAGATGGCTTTTTCCTTTTTCTCCATTTTCCCCATTGAGATTTGACCCTATAGGATAATGTTAACAACATCTCCCCTTCAGTTATCCATCTCTGTGGTTATCCTCACAGACACACTCAGAGCTGTGCTTCATCAGTCTCCTAGATGATTCTAAATCCAACCAAGTTGACAGTGAAGATTAACCATCACAGAGAGTTAAGCAGAAGAGAAGGAAGAATTAATACAAGGATGCTTTGTTAAGTTTTCTGCTACTTCCTTGTGGGCATGGGATCCCACAGACTTAGAGAACTTAGGAAATGAGTCTCATGACTAAGTGTCTTATAGCATCATGGCAAGGCATTTATCCACCGGCTAGAATCCTCATGAATCCAAAGTCTATTCCCATTGGGACTTTCACACTCTACCACACCAGAGTTATCTACTTATGTACAGAAGAATTGTTTGGTTGAACTTTGTGGAGAGCTGGTAACCACAACAGAAGCTGGAATCATGTACACATGAGACCTTAAGGGTCTAAAGGGATGCATTTAAGCTACTTCATCCATAAATGAACTTCAACATCTTCATACATGGTTACTGCACCATAAGACGGAAAGATTAAAAGAAGCTGCAGGGCCTGGAAGCAGCATATGTCACCATACCCACATTCCAGTGAGTAGATTTGGTCATATACTTCATCATCCTCCCATTAAAGATGATATAAAATATAATATAATATTCCTGTGAACCCAGGGGAGAAAAGCAATGGCTGGGTGAACACAAAGCCTTGGTCCTTCCAGTGGAGACACTGGTTCTTCTGGAACGCTGAGGTCAGAAACATTCAGGAACCAAGTGTTCTAGGCACATTGTTAATAACAGGCCAATGATAGCACAATTTATCATCTGCAGCGTGGAAACAAAAGAAGCTTAAAGGCTCTCCTCTGTGAGGAAGTAAAGACCTTGTCTGGCAAAGATCTGACAGGTAAGTTGAGGGGTTGGTGTGGAATATGTTCAAACCACCAGTTTATGGTTGTATTCCCTCTTGTGTGAAATTCACAAAATGGACCAAAGTTTGTACATAGGAAATCATCTTTATTTCTACAGAATCAAGTCACCTTTGCTAACTCATGTATATACCACATTCATACTGATTGCCTCTAACGTCAAGGGATCAATTCCTAATCAGGCAAAACAGCTTCCCCAGGGGTTCAGGAGAAAGGGCCATGCCTGGCTCCTATGCCTGGATTTTCTTATCTTGCCACTAAACAAAGGCAAGGTGATCTTTGTGTCTTGGTGGAGAAACAGGTTAAGTGTTTGATATCTGGTATTTACATCCATGATAGGTACTGTCAGGGATTAGTTTGGCCAAATTGGTAAGGCCTTGTTTCTGGATGTACCTATGAGGGTATTTCCGAAAGAGACAGGCCTTTAAATGAATAGATAAAGATCTGACCACGTTGGATGTAGAATTTCATGCTCAAAAACTTTAAAACTCACATGTCTTACTTACAAAGAGCAAGAAGGCATGAAGAGAAGCATGGTCTCTGGGAGGGGTAGTCAGCTATTAGAAGCTTTGCAACTGAAGTGTCCTATCTTAGAAGCCATTTAACACTTGGGGCTTCAGGTTCCATAGCTGTTAACTGTTGACAAGTAGCACCATTTTGCTTATAGGACTTTTCTAAGGATAGACTGAACATGCAAAATAGTGTGGCCCATTGACCGAGAGTAAGGACCTTCCAGCCAGGTTCAAATCTTGTCCACACAACTGACTAATCGTGTGGTTAGTAGCTACAAAAGTGCTCCCATGACTCAGTCTCCCCGTATATAGTACAGAAGTGGTGTCAGAACCTATTTCACAGGGTTGCTGAGCTAAGAAATGATTAACATTTGCTAGCCTCTAAGACTAAGTGTTGCATGTATATGTATATATATATATATATATATATATATACATATATATATATACACATGTGTTTTTGTATGTATGTATGTATGTATGTATGTATGTATGTTAAATAATGGAAGTGTCTGATGGATGGGGCGGGGCTCATGGCTGTAATCTCAGCATTTGGGAAACAGTAGCAGAAGGTTCAGCAATGAGTCTGAGGCCAGTCAGGGTTACATAGTCAATGGATGCTAACCTGGTCTACTGAGTAAGATCCACCCCTGTCCTATGCAAAGCAAAGAAGAAAGTGCTTGTTGTCTAGGAGGCTTCCACCTCAAACAAAACCTCAGTAACCATCAGGTGGTTGCCTATTGTTCTCCAGCACCTAAAGATAGGCCTTCTTTTGAAAGGGTATCATCAAAACTGATGTTTCAAGCAGGAAATTAAACAAAATGCTTGGGTCATTCTTGCAACAAGATGGGTGCCATGATCCCCATACTGCCAAGCTGCTTCCCAAGAAAAAACACAATATCTGAGCATAGGTTGTTGAACTTTCCCTAGAAAAAGTAAGGTAACAACGATAAGCTTTATGGGTCAGGCAATTCCTTATGCACATGCTTAATTCCACCATCTTAGCCCATACATGGGTGTGGACAGAACTTCAGTAAGGCCAACTGAATGAATGAATGAATTAATTAATTAACATGAATCCATTACTTCCATAGAGCCTTACTCCTGGATATTATGACTTGACTTTCATACTTCATAAATTGTGACATATTCCCTTGCTTTTCCCAATTTTTTTTTTAAAAAGAAAGGCACCTTTAAAAATGTGAAAATCACTCCAAGCGTATAGGCTATACAGAAAGAAATAATGGAATGGACTTGGCCTAGGGGTCATCGTTGGTCAACCTCTATACATTAATATTTGACACATGCCTACCATAGAGTAGGGGCTCAGCAGTGGTTCTTGGTTGATTTCTTTGGTGATGACATTAGCTAGAGTGCACCAGGCAGTGACTTTTCCACCCTGCAGTGTAGGGCACACAAGGCACACAAAGCACACAAAGCCACCCCATCTGAAACTGTGCTTTTTCCTCCTGTCCTTCAAACAGCTTATCTTGACCTAAGTTGGGACCAAGAGTTGGGGTGAGGGTAAAGGAACAGACTTGAATAAAGTTGATGCCTTCAATGTCTTCCTAAACACTAGTGGCTGGGACCCAAAACTGCCATGTAGGAAAGGACTTAATAAACAGAGAACCTATAAGCCAGTTCAGAATCTGATTTTGCTATAAAAGCATGATTTCAGCGGCTCTATAGCTGTCCCTAACCTTTTAACACTGTCTCCTGTGAGTCAAGAGATTCTGATCTTGTAACTAAATTGACTCCACAACAGGTTTGACATTCTCCTGATATGTCTGCCATTGGGCCCAGCCCCCTCCTTAACACTTCCCATCAAATCTCTTTCTATATAGGTATAGAGACAGACAGATACATACATACATACATACATACATACATACATACATACATAAATGGATCACACACATTCCATATCATTTCTCCATATTGAAATATAGGTATTTTTAATTATTCTAATGTATGTCACAATCAGGTCCCTTTCACCCCACACCTAGCATTTGTTTTTTGGTGGGGGGGGGGTTGTGGGTTTTTTGGTTTTTGTTTTGTTCTTTTGTTTGTTTTTGGCAGGAGACATCTTCTCTTTAATCCTAATGCTAATATTTGAAGAAATGACCACAGATTTTAATCAGTCATTTGAATCATGCCAGAGTTTGAGTGTGTTCTCAGGACAGTCAATCGTAACATGGTAATCAGGACACTTCTTTTTATTTTCTTCTGGTCATGGTTTTACATTTTTCTTCCTGGAAACAGCACTGTTATAGACTCTTGGTCATGATCTCAGACTAAAGGGCCAGGAGTCTCTTGGCTGGAGTTAAAAGCAGGGGCTCTGCAGTGCACGCCTTTCTGGATGGCAGGACATTGTCCAGATCCTACAGAGTCAAGGAAGAGCCACCGTGTTCTGAGGCCAGAATCCCCTCTGGGCATGTGCCTGCCTACACAGCAGTGCTCAAGCGTGAGGAACACAGCCCCAGGGGTTGGGTTGATGAAACGGGATTGTATCTGTCACCTAGAGCTGAGGACAAAATATGACCAAGAGAAACACCCTCTTCCAGCAGAAACAGACAGTGGGGGTGGTGGAAGGACTAGAGAGGAGAAAGAATAGAAGAAGAAGCAATGACCAGATTTCTGAGGAGCCAAAAGAAGCTGTGGTTTGGGAGACTCTAGGTTCTGGTCCTTTAGAAGATGGACACGCTTAGAAAACAGTCCCCAATACAATCTGGAAAAGAGAGCTGTCACAGCAGACTTGGGCAAATAAGTAAATCCTCTTACTAATCTAAAAGTCCTGTGCTTCACAAACAGGTGTGTGGGAGAAGAAAAGAAAGACAGAGGGATAGAGAAGGAGAAAGAAAGGAGGGGGTGGGGGTGCTTCTTACATGCTACTCTTTGAGACTAGAGATTATTCTGGAGTTCTGCTTAAGAGTATTGGTGTCCTAGAACTCCAAGAGCATCTTGTGGACACAAGACTGAGATGAAGAGTCTCAGGGTAAGTGGACAGCTAGCTTGAGTAGCAAACAAAGGTGCTACACTCTGGGGGGACATTTCCTTCTAACTGTCTCATGGCTGTCTGTGGGGGGGAGGGAGGATTCCTAGGCATGACAGCATATGCTCTGCATGTATTCTCAACTTCACTGAGGAAGGAAATATAATAAAATCTTTTTTTAAAAAAAGGAAAGGAAAGAAGAGAAAAGAAAAGGAGAGAAAAGAAAGAGGAACTGAAATTCAATTCATTAACCACAATCTTCCTCCCAACTAATATTGCGGTTGATAAAGACCTAGCAAAGAGCATGAGAGAGATTTGCTTATTGAAGTAGTGTGGTCTTACACATTATCAGAAGGCTTCAATAATAACGATGTTAAAACATAGTACATTACACATGTAGCCTTGTGAAGCTCATCATGACTCTAGCTGACCATCGTTTGATAGGTGTGAATACTGGGACTCAGAGAGGGCAGATGGCTTGCTCAGACTCACAGTCAGTCCAGAATGGAAAGGAGTGGCGTTTGAATCCTGGGCAGTCTCTCCAACAGCAGAGTTCTTGTGCTCAACTCCCAAGCTATGCCATCTTTAATGCAATGATATATATGTGCTTCACAGGGATAAACTAAGTAAAATATAGGTCACCTCAATAGGATCTAGCGATGAGGATAATCTATAAATGAATAAAATGAAACAACTGCTCCTATGAATCCTATGAATACACAGCAGATCAAGCCTCAATCTGTGTGTGCTGAGTTAGGTCACTTCTGTGAACCATTCTACAGGGAGGTGAATGTACACATATGTATCAGGGTGCATGTAAGGACATGTTAGCCTCAAGGAATACTTCCTGTAATAGAGCTGTATATGGCCCAAGCTTTCAGAGGTAAACAGACCACAGTGTGGACTGGTGATCTGGACTGTCTCTAGAACAGAAGAACAGAATGTTCTGCAGTACAAAGTCACAAACACCAGGTACTGGTTCAGGGACCAGAAGTAGTTCTAAATGCCTGGGGCATATGGGAACATAAAGTACCAGTTAAGGAGTGAGGACAGATGAGAATACATATATAGGCGGATGTCTGGGTTTACTACCAGACTTTGGGTTATCGGGTAGAGAGCTTCTGAAAGCATCCATGTATCTAATCCATGTCTCTGGAGCAGAATAATACGCCTGATGAAAAACAGACTTATGGAAATCAGACAAAATAGACTGGTGTGTACAGTAGAAATATATAGAAATATATAGAAACCTTGACGTGGCCAAAGTTTGAGTTCATGCAGGTTCATAAATCTGTCTGTGGTTGGTCATGGGCAGATCGATAATGCTTTTCTCATTTTTTGTTTGTTTGTTTCTATGACCTAGCTTTTCCTAAAACAGTCATTCAGAAATTACCTATAGAATGGGTGCTCAGGAAGGTAAATACTGTCTGTCTGTCTGTGTGTCTGTCCGTCTGTCTGTCTGTTTTGAGAGATGGGATGGATGTATATGTGTCCCCAGTCTCCTATTTCAAGAACTTCCTTTCTGCCTACAAGGAATGGAGCACACTAGCAGGCATATTCTCTACTATCTGTATATCACAGACAAACCTGACAGGACCAAGGAGACCACTTGGTCTAAGATAAATAGATTCTCTGACAGAACAGAAGTGGGAAATTTGCAGATAAATGTAACTAACCCTCACCCTGTATCAAAGACGCTTCTTTTTTTGGGCAGATTGATACTATTACAGAAATCCACGACTGCTCAAAATACTGACCATGGAGTGCCCAGCCTCAACTGATGCATCTACAACAGAACCCAGATACCTAAGTCTTAGGGAACATCAAGAAAGAGGGGGAAGAAAGATAATAAGAACCAGGAGGCCAGGACATCTGCTGCGAAATAGTGTCTTCTATTTATGACAGGGAAGCTGCCCCCGTGTAATCTCAATAATATGGTAGCATTAAAAATACCCACACAATAGCAACACTAGTTGGCATATCAGCACTAATGAAGAAATCTCTCCAAGATGAAGAATCGTCTCTCTGGGTTCTATGAGATTTTTGCATCTTTTTGTAAACTCATTTTTTCCCTTGATTTTTTTTTTGTGTTTAAGTCATTGAAGTTCACATTTAAAAAAAAAAACAAAAACAAAAACCACAAAACAGTATTAGAGCCTACCCAGAAGGCCAGTGACCACTAAGAGTGTGAAGACCAAGAGACTGGACAAAACGTATCAGGTATTATCATTAAGCCATATCCCTAAATCGGAACACCCGGAAGGCCCTCCATTTGGGGGGCATTTTCTCTAATAAAGTGGGCCAGCTGCCTAGACCAATGCTGCTTTGATTGAACCAGTGCTGAAATCATGGCTAAAGTGTTGTGGCTAAAGATTCAGTGTAATCACGACAGAGAGCCCTCTGATAGATGCTTGTCCTCCTCCTTTCAGAAGCTTTGTTAAGCCCTTGTCCCACGCGGATCCCTTCTTTCTTGGCCTGCAATGAACTTCACGTTTGTGTTCATGGCAGCAGAGCAGCCATTCCACAGCTATCACTGGGCTTGTGCCACCATCTTCATCTGTAAGCAGGGTCACCTGGGAAAGGGACTCCATCTTGCACTGAATCACAAAGCTTCTATCAGTGAATATCTTTTAGATTTTGTCTGTCTGTCCATCTGTCTGTCTCTCTAGCTACCTAGTGCCCAAAGTAACAGTTTCCTTATGACTTTCCCACGTGGTAGCTTTTGGTTGACAGTCCTCCTCCTTACCTTTACCTCTCAGACCCCCAGCCCTCCCTAAAACCCTCACCCCCAATATTCCCATTCTAGTTTGATACCACATGAGTATCTTTCAAATGCCTTTAACTCATGGGTAGAATCCTCACCTTTGTTACTGAAGCTTCCCCCCAAAATGGTGTCAACAAGGGAAAAGAGACAGAATCCCCTCAACCACAGTATAGAACCCATAATTTCTTCTGAACAAACTGTCACTCTTGATGGTGTTTTTCGTTCCAGATTGGTCCATACTATATGTCAACGAACTCAATGAGATGGAGATTCTGATCTCCCAGGGGGAAAAAAAAATGAAGGGATTGGCATGCTGTTTGCTTCCCTCCTCTCCTCCCCTCTCCCCTCTCCCCTCTCCCCTCTCCCCTCTCCCCTCTCCCCTCTCCCCTCTCCCCTCTCCCCTCTCCCCTCTCCCCTCTCCCCTCTCCCCTCTCCCCTCTCCCCTCTCCCCTCTCCCCTCTCCCCTCTCCCCTCTCCCCTCTCCCCTCTCCCCTCTCCTCTCCTCTTCTTTCTTTGCTTCTTTCTTTCTCTTTTTCTTCCTTTTTAAAGATGAGTTCTTAGTATGCAACCCAGGCTACCCACAAGCTCAGGATCTTCTTGCCTCTGTCCCAAGTGCTGCTGGCATTGCAGACATGCACCAACATGTTTGCCTGCCCTCTCTGGTCAACCTCTGCCTAAGGTGCTTGAAGACAAGCATCTGAGCTGCCCTGAGCCCCAGGGCCAGTATAAAGACCTTTAACCAGATTCTTCCTGGCCAACAGTGAACTATGGGGGGGGGGGGAGGGCACTTCTGTCCCCAGGGAAACCATTGCCTTCTTTAGAATACAAGAGAAAGTTTTTTTATGGAGAAATATAAAAACTGGGAAGGTTGGCCAATTGATTTCCTAACCAAATGGACTCCCATCAAGGTCTTAGTGGTCCCTCACTGTCACCTCTCCACTGACAGAGGACACTTACAGGAAGAAACTCTATAACCTCTGGCTTATGAAATGGTGCTTCTAATTAATTAGCATAGTCTGTTCCTGAAAGAAGGACGTAGAGGGTGGGAGTGACGGTCATGTCATGGTTTTTACTGAAACACCCCATCCAGAATATGCTCTGAGAATCTTCCATAACAAATCCTTCCGATCAAGCTTTTAGAAAATTGCAATGGAATGCAGCCCCAGCTCCTGAGTCCTCAGGGAAAGAGTCGTCAGAACCTTATCATTCCTGGGGCTTGCTCTGTACGTGTACAGGAGTACTTCTGGAAGCCGAGACCTGAGAGGGACACTCCCAGGCAAGAAGAATGATAGGCTCCATATTCAATAACTGTATTTGTTGGCTGCCTGATATATGCTCGGCTCCTTCGCAGCCACCATGGGAACATGGAATAAATATAAAACCAGAAAAATGGTCTTTTTTTAATGCTTTATAGACATTCCAGAACTTTCAGTTTAAGAGATAATTTCTTTTAATGCTAACAAGAACTGTCTTAGGAGACAAGCAATATGAGTAACAGGCCCATTTGTCAAGTAGGGAAATAGAGGCTCAAAATGGCACTTGCCATCATCTGAGGAAATGATGGAGGAGGGACTAGACTCCTAGTGTGATTATGCTTAGCACATTGGTCCTTTCATCCCCTGAGCCTCCACTTAATAATATACAGTGGGGGGAGGGGGAGTCGGGGAAGCGTACATTGGCAGAAACAAGTCAAGGTTACAATCCTTGAAGCTCTATCCCACAATCCAATAAATTACAGGAGTGGCTTAAGGAGGAAAAAGCAGTGTGAACCAGAGGCTCAGAGTAGGCTTCACAGAGCGCAAGCTCCTGAGGGTGGACCACGAGGCATGAAGATGGCAGTCCAGTGACGGGAATGGAAGCCAAGATGAGATGCTTCTGAAGGAGCATGGAAGCTACCCAGAGAGCAAGACACACAAGAAGGAAACAGAACAATGCTAAAGCCCAGTCAATAGAAACCCTCAGAAGCCAGACAACTTCCAGCACGTTGCCCCCTGACATGGTGGTGGTGGTGGTGAGGGGGAAACCCTGCCATCCCTGTGTGAAGTTCCTCAGCAATGCAGATGGTTGGTGCTCCTGAGAGAAGGGCAAGTGGAGGCTAGAAAACAATGTGACCTTTGGTGCTGGAAAGAAAATTTGAAGGTGGGTCTTATCCAAGTCTGTGAAACTCCACACTGGCTTCTATCATGTGTGTGGCTCTCCTAGCCACAA
The DNA here is from genome assembly GCF_978045245.1 of Mus caroli. NCBI lineage: Eukaryota > Metazoa > Chordata > Mammalia > Rodentia > Muridae > Mus > Mus caroli. The sequence goes on along the minus strand of NW_028227265.1, from coordinate 39,103,027 downwards.
ACATTGTTGAGCCAGAATAAAATTTGAGTAATTAGAGGAATGAAGGGGTCAGGCCTTGGAGCCTCTAGCTCTTCCAGAACAAATCATCCATTGAACCAGATAATCTGTTCCTGAGGTAGCAGGGTGAGGCCACCTATTCGTAGCTGCCCAGCTGCCTAGAGGCCATCACTAGCCTTAGAACAGTGAAGAAAAGTCAAGGTCAGAAAAGGGGGAAATGTTTTCCTGCCTCCCCGACCTGACCCACTTCTTCACCATCCACCTGCTTCATCCACCCCCGGCCCAGTACCAGCTGCCAGCTTCCAACCAAGACTCTCCCTCAAACTGCCAGGAGATGGCTATCCAAACTGTCACCCTGTGATCAGATGAGGAGTCATGTAACTGACAGCACCTGAGAGAGCTCTCATTTGGATTAAATCAAAGTCTTTAAATATTTATAAAGTTCTGGTATCTAAAATAGCTAGTGTCTGCCCTCTGCCTAGGCTGTTGAAATAGAGGCCTAGTGGATTGTAAATGGAACACACATCCGAACAGTCATATATTTTGTTTGTAAGAGTGTGCCATAGCATGAGAGAGTGTGGTATGTGTGAGTGTGTGTCTGTTGAAAAAAACCCACTGCATTATGTTAAATATCCCAAGGGCTCAGTATAGAACATGACTGGAATGGATACAGACCGTGAATAACTTTTTTCTATCTCATTAGATGGTCTCAGTTTTGAAATCTGTTCTGAGTGTGGTAAAGTGTGCAGCAGAGCTGTAGATTAACGCACTGAATACATTCTGCAGTTCTTGATGTGTTTCATAAAAGGTCCATTTCAAAAGTGTGCTGTATTATAGGTGAACACTCTCAGTAAATAATCTTGTTACAGAAACCTAAGCAATTTTTACAAGGCGTATTTCTGGCTGACTGAACAATTTATTCTCCAGATGTCACATTGTATTTTTCCAATATAAAATGAAACAGCTTTTTTTTTTTTTCCCTTTTAAGGCCGACTGTGTTGCTTTGTCTGAGTCTAGAACAAAGGATCTCCCCTTAAGGAGGCTGATGCCATGTTAAAGCCCATCCCTTTAAAATATACACCTCACCTGGGAGGGGTCAGCAGCACCATCGCTTCCCCATTCTGGGACAGTACTTGACAATCAAGTAGGATGACCCCCTGGGTCGTGTGGTCTAAGAAAACTGACTGGTTTCTTTAAAAAGCAAAAGAGGACAAGAGGAGAAGCCGAGAGACTGAGCAGCAGCCTTGAGGGGAAAGAAGGGAGGAATGGCAGGTGAGGAGGGTAGGAAGAGAAGGGAAGGGGAGAATGGGAAGGCATCGTAGGCTTGGGAGGGAGAGGAGAGGAGGGCGGAGGTAGGAGGGCAAATGGAACAGAGAAGAGAAAGGCAGACAGATGCTGGACTGGAGATGGTTGGGAGAGCCCACAGAATGCCCTTAAATTCTGCTTTGCTTTGTTTGGGGGCCCAAGGTGTAGCTTAGTGATAGAATACTTGCCTGGCATGCTAGAAATTCGAAGTGCAATGCCTAACACCACAGGAGAAAAAAAAGGAGTTCTCAGGAAAATGGACACACTCTTGTATTCATCACAGTTCAGTGTACCAAAGGCTCTAGGAGCTTTGGTGATAGCAAACATGCCCAACTTATCTAACCAAGTGCTCTTCAGCTTATCTAACCAACTGTTCTTCAACTTACTTGAATTCTAAATGTCTCTGGTTTTGTTTATGGTTTTCACAAAGGGTCTATAGTTGGTGCACGTTCTCCTAACAGTCTTGTTATTTCTAGAAGGTGGGACCTATCATTCATAAAATCATCATAAAATCAATCATTTTAACCAAATTGCCCCCAGTGCAGTGCTTCCATGATGTAATGTTCACCCAGGAAAGTATCTGAGAAAGCTATTTCCCAACATGGTCTCTCATGCTGACAAAGACACAGCAGTCAGCTTTGGCTAGATGAAGCCACAGTAACAAGTCGTCCAAACACTTGTGTTTCTGAAAGTTGATTTCTCACCTATGTTGTATATCTCAGCAGCAAAGCCAAAACATTATACTTCGTCCCCTCACATCACAGGTATAGGTCTCACAGGAAACACGGCCCTGTTAGTGAACCGTGAGTTTTTAATAACATATATAAAATATATTTTAATGACATACACCCCACTTTCCCACTCCAACCTCCTTCAGCATCCATCAATATAACTCCTTCTCAGATTCATAGCAAGTTTTTCTTTAATAACCCACTGAGTACAATAAGTGGTGTCCACGCACATATGAGGGTCGTCCACTGGAGCATGGGTAGGTAACCTATGGATGGTTACACCCCACACACAGACATGTTACTCTCCTTTCCTTTGCAGCCATAACTGCCAATAGTTCTCAGCTACAGGCGGGACCTCCAGAGCCCCTCCCACATCCATGGTGGACTTTTGAGTGGCTCCATTGTGTACAGATAACCACAGCCCTGTTTACGCATGGTTGCAAGGGCTATGTTGCTTACAAAAGACAGTGGTTCTCACCATTTTTTTCCATCTGCCAGCCTGTCTGTTCTTCCTGACACATTTTTTTCCTGTTGTTCTCTGAGTCTTGGGGAGGGAAGGAACTCTATGCAGAAGTCCCACTTGGAGATGAACATTCATGGTTACATTTTCTCAGCGCTGTGACCAGTTCTGAGTCTTTTCATTCAAAACGCCACTGCATGAAGAAGCCTCTCTGACTAATGTTGGGAGCAACCTAAGTCTATGGCTTTAAACGTGAGTGCTGAGAGGACAGTTTGGCACTGGGACCATTTAGCAAAACAATAATGGTATGGTAGATGGTCCTATGGTCTCCCAAGTTATAGGCTTTTTATCAGGTTTAGAGCACCAGGCATGAAGTCTCTCCTGTGGAGCAGGTCTTATATCCAATTAGGAACCAATTGGTTACCCTATGCCCATCATGGTACTCATAGTTTTCCTATTACTAATATTGTACCATTCTCTTTCCCTTAAAGCAATGGTTCTCTTATAAAGCAATGGTCTCTCTCTCCCTACCAATAGTTCTTTTCTAAATTCTTGGCTTCAACAGGCATTCCATGTTAAACACCCAGAGTTAAGGACTCAAGGTTGGGATCCACACACAAGAAAGAATGTTGGGGACTTTTCAAGCATCTGCCCATGGGTTTCAAAGATCACAGCACACAGGTTTACATTAAGCATGTCACATGACCAAGTCTAGGAATTAGATCAAATTTTAACAAAACCAGGTCCCGGGATGAAAGATGTTCCCAGATGACAACCATCTCCCTAGGGTTCCATACTCAAGCTGTGTTCCATAGTAGACAGGTTTGCTACTGCAGAAGGAGCAGGGCTCTTGCACTGGCCGTTCTCTGCTGAGAAGATGCCCCTGCCTATCCCTCCCTCCCTCCCACCCCTGCCCTGTCTCCTTCTCCTGACTTACTTCAGACACCTGCTCAAACATTGTCTTGGCAAAGAAGTCAATGTGACCACTTGTTGACCTCTGTCACTAAGCTCTGTTTTCCTTTAATCCTCTCATGACCATCTGGATTGATCAGTGGTAGCAGCAAACACTTAGTACATGGTGAAGAATAGTGACTGAGGGACTGAGTGACCAAGAGGATTCAGACCAGTGACCCCAGCACCCAGAAAACAGGAACACACTGGAAAACCAGCCTTTTTCTCATGCTGAAAAAAAAAAGTGGAAAGAAAATAACAGTTAAAAACAAATTCTGTGTGGTGATTTCAAAAATAAGAACAACACAGAAGCTGTGAAATCAGGCTAGTCACACACACACACACAAAAAAACACTAAAATTAGGCGCCTTCTCAGAGGAGTGAGCAATAGAACGGACAGTGAAGGGAAATACCGACTAACTGAAGATAAGATGAAGGCAGGGGTACTTGGGAGAACTACTGTCATGTAAGCATTAGCAGAGGGGGGATGAGAACGAGCCGAGTGGTAAAGTGAAAGAAAAGATTCCTCACACAGCCCAAGTGTGCAAGCCAGAGGGAGCACTGAACAACCAAGCAAATGAAAACAAGGGTTTTGGAAACTTGGCTTGGGCTGGGGTGTGGATCAGTGGTGGAGCTCTTGGCTTGCATGTGCAGGCCCTGGATCCCATGCACAGGACTGTGATGGGAAGGCAGAGGGGAAGTCAAACCAATCTCCACTTGAGGACTCAATGTAAAACTTGTCCATGTTTACTGTAGACTCAATATCCCCAACCTCAGGCAAGGGGGTTCTGAGGAAATGGGGGTCTAAAGAGCTTAAGTGAGCAGCCTAAGATCATATCAAAGCCATTGAGCTCCAAGTCAAGTCTTTCTAGCTCAGAGGCCCAACTCCCAAGAGTCCCTCCTCTGCCTCCTGGTACACAGGAAGGGATATCAGACACTGCCAGCCTTGTATGCCTCTGGGCAGAAATCTCAGAGACCTTCCAGCTGTTTTTCACTGCTCTCTCTCCTCTCTCCTACCCACAGTATCTCCAGCACTGCTGCCTTGATAGGCAAGGTTAGGAGGCCAGGGCTTGTTCCCAGAACAGTCATGTCTTAGCTAGAGTTACTATTGTTGAACCAAACACCATGACCAAACCAAGTTGAGGAGGAAAGAATTAACTTAGCTTACACATCGACATGGAAGTCCATCACTGAAAGAAGTCAGGACAGAAACTTGAGCAAAGCAGGAACCTAGAGGTAGGAACTAACGCAGAGGCCATGGTGGGGGGGGGGTGCTGCTTTTTGGCTTGCTCACCATGCCTTGCTCAGCCTGCTTTATTATAGGACCCAGGACCAGCTTCCCAAGGATAGTAACAACATAGTGGGTTGCCTCCACCCCCATCAATCACTAATTAAGAAAATGCTTTACAGACATATCTTATGAAATCATCTTCTCAGCTGAGGTTCCCTCCCATCAGATGACTCTAGCTTAGATCACATTGACATAAACTAGCCAGCACAAGCAGGTAAGTATAGAGTCCAGAAGGAAAGAGCCAGGGTTTGAATGCTCCCCCCATCACCCACTAGCTGTGAGATAGTCTACCATTTAATTTCTTTGTGCCTCTGTCCCTTTATTAGAAGAGTAGTAATAACCAATGCACAGGGTCTGTGTAAGCAGTAGGTCAATTCAGGCACATACAATCCTTAGATCACTATTTGTGCTTTGAAAGAACTGAATAAATGTGAGCTTTTGCAGGGCATGGCTCAAGTCCCACTCTGGCCTCAGGATCTTACACACTAAACCACCTCAAGGTCCTGCTGCCACCATGCAGATGCTGCTGTGTGAAAGAGATTCTAGCTGGCTTTAACTGGTTTCTAGCCAAGCCCACTTGACACCCTCCATCGTGGGCCACAGCAAGTCCTGGACAGCCAGCTCTCTCTCCTCCAGCCTTCTGCTTGCCTCTCCCCTTCACACCATTTAGTCAATGCCATTAATCAAAATCCTATAGCAGAAAACGCATGCATAAGTCCGACACATTTATTGCTATGGCAACAATTCAGGCACTTGTCCCTGTGTCAAGCTATATCAGTGGAGATAAATTCCATTGTTTCCACACTGGCAGTGGTCTCTGTGTTGGACTTAATCCATGGAAAAATATAGCCTTTCTTTTTATTTAAGAGAGTGAGAGAGTGCTCCAAAGAAAGAGAAAGTGACCTCTGGGTTTCTTACCCAGTGCATTCAGGACTGAAACCAAATTTTCTCCTTTCTTTTAAAAATGAAGACTGTGATCAGCTTGAGCACAGCGATGCATCAACTAGCAGTCCTCTTAGAACCTGGAGTCCAGGGAGAGGTCGAACGCTTAGAGAGATCAGCAAGAGCTGGGCAGAGCTGCAGGCTGTATGGCCTGCATCAGGACCCAGCCCTTGCAACACCCTGAGGGAATTCAGCCTGTCCCTCAGCAAACAGAATGGGCCTGCTCATAATGAACCATCCTGGTGAATAGAATCTCTCACTCAGAGAAACCAAAGAGTGAAGATCCTCTCCCCACCTTCCTTAAGGGCACAGCTGTTCAACAGCTCTGGCTTCTGTATTTTCCACGTGATGGTTTTGGTAACCCATGTCCACCAGGCCCACACTTCCAGGGAAGTTGATTTGCTCTTTCTAAGCCCCTGCTATACTGAGTTTTTCATATCCTTCTTCAAGGAATCAAAACCCAATCATAGGGATCAAGTCTTTCTAGCATTGGCATGTGTCCAGCATCCTACTAGGAAATGCTGGAGACACACTAGACTGGTGAAGCTCATGGACTAGTAGAAAACCCAAGTACCCCATCCTTCAGTCTTTGTTGTCAACTCAGTTGAGATTCCCTCTACCAAAATGACTCTGGCCCAGTGTTAGACAGATGTGAAACTAGCCAATGTACTCATTACCTTCTCCTGCCTGCCGTCCTCTGCTTTCCACCTTCCTCCCCACAACGGTCCTCCTTAATAAGAAACAGTCATTACCGAGCACCGATGATGTGCATCTCCAAAAGACATGCCCATTTTGGAGGCAATGCTGACAGAAGCAATATTCCTGCAAGGAAAGCAGGTGATGTGTTCAGAGGTCAGGGCTTGATCCCTTTCTCAGAAGAAGAAATGATGAGAACTAAATATCCCAACATGGCTTCCTGGAGGAGTTGGGGTGGGGGTAGTACCAAAAGAAGATACAGAAAAAAAAAATGGCTCCGTTCTTTCCAGCCTCTTGGATATGGGAAAGTGGGCAAGGACGGCCATGGCTGTGAGGGCAAGAAGCCTGAGCCTTTCACATCCTAAAGTTCAAAGTTGCTATCCTAACTCCCACAGAGGTCTCAGCAAATGCAACTGAGGCCATTTCATCTTGGATGTAGAGTCAATTTTGGGATGGGTTCTACTCCTTGGAAGTTTAGAAGTAATGGAAAAAATTCTATAAGGACACAAGGCAGGGCTAGACTCACCTCTCATACATAGAGCAAAGACTGAAGCCATTCCTGAGTTCTCTGCTCTCTTTCCTGTCTCTCTTTCCTTCCTTCCTCTCTGCCCTCCTCTCCCTTCTCATTCTTTTCTTTCACTCCTCTTTGGTTCTTCATTTCTTCCTTTCTTTTTAAAAGAAGGAGTTGGGGACCATGCTCTGGGTGTTCTGTATCCAGAGACTCTCATGAATGTATCTGACTCTTGCAAAGCATCAATAATTGGTCCTCTTAGAACCTGGAGTCTAGGGAGGGTCAAATGCTACAGATTACTGACTCTCTACTGACCCACTGGGCCTAGAATCCAATGAAGCTCACCCTGAATCCTGAGATTGCTGGGAGCCCTCTCTTTATGAACAATCCTAGGGCTTGGTGAGGTGTTGCCTTTAAAGGATAGGAGGAAAAATGTCCTTTATTCCTAGGCTCTTTGTCCCATAAACAAAGCCAAAATCATGAAGAGAAAGTCTGCCTATGGTTGAGGGTGTGCGTGCCAGGAAAAGAGATGTTAGGAAGAGTTCTCTGTGATAGTATTTCCTAGGCTTGGAGAATCCTCTCTCCATGAATTACCAAAGATGACTTTTAAACACTGAATTTTAAGGACAATGGGTCACCAGAAAAAAAACTCCCAGGGAACATGAGAGAAACAAGTATACGATAGAAATCTGGAATGAAGGAAGGATGGAAGACAAAGAAAATGGAGGAATGGTGGGCTACCAGGGAAGATGAGAGCCACAAAAAAGGAGGGAAAGCCTCTGTGGTAAAGACAGAAATTTATGGCTAGGATGAGTCCAGGGGAAGCAAGCTGTCAAGAAAAGAATTCTGAAGATGCCCTTCCAGGTTATAGAAGGAGCCTGGGGCTACCAGTCAGCATCTTACACCACCATGGGAGCACTGGAGGTATAAATGGCTTCCTTTTGGGGTGAACCCTGGAGATACAGAGCTGGAATGGAGGCTCAGGATGGACTGTGCACTGATACATGACAAGATTGAAGCCATAGCAGCAACCAACCAGCGTTAGAGAAACTTTCAAGGAGGAAGCTCATAGGGGTGTCAGGTTGGCAGGCTCATTTGTTCTTGGGTGTTTGTATTTTTTGTTTGTTTTGTTTCTTGCAGGACCCACAGTTTTGAACAGCAGCAAATGGGGCTCTCTTTCTTTACCACATAAAACACGTTGGCGAAATCTGCTACAAGTCTAAGCCCGGAGGAGGAGAGGGGACACTTGGAGAAGGCAGAGACAGGTTGGCAAAGAGCAAAGAGGGTGTTAAAGCTGGGATGGAGGCCCCTTTTCTACCTTCTAGCACCAAGAACAGCCTTTGCTCTAAGGTGGATTGGCAGATTTCAGTAGATCACGGTTCACCACCCTGGGATGGACCAAATCTCTGCACCACATGCCGTCCAATGTGTACATTTCTGCAGTGTTCCAATTACATCCCTGTGTTACTTGCTTATTGTTGTTGCTATTGTTTAACTTCTGAAAAAGGGTCTCAGTAGGTAGCCCAGGCTGGCCCCAGGCTTATAATCCTGTCTCAATCTCTGGAGTGCTGGGGTTGTGGGTACATGCCACTGTGTCTGGCTCTTTACTAATTAAAAAAATTTTAAATAGCTTTCATGGAATTACTTGGTCCAATTTAGTCCACAGTTATTTTGTTAAATTTATGTGTGCATGTGCATCACAACACACACGGATACAAGAAGAACTTGAGGGCATTGTTTCTGTCCTACCATGAGGACCCTAGGGACTAAATTTAGGATGTCAGGCTTTTTGGTTGATTGATAGATACCTTTACCTGCTGAGCCATCTCACCAGCCCAGGCACTATGTTTTTGGTTTTGCTTGTTTATTTCATTTGTTGCGGCTATTGCTGTTGTTGAAACAGGGTCTCACCAAGTACTTCTGGTTGGCCTAGAACTTACTATACAGTGGAGGTTGGCTTTCCCTCTGCCTCCCAAGTATTGGGAATAAAGGCAGGCCCCACCGTTCTCTACCATACCTCACCTAGTCATTGAGTTTTTTGAAGTGTTTTATTTGAGATAATCTCAAACTTCCAGAGGAGTTTCCAAGATAGTACAGAGACTTTGCACACACATCCTTTATCGACTCTGTGTTAGAACCTCATATAAATCCACTCTAAACTCCTGTTAACAGTATCACACCAAGGTTAATTAAGTGTTCTGTAGTTATGTAAGGTCCTTATTGAATTGTAATTGACTTATTTTTATAGTTAAATTTATTTAAAGGAAAGATGTATATTACTCTTGTTACTGGGAAATGAGTGTCACCGCAAAGGGAAGTGGACCACAAAATACACACAGTGGACATGAAACCGAATGATTGCTCGGAGCTCCTGAATTCCAACACTGGCTTTGCAGGAGAACTGGCATCCACTCGACGGGGTGGGGCTGGGAGCTTTATTAAAAGCAGTGGGGATTAAGTTAAGACATAGATTCTTCAAACCGGAACTTCCTACACAAGCCATTGAAGAACTGGAGAATGGGTTGACATAGAAGCAGCTACCTCAAGCCTCACTCAGATTCAACGGTTGACTATAGGTGTGGTATCTGAAAGACTCTCCCAGAGAGCTGGGGTGGCACCAAAAAATGTAATACCAACACTTGGGGGGACTAACGCAGGAGGACTGTGAGTTTTAGCCCAGTGTGAGTGTATGGCAAGTCACTGTCTCAAAAAGCTACATTCATTAAAGGCCAGCAACAGTATTCAGTATCAAGGGAACCACATTGAGTGGCGTTGGCATATCACTGTCCTGTAGGAAATAGCACAGCTCAAGGGTTGGAGTTTGCCTGGGGTATGCAATACTGGGTATCAGGAATGAGGGCAAAAATAAGCAAAGAAAAGGAACCCTCCTCTGGGCTGGCCATGACCTTGAAAAAAACAGTGGTTTCCTCTGCCATGTAGGCTCTCTCCAGGGGACTGACAACTGTCTGTGTGAGGAAGGAAGGATGCTGTGCCTTTCTGTTTCTTTTCAGCCAACTGAGTTTTGTGCTGTCCACGCATCCAGTGTGGTTAGGGATGGGGATAGGATCTGCCAAGGCAAGCATGGTCAAGTTCATGCTGAAATGACATTTCCCAGAAGGCTGAATTGAATGGCATGGCATGGCATGGCATGGCATGGCATGGCATGGAATGGCATGGAATGGAATGGCATGGCATGGCATGGCATGGCATGGCATGGCATGGCATGGCATGGAATGTCCTCATTAGGAGATGTGGTAGTAGTGGTCGTCTTGGTGGAAGAGACACTTTTACTTTCTTGCTGCAATTACCAATATGGAAGAGCCTCCTGCCTGCTGAAACTCAATGGACTTAGCCATCCTCCACTGCCCTCTGTGAGAGACCAGGGCAGGTCAAGCTAGGGGATTCCTGATCCCTTGTGCAGACAGGACCAAGCAAGCCTAACAGGAATCTCTGCCTGTACTGGTGTCCGTGAAGGTCCACAACCTACTACTGAGTTGATATGGCAACCAGAAGCAACAGGAAGTGAGGAGTCAGAGAATAAGATTTATGTGGAAGATTGCAACTCAAATCAGGAAGGGGGAAAGGTATTCACTTTTTCCAGTTTACTGCAAAATCGGAATCAGAGAACTATTTCAAGCTGGAAGGAGCTGCCAACATCACGTCATCTAACCTCAGTTTTACAGCAGGGGAAACTGAGTCTTGGGAAAGCAAAACACCTGTGGCTGCAGCACAGGCAAAGTTAAAACTTCAACCTAACTCTACCCAAGGTCAGGAGCATCAGGTCTCCTGCTTCCCCGCAAGCTCAAGGACCTTCTCCACCCTTCCCTGGAATGAAGAGGCAGCCATCAGAATTACAGCTCAAGCTTATTACTTGTCTTCAGTGTGCCGTATGTGGATGAAATGCTAAAGAGCCACAGCACTGAGGCAAGAAATTGAAGCAATAAACTTGTATTTGCTCTGTTTCTAGTATCACATCTTGGCCAGAATATCCTCAAATATGCACTGGTTCAAATTATATATTTAAATTCTGTGTGTGTGTGTGTGTGTGTGTGTGTGTGTGTGAGCGCGCGTGTGTGTGATATGTAACCCTGTGTGTGTGCAGGTTACATAGCACACAAACACACACACACACACCATCCAGCTTTTAAAATGTCACAATGCTCTTGGTCAGGAGGTCATTCTGTTTCACTTACCTTGATGGCATTGGAAAAATCACTCTTTAGGCAACTTGGCATTATCCTGGCAGGTGCACATTGCTTTTATTGTTTTGTTTTGTTCCCTATTTTTAAGTGACATTTTGAAATATGCATTTATTTTGCTTTTGTGTGAAATGCTCTTTTGTGAAAATGAAACTATGTTTGCATACCAACAAAGATCTTTGCTTTTAAACGCTTGGAGGGTTGTTGTTGGGAACTTTCCTCTCTGAGAGGGGGGAGTCATGAAGTTGAGAGACAAGCCTGACAGCTGAATTTGGGAGCTGAGTCAAAAGGGGGTGCTGCATAAAGAGGGGAGTCAGAGAAGGTTTTAAGTATTTCAAATGCAGGCAGGCTTTGCAACCGAGTGGGGGTCCGCTTGGGCCCCACTGTGAACTCCTAGCTTTGTTGTGTCGTGTGAAATGCGTTTTCTTGAGCATCCAATGAGCTAAATGGCAGCTCCTGCCCTCTACTAATCAACACATTTCCCAGATGCCAATTTGAGCTAACGGTGCGTTTTCAGCCTCCCTGGTAACTTCAAGTCAGAAATCAATTGTTGAGGAGTCATATGTTATAAACTTCTTTTGCTAAAAAAAATGTCTGTGTCACCATAGGGTGATACACCCCTTTAAAACGCCATGGCAGAGTTTTTGCCTGTTGGAGCACTCAGTTGCTAGGTTTTCCTCTGTTGCCTTGAAGGCTGGTCTGATCTCAAAAGGTTCATGCTTCCTTCCCTGGCTCACAGTGTTGGTGAGAAACAACCATCCTGGCAGAGGTTCTAGTTCCCAATCTCCTTTGCAGGTTTCTGGGACCACATGACTGAGTTCCAGCCAATGGGATGAGAGCAGAAATAACATCCCTCTAAAAAGGCCAAGGGAAATGTTACATGCCTCCTTGGGATATGAGAGGTGCACAGAATGGGTTTGGGGAATTCTGCATCAATACATAGCGCTATAATGGAAAGACTTTGAATTCCAGGCTCCTTAAAAAGAACCTCCTAATTAGGATCAACCAAAGAGGACGAGGACGATTATGTAAGTGAGAGGCAAATGTTCCCCATGTTAAGCCAATCAGGAGAATTGGGCATATTATCTATTACCAGCAGCTGACAGTCCCTTAATTAAGATCACTTTTGAACAGCTCAGTGACTTCCTTTTGGGAAATTACCTCTCCCATTATGTTCCATCTATATTGGATAGCAAATCGCACGCCCCTTTCCCGACATGAGAAGCAGAGATCCTGTCTTCTCTCCCTCCTCCTCTCTTCACATCATGTGGCCAGGGAGCAAGCACATGACTTGGGCTGGAGCAAGCAGGCTGGCTGTTTGCCTTAGGGAAAAAAATAATTATATATATATTATTTTTATATATAATTTATATATAATTATATATATAATTATTTTCCCTCATACACGCACATACACACACACACACACATACACATGCATACACACACACACACACACATACACATGCATACACACACACACACACACACACACACACACATCAGGACCATGGTGGCGACATCAGCATCCTATTCACTGCCCTGCTATAAGACACTTACTACACCCCTATTTTGTAGCTCCCACAACCTTCCTGGTTCCTGCCTGTCGCTGGCAAAATTCAAAGCATTCCTCAATTCTGTTGTTTTCTGAGATCCTTCACTTGGTAGAGTTAGGCTTTCTTGCCTGTGACCAGAAAATCCTAATAGGAGCCTCTTGAAAGAACAAACCAGAAATAAAATAGAGTCCATGTTCCATAGATACTTTGAAGCCTGAGTTTGGTAAATAGCATAGAAAGCAGAGATGTGTCTCTTAAAATATGAATTCACTGTACCTCGATGTCTCCTTGAACTCTGCAGGGATGTGGGGGTGGGAGTGGGGAAGGATTAGCTGTGGTTTTCTATAAGCTGCAATAAATATGAAGATGGTGCAGTCAAGGCAGGGGAGTGTGATTGATTTATTACATTATAGTTCATTAAAAGTGTTCCATTGCCTTTTTAAAAACCATCCAGTCATTAAAAAATCTTTGCGGACACAGTTTCCAACATCGTTATAAGGGATTCTTGACAGCTCTTCATTTTTAATGGCACTGTTATAAACAGGCTCCATAATGGTCCTGCTTGGTAGGAGGCTAGTTTAGAAGCCACTGACTAAAGCAACCCAGGCTGCTCTGATGGCCCTGTGCAGAGACAGAGTCTGAAGTTAATTTGTGTGGAGTAATTGAAAAACCTGGGTTTGGCAGTATGACGTTAAAGGTACTTTCTAGAAGGGTCTCATATTCCAACACAGGCCTCTCAGATGTGTTTTCTCTTGTAAACCCAAAAGGATTCGAAATATCTGAAGAGTCAGATTATCCTCAAACATCTAACAGAAGAAATGTTGCTGATGTGCAATTCAAATTGGTAAGACTGTGCCTCGGGCCAACTGAAGGAAAATGCCAGCTTTCTCATTTGTAGCAAATGGATATGAGCTCTCAGCTGGTTTGGCTAGGGTCCCCAAGAGATCAGGCAGCAGGGGAAAGATATGGGAGTGTGGGCAGACTGCATTCAGAGCAGAGCTAACAGCCTCCTCTGCCCACCACCCTCCATGGGGAAAGAGAGATATAGTGGCGGTCTCAATCATGGGATATGCCAGGTGTTCCCTTGAAATAAATGTCTTGTGTGACTGTTTGCATATAATTCCACTCCACAAACATTTCCCGGCTGCTCATTAGGTTGGCATCAGAAAGCTGGACTTTGCTGGATGTATGGATAAATATGGCAATATGTGGACCACAGGGGTCAGTGGGGGCGGTCATGACCACAGGGAACTGGGAAGAAGGTTGTGAATAAAGGTGACAGACAGGTTAGAAACCCCCCCCTAGTATTTCACCTGCCTATCAGCTCTTCTTTTGAGCAAAGAGCTTTATTTTTCTTTGGACAAACTGCCTTTCTATTCAGATTAGACTCACTCATGTACCCTAGTTCCTGGCCTGGCTCCATCAAAGTGCACAGGCAAACAGCTCTGAGCAAGGATAATGTTGCACTTTACTCCACTGGTCCCTAGCAATAGATAGTTAAACCAAGACAGGACAATGAAACTCAGCCTTGAACTTCATTTGGAAAGTGATGCTGCATTTTGCTGGGCGTTGCTGAGCCTATAAATATGAGCCTTGAGCCACCAGCAACGCCAATGCCTTTCTTTCCCTGTAAAGCATCTCCTTGAGAATAATAACAGGGTCGGGAGAGCAGAGGTGAAGGATGGACAGAGACAGCTACCTGACGACAGAGTCAACCATCTTCATCCATCCCTGCCTGAAGCTTTTTAACCCTGGATATTTCAGAAAAGTGAGTCATTTGCTACTAAAACAAGCCCTGTTTGCTACCGGGAGAGTAGCTTTCTGTGGAAAGAATGAAGGCATCCCACCACCCAGGAATGTCAGATACCTTTGAGAAACCCCTCATGCTGTCCCTGTGCTTTATTCTGAGCCAAGATATCAGAGTGGTTCAGTAGCCAGTCTTGGCTTTCCTATGTCACAGGACCACATACTGGCCACTTCTCCTGACTTGCTCTTAGACTCACTGCTTTCTCTTGCCCTGACCTCTGTAATTAAGGGGACTGGCCTCTCTGCAAAAGACGGTGCCCATGCTCCTTAGCAGCTAACTTTGGAAAGGAGTGTCAGGGATGCCCAGTGCAGGGCCGGACAATAAGAGGAGAGAAAACTAAAGCACTTATGAACACATCTCTTCCTTGGCTTGTATTTTCTGTGGTATATTTTCTTGGGTTCTAGCTCTCTGCCATGGCTCCATCTCCTGCCTGGTGGCACTGGCTCTTGGACATTCGTTTGTATTCTTGCTCTTTCTCTGTCTCTGCCTTGCCTTCTCCCTCTCTCCTCTGCGCCGCTCTCTCTCCTTCCTTTCTCTTTCTCCCCCACCTTAGCAGCAGATCGGCTCCCCTCAATACTGGTTCTAAGTCACCTTGCTCTCCTCTGTTTATCCTTAGCACTCTTTAAGGCATCTATCTAAATGGATCTCTACATCAATGCCCCTCTATTGAATTAGTTGCTGTGGGTTCTGCTTCCATTACCCACTGGCATGAGTCAAATCACCCAGTGGCTGTAAACAATGTTTTAATAACTTTCATGGTTTCTCTGGGTGACACGTCAGATTCACTCACTATTAGACAGTACGCTAAAATTAAATGCAAAGTTAATATTATTACATTCTAGCCCAACGATGTTGATTGCTAAGTCCTAAGTTCAAACTTCCCTTTGTTGAAAAGGGCATTGCCAGCTCTAAGGTGCTAAACAAACTAAGATCATCAAGAGAACAGAAAGGAAGTTGTTCAGGGAGGCACTCAATGGAGATGTGTTCAAAGGCTGTGCCCCTGCACTAAGTAACGCCATCACTCACACAGTCTAAGTTGGCTTGTGTACCTCAGAGGCACCAATTCCACATGTGCCAAAATAGGCTAGCTGAAACTAAAGGGGTTTTATCTTGAGAAGGTACAGCCTGTGTCCCCCCCATCCCCACACACACACAGACACCTTTTCTCCTAAAGAATATCTCTGACCTCAGCCTTGGATTCTTATCCCTCCCATATTAGTGGATGGCAAGGCCCAAGGTCAGCTACCAGAGATGCAGCTATTTAATACTAAGTGTGGGACAAGAAAGCTGATTGGCCTAGCTTAGAGGAAGCACTCTGGTTCTGACTCCAGAAGCCACAACTGAGCAGGAGAAGGACTCCTGCATGCAGACACCAGGAAGAATTAAGGGGGTGGGGTCTTGGGAAGAGTTTTGAGTGGCCCATCAATCAGAAAACCAGCTCTGCCCAGGCTTTGAGACCACTGGCTGGATGACAAGTATTAAAGAGCCCTACCAGTTCTGTGGGTTTCTGAAGCACCTTTGCTGGATCAGCAGGGCTCAGGCTAGCAGCCCTGCCCCATGTGTCCTCACCTAGGATGGAGTCATGGTTTCACAAAGGGTTACCATTTCTGCACAAGCGTCCTACCAGGAGTGCCAACGCTCTTGTCTACATCCTTTCAGTACTTAGTCTAAAGTGTGTGATGCTTTTTGTTTGGTTGGCTTTGTTTCATTGTTTGTTCTGTTTTACTTAATCCTGCTTCCCTGGACACCAAGTTGTTATATTCCCAATTTCCTAAACTCTATGGATCAAACAGTAGCAAAGACAGACTTACTCCATGTCCTGCATTGGCTACTCAAACGTTCTGTTTTATCCTCAAATCCCGAGACACTTGGGAAGAATTAATGAGGGTGATCATTGATTATTGCCCTCATCATCTCTGCTTCTAATGATTATAAAGGCATAGAAACAGCCCAGTGCAATGCTTTCTCCTAAGTCAGAAGTTCTTGTTTTTGTTACACTGCTTGTCCCTCCCATAGCAACATGTCATTACATCATTATCTTTCCCCTGTGAATACTTAGGACTTTGATCCCCCATCCTATGACATAAACACAGTCTATTCAAGGGCCGAGATCAGGGGCTGACAGCAGGTCTCATCTTATCTGGCAATGCTGACCTAAGCTGGAGGCTGCATGGAGACTTGTGCTAAACAAAATTGTAAGGTTGAGCCAAGAAGATGTCATTCAGACTAAGGCAAGACAAAGAGATGGCAGTGTGTGCCACACCCTCCCTCCCAACAGAATTACCTTGTGTTGAGAAGGCCCATTAGTTGACTTGAGTATTCAAATTTAAACCTGACAGGGGCAGAGCTGACCTACAGAGCATCCATAGCTATGATGTGCTGTGAGCTGTCTCTTATGATGTCTTGCTCACTGATGCTTTTGTCTGGAGGGTGGCTTGAGTCTCTCCTGATGCAGAAGGACTGTGGCATGTGGACATAGCTGAACCTTCACACCATCCAGCAGACATGGATGTGAGTAGGAGTATTGCATCCCCTTCTAATAGATCTGGAAAGTCCCCAGAGAAGGATTCTCATTGGTCCAGCTTGGGTCAGGAGCCCATCACTTACCCATTGTGGCCAGGATGGTGATGAATGGGCAAGCATCTCACCAGTTCCTCTTTGCTAGTTTCTGTCATCAAAAGGGACAGTGACCTCTACAGAAGTGGTTATAAATCGTGTTCTTGTCCTCCAAGTCATCCTTACAAACGGATCTACTCCAAAAAAGGAAAGAAAATCATATCCACAGATATGTGTAGTTCTTCACATGGAGTCTTAAGGAACTGCGTGACCTTGAATATCTTACTGGCCCTCGTATTAGCTTGTCTATACAAAGGATGCTTATAAATATTTATTTCCTATTTTAATTATGTCTGTGCACAATGTAAATGTCTTGTGTGCAAAGGGGCAGAAAAGGGAAATGGGAAATCCTGGAACTAGTCTTACGAAAGTTTGTTTGCTATAATGTGGGTGCTGGAAACTGAACCCAGGTCTTCTACACTGTGTTCTTAGCCACTGAGCCACTTCTCCAGACTCCCACATGATTTGAATGTTAGTGGGAGAATTCCTAATGGCTGGTCATTTTCAGAGGCACAGTACCTACTTGCACTTCAAATCACACCCAGCTCTCTTCTCCTTAGGCCTATCTCAAGTGTGCATGCCACATCCTCTCTTACTTTGCTCCTCAGACTCCCCGCTCCAATCCCTACTAGGAAGGCAGGAGAGCATTTATATTCTAACAGAGTAGGGAGGTGGGAAATTGCATGATATCAACCAACTTTGAGCATCAAGAGGAAAATAAAAACAATGGCCCCCGAATTGCGGATTTTAAAATGCAGGGATACAGTTCTGTTCTGAAAAAAGGAGGGCATCTTTTCTACAAAAACTGGGTAGAGGAATATTTCACATGGAAAGCTTCCCTAGAGCAAATTGGAAGTCAGCACAATGCCCGGGCATTCACTTGTTTAAGCCTGGAAGAATGCATGCCCAAATTTACACACACACACACACACACACACACACACACACACACACACCATTCTTTATACATACATATTTACACACAATATACATAAAGAATGACCTTCGCCCGCTCCACCCTCCTGCTGCCTGCAACGGTAACATTTACTGAAGGTTTTATTACAAAAGCCACAAAATGAAATTCTAATCAATAATAGTTTCCAGGATGGTGAGGGGGAAAAAAAGGGAATTGAATACATTCATAGGTAAAAGATGCCATTATCTCAGTTCAGTAACTATGAAAGAGAAATAGATGAAAAAATCCGGGTTTTATATTAAAACCCAGCACAGCTGTAGAGTTACATAATAAAGCATTGCCTGTATCCATGGCAATGAAAGTAATTGATGCAGCACAAGTTATTTTTATAAACCCAAACAAAAAAATTCAATCAGAAATGTCTCTCCCCATTTTGGGGGCATTGTATATTTTGTATCTGTACATAATGCCCACATTTAGAGTCTGAATGCACCCTCTATTGATCAGCCTTGCTGAATAGGACGAGCTGCCTTCCCTGAATATTCAGGATTAGAATCCTGCGGCCTAGTTCCCACTTCTTCTCATCAGACTTCCTCTGAATACATTACACCATGCTTTAAAATCCAGGCAGTGCCGACTTGAGAGCAAGTAAATTAGCCGGGTTCCTGGTTTTGGAGGGGTCAGAGGGGACAAATTTGAAGATATCTTCAGAATGCGTGGACTTGAATGGCATCACTACTCCCAAAGCCAGAAAACCTCATTTACACACACACACATACACACACACCACACACTCACTCACACACACACACACACACACACACACACACACGTCCTTAGTGCCTAGAATAGAGCTAAGCACAGAGCGAGCCTGCCAAAACAATCAGGGCACATGGCTCATTAATCACTCCAGTTTGCTTGGCAAAGAATAACTGAAGACACCTATTACAATCATATTCTAGGGCCACACTCCATCCTTGTATTGGCTCTGCAGAGGAGACACATAGGACCCTATAGAATGAATTCATCTTTCCAAAAGAGTTCTTGCCATTAAGATCTATAGCAAAGCTGGGTGATCTGGGCAGGAAAGCAGATCCTTTTTCTCTTGATATCAGCTCTCTCTCCTTTGAAATTCTTAATACATTTTTTTAAAACAATGGGCCTTTTTCTGTTTTCATTTTGCAGTGGGTACAAACTTGGTATTGATAGATGATCCTACAAAGATATGAAAGTCAAGAGCACTTAGCAAATAGGCTTGGGTAAAAATTACAGCTTTATTTCTTAACTGGATAGAAGATCTTCGCAAGTGAAAACTCTGGGCTTCTGTGTACTCATCTATGAAAGGAGGATAATAGCAATATCGACATGGTGACTCGCTATGAAAACTTCATGGCAGGATATTTGTAATGTGCTCATGGTTTGATAAAGAGTGAAGCTTTGCGCAATGAACACAATGAATGTCCAAGTTTCACTGAGTGAAAGGACTGAAGAAGAGAGGAGGCTACAGCTGAAGGCAGGCTGGGGAGGACTACCTAGGCTCTTGCCGTGCTGACACTGTGTGACTGAACAAACTGCTTTAAACAAAACAGCCATACTGCAGATTGGTCATAAAAGCCACTCGATGAGCCCCCCTACACACACACACACACACACACACACACACACACACACACACACACATCATATCAGCTGCATTCTAGAATCTGCTCAGTGGGTGGCTATGCAAGGTGGGTAGAGAAACTGCCAGCATGAAGCCCCCTCCCACAACCCCCACAGCCCAATGTTATTGTTAGATTCACTGGCCATGGTGGGAACTTGAGCTGTGTTGGGACAGGTGACAAGACAGACAATGAAGAGTCCCATGAGCAGCTTTCTATCACCTGTCTCATCCATAGGGATACATACTCACAGACATTCATCTCTCTTGATCAGTTACCTACAATGTCATGAAATCATGTAGTGATTCTGCCGTTAACTTTTTGAATAACTGCTAAGCTCTTTTTTTGCTGCAGTTGGGTCATTTTTACGATCCCAAATCCCACCCCTAGAAATCTGGTTTTTTTCTACATCTGTACTAATATCCATTATCTTTAGACTTTTAGATTTTGGTCAATGTAATAGACAGTGATAGCTAATCAATAGGTAATGATACCATGTTACAGTACTGATTTCTGTTTTCTTAGTGACTAATGAAAAATTTTTCCAGGTAGTTATTGGCCACTTTTTAAAATCTTTCAAAGGAAAAAATATTTATTCATCTCTATCATCAATTTTTTAGAGTTCAATACCATTTGCTGAAAAACTGTTCTTTAACTATTGGATGACCTTGGCACCCAAATAAAAAAATCCATTGGTTGCAAAGCATGAGAGTGTCTGAACTCTGAATTTCATCTCCTCTGTGTGTGTCCTTGTGTTAATACCACAATGTCATGATTATTGTCACTTCAGATTACGTTTTGAAATGTGGGAACATACATCCACAAAGTTCTCTTTTCTCAGAATCACTTTTACTATGCTAGTCTCTTGAATTTCCAAATAAATTTCAGGATCATCTGTGAATTTGTATGAGCAGTAACCTGAATCTTGATACGATTTCATTGCAATTTTAAACTGTTTTGGATAGTATCGTCTGGTAACGATAAGTCTTCTAGTCCATGAACATGGTATGGATTTCTGTTGATTCAGATGTTAATTTTTTTAGTAATGTTTGTAGATTCCGTAATACAATGATTGTTATTTTGTTTGTTTTACTCTTAAGTAGTTCATGACTTTGAACTGGGTTGATCTAATTGTCACTTTATTGATATTTTCAGATTGTTCATTCCTCATATCTAAAAATACAGCTGACTTTAAAATTGTATTTTTATTATTTGTGTGTGTGTGTCTATGTGATTATAACAATTCTCTAGCTATATGTCTGTTTCTATCCATTTTCCATTTGCAGATGCAAATTTATATGCATAGATTAGTATTATAGTTACAAGTGTATCTTATATTTCTTTTACACAAGCATATAAGTTTTCTGGTACTGTGGATCTTGCCATACTCATCTCTGTTCCTTTATATTAATTTCCTCTTGCCATATAATATGTTCTTAGACTCATTTTGGCTTGATACAAAGCTACCTCATGGGTCATGGTCCTCACAAGCCTTCACTTGGGATCATCTTCTAAGAAAGATGGCTATTGGCTGAATTTATTTCCTTGCATTTGATGGTCCAATGTCACATTATCCTTCTAGTTGTTGGCAAGCAACTACAGCTGCTAGGGGTTGCCTAGTCACTGGCTGTATTGATTCTGGGCCATGGAGAGGCAGACCATTATGGTAGTAAGACCATGTGTATGAGAAGGATGCTCTCTTCATAATGAACACCAAAACAGATATTGAAGCAAGGATCTGGGACCAGATAGTGCCTTTAAAGATAGGCCCCTGAATACGTAGTTCTTCCAGCAAGGCTGTACCTCTAATCATTTCAGAAGCCTTTCAGACATTTGTCATCAGCTTGTGACAAGAACCTGTGTTGGACTTCCACATAGAAAACCTAACAGTTTCTTTCAACCATCCTCAGCGTATTCATGCTCACAACTGCCAAAAGTCGAAAATTATTTTCACACACACATACACACATACACACACACACATACACGGAAAGAGAGGAGAGAGAGAGAGAGAGAGAGAGAGAGAGATCATTATAAAACTATCATTGTCCATGCTTCGTGGTCATGATTACCCAGGTTGGACTCCCCACAATACACACATACCCAGGTCTACACCTTACTTGACTTCACCTTGGTCCACCCTTCCCATCCTCTTGCTACTAAATAAATGTGCTGGTTAGATTTGTGTCACCTTGACACAAGCTACAGTCATTTGGGAAGAGAGAGAGCCTCAATTTAAAAAATGCCTCCATTACATGGGCTAGTACGAAAGTCTATGGGGCATCTTTTTGGTTAATGGTAGGGCCCGGCACACTAGAGTTGATGCCATCCCTGGGAAGGTGGTCCTAAGTTGTATAGAAAAGCAAGATAAAAGACCCATGGGGGACAAACCAGTAAGAAGCAATCCCTAATAACTTCTGCTTAGGTTCTTGTCTCAAGGTCCCTGCCTCTTCTTTCCTTCAGGATAGACAGTAGGCTATACGATGAAATAAACCTTTTCCTCCCTAAGTTGCTTTTGGTCATGGTGTTCATCATAAGAGAAAAGCAAACTAATACAATGAGTAATCTTAGGTCTAACCTATCAATTCCTATAGACACGGACTCCACATATTCCAGTAACAAGAAAGCATAGCCACACCCAGATACCCTGTGTTATTCCCTGCCCCCTCCTCCCATAAGAAGAATATTAGACAGCTTGGGCTAGCTCATAGTCATGTTGAGTATCCTTTAGTACTTGGAAAAGTACATTGGACCTCAAAGAATTGATACCAATGAGGAAGCATTAGAGTATTGTACTGGCTATTTTTGTGTCAACTTGACATAGCTGGAGTTATCACAGAGAAAGGAGCTTCAGTTGAGGAAATGCCTCCATGAGATCCAGCTGTAAGGCATTTTCTCAATTAGTGATCAAGGGGGAAAGGCCCCTTGTGGGTGGGACCATCCCTGGGCTGGTAGTCTTGGGTTCTATAAGAGAGTAGGCTGAGCAAGCCAGAGGAGGCAAGCCAGTAAAGAACATCCCTCCATGGCCTCTGCATCAGCTCCTGCTCCCTGACCTGTTTGAGTTCCAGTCCGGTCTTCCTTTGGTGATGAATAGCAGCATGGAAGTGTAAGCCGAATAAACCCTTTCCTCCCCAACTTGCTTCTTGGTCATGATGTTTGTGCAGGAATAGAAACCGTGACTAAGACAAGTATCAACACTAAAGATGGAAGGCTGGATGAAAAAGGTTTAAGACACAATAAAGCGTGAAATATGTTTAAACGTGGATATAACCTACAGTATAAGCATGTTGTGGCCTTGGGAAATTGGAATGATTTCTACCTTTGTCAAGACATTACAAAATTACATAGAGTACAGCATTTCAGATTTAAAAAAAAAAAAATCCAACTCAACTGGACCTAAAATATTTGCTTAAGATTTGTTGTTGTTTCACCAAAATAGAAACTTCTAAAGCCCAGATGAGGGGCATTGACTCAGGACAAGATCATGTGCTGTCATGTGCTGGGTAGTCAGCTCTTAAAACAAACACACCACTGTACACAAACTCTTACACATAAAACCCCTACTCTGCAGTACCTGCCCTTTTCTGTCCAATCAATATCCCTACAAAGACCATTTTTAAACTACCGAAGGTCCAGTAGCCAGCTTGCTGGATCCCTATATGTTGTATAAACTGCTACCTAACAGCACCACACCAGCACTTCTGTATCTCACCACATGGGGTGGATTGACAGATATAGCTCCCTCTCCCTAACCTCAGTACGTCTCTGGTCTAGCATTGACATGGACATTCATGCTTTGACTAATTGCTCTAATTTTTTTCCAATAGAAATCTGGTAGTTATGGTGACTTGGAGCTCATTAAGATAAAAACCTTGTTTCCCAAAGGTTTAATTCTCAAAGATTGATAGGTAATAACGCCCCAACCATAGCATCTACTCTAAAGTTCCACCTTAGAACACTTTCAAGACCCACACACTAATAGGGTTCTTGGGTAATTTTTTTTGAACATTAAGGCATTTGTGGCTAGACACTACTAGTCTTTCAAGATAGTTAAAGACCATTAGCAAAAGAAAAAAAAAATCCCCACTCCCACAAAAATTCTTTTGATGGAACAAGATGAAATTACTCTCAAATTTTGTATTATTTATGAGCAAATCACAAATCATAGGGGGAGAGGTCAGTGGAGGGAGATGAAAGCATGGTGTGGGAACACAGGCTAGGGTTATGGACAGTATGTACTGAGAATGCTTGCCTCTTCCTGACCCGGTGTCTAATGACCTCTGGGATGTACCTCATTTGGTAGTGAGACCTGTCACACTCTGCAGAGATTTCTGCCTCTGGGAATGGGTGAAGTCCTTCAGGCTCAGATATGTTTCACAAGAAAATTGTAGGAGAAAACCTTGACTAAAGGCAAAAAGGAGTAAGAGGCAGCTTCAGTTAACATTTTTGTGAAGAGGGAGCCAGCCTCTTTCTAATATTAGGTCCTCCGCAGACTCATGAGTTCTAATGGTTAAATCTGAGGACATCATCCTCTGCGCTGCTCTCTTGGATTTGACCACTGAATTTTTCTTTCAAATTGGGTTCAACTATCTGTCTATGGTTCCATATTCATATTCATTCTCTCTCTTTCTTTCTCTCTTTGTCTCCCTCCCTCCATCCTTCATTCTCCACTGTGGTACTTTTCCACTGTGCCTGGATTCTTCAGAGTCTAAAATCCTGAATCTGTAGAGGGCTAAACGTTGACTTTCTGTGGCTTCCTCACTAACGCATACCTTAAGATGGCTGCCTTGCTCGTCCTCACATATTTCTCTAACTTCTATCTGTTTTGAGAAACCTCCCAACACCTTATGGAATCGGGTTGGGAAAGTGCACAAGTCCATGGTGTGGCTGTGTCCAAGAAGGTGTACATGGCCTCAAGCCCTCTCCTGCCACCTCTCCATCCATTGCATTCCATAACCTAGAGACCCTCAAGTGGCTTCTCTAACCTTCTGAAGTCTTCCCATTTCTAAATGGGGCACAACGTAACATTAAGCATTCTCTTTATCCACTTCAAATGCACTCATAATGGGGTGTGAGTTTTCTCCAACCAGAAGGCATCTCCCTCTTGTCTTCCATTAGACTTGATTAGATGTGTCTCTCATCTCATCATCCTTACTAAATTGGAGCCTATTTGAAGGATCCAATTCATCATATTCATGGTCATTCATCACAGCCACGGAGTGCCTGACAGTACCTAGCAGGATACCCTGAATGTGGGGACCTCTTAGGGACAGGTCGCACAGCTGCCTTCTTCCTTGGTACCTCTGCTTTACTGCACAGTGCTTGATAAAACCTCGATGTGCTGTGTATATTGGTTGAATATAAAGTTGAAACATCAGTAACAGGCTAATATGTTTCATAAGAAGTGTTGTGTAAATCAACAGAGCAACAGAGCTCTTGAAAGTGGTTGTTAGGCATTGATCAGCCTGGTTTTCAGTCTGTTTATGGTCAGAAAATGATCAGTAAGTGAATTACTGAATCAATCAATCAGTCTGGTGGCCTAGT
This sequence comes from Mus caroli, assembly GCF_978045245.1. NCBI lineage: Eukaryota > Metazoa > Chordata > Mammalia > Rodentia > Muridae > Mus > Mus caroli. The sequence goes on along the minus strand of NW_028227265.1, from coordinate 39,077,847 downwards.
GTAGCTCCCATTGCTTTATGGAAAGTGCCTTGTAATCTAAAAGTGCTGTTCAGTGGGGTTAAAGTAGCACCATGCTCATAGAAGCATTGGCACAGATGACATGCAGAGGCCATCTATAAATTACCGACTCACAGAGATGACAATTTTGCTCACTAGGGGGATATTTGGGGATGTCTGGAGACATTTTTGGTTATTGGCATGACACTGGAGGATTATTATGAGCATCTAGTGGGTAGAGCCCAGGGTCCCTGGTAAACATCCTCCAGTGAATTGACAGAAACTGTGGTGTATCATAGCTCATGCACTGAGAAAGCCTGGTATCAACCATTAGCTGAGAAATATTTATTCTTTCATGGTTACATGCTAAAATATGGTTCAGAAAGATGGAGACTTTCTGTGTGGTGTTCTGTCCCATCGACACAGTTACAGAAGGAAGGTCAGGAGAGAAGAGACACACTAGAGATCAAGTCTGAACCCTTTGTTTACTTCATTTTCTTTTGCTTTGGTTTGATTTTTGGAGACAGAGCATCGCTGACCTGAAACTCTGTGTAGACCAAGCTGGCCTTGAACCCACAGGGATTCACCTGCCTGGCTTTGAACCCTTTAGTATGGTCCTGAGAGGGAGATGAATAGTTTAGGTCACAGGGCTGGTGAACAGCAGGCCAGTATAAGAAGCCAAGCTCCCGGTTCTCGTGCCACTCATTCTTCCCCTTCCTTCCCAAATACCAGCCGCCATGTCGTCTCCCTGCTGGTTCAGGATAGGCCTAGGTTCTGTAACTTGCTGCCCCTGGGTTCAGACTCTGTTTCCTAAATTCTAGCATTCACACGTGACAGCTGTGACTCTTCCATATTCGAAAACCACCTCTATGATCTTTTCTCAAATAAATTTTGGTAAACAAATCTTTTACTAGTGCCATAGGGAAACTGGTATCATTTTTCCATAACTTTGAAGGATAGAAAGCTGACTGTTGCTAAGATTGCTTCCCAGGGGAAGACATAAATACCACCAACTCCTCCTTCTAAGGTCCTAATAACAAGCCAAGGATTGTTATTCCACCAAATTTCACCCTAAGGGATCTATGGATTTATTGGTGTTCCTGATAGGATATAGGTAAGTGGCTACATACAGGAGTGTGAGTGGAACCCTTTACCCAGCAGGGATGAGAGGTTTCCCATAGCTGCAGAGACAGAGCCTCATCTCCTAGTCCTTTCCCACCTATATTTTTCAACAGTTAACCCCAAAGGCTCAAGACCACTTGCAATCAAGACAGAAATGCCTGCAGTTGGTTGGGAGGGGTGGCTGGATACTCAGGCTAGGGTCCCATGTCCTTCCTCGTTTCATTATATGAGAAGGAGGACACCAAACAGTCACCAAGCTGGCCAGCCATAATGATCCTTTACAAGCAGGCCTCCTGAAGATAGTAGAGTTTGGGTTTCACAAGGCAAACCAAAATGCTGTCCAATGCTACTCTGATGGTGCTACCCTTTTAAGTCTCTGGGTCTGGCTCTCCCCTTGAATTTTGTTTTAAAGTGGAGAGGCACCTATGTAAGAGGCGTATGGGATACCTTGTTATCTGATAGAAGCTTTCAGTTTTTAACCATGATCGTATTTCCAATAGGGTGATACTCAGAGAAGAAATTTAAACCAATTTCTTTTCTAGCCCAGTGTTTCCAACTTATGGTTCAACCTATGTACCACTTCTAATCTCTGTGCAGTCTCCCACTGGCACATGTATTTGTTAATATGAGCAAGAGTGAGCAGAATATCTTCTGGTTGCATACACACCCTTTGCTTTGGTCTTCCAAGCTAAAAGGACGCAGGTACCATGACTCTTAGTTACCATGCCACCTGCAATTAAGTGGGAAAATTAAACTAGGAATCACTCTCTGTGGCACAATTTTTCATGGGAGATACATCTCAGGTAATAGAAGGGCAAAGCAGGAAAACTCTATGGCTCATGAGACCCTCCTCTGGTTTAAAAAAAAAAAGCTTTCCCCTTAAAAGGTAGATATAATTGTTCCACCTGTGACTATTATATTTTTTGGCCAAAGGGAGATTATTTTTTGAGCCTGAGGTACTCATGGGAGCTTTTTCAAATCAGAGTTTCTTTCACTAGTTGCTAGGAAGGAAGTCAGATTGATGCATAACCACCAACTAGCTCCAGATTGGAGTAAATGTTAACACTGTACACTAGCCTAGGAGTTACACAGCAACAACCACAGGCAACCCTAGTAGCTGCAGCTCCTGGCCAGTCGCTAGCAGGATAATGTGACATCAGACCTTCAAATGCAAGGCAGTGAATTTAGCCAATAGCCAGTAAGTTTGGAGGAGGATTCTGAGTGAAGGCTTGTGAGCCCCAGAAACCATGAGGTAGCTTTGTGCTAAGCTGCAATGAACAGAAGAATATTCTATACGACAAGAGAAAAGGGAATATAAAGGAATAGAGAAAGAAACTTCCACTCTGGCCCTGAAGAAGTATAAGATGCAGCTGTGGGGACTTGAGTTTTCATCAGAGCATATAAGCTGGCATCTGCAAAAGCTATAAGAAAAATAGGAAAAATATAGCTAACGAGAGTTTAAAACAAATCTAGTAAGTTTGTTTAGAATTTCAAGCACCATCACCTGGGTGTGCCTGGTTCTTGCTTGGTCTTGTGCACAAGTCCTAGGATGTTCAGGGTCTGGGTTTAGTCCACTTAACAGACTGGGAAAGAGAAGGTACTATTAGTAGAGCCCACTTCAGATAGGTGCAGACAGCAGCAAAGTGAGGACTTCACACACACCCTTGATACTGTATCCAGTGTTAGGGTGGAGTAGGGTGGGACCATGTAGAATACCACTTACCGTATATCTATAGATGTATAGCTTTTAAATCAAGACCAAAGCTGGTAAATAACATCTTCTAGCCTCCTACACTGGTAAAATGGACTTCATAATGATTATAAAGGACTTTATTAATTTTTTAAGACAAGCTCGTGTCTCTTAGCTCCTGTTGAGGTATCTCTAAAGGGATGCAACTGTTCAGAGCCTCCCATAAGACCTATTGAGGCCTCAGTTTAGCTCCTACAGGTGTCAGCTTCTCCCTGTGCTCTGTTTTCCTTCCTTACTGTCCTATAGAAGTGTCCCCCAAGAACATATCCAGGGGATCCAGTCTAGGAGAGTCACCCTGTCATCTCTACTTCGCCCATAAAATGTCCTAGAGGTGGCTCTTCTAATCTGCACCTTTAGCTCCTGATCCTCCCTCCTCAGCCTGCCACCTGCTGGTGCATTCCTGCCGGCTTCCAAGCTAAAGAGTCACCCATTTCTCAGAAGAAAAATGTCCCCATTACCTCCTGCTGTCTGTCATCCTGAGGACCAAACTCAGGCCTAGAGCATGCTAGGCAAATGTTCCATCCCTGAGATACATCCTAGCCCCACCATCTTCTACTTATTAAACCACACTAATTCTCTCTCTCTCTCTCTCTCTCTCTCTCTCTCTCTCTCTCTCTCTCTCTCTCTCTCTCTCTTTTTCTGGCAATTGTCCACGTGAATGAACACTCCCATTGAGAGCACCAGCTCTGTTTGCAGGATCACATTCAGCATACCTGCATACATGCTACATACATACATACATACACATTTAGTTATGTGCAATGAGGGCATCCATGTCATTTGCTAGCCAGGCTCATTTGGGACTTTCTTCTCATGCATATCACTGTAGCCTATTATTCCTTGGCAGATTGGACAAGTTTCAAGCTAATAAAAATGTTCTGGCAAATTGCTACTTTGAAAGTGATTGAAGGCAATGTTCTGCTCACAGCGTATGTTTGACCTTTTGGGGGAGGAAATGTAGAAGAAGCCTATGGAAACCTTGTGTCGTGCTAGTTCTCCTGACAGCTCTGAATTGCTTGGCCTTGTCAAGTCACTTTAAGCACCACTGAGACCAGCCTTGCTTCCCAAAGTCTTTCTCTCTCCACTTAGACTCGTTACATTAAATAATAATGAAAATAACTATAACTCAGTAAAAGTCTGAATTTTTGCTGTCATACATAGCACACTCAAGTGAATGCAACATATTCAAAGTGCATAACAGCCCTGAAAGTCAGTGTTTCTAATTTGTAGGAAATAGAAACAGCTTTAGAGAAACTTAGTAACTTACCCCAAGTCAAAGTGTTTCATGGATGGAACCTGGATGAAAACATAGGCCTTTCCTGAAAACTACCCCAAGACTACCATAGCTATGTGGCTGGCCAGCCATAGCTATAGGGGACCATGGAAACTTCCAGCAGGATCCTCTTCTGAGCTCCAAAAATATCTTTTTATCCCTGCAGAGCAGGTGGCAAGTTTGGAGGAATGTGTCAGCCCACAAGGAGCCCTTACTGGATGACTCTTAAGAGTTTTTACACAAATATCCCAGCTCTCAGGGCAGTGGGTGGGAAGGGACCACTCTAAGGATGCCTGTGCTGGCCCACGTTGCTCTCTGGTGCTAAGCTCCAGTCACTCACTGTCCACACTGGGCTAGTGATGCTCTTCTATTGGCCATCTTCTCTTCCTTGAGTCACATGTCCACTTCCTAGGTAATGCTCTGTGCCCCTCTCCCCAACCAACTATTTGCACTTGAATCTCTGGTTCAAAGCCACCCCTGGAATGATTAAGTAAACCATCCTGGGATCACTGGAGACTAAGGGGTTTGGGGAGTGTGTGTGTGTGTGTGTGTGTGTGTGTGTGTCTGTGTGTCTGTGTGTCTGTGTGTCTGTGTGTGTGTGTGTGTAACGGTATTGAGCTGACTCTTGCTCTTTCTTTGGTGACATCAGTGACTTTGGATAATTCTACCCATTACATTGGTCCGAAATCTTGGGCTAATACTCAACTAAACTTCTGCAAGTAAAACTCTCCCTAAGGAAAACCAAGAGTTTTTATAGAGAGTAGTCATACATTTAAGACATCCAGAGGTTTAAAGGAAACTCAAATCAGTGCTTTAGGTCTGATTTCTATTCCCACACGACACACACCTAGACAATACACTCGTTGGTTCATGGCCATAGATCATCGCATCAGTCTGTCCTCAATCTCTCTACTCTCCCACTTAAAAGCTTTGTTTTCTATGACAAAATCCCTGACCTCTCAGTGACCTCAACCTCAGTAAAAATCAGGACGAGAACTTTGGTTCTGTGAAGTAATGGCATGTCAAGTTTTATTCGTATCGTGTTTGCACACTGGTAGACATAGAGTAAGTGTGTGGCACAGATTATTACAGCAGCAAGTATTATTGTTGTTGCTATTGTTGTCAACGTTCACTTTTGAGGAAAACATTGCAGGACAAGAGCTCAAAAACTGTAAGACGTCCCTTGACTTGGACCTGGCTCTCCTCTTTCTTGATCCATTCTGCCATTTACACAACCACTATGATAGAATTCAGAGCTTCTGAAAACGAGGGTGGAGGGGTGTGCTCTCCTAGAACAATACATCCTCTGCAAAGGAAGATGCAGGACTGTTGCCCAATCAAGGCCCACCTTGCTGGGCTCCATCTCCCTCACCCATCTCTACAGAATCTTTTCCAGCTTTGGACAGCTGCCCTCTGAGCACGCAGTCCACTCTGCCTCCCATGCAGTACCTGCGAGCATCTCCCACTGAGGCCCTGACCTTCCCAGCAATTCTACCCAAGGGGCAGATTCGAGGCTTTATTTCTGCTCACGATCATGCGTGTACTGAGCTTGACTCCTGTTCTACGTGATTCATTGAGCCTTTGTTATCTCATTCCTTCCTGGATCACCATTCATTCGTACTCAGTGATCCTTAACTGTGTAGCAAAAGATCTGTGCAGAGATGCCTCTGTTACCCACCAAAGATATGTAATCCCTCTAAACCCCAGTTCTCATGTATGTAACCAATAACTCATTCTAAGGGTCCTAGAAATTAAACCTGTGAGATAAAAGACACCCTGCATCTTTGCTTCTTGGTATGAAACTCTGAGATATGTACTAGAGCAAGGTTCAGTGGCCTTTTTAAGAGAGGCAGAAAATAAATACTTGAAGTTAGTCACAACTGTTCTACTCCAAACAATACATAAACAAATGAGCTTGGATGCATCCCAGTGTAATTTATGTACAAGCAAAGTGGGTGGTCCCTGTCCATGCTTCTAGAGTATCTCAAGGGTCTCCAGAGTTGGTCTCAAAACTCAAGATTCACTCATTAACATACATACTCTTGCTTCTCTTCTTCCTCAGTCTCCCTGAAACACTCTGTGACCATATTGTATCCTGGTCTTAGCTTTGCTGTAGGAGAATTGAAACCAATAGATTAGAAAGGTCGAGTGGACAGTATCCTGAGGCCATATGATGGAAAAATTATCTAGTCTGATGGAATCACAGGGAGTGTTCCAGGCAATAGAAATAACACTTGGGTAACTCCGAGCAGAACTCATGGATGCTTTCAGAAACCCAGAATTATATCTGAGTGGCGGGGGCATGGATGGAGGTATCCATAGCAGAACAGAGCCATTCACCCACAGAGTTGGGGTCAGATACCATGAGGCTGCATAGGCCTGCTAAGATATTAGCTCTAGATCTTGAAGCAGCAGAGAGCCACAAAGCATCAAAGCATCCATATGGGATGGCATGTGTATGTGCAAAGGCCTGGCGTGATGGGCCACTTAGACCTCTGTCTTCTGCTCCCTAGCCAGTACTAATGACCTGATTCCCTTGCTCTATTCACCCTCCACTTGACCAGAACCCCCTGCAGGAAATGAATAGCATCACCCTAAGTCAGGCTCATTGGCAGTTAAGTCCCCTCTGAGAACAAGAGGAAATAACCAATAAAAATACCTAGTAAACCAATAACAGAACAAACTAAGCCACAGCACTCAGGGATCACTGGATTACTCCTTAGATTTGAGGAAGGATTCGGGAATCACATATTGGTTTCTCCCAGCTCCTTGACAGTTATTACTACATGTCTCTACAGCCTGCCTTCTTTGTACCCTCATCTTAAAGAACTAATGTTACGAAGTCTCCAAATGGAATGCTGGAAAAGTTGCCTCCTCTTCTGTCCCCTGTCACTCCTTACCCAGATGAGGAAGAGTGAACTGTCAGCCAGAGCTGTTGCTGTGTTCCCGTGCTTCCCAGGACTTTCTTCCATTAATGTGTAGCTACACGGGAACCCAATATGCTCTGCAGCCTGTGGGCTGAGGATACTGAACATTTTCCTACCTCTTAAGAATCCATGTGGTTTGAGGGGGGAGATAGAGGGTGGAATGAATTTATAGTGTCAAAAGGGAAGTTTTTTGGGGGGAGTCCAGGCTAATGGTGACAATTCATCCCAAGTGGTTTAATGGGGTAGTTAACCATATCCCCATGATTCAGTCTGTGTCAGCAATGATTTCTGGAAGAGGTAAGACTTTCCTGTGGCTGAAGCCACCCAGTTGCAAGCTTCCTGCTTCCTAAGCACACCACAGCATCCTTCTGTCCTCTTCGCCTTCCCTAATAGGATGTCATATGAACATACTATACACATGTTACTTGAGTTTTGCCAGGCATGGCTAGTGTCATCTGTGAATTGCTACAGTCATAGAAAGGTGACACTTCCCTTTCTGAGGTTTAGATAGATCTTTACAGATCATTCTCTTTTCCTCCCGCTACTTTGTTTGGTTGTTATCTTACCTGGTTGGGTTGGGTTTTTGTTGTTGTTTGTTTGTAGTAGTTTTGATTTTAAGGGGTTTTGTTTTATCTTGCTTTATTTGAGATGGGCTATCACTGTGTCACTTGAGCCAACTTCAAGCACACTGTCTTCCTCCTTCAGCCTTTATCTGATGGGGATCACAGGTGGGCAGCACCACATCAGCTTCCAAGCTACCCTTAGGACAATGCATTTCCAGGCCAAGCAGTTAGTGCCACAAATCCCACAAGGCCAGGAGGCACCTCTTTGGCTAAAAGTCTCTCTTAGACTTTTTGTTGCGGCCAGCAGAAAATCCATCTTATACCTGCTTAAGCAAAAAGGAAATAATTGGACAAACTCTACTGAACCAACCAAGGCCAGGCTGCTAACCTGTGTGCCATCTTCCTTTTTTAAGTGGGGAACATGCTGTTTATGATTTTAAGCCACAAGGATTTGAAAAAGACCATTGTTTTATAAGAAAAAGTATTTACTAAAATGCACCACTTCCTAGCAATGCTGTTGAAATGCTTTCCAGGTCCCCCAGTAGCAACTAAACATCACTCCATTGTGTCTTCTCTCCTGTCCATGTGACCTGTTGATGTTAACAGTGAGTCCATTTTTAAGCTCATGAATATTCATAATTCAAATGCTTTTCAGACTTTCTGACTGAACTATCAGAGCATCGGGGAAGAGGAAACTGTTTCACAGGGACTTGGTTTCGTTCCCCGTCTCTGTGTCGCCCTTTGGCCCTTCATTGGAACAGGTAGTGACATTTGTTCTGGACCCTAGGCCCCTTCTGCTTTAATGATAGGGACCTAGTGTTCTCATTAAAATCCTCATCTTGTCTCTCTGGCTTTGATTGCATCAGAACCATTACCAGGCCAAGGACCAAAAGAACCCTATCTTTGGCCTGGCTTGGATGACAAGGGGCATCTGTGATGGGACATAGTACTCTACTCAGACACAGGGACTGCGGGGCTGGAAAAGATGAGGGCGTGTTCATTTTCCAAAGGATGAAGGGGACAGAAGGTACCTTCTACACTATGAGTGGAATAGACAATTTTCTTGTGATTGGCAAGTGGAGTCATTGCCCTAAGTGTGTCCCCAACTCACTAAGGCCTGTCTTCTCTTTTAAAGATAGAACTTACAAGTTGAATGTCTCTATGAAAAAAGAATCATTTATAGTACACTGTAAATGGCTGGTACAAAATTTTTCTGCCTTTCTCCATTTGAATTTCAAAATACCCCAAGTTGCTGATCCAGAAACTATGTATGTTTATTTTTGAGGTTCTAGAGACTCAAAAGGCAAGGAGGGGTGCAAATTCAGTTTGATGGAGTCTTGCTTCTTCATATACCAAAGAGGAAAGGGATCCCTCTGGGGTCTTTTATAAGAGACCCCATCACCAAAAGAAACCCCAACTTTGTTTCATAATTTGGGAGCTAGAATTTGAACACACAGTTTTGGGGGGACTCAAATACTCAGATCGAAGTGGTTCCATTGATATATTTGTTCAGTAGAGTGGAAAAAAGGCAACGCAAAGAGAAATGCAAGGAAGAAAAAAGAAAATATTCCTCTCCTTGTATTTTTTTTTTCTGAGGCTAAGTAGCCCTGCTCTTATGCACAGAATAAGCCACCATATTTTAAGTTAAGACCCAAACGGACTTCTACAGGAAGCCCTGTGTGCCACTAGGAATAGAAGGAAGAAATGGAAAATATATTCTTTTCCTCAGACGGATTACGGTTTAATTGAAACCCAAGTATATTGTTCATAACCTGTGCTGTAGACACAATATCTCTGTATTATGACATTAAAATGATGTCTTCAAGCAAGTCACCAGCCACCCTAAATAAACTCGGGGTAGGATTCCCTAAGTTTCATTTATGGAGTATTAACTTTTCAGGATGTTAGTCAGTATTCTGTTCGGGGCTTGAAAAATGCCAAGTGTAAAGGTCTCCTACTCCAGGATGTCTTGCAGCCTTTATCATGTTCAGACCTGTCATGGAACACAGAATGAAGTAATTCCCAAATATGCTCAAGGACAGAGTAGTGTGCAAGAAGGAACAGCTGCTTCGGCACCAGACATCTCTCCTTTTCCCAGGTTTACTTATATTCATTCAGCAAGTCATCACTGAGCACCAAATGTGTGCCTGATAAGCTGTTAGAGGTGCACAAGTCATCACCAAGATTAGTCAAGCCTTAAGTCTCTAGTACTAGTAAAAGCTTATTGAGAGAATGACCAACGTTGTATCAACGTAATAGCAAAGAGTCTAATCCAACCCAACAAATGCTCAAAAATCAGAGCAACGTGAGCCAACGTCCATTTGCATATAACCCTAGGTAGTGCCACCAAGGAAACTTGCAAAATCAAACAGCACATGGGAAGAAGGCCACTGTTGAGTAACGAGGTGTCTTTAAGGAAAGCCTTTGTAAGGGAAAAATATGGACAGTGTGAGTCTTAAAAGATAAAAGCACAAAGCACCAAAGAAGTGTAGTAACTCTAAAGGCAGGTGACTTGGTGGCAGACGTAAGGAAACTAGAAGTACCAAACTTCTAGGTATAAGAGAACCACTCCAGGCGACCCTTCTGAGGCCCTTGAGTGGCGCTGTGGACCTTGCAACGTCAAGCACATGAGGAGAAGCAGATGCCAGCGAGCTCCTCTTTGCACATCCATGTCTGAACATCTGGCGAGCCCTGTGTGGGCTGGAGTGCTTCAGATGCTCACAGGTCTTAGCCAAAGAACAATCAAGTCTCTGAGGTGTGTTTGCCGGCAACGCAGATTACACCTCCCACTTGAAGAGAGGCGCTGGGACAGGTGCCAAGCCACAGCAAGCCCCTCTGCTCCTTAACATGGCACTTACAGGGGCTGTGAGAAATATAAACTGGATCATTCTCTCAAGACACAAGAGCAATCATAACCGTAAAAATTCTCATTCTGCTCAATTCAATCAGTCGCAACAAAGGGACTGATCTTTGTCAGCCCTGTCACGAGGCAATTTTTTTTTTTCAAAAAAATTAAGCAAGATAGATGGATAGACAGAGATATGGCACAGACATGGCCATGCATCCCCAAATAATGCTCAATAAGCCATGCTAAGAGAACTATACCAAAATAAAAAGACCACCATAGCCAGCACCCCAGAAGCGCCTGTGTACTAGAGTGTCTCTCTAGTTACCTTCTCAAGGGGGAAACACTATCATTTCTTCCAACAACTCAGATTAGTTCAGCTGCTTTACATTCTGCAAGGACAGATAAAATGTGTGGACATGTGGTTACCTTCTTCTTTTAATCACTGGGTTTCTGAGAGCCATTCATGTTGTTATGTGGGAGTTACAGATTGCTCATTCCCAGTGCATAGCATCCTTTTGTGGGACTGTACCATTCTCACCTATACTACTGTGGGTGGGCATTTGGATCCATTCTACCTGGAAGCTATTAGCAGAAGGAAGAGTGTTCGTACCCACAGGACTGTACAGAGAGGGTAATTTAAGACTGGGCTGACATGGTCCAACACTCCATTTGGATGTGCATTTAACGGAAATGAAATCATCATTTTCAGAGACTTTTGTGTTGTCACTGTTCATTGCAGCACTGTTCATAATAGAGAGCAAAGACAAAGAAATATCTAAGAGTCTGTGGCTAGAAGAATGGATAAAGAATATATGGAGATGTGGATAGACATAAATGTACCCTGTGTATACACAATGAAATATTACTCAATTGATCTTTTTACAAAGGAAGTGCTGCCATTTCTGACAACATGGATGAATGTGGAGGACCTCGTGCTAAGTATGATAAGCTACATGCAAAAACTCATGTAGCATGTATCATATAGAACAAATCTGAACAAGTGTAACTTGTAGAACCAGATGGCACCATGGTGGTTGTCAGGAGATAAAGTGTGGGGAAAATGGAGAGAGGTCAGTGATGACAAGTTATAAGGTGAGCACGCCCTGGAAACCTCGTCTCCATACAGTTGTTAGCTACCGTTAATAACCCTGCCTTGTACACTTGAAATTTTCGTAGATAATAGATCTCACTTCCTCTCACAACACACATGGCCACTTGTGGTGGCAAATGTCCATACCCCCAGCACTCAGGAGTCTAAGGCAAGAGGACCTCACCTCAACCAAGGACATTCTGGACCAGTAGTGAGCACCAAGGCCAACCACAGTTACATAGCAAGACTCTGAATCAAACAAAGTGCACATAAACTTGCAGTTGTGGGAAGTGGTGCATGTAATTAGCTTGATTACGGCCAATGGTTCACAACAAATCATCACATTGTACACAGAGTTTTTCGTTTTATTTGTTCTTTTTATCTCAATAAAATGAAAAAATAAATTTAAAAACTCAATCTGTTTTCCAGTTTACTGATCTACCAGCTCCTCATAGGCATAAGTCCCAGTGACTATCTGAAGCTGCCCCATCCCAGCATGCTTTGGACTGTCCACACACATTTGCATATGCTATTCCCTTCCCGGGATGGGATGCCTTCTCTCTTTCTCTCTTAGTCACCTTCTGCCCCTCCAAGACTGTTCTCCAGCACTCCTTTGTCCTTAAATAGGTCCCTTTTTATCACTACAAGACTTAGTTTCTCCCAGAACATAGTTTAACTGCTCTGTGATAGCAACTACATAGCCCTTTCTATTTCGGTACCCTACTCTTGCAGACTAATCACCTTGGAAGGTTTGAAGGCAGGTCCTGTGGTTTATCTTGGTGTTTTCACTATGCCTGGCTTGGGTAAGGACTTACTATTTTCTTTGTTATTATTATTGAGGTGGGATAATGGGAATGCCAACAGATATATCTGAAGCTGCAAATGGGACACTCCTTGGGGAAGCAGAAAAGATGATAGATATAAGCTTTAAGTAATGCCACTGCTTTTTTAACAGAAGGAGATACAATGGAGAAGAGAGAGATGTCAGGAGCAGAGCGATGGGGGCGGGTGAGAATTTTTACTTTTTTAAGGATAGCGTACCTGGTATGGACTTATCTCTAATTGCTATGAACATGAAAACAACAGTAAAGATAACTATTTTCTAACAGACACAATATAGCCTTCTGTGAGGAGTGCAGAAAGGGAAGAAGGCAAGGACATATGCAAGCTGAGTGCCTGCATATGGGTCCATTTCAGGAAGGTGAAACCCAAGCAAAACCTGACTGTCCTGTCGATATGAAGATTCAAAGTCCAGAGTTAGAGGCTGAAGAGCTGCTGGGACATTCATGTCAGGGTCCTAAGGGGGAAGCCCTGTCACTGAGGGATGGGTTCCATAAGATTCTCGGAAGAAGCCCAGTGCCCTTGGTTCAAAGTTAGCATACATCGAACACTACACAGAAGTAGAGCCTTCACAGTGTAGAGCAGAGAGCCATTCTGAATCAGTAAGTTAATCACCAAGACAAAACCCAGTCGTAGAAACGAAGCAGTGCAACCCACATGCCCCAAGCCATATGATCTGGTGTGTAATTAAAAATCACTAAGCATGAAAAAGTAAGGGGGAAGTGACCCATAACTAGGAGGAATCCATCAATAAAATGGCCCTGAGATGATTCAGATGTTGGAATAACAGGAAAGGAGTGCAATATTATAAATATATCCAAATACAAAAAGGAAAATATTGTCTTAATCGGTGGTGAATCTTGAAGCCGAAACAGAAACTATGAAGAGAACTAGGTAGAGTTTTAGGAGCCTGGCTCAGTGGGAGAGCAAATGCCTAGCAAACCTAAGGCATGGCTTCCAACACTGTATGGAAAAAAGCATAAAGAACCGAGTGGAAGTTTTAGCACCACTTGCAGTAAAGTTTCCAGTGAGGCAGAGTGAATAGGAGAGAGTGGGAAGTCACAGCATCTGACTTTGAAGCTGGAGCAAATGCAGTGATTCAGTGAAATGAGATGTTTTAGATGTTTAACATCCTACTGCAGAGGGAGTGACTTAATGCCTGAAGCTGTAAACCCAGTCAAGAGCCAGCTGCTGCGCTGGTCAAAGGCCCTAGAGAGGAAACGTACTACCACGGCTTTGCTAAGTGGCCACGTTGTCAAGCTATCCTCTAAATGCTGATGTTTCTACCCATAAGTCAGTGCGGCTCTCAGCCCTGGTCAAGGAAGCTTCCTTTGCCAAAAGGCAGCACTGACCAGCGTGACTGTTGAGTGCCCAGCTCTGAACCATCTAGATCACACCCTTTAAGGGACAGAGAACATTTCAGAAGAGGAGGCAATAAAAATGTAAAGGCGAATGATAGGGAAGAACACTGTGAAATGCTGCCTTCTGGACATGATGTGACCATCCCACTCATCTCTGTGTGCAATGTGGATCCCAGCACAAAACCCAACGAGACAGGCAGAATCAGTCAACATTCCATTGTGTGGGGGAGGAGCTAATGAGGTCCCCACCTTTCCTAAGGCACTATGGGTGGTTAATGGTTGCTGGGGGAGAGAGAGGAGGAGGAGTGTCCTTTTCTTCAGTGTTGTAGCTTCTCATATGTTGCCTATGCTTTACTCAATAATACCTCCTCTCTCTGCACATACACGGGCTTATAGAAGCAACTTCAATTGAACGTAGTGAGTCAAAAAACAGGTCACATTGGGGAAGGTTTCATAGAATGGGTGGGGGATGGAAATGGCAAAATGTATTTTAAAGATGTATGAAATTATCAAAGAATAAAAACAATATCAAAACTCAGTGACAGCCGGGCAGTGGTGGCACATACCTTTAATCCCAGCACTTGGGAGGCGAAGTCAGGCAGATTTCTGAGTTCAAGGCCAGCCTGGTCTGCAGGGTGAGTTCCAGAACAGCCAGAATTATACAGAGAAACCCTGTCTTGAAACAAAACACAAAAAACAAAAACAAACAAACAAACAAAAAAACTCAGTGCCTGGGTGGCTTAATAAACAGAATACCATTGTCTCTGGGAACCAGAGAGAAAAAGCAGAGATGAAGAATGAGGTAGACGCGATTTCTGGGACTCACTGGCCAGCCAGACTTGTCTAATGAAAAATATTGCCTCAGAAATAAAGATGTCAAGGGAAGAATAACATATAAGCTTAACCTTAAGCCTTCAGGTGCATGCCCACACATATACATCAACATAATGATAAAAATAAAGCAAACAAAAAGAAAAATAAAAAAAAAAAGAATGAGGTAGAGATGTAAAAAAACAAAGAAATACCACTACTAATACTAAAGATGATGAAGATGATGGTGATGGTGATGGTGATGATGATGATGGTGATAATGTCTTTTATGAAAGAAAGATAGAAATTCAACTAACATACTCAGGACACAAAGAACCTATAGCTAAACAATTCATATTCAGATTCCCGAACACTTAAAACATACACCGTCCTGACACATATAGAATAAAATGACATATTTCATGATATTTCTTGGCCAAACTCATATGAAAGCAGCAGTCAAAAGACAACAGGTCAGTTCTTCAGAAAGCTGAATGAAACCACAGTCAATCCAGAGCTTTCTATCCAGCAAAGTGTATCCTTCAAACACTGGCACGAAATAAATATGCTGTCATATAAGTGACTGAGAGGGTGTTGGGAACAAATGTGCACTGTGGGGGAAAAAATAATAATGGGAATTCTTCACACTGAAGGAACAGGATCCGCACAGTAGCTCAGACCTACGAGGAGCACGGAACGGTGGGTGTGGAGACAGTAACAAAAGGTAACAAAAGGTAACCCCCCATCTCTTAATTTCCTGGGGGCAGGCAAAGAAGAGGGTTGGAGTGAAGCCACATATAATCAAAGAAGATCAGATTCTAGCCAGTCACATATAACCATATGGCGATGAACGGGTGAGCCATTCTGTCATCCGTTACTGAGTTCATGCTACATGTGCACAGATGCTTTCAACAATTAGGTGAAGGCACTTTCAGAACCTTAGCATGGCTTCCAGACAAGGAGGACTACAGGAGAGAAGTCCCTGTGGTAGAGATAGGGCACTATGTAAGAGGCAAGACTTCAATTTCAGAACTATCTTGCTGGACTCAAAACTGAAGTTTTAATAAATATTTGTCCATTTTGCTTATCTTTCCAAAATAAAGATCACAGGAGTTCATAGCCTTCTCGCTACTTGATTGTCGCTGGTTTAGATATTCAGAGACAAGCTAGGAGGTAGTAACACATACCTTTAATCTCAGTACTCAGGAGGCAGAGACAGAGGCAGGCGGATCTCTGTGTGTTTGAGACCAGCCTGGTCTACATAGTGAGGATAGCCAGGGCTACAGAGAAACTGTGCCTTAGAAAAACCTAAACAAACAAACAAATATTGAGAGACATTCAATTTCCAGGCCATTGATGATGTCAAACACTGTAAGCCCTGGTGCTGGGTCTGTCAGTTTAGAGTGTCCAGAAAGCACGTGCTTCCGATGCACGAGGGTGTTAATGTGTGCGTGAAGTTTGCCCATACCATAGAGGAGCAAGACAAGCCCTATTGGCTCTCAGGCCCTCCTCTGCTTCGTCCCCTGAGCTCCCTAAACATTGCTATTAGTTTCTCTTACTTTGTTTCCAGAAGCAACCTATAGTGTCCCTATAAGATATATGAGTTGCCATGATTTTACTTTATCACTGGTCATACATAGAAATAAACATTTAGAAGCAGAATAAAAGCAAAACAATATTGATGTGATTTAGCTAAAAGGTACTGATTTCCAGGGATTCTGAACCTGTGCTGAGCGAGAAAGGTGTGGGGCAGGATTTTTCTCAAAGTTCGATTTAGTTCCACTAATTCTACTACTTAAATACTTTCCACCGGGCTAAAAACCCACATCCTCTTGTTCCCAGAAAAATTACAGATGGGTTTCCTTTCCCATTGACCCTTTCTTCTACAAAGGGCCATGTATGGCCAGACTTTCTTGGACCCACCAGCCGCAGAATAAAGACACAGAGACTCTACTATTTATGAAAGCTTAGACACCATAGCAAGGCTACCTCCTAGCTAGCGCGTACAAATTAATAAACCCGTTTATTCTAGTCAATGTCTGTCATGTGACCCGTCTGTCATGTGACCCGTTACCCTCTCTCACTCAAGCCTGGTACCTTCCAGCATCATGTGAGTGAATCCTCTCCAATCCGATTCTTCTCCCAGAGTCCTTATCTCTGCCCAGAAGTCCTGCCTTTCCTGTTCTGCTTAGCTATTGGCCAGTAGATCTCTATTAAACCAATTAGAGGTGAGGAAAGTGTATGGTTACAAGATACTGAGGCAGGTGATGATCTGTAAGAACAATACCCAAGTCCAGACAGTAGGCTCTCTGCCTGTACAGAAATCATTAGAATAATACAAAGACAACCTTCACACAGCGCACAAAAAAATTACCCAACAGCCATGATTATAATTTATTAATAGGCTTTTTATTTTTACAGTTTCTGGACTAAATAGTTATTAAAAGACTTATAAACTAGTGTTTACTGGAGATAGAAACACTAGGAAAGAAATCTGGAACCATAGATACGAGCATCAGCAACAGAATACAAGAGATGGAAGAGAGAATCTCAGGTGCAGAAGACTCCATAGAGAACATCGGCACGACAATCAAAGAAAATACAAAATCCAAAAAGATCCTAACTCAAAATATCCAGGAAATCCAGGAAAAAATGAGAAGACCAAACCTACGGATAATAGGAGTAGATGAGAATGAAGATTTTCAACTCAAAGGACCAGCAAATATATTCAACAAAATTATACAAGAAAACTTCCCAAACCTAAAGAAAGAGATGCCCATGAACATACAAGAAGCTTACAGAACTCCAAATAGACTGGACCAGAAAAGAAATTCCTTCCGACACATAATAATCAGAACAACAAATGCACTAAATAAAGATAGAATACTAAAAGCAGTAAGGGAAAAAGGTCAAGTAACATATAAAGGCAAGCCTATCAGAATTACACCAGATTTTTCACCAGAGATTATGAAAGCCAGAAGGGCCTGGACAGATGTTATACAGAAACTAAGAGAACACAATTTCCAGCCCAGGCTACTATACCCAGCCAAACTCTCAATTACCATAGATGGAGAAACCAAAGTATTCCACGATAAAACCAAATTCACACATTATCTTTCCATGAATCCAGCACTTCAAAGGATAATAACAGAAAAAAAAACCAATACAAGGACGGAAACCACGTCATAGAAAAAGCAAGAAGGTAATCCCTCAACAAACCCAAAAGAAGAGAGCCACAAAAACAGAACACCAACTCTAACAACAAAAATAAAAGGAAGCAACAATTACTTCTCCCTAATATCTCTTAATATCAATGGACTCAACTCCCCAATAAAAAGACAGAGACTAACAGGCTGGCTACAGAAACAGGACCCAACATTTTGCTGCTTATAGGAAACTCAACTCAGAGAAAAAGATAGACACTACCTCAGAATGAAAGGCTGGAAAACAATTTTCCAAGCAAATGGTAGGAAGAAATAAGCTGGAGTAGCCATTATAATATCTGATAAGATTGACTTCCAACCCAAAGTCATCAAAAAAGACAAGGAAGGGCACTTCATTCTCATCAAAGGTAAAATCCTCCAAGAGGAACTATCAATTCTGAATATCTATGCTCCAAATACAAGGGCAGCCTCATTCATTAAAGATACTTTAGTAAAGCTCAAAGCACACATTGCACCTCACACAATAATAGTGGGAGACTTCAACACACCACTTTCACCAATGGACAGATCATGGAAACAGAAACTAAACAGGGACACAGTGAAACTAACAGAGGTTATGAAACAAATGGATCTGACAGATATCTACAGAACATTTTATCCTAAAACGAAAGAATATACCTTCTTCTCAGCACCTCACAGTACCTTCTCCAAAATTGACCACATAATTGGTCACAAAACAAGCCTCAATATATACAAAAATATTGAAATTGTCCCATGCACCCTATCAGATCACCATGGACTAAGACTGATCTTCAATAACAAAATAAATAATAGAAAGCCAACACACACGTGGAAACTAAACAACACTCTTCTCAATGATACCTTGGTCAAGGAAGGAATAAAGAAAGAAATTAAGGACTTTCTGGAGTTTAATGAAAATGAAGCCACAACATACCCAAACTTATGGGACACACTGAAAGCATTTCTAAGAGGAAAACTCATAGCTACGAGTGCCTCCAAAAAGAAACTAGAGAGAGCACACATTAGCAGCTTGACAACACACCTAAAAGCTCTAGAACGAGAGGAACCAAATTCACCCAAGAGGAGTAGACGGCAAGAAATAATCAAACTCAGGGGTGAAATCAACCAAGTGGAAACAAGAAGAACAATTCAAAGAATCAACCAATCGAGGAGCTGGTTCTTTGAGAAAATCAACAAGATAGATAAACCCTTAGCCAGACTCACTAGAGGGCATAGGGAAAGTACTCTAATTAACAAAATCAGAAATGAAAAGGGAGACATAACAACAGACCCTGAAGAAATCCAAAACACCATCAGATCGTTCTACAAAAGGCTATACTCAACAAAACTGGAGATCCTGGATGAAATGGACAAGTTTCTAGACAGATACCAGGTACCAAAGTTAAATCAAGATCAGGTTAATGATCTAAACAGTCCTATATCCCCTAAAGAAATAGAAGCAGTCATTAATAGTCTCCCAACCAAGAAAAGCCCAGGACCAGATGGGTTTTGCGCAGAATTCTATCAAACCTTGAAAGAAGAACTAATCCCAATTCTTCACAAACTATTCCACAAAATACAATCAGAAGGTACTCTACCCAACTCATTCTATGAAGCCACAATTACTCTGATACCTAAACCACATAAAGACCCAACAAAAATAGAGAACTTCAGACCAATTTCCCTTATGAATATTGATGCAAAAATCCTCAATAAAGTTCTCGCTAACCGAATTCAAGAACACATCAAAACAATCATCCATCCTGACCAAGTAGGATTCATCCCAGGGATGCAGTCATGGTTCAATATACGGAAATCCATCAATGTAATCCATTATATAAACAAACTCAAAGACAAAAACCACATGATCATCTCGTTAGATGCTGAAAAAGCATTTGACAAAATCCAACACCCATTCATGATAAAAGTCTTGGAAAGATCAGGAATTCAAGGCCCATACCTAACCATGATAAAAGCAATCTACACCAAACCAGTAGCCAACATCAAAGTAAATGGTGAGAAGCTGGAAGAAATCCCACTAAAATCAGGGACTAGACAAGGCTGCCCACTCTCTCCCTACCTATTCAACATTGTACTTGAAGTCCTAGCCAGAGCAATTAGAAAACAAAAGGAGATCAAGGGGATAAAAATCAGAAAAGAAGAAGTCAAAATATCGCTTTTTGCAGATGATATGATAGTATACATAAGTGACCCTAAAAATTCCACCAGAGAACTCCTAAGCCTGATAAATAGCTTTGGTGAAGTAGCTGGATATAAAATTAACTCAAGCAAGTCAATGGCCTTTCTGTACACAAAGGATAAACAAGCAGAGAAGGAAATTAGGGAAACAACACCCTTCTCAATGGTCACAAACAATATAAAATACCTTGGCGTGACTCTAACTAAGGAAGTGAAAGATCTGTATGACAAGAACTTCAAGTCTCTGAAGAAAGAAATTAAAGAAGATCTCAGAAGATGGAAAAACCTCCCATGCTCATGGATTGGCAGGATCAACATTGTAAAAATGGCTATCTTGCCAAAAGCAATCTACAGATTCAATGCAATCCCCATCAAAATTCCAACTCAATTCTTCAAAGAATTGGAAAGGGCAATCTGCAAATTCATCTGGAACAACAAAAAACATAGGATAGCAAAAACTCTTCTCAAGGATAAAAGAACCTCTGGAGGAATCACCATGCCTGACCTAAAGCTGTACTACAGAGCAATTGTGATAAAAACTGCATGGTACTGGTATAACGATAGAAAAGTAGACCAATGGAACAGAATTGAAGACCCTGAGATCAACCCACATACCTATGGTCACTTGATCTTTGACAAGGGAGCAAAAACCATCCAGTGGAAAAAAGACAGCATTTTCAACAAATGGTGCTGGCACAACTGGCGGTTATCATGTAGAAGAATGCGAATTGATCCATTCCTATCTCCTTGTACCAAGGTCAAATCTAAGTGGATTAAGGAACTCCAGATAAAACCAGAGACACTCAAACTTATAGAGGAGAAAGTAGGGAAAAGCCTCGAAGATATGGGTACAGGGGAAAAATTCCTGAATAGAACAGCAAAGGCTTGCGCTGTAAGATCGAGAATCGATAAATGGGACCTCATAAAGTTGCAAAGCTTCTGCAAGGCAAAAGACACCGTCAATAAGACAAAAAGACCACCAACAGATTGGGAAAGGATCTTTACCTATCCTAAATCAGATAGGGGACTAATATCCAATATATATAAGGAACTCAAGAAGGTGGACTCCAGAAAATCAAATAACCCCGTTAAAAATGGGGCTCAAACTGAACAAAGAATTCTCACCTGAGGAATACCGAATGACAGAGAAGTACCTGAAAAAATGTTCAACATCCTTAATCATCAGGGAAATGCAAATCAAAACAACCCTGAGATTCCACCTCACACCAGTCAGAATGGCTAAGATCAAAAATTCAGGTGACAGTAGATGCTGGCGAGGATATGGAGAAAGAGGAACACTCCTTCATTGTTGGTGGGATTGCAAGCTGGTACAACCACTCTGGAAATCAGTTTGGCGGTTCCTCAGAAAATTGGACATAATACTACCAGAGGATCCAGCAATACCTCTCCTGGGCATATATCCAGAAGATGTTCCAACCGGTAAGAAGGACACATGCTCCACTATGTTCATAGCAGCCTTATTTATAATAGCCAGAAGCTGGAAAGAACCCAGATGCCCCTCAACAGAGGAATGGATACAGAAAATGTGGTACATTTACACAATGGAGTACTACTCAGCTATTAAAAGGAATGAATTTATGAAATTCCTAGGCAAATGGATGGATCTGGAGGGCATCATTCTGAGTGAGGTAACATATTCACAAAGGAACTCACACAATATGTACTCACTGATAAGTGGATATTAGCCCCAAAACTTAGGATACCCAAGATATAAGATACAATTTGTTAAACGCATGAAACTCAAGAAGAACGAAGACCAAAGTGTGGACACTGTGCCCCTTGTTGGAATTGGGAACAAAACACCCATGGAAAGAGTTACAGAGATAAAGTTTGGAGCTGTGAAGAAAGGATGGACCATCTAAAGACTGCCATATCCAGGGATCCATCCCATAATCAGCTTCCAAACGCTGACACCATTGCATACACTAGCAAGATTTTGCTGAAAGGACCCAGATATAGCTGTCTCTTGTGAGACAATGCCGGGGCCTAGCAAACACAGAAGTGGATGCTCACAGTTAGCTATTGGATGGATCACAGGGCCCCCAATGGAGAAGCTAGAGAAAGTACCCAAGGAGCTAAAGGGAACTGCAACCCCATAGGTGGATCATTATTATGAACTAACCAGTACCCCAGAGCTCTTGTCTCTAGCTGCATTTGTATCAAAAGATGGCCTAGTAGGCCATCACTGGAAAGAGAGGCCCATTGGACTTGCCAACTTTATATGCCCCAGTACAGGGGAATGCCAGGGTCAAGGGGTGGGGGTGGGTGGGTGGAGGACTGGGGGGGGGAGTGTATTGGGGACTTTTTGGATAGCATTGGAAATGTAATTGAGGAAATTACCTAATTAAAAAAATAAATAAATAAACTAGTGTTTACTGTCGTGTGAGTTTCTGCCTCTGTTCTAGTATCCTTGAAGGGAGAGATGCAGCATCTTTTACCACCACAGTGAGTGTTCATACTTGGATGCTATGGTATTCTTCTAAAAGATGGCAACCTCCACAAAAAGAAAGGGTACATTCTTGGGTACAGCCTCAGATCTAATGTTCTTCTG
The DNA here is from genome assembly GCF_978045245.1 of Mus caroli. Lineage (NCBI taxonomy): Eukaryota > Metazoa > Chordata > Mammalia > Rodentia > Muridae > Mus > Mus caroli. The sequence continues at coordinate 39,055,310 of NW_028227265.1, read as the reverse complement.
AGCCAGAGAGACTGGAGGCGTGCTCAGAAGTCCGAGAGCTCTCTGGGACTTACTGCTGAGCACCGAGTTCCTTCTGAGGCAGGGAAGAGAATCATGACACTCAGTGTGTTGGGGACATCACCATGGTAAAATGATATTCATTTTATAAATATTTACATTTTGTTCCAGGATTTCTGTTTGATCATTTGTTTTAGGGGGTGGGATACACATAGCCCAGGCCAGCCTTGAACTCATTATACAGCCCAGACTGGCTTCATTCTCAGAAACCTTTGGCCTTGGACATCCAAAAGGTGGGATAACTAACATATGCCTAGCACTGTTTCAGAATTTTTATTGAAAAAAAAATGGTGCAGACACACACATACATACACAAACACACACACCACAGAGAGAGACAGAGAGACAGAGACAGCATGAGGATCTACCACATTTTTCACAAGAACTAACTCTATGCCACTGTTCTCTTGAATTTTATAGCACCTTTTGTTTCTATTAAAAAGCATTTCCATGAGTGAAGTAAAGAAAATGTTTCAGAATTTAGGAAAACTTCAAAAAATAGAATCATAAAGTTATCAAAATAATGATGTATTTCCTTCTAGTGAGAGAATACAGAGCTCGATCCATTAATACTGAGTGTTTTTCTTTCACTGACATGAATGGCTAATTGATTGCACTTTTGCTATCAAACATAATAAGAAAACAAACAACATAAAAGGGGGCTTGTCAAAGCAGCTCCGTCCGTCAGGCAGCACACTTCCTCCTTTCGTGGGATCTCAGCCATCCATCAGATGTGTTAATATTTATGGAGTGTTTATGGAAGAAATCTGTTAGGATTAATAAATAATAAAGCTAATATCTTCTTTAAAAAATAAATCAAAAATCTCAGCACAAACTTGCCTATAATTTACTGCAGCAGCAATAATAATAAAACTCCAAACAGGAAAACACTAAGCTCTATTCTATTAGTCAGAATATTTAACTACTTCAAAGTACCTCGTTTTGTTGTTATTGTTGTTGCTGTTGTTTTGTTGTTGTTGTACTTGTTTGTTTCTGAGCAATGATATACAAATGCCTTGGCAATAGCAACATTTTGAAATCTTTTTCTTATCAAGCCACATAAGGCCAGAAGAATCAGATGGAGTTGGCAGCTCACTGGTGTTTCATTTTCTCCTGATTTAAACCTGAGTTGTTAAATTTGATAAATACAATAATAGTAAGATTAGAGACTCTCTCTTCTAAACTGACTCGAAATTTATTATCGTGAGATGTTTTACCAAGTTTGTATGTTAAGATTATGAAAACCTCTTGAAATTTATTCAAAGGTTATTTCTAGTCCTAGGTCAGACACAGAATAGCCATTGACTTGATCCAAGTGATGTGATTTTTCTACTAGTTAGAATATTTTGGAAGAGGGGGTGGGAGTGTAACTTAAAATTTTTTTCAGCATGAAAAGAGAAAAGAAATACAAATCTACCAAGTTTTCATGACAACTCATTTTTCTGTGATAAGATAGGAAAGAAAGAAAGAAAGAAAGAAAGAAAGAAAGAAAGAAAGAAAGGAAGGAAGGAAGGAAGGAAGGAAGGAAGGAAGGAAGGAAGGAAGGAAGGAAGAAAGAAAGAAAGAAAGAAAGAAAGAAAGAAAGAAAGAAAGAAAGAAAGAAAGAAAGAAAGAAAGAAAGAAAGAGAGAAAGAAGAAAATGTGTTCTACTGTGAGCTAACCAGACCATAGCTCTTCTGGACTGCAGGGTTTCCTGCCCCCCTTCTTGGTTTCAAATTATAATTTCTTTTTCTCTATATTACTGGTCTTGTCTCAGGGCTGCCCAGGTCCCTGGGAAGAAGGGAGCTAGCTCTCTATTCAAAACTCAATGTTTTCAAAGCTCTGTCTTAAGAGCTGCATTGTACCCATTGCAGAACTGGTGTGATTAAGTATACTTGAGCTTGGGAGTCACACGAAAGATAAAAGATCCTAATCGGAGCCAAAATAGTCACTTTGTGGACATACATTAGCTACAGAGTGCTGAGAAAGAACAGTCAGACCATATTAGCCAACACTAATGTTTTGACTTTGCATTTCATAAGCAGCTAGTCTATTTTCCAAAAGCTTTGGAGTGATTTTATTGTTTTGGGAAAAGTATAAATTCTGTAGGTTTTTGCTGTGACCAAACTTCACTATCAGTCAACACTTGAGTGGTTTTGTTTTATTTTATCTTTTTAATATAAGTAGGATTTATTTTAAATCCATCTGTCCGTCTGTGTTTCGATGTATATATTTAGAATGTTTTTATTTACAGTAACTACTGATAAAGCTGATGTTATGTATCAGTGGATTTCAGATCTACTGCTGAGTGTCATTTCAATGTATTCATGTAAGAGGAAGAATGAGGAAAGCCAGATTGCTGACCAATTGGATAACAGCTAACACCATTGGCCTGATTATTAAATCCATGTCCACCACAGAAGAACCTTCACTTCGTCATACCTTGTATTGTGGGATGCTTGGAGAAGAGCTAGTTTTGGCTAAGAATGCAGCTCATGTCTAGGATGCTCATGCTAGATGCAGCATGTTGCAATACCCAAAGCAACAAAGCACTAAACTCATTATTTCCACCACTTCATCCTTCACAGGGAACTATGTAAATGTGTTTTCCACTGTACTCAGCCAACAGGATGAGTCACAAATGAAAATTTCATTTAGCTTTCAGATAAAAGCTTACCTTTCCTAACTAGTCAGGTTACATATTTTTTATTTTATTTTGCCCTTACGTGTATGCATTGTCTACATTTGTTCATGTTCATTACATGGCTACAGGTAACTGCAGAAGCATAAGGGCACGGGATCCCCTTGAACTGCAGTTAAAAGTAGTTATGAACTATCTGCTGTGGGTGCTAGGAACCAAATGTGGGGCCTCTGAAAGAGCAGGATTGTGCCCTTAACTAATGAGCCATCTCTCTAGTTTCAAATCTCTCTCTCTTGCCTTTAGTATATACAATGTCGCCTTTTGTTCTTAAAACTATGAACTTATCATTGATTTTCCAATGCTACCAAATATGTTGTTGTGGAATTGTACTTCCTATGTCATAGATGCCATTAATATAAAGTTATTATTGTTGCTTTAAGCAGTCACACTGTGCTGTCAATTTGACACACAATTTGACACGATCATAAGAAGGAAGACCTCATTTCAGTAATTGCCTAGATCAGCTTCCTCTGTGGGCATGGATATGAGTGACTGTCTTATTAACTGATGTTGGAGAGAATAACCAATGTGAGCAAGACAATTCTTAGGCTGAATGAAAAGCTAGCAAAGTATGAATCAGTAGGGGAGATAACAAGCAACATTCATCCATGGTTCCTACCACTAAATTTCTCCCCTGACTTCCCTTGATAATGGATTGTGATTGGGATGTGTGAGCCAAATACATCCTTTCCTCCATGGTTGCTTTTGGGAAGGATGATCTATCACAGCAACAGGAAAGAAACAAGAACACACACACACATACACACACACACACACACACACACACACACACACACACACACACCTCTTCAAGAGTCCCCTGTTCTTGAAACTGGAGATGTTTTCCTCCATCCAAGGGAAGGTGGCTCTTCCTTACCCTGCTGGTGGGCAGGGTATTATTTCTGGGATCTATTTATCATGAAAAAACAGCTATGAATTGCCTGAGATCTTACTTTGCTGAGCCAAGGTTTGCTAGATTGTGTAAGTAATTATATGTTTAGTACATAAGAAAACACCAAATATTTACCACAGTTGTACAGTTCTACATTCCTAACATCAATGGTAAGAGTTTCAGTTGTACTGTTGGCAGTTTTTGTCCATTTCACTTCAGCCATTCGAGACAGTAAGCAATCAGTTTGGTTTACATTTATTTTCCTTATAAGTAACAAACTTGGAACAATTTCTCATGTTTCCAACAGCCATTTCTGTGTATTGGATTCGTTTGATTGTTTGTTTGGGGGTGGCGTGTAGGTCAAAATATATTTGGCCATTTGAAGGGATTACCTTCTTACTATTGAATTCTAAGAGTTCTTTATATAGCCTGTATCCAGGGCTGTGGATAGATGCACTGTTTGCTTTCTGTCTGTGGCTTATGCTTCTTTATTCATTCTATCAGTTTCTGGGGAGAAATTCGTCACTCACCTTTGAAGGGTTTTGCTAGGTGTCTAATGCTAAATTGCTTGATACTTTTTTTTTCTCTTGGTAAAGATAATTCTATTTCTTTTTAAGTTCCACAGCCTCTGTTGAGAATTGCAGCAATTCTTCATGTTGCCCTTGTGAGGAATCAGACTTTTCCCCCTGCTTGCTGGTTAGATTTCTCTTTTGATCTTTCTTTGGTTTCAGCAGATTGACTACAGTGTGCCTGGGTGTCAGTGTCTTTACCACATCTGTCTTGTCGGGGACTGCACAGCTTCTGGGGGTTGAGTTCAGAAAATTCTAGGTCAGCAATGACATCCATATTACCATTTCTGTTGCATTATCTCGCCCCTTCTTTTGGGCTTCCAATAATATTTAAACTAGACCACTCTTGTTCTGCTCCTCCCCTGCTATTTTATTCTAACAATCCCTTGGTACTCTTTTAGCTGCATCCAAGTGGACATTCTCTCTCTCTTTCCATCCATTTTCTTCTGCCCTTCCAGTTTTGCCTTGACACATCTATTATCACCTTTTAAAAGTACTTGCTTGGGTCATCTATGTGTCTGTTTCTATTGACTTTTTGTTCTTGATTGTGGCTCTCATCAAACTATTCCCCATGTGTCAAACGTGCATGATGCAAGAGACTCATAGAAAAATAATTTAAGAGATGTTAGTAAAGATTGAGGCACACTCAGAAAGAATGACTGTCTGATTGGATATGAATTCAGATCTGTCTGAGCTGGGGCCAAGTTCGCTCTACTCAGCCTCTAGTTGAGAATGTCATGAGGTTAGAGACATGTCTCACATTATCATTGGCTTCTTTATTTGTCAGAATTATTATTTCTATGTGCTACACGAACATGAATAACTTCATTTTTCATTCCCAGCCAGGTGACCAGGCACTCTCATTGAAAAAGTCCCCAGTGAGGAGTTGGTAGATAGAGAAAATGGATTCCCGAATCCAGCCCGGTTTTGCTAACCAACTGTATGAGCATAATTATTCACATTAAATTACCCAGTTCTTATCCACAATTATATCTGTATTTCCAAAGGCTCCAATTTATTTCCTATTCTTTTTTATTTCTTATGTGCATTCAATAACTTCAAATGAGTATTAGCTGAAACAAGGCCTCAATACAAAATAAAATCTCTGAAGTTAACGCAAAGTTTTGCCTTGACTGTATCAGGCCACTGTTTGTCCTGGGTTTTCCTCAAGGTCTTCAGACTTTTTTTCTACAAAGTCACATTTTTAACATGTTTTTCAATCAGTCTTGGTTTTTTCAAAATTAACATGAGGACCTCTAGCATTGCAAGAACCAAGCATAAGTTATTAGTAGGCTCAACAGTGGATGGGCAGTTGTCGGCTACTGAATTGAACTCATTTTTCTGGACCTGTTTCTTTAATGAGAAAAATGAAGGAAATAAAATGAGACATTTTTAAAACTAATAGAAATCTTTAATATAATAACTACTGACAAAAGCAATTAAAGAATCCTTTTAAATATTTTAATAGAAATAAATTGGACTGTTCAAGTGACAGGCACCCGAAGAAAAGAGGAACATGTGTTAGCTTTAACTGCCAAATTAATTTCACAAAATTTTAAAACCACTATATAGAATCTCAAGTTGATCAATGAATAAAGATGAATTAATAATTACATTAATAATTCCTGTGTTTTTCTAAGTCTTCTTTTACCATCATACATAGCCCCAGAATCTACTCTGAATCAAGTGTTTGTGTTTCTCATTTCAGCACATGAAGAAATGGAGAAATTCAGGGTAGAATGTTCTTTTTGCATACTTAAAGATTTTTAAATAAGGAAATAGAATGATAAAACTGCCCAGCAGACAATGAGAGCATCACTTTAAAGCCACAATTTTAGCCAGGAATAATGGTCCAGCATACATTATGACTTTGTCTTAAAAACAAAACCAGTGGAGGAGGAGGGGGCAAGGGAGTGAAGGAGAAGGGGGAGGAAGAAGAGAGGAGGAGGAGGAGGAGGAGGAGAAGGAGAAAAGGAGAAGGAGAAGGAGAGAAGGAGAAGGAGAAGAAGAAGAAGAAGAAGAAGAAGAAGAAGAAGAAGAAGAAGAAGAAGAAGAAGAAGAAGAAGAAGAAGAGAAGACTCTTCAAATCTTTGTGTCCAGAAGTCTTCTGAGACCTATAATCTGGCACTACTTACACAGTCTTCAAATATCAGGTCAAGAGGGCAAAAGTTGGCCCTAAACCCAGTGAAATTCTCATCAAGGCAGGGAGCATTGGTCATTGCTTCCAGAAACATCCATGTATTCCCTACACAGCCTAAGAAAAATTTCAAAGTACAGGAAATTGAGGGTCGGGGGAGGCGTGTCTTGAAGTGGGGTTTCATGTTCAATGAATCTCTAAACTGACCAGAAAGTGGACTGGAAGTTAGTAGCAGTTTTGTTCCATGAGCCTGCAGTTCTCAGCAGTGCTTGTGATGAGTCCTCCTCTGTGTAAACAATCCTCTCTTAGTCTAACTTCTAAATAACAGCTTCATTATCTGTTGAGTCTGCAAAAGAAACACAAGCCTCAAATTCACACCGTTTTTGTTTTATTTTGTTATATTTTTTTACTGTTGTGATTTAATAAATACTGCATTCTCCTGGAAGGCAGCTCAGGACAGTCCCAGCTGGTGAGGGAGCCGGGTCCCAGAGGACTCAGCTACAAGCTGTGCATTAAGGGGATGATTTTGCACAGGTTTAGAATTTCTGGCACATATTTCTGCCTTAGTCTATGTCTCTACTTCTGGCCATGTGACATGTTCCTGTGTTGATTTAGTAGATTTAAAGTAAACACTCAGAGAAAATACAAAGATGAGAAATTTGGGTTACATCAATTCTGCCTTTTGTGACCACTTGGAGTTTGTGTGTGTGCTGAAAATAATGCAGCAGTGCAAATGGCTGGGCATTACTTTTTCTGTTTGGTCAGAGAAAAGTTCAGTTAAAGTTCGAAATTTAATGTATCTTTTAGGTTGCAATGTATTCTTTTTAAATATTTTTGTGCTTTGCTTTAAAGCTAAAGGGAAAAATAATGGTTGCTTTTGATTACAAGAGTATTGCTGGCAATAACTTTCAGAAAGTAAGGGTTTTCTTAAAAGACCTGTTTCATGTTTTAAGGACTCTAAATATACCACTAACTACCAAATCTACACTTATAATAAGTTTATATAGCTGTTTGCTATGAGTATATGACAGACACTGTGTGCTTCTTGTATATATTAAATCATCACATCCATAAATAAATTAGATGTAATAAAAACTTTTTTAAAGGACCAGTAAGAAGGTTCAGTGGATAAAGACACTTGCAACTGTACCTGATAACCTGAGTTTGGTTGATTCACAGAATCTACACAGTGGAAGAAGAGAACCAACTCCTGAACTAAAGGTTTCCCTCTCTCCTTCAACTGTGTGCCACACTACACATACATTCATTCATTCTCTCTCCCTCCCCTTTCTCTCTCTCTCTCTCTCTCTCTCTCTCTCTCTCTCTCTCTCTCTCTCTCTCTCTCTCTCTCTCTCTCCTCTCTCTCTCCCTCCCTCTCCCCCTCTCCCTCCCCCTCCCCCTCCCCTCTCCCTCTCCCTCTCTCTCTCTCACTTCCTCTCTCTCTCCCTTCCTCTCTCTCCTTCCTCTCTTGTACAGCACACACAAATAAAAACACCACAGAGAGAGAGAGAGAGAGAGAGAGAGAGAGATACACCCTATATGTACTAATGACACACATCATCTCATTCACAGGATAAGTTTGTGACTTAGCTTTGTATTGCTATCATCCTGGTTTTGCAGATGAAGAAGACACTGATGCTTAAAGATGCCATGGGAAAAAATGAGCTGAGAATCCAGGTGGTCTAACTCCAGAGGCAATTACCTGCAATGCTATCCCACCTCTCAACAGCTCATCCAAATTGTAATCACCCCCAACTGCTCCTTCCTGAGCTTGGCCTCTTGTCTGGGGCTTTACACACATTGTCTCATGGAATCTGTCAGTCATCACATGAACCCTACGGAGTATCAGTCATCACTCCTGCGGCATAGTTAGGAAATAGATTGAGAGACGTTTGGACACTCACCTGAGATCAAACAGCTGTGATGGCAGAAGACCTTCCAATACACGTGGCTCCAGATGGCTTTCTCCCTGCTGCTGTGACCTCCTTCTGTGTGTTCTAGAAAACAACAAAAGGAGCAGCCTTGTCATGCACTAGGAGGTACTTGGGAAGCCTGACATTCTCTGGCAGAGTCTTAGTGTTGGTTTACCATTTACACAAGTCTTCTTTCTACACAACCATGGCACAGTAAGGGGAGATAACACACCTCTTTGTGTGTGCAAGGACCTTGTAGCAACAGAGCTTGAAGCTGAGAGGCAATGTCAGAAGCAACCCAACAATAGCCAGGCAACAAAGTAAGCAGTTTAATAAACACACACACACACACACACACACACACATGTACACATATGTATACACACATATGTGTGTGTGTGTGTACATATAACAAAGTTTACTCCCAGCAGGGCAACACGGTTCAGTCATCTAACAGGACAGAGTGACACTGAAGACTAAAACAGTGGCTTCAGATGTAGCTGGAGCAAGGCAGTGCAGCCTGGATCCATCTCTCTTTCCATCTGTTAATTATGGTCCTCCTGTGGTCCTAGAACAACCTGTTGCATCCTGGGCTGGCACCCCACCATCTGCACAAGCCAGCAGAAAGAACACATGGGTTGGTTGGTCGATGAGCAAAGTCTCCATGGATGACTGGTAATTTGTCCACCATGTGCTGTGTATCCACCCTGAAAATTGCATGAGTTGAGTCAGAATAGATGCTGTACTGTTTTCAAAAGAAAAGAAAAGGGAAGTTTCAAAAGAGAAGAAGAAGGAGAAGAAGAAGAAGAAGAAGAAGAAGAAGAAGAAGAAGAAGAAGAAGAAGAAGAAGAAGAAGAAGAAGAAGAAGAAGAAGAAGAAGAAGAAGAAGAAAAGAAAGAGAGAGAGAGGAAGGAAGAAAGAAAGAAAGAAAGAAAGAAAGAAAGAAAGAAAGAAAGAAAGAAAGAAAGAAAGATTACAGAAAGCATGTTTATCTCCATTGTTGTCTTCACTATGAACTCACGCAATTTCTTCCCTTTCCCCCCCCCCCAATAACTCATTCTTCTGGGCACATCTGTGTGACTGACGTCTCACCCATAGCTTGATCTCTGGATCATATCAACCGTCAGTGAACAACGCATGTGGCATGAGTTTGTTATCGAAGCACTAGAAAATCACACACAGGCAGATCTCAAGGGTTCACTGGCCAGGATGCTGAGCCCAGTCAGTGAGGCCCAGGTCCCAGGGAGCTATCGTGCCTCACGAAAAAGAAGTACATGGGTTAAACACCTATGGTTTCACCTCTGGTCTCTACATGCATGTGCTCATGGATGCACACACATGAACACATACAAGAAAGGAAGACAATGCAGGCACATGTCCCCACAGTGGTGCCTTGTAGAGCATCCTCCAGGTCGTACAGGTACCTGGTAACTGCAAAGCCTAACCTTCTACACTGAGTAGTCCAAGTCATTCATGTGATGACACATATCCCACAGGCAGGAAGTACCACCGAGTTAGCCATAGCTGTGATGCCACACCCTCTCTTAGGGAAGCCCACGGGAAGACCAGCCACAATAAACAGCACCATTAGAGGGACAGCACTGATTCTTTTCTCCTCTGTTTCAAATTATTTGAAAATTTTAATTCTGCATCTTTTGGGTTTCAGGTCTCCTTATGTTTTAATATTATGTATTATTTGAAAATCCCATGTATGTATGAAGTCTATAGTAATCATATCCTTCACTCCATCTTCTTCCCAGCCTCATGTCTTATTTTTAATTTTATTTTGCTGTTGTTGTTGTTGTGCTTGCCATAGGCACATGGATGTGAACTCAAGCACTGGGGCAGAAGCATCCTGCCACTGGCCAGATGTGCAAAGGAGAGTTACTCTCCCTCCACCAACAGTAATCAACTGCCAATAGCTCCTCCCGTTACAGGGGAGGAGAGGAGCCAGGGGCCTGTCCTCTATTCATGTTAAAATTTTGACTGGCTTGATCATGTACAGAGATTGTGTTTAGAAGATAACCACTACAGCTGTGAATCGATGCATGCAGACAGCCACACCATGCCCAGAAATCAGCACTTCACAGCTCTCCTTCCCATCTTGTAAATTCTCTCCACCTCCCCTTCAATAAAGTTCCCTGAGCCTTGGGTATTAATACAGATGACCTATCCATGCTGAGCACTCAGAGTTATTTACATTGACCACTTTGGTCAATACTGAGTCTCTGCATCCATCAACCCCTCTCCAAAAAGAAGCTTTTCTAGCCAAACCTGGGAGTGACACCAACCTATGGGCATAACCATAAATGTTTAAGGTACAGTGTGACAATGTGAGCATTTAGCAAAACAACAGTAGGTCTCCCATACACACGTTCTCCCCAGAGCCTATGAGATCCCCAGTCATGGGCTTTTAATACCAAGCTTGAAATCCCTCCTGTGGAACGGCCCTCATAACTGATCAAAAAGAGGGACAGGTTGTCCCCATAACCATCATGCTGCTATTGCATTAATAGGGATACCTTGCCAACAGGTCAGGTTGAAGCATACAAGGTTCAGTACTGAGTAAGGCCATTGATGTGTCTTCTCTTGCAGGACTCTTCAGAGCACTGCTTCAGAGCAGGGTTAGTGTTACGTAAGCCGTCAAGCAGAGACACAGTTTCCTGGTGAGTTTTCTGTTATATAGCCAAAGTGGGTAGTGTCTTCAGCAATAGAGCCCTACCATCTAATTATGATGGGTAACCAAGAGAAATGGCAATGGCCTGAATTGTTTCAGAGGCTCCAGGGTCTCCCTGGCCAATATCAGTTCTTAATTATTAATCATTTCACACTTCAACTTCCAAGCCTGCCATGACTCACAAGGATTTCCAAGTAAATAAAGTCTCAAAATTACTTAGCTTTATCAATCCATTCATTGGATCATGAATTTGTGTTTCATTCTTAAGTAACTGCTTCCAGGGGGGGAGTGTATACTGGTTATATAATGAACAAGATTGTAGTAAGGCAATAGGAAGCTATGGGGACTGGGGGAACAGGGTGATATATGAAGAATTAACCATTATTCAGGACTAGTGAATATTGCTGTGAATGTATGTAGGATCTATTGTCCCAAATTATCTGATATTTTAAATTTTATATACCAATTTTGTATATTTACTTATTTGGGGGTAAGAAACTATGCACACTGAACAATATACATCTACAGGCCATATTTGCCATTTGCAAATCTTAGTCTCTATGCCTGGCCCCTTCACCAAGGCTAGTTACTCCAGGGAATAGACAAGCGTTGGGACTTTTCTGCAGAAGGAGTTTCCCAGAAGCCGGAGCTCATGCAGCCAATGAGCAGGAAAGAGAACTACAGCAAGGCTGACAGAGGCCGGAGCTCAGCAGCGATGGCCCAGCTACCTAGCCACCACAGCAGTTGCTCGTAGGGATGTCAACTGAGCTCAGAAAGACTTTAACCAAAGACTTAACCAAGGTTAGTGATTCTGGAGAAATTGACTTTCCAAGCCTGGTGAGTTGAATAGAAGCCATTTGAGCAATCCCTGCGTGACAAGGCCCTCCTGGGAAGTGCAGCAAGCCTGGAAGCTCTGGCTAAAGACCTTTTTACCATTTGTGTGACCCAACAGTCTCCCAACCTTCTTTCCTTTCCCATAAGGTCTCTAATCTACACCTGGGAAGGTAGGGCCAGTATGTGAAGGGCAAGTTCCAAGACCCCGTAACTGGGTGCCTGAAACCAGGCAGCCCTGTGCTGTACCCGTACTAGGATTCTTTCCCCTGTATGTACACACTATGATGAAATGCTATAGCCTCAGTACTCAGGAGGTTGACTTGAGACAGGGCTTGCAGCCTGGGCTATCACACCAACATTCTGTCTCTTAAAATAAAGAGGAGGGGATATTAACAATAACAACTAATAAAGCAAATTAATTATGATGGCATAATGCCATAAAAGCTATTTAAACAAACATGTTTGTTTCTGGAATTTCTATAATATTTTCAGAACACTGGTAACCTCATAAACCACACAAGAAGAAAAAAACACAGGAAAAGTTAGGGAGACAACTGTACACACCAATGAGACCTACATGGTTTTTGCAGATCTCTAAAGAGATCCTGTTATTGAGTTTCCCAGTGGCAGGGCAGAAAATTGGCAGTGTAAATCAAACACACAGTTAAGAAGGGAAACGTATTCATCCAACGGCAGACAAAGCCGTGAGGCATGACAGTGGGCAGGGTTTGTTTCTGGAAGGGCCTAGACGCTGATTTCTTTCAGTGGCAAAGGTTTTAAATGTACACTGACCAAGTATTATTTGAGAACCGCTTAAGTGGAAATGGTACATGAAATCGATATTCAATTGATTAGCTTGAGTCAACAACCAGCAGAATGAGAGACTGATAGAAACTCAAGTGTGAAGCCAAACACATGGGAGGCTGCTCCGTGCCCACCTGCAGCACCGGAGCAGTGGCGTGGGCACAACTCTTCAGGGTGGTGGAGATGGCAACCCTAGTGTCACTGAGACCTGCAGCCCCTTGAACTTCAGGCCAGCTTCTGCTTCAAGAAGAAATGGAGCAGTGGAGAGAAGCTGATGACAGGGAAAGGTGGTAAGACCGAGTCTGTACAGAGGGGGAAGGGCACGAAGGCTGCTATGGGTGAGGATGGTGGGCTGGGGGGTGGGGAGGGGGGAGAAGTGAGTATGTCCCAAGGGAGACTGGGAAAAAACTACTTCTCAGCCTGTGACAACAGATGTCTCTCCGTTCTCTCAAACACCTCCCCCTTCCTCCTTCCCTCCCCTCCCTCCTTCTTTCTCTCTCTCTCCCTCTCTCTCTCCTCTCTTTCACTCTCTGCTCCCCCTCCCTCTCTCCTTCCCTCCCTCCCTTCCTCCCCCCACCTCCCTCTCTTGTTGCTATGGTGTGCTCTGCACTTCATTCGCCCATTCGGTGGAGACAACGCAAGCATCACTAGATGTACTCTCACTGAAGAGACGTTGTCGCTGAGAAAATAAACGGCAACAACGGAACAGTTGAACTGGAAGGCTTGCGATGCTATTGATCTGATTCCCTTTTATAAATGTAGAAAGTGGTGCCCAGAGAGAAGATGCAGCCTGCGCAAGTCCAAGCGTAATTATTTGCAGAGTCTCTAAATTTAGACTTGCTAATGTGGGGCACCTGCTCTTGCTAAGTAGCCATGAACCTGCCCAGAGAAGCAGCCCATGCTCGCCTGTGTACTCAGCTTACCCAGAACAGTCTTCTCCATGTTAATCTTTCTATCTCCTCAACTACAATAGATGGAAGGCATAAGAAGGGTCTAAGAAAGGTTGTTTAGATAACTTTGAAGTCATAGGAGTCCGAAGTAAATTATGAAAAGACAAGTAACGAAATCAACCCTGTGTCTTACTGAGTCCAAACTATCAAGAAGGTCCACTCTTGCTCATTTTCTTCCGCTAAGGCTGATAAAACTCAGCCAAGTATGGACACGCAGAGGACTGGGATTAATGAGGAAGCCAGGATTACTTATAATTGACCTACTCATTGTCCCTGTGCAGATGGTTCTGCTAAATATGTGAAAACAGTTTGTTCTCTTAAATAGGCTATATATTCCCTGCCCTCCGTCCTGTTTACACTATTAATTTGCTTAGCAAACCTTTTTACCATATCTAGTACGAAGGTAAACTACAGCCCAGCCAGAGGGTCTGAATTATTCATATACTCTAAATTAGCACGGTCCAGATTAATGAGGTTTTAGTCGACTTTTTATCTTCAACCACCTTCCCCTGAGGCCCAGGGTCGTTGCTTCCCTCTGTCTCTGTCCCTATTATCATAAGCTATGTCCCCCAGGTGATAGCCGGTTAAAGGGCACCTGGTTACAGTCTCCCCAGGACTGCTCTGAGGGCACAAGGAGAAGAAAGAGAAGCAGCCCTGAAGCCTAGATCTCCATCCTCAGTTCAAATTCCTTCAGCAAGGAGCTGGGGAAAGTTGACCGCTCAGTTTCCTTCCTTCGCATATGTGGTATTTGGTATGTTTTCTGTTCTTTAATCTTGAACACCCTGATGCCCTTATCAGGAGATACAGAAAGAAAGGGATAATGGTTGAGGAGTGGGGGGTTCTAGGAAAGGTTCTCTTCTGCCTTCTCCCCTGCCACACACATTTTTTTCTGTATTTGTGTGTGTGTGTATTCACTCTCTCCTTCCCCTCCTCCTTCCCCCAGTCTCGTTCACTCGGTAAATGTCATCATTATGATGTGAAAATAACCATTTTGAGATTGTTGCAATGTGTGAAAACAGAAAGCAGAGAGATTCTCTGTGTTTATCCAAGGTAAGTGCGGTAACAGCAACTCTCCAAGATCACGGACACCGCGGAGGGCTCCCCGAAAGCCCGATGCCATATGCAAGCTCATTTCCTCTTTTACTGCTTAATTCCCCCACCATGCCATCTGATCAGCTCTCGAATGTCCCCTGTGTCTTCGCCTTAACAATCAAGCCTGGTAGGCCATTCTACACATTTGTGATTCTCCGCATGAAAAAAAAAAAAAAAATGCTTCCTGACATCTGCTCGGAATTTGTTTCTCTTTAATTTCCATTTATGCTCCCTTATCCTAACATCTGTGTCATTCTGAAAACAGTAACTCAGGCTGACGTTATCTGTGCCATTTAAAATTTTATATTCCCCAGCTAGAAGTTCCTCTTAACCATGTCGTGGCTGTGGAATGCTGGGGATGCTCCGCCCAGCGAGGGGCGGGGCGGGCGGGAGTGGTCAGCTGTGACTTGAGAGTTCTCTGCAGATGCGTCAGAGCCTGATATTTTCCCAATATGTTTTCAGAAAAGGGGCAGAGATTAAACCTGAACCAGCAGTCTTTGAGCTGTAAATCTTGGCTTACGCTCCTCTCTTGGCCCTTGTGGACAAAGGGAGGGACAGTTGGTGGCTTGAGGCCTACACACTTACTTTTCTAAGTCATTTTCCAGCGTGACTTAGCATCCCAGATGCTAGGAACCATGATCAGAAACCTTCTAACCAAAGAAACTTGGCAAAAGAAGGTGGCTTAGAAGAAAGAAAAGAAGGAAAGAAAGTTGCTTAATTTCTTCAAAGTCAAATGAAGACTGGATCTAATATTCAAAACCATGGTCATTCCCTCTGAAATTCACAGGCATGATAGATGTTTTTATTTGAATTCTGAAAACATCTCTGCTACCTACATCCCAAAGCCTTCAGGTAAGTCTCTCTACAGTGGACTTGGCTGTCATTTCCCTAAACTCTAATTGTTAGCATTCTGTTTAAACTCCACCCCACAGTTACCTGGCAACAGCCAGGTAGGCCTGACCCAATATAAAAGAGGCTGCTTGCCCCTTCCTCCCTCTCTTACTTTTGCTCTCTTGTTCTCTTGATCTCTTGCTTCTCTCTTCTTCTCTCTTGCCCTGGTGGTCTCTCTCCTTTCCTCCTCCCTTCCTCATTCTCTTCTTTCCTTCTCTTTCTCTCCACGTGGTCATGGCTGGCCTTTACTTCTCTACTCTCAACCTCTCTCTGCCTCTACTACTCTCTTAACTTCCCTCCTCAAGCCCTGAATAAACTCTATTCTATACTATACCAACTTGTGGCTGGTCTCTCAAGGGGAAGGGAAGCCTTGGCATGGGCCGGTGGAGGTACCCCCTTGCCCCATACCTCACCACACCCCCATAGAACATACCTCCTACCTCTATCATTTTACAAACACATCACTAATTATTACTACAAAGGCCCTTCTGCAATGCCCCCATTTCTGTCTTGTGACTCCTTGCAATTTCTGCACCCCAAGTTTTCATCTCTTCCTCTGTGCTTAAAGAAATGCCCACATTTAATATAGTTAATAAAAATTAATACAGTTGTTCAAGATTTTTTTTAGTGCATTGCGCAACCACTGCTTGCAAGGCAGCCCATGCCCGGGCACATGCTCAGAGTATGAAGAGGGAAACCAACATGGCTTGCCATCATAGGGCTTCAAGTGAGTGTTACAAAAAAACAAAATAAAACATCAAATTATCCTCTAATTACACATTGTGGCCATTGCTATGAAAGGAGATATCACATGCTATGAGAGTGTCTGTGGGGAAGGGCTCTTAAGACTGAGGAATCCAAAAGCTACAAAAACTATAATCTCTAATAGAGATGGAGTCAAGATAGTCATGGACACCGTAAGTGCTGTAACAGTCTAACCCATATGTTAGTAGAGGAGAGACAAGGAAGCTATGAAGTCAGGAGACAACCTTGCTCATGTCAGCAGACACACACATTCATACACACACACACATACGCACGCATGCACGCACGCACGCACGTATGTACTTAATGGATTAATGGGCCTTTCGAGTTCCTGATTGTTGCTTATCTTTCACTGTGGAATCATATCTAAAACGTTGCTGTTAAAGCTCCAAGAAGAGAGCGCTTATCAAGACTGCTAAGACTGGGAGAAGCTTTTAAAACAGAGAAAGACGTCACCCAGAGTTGCCAGGAACCAGGCCATTTCTCTTCCAGATGAGGACACCACCATCTCTACCTTAACCACAGCTTCAGCTGAGTGCCTGTGGTCCTTTGTGGACCCCAGAATGGAATTTCTAAAATGTAAACTTAGCATCATCCCCTCACTGCCTAAACTCAACAGACAGGCCCGGCTTAACAATCTCCTCCCAATGCCTAAGGCCATGAGGACAAATGGTGAGTGCCATAGGGCTCAATACAGTGGTTCTCAACTTTCCTAACTCGCAACCCTTTAATATCGTTCCTCATGTTTTGGTGACACCCCTAACACACAGCCATAAAATTATTTTTTCTTCATAACTGTAATTTTATTAGTTATGACTCATAATGTAGATATCTGTGTCTTCCAATGATCGTTAGGTAACTCCTCTGATAGACTCCTTTGACCCCTAAAGGAGTTGCTACCCGTAGGTTAAGAGAGGCTGGCTGAACAGAGTCTCAGAAGCCATGCACACCGACCTAACCATAGAGCTTAAGCCTCCACCACTGCCTCTCCCCACTAACCGTGTGCCCCATTTGCACCAAATTCCTTCAGGCCCATGAATATGCGATATGCTGTTTGAGGACATGCCACTTTCATTCTTCAGTCTCCACCTTGACTACCTCCAGCTTCAGGGGCAGGATATAAACTTAATTCTCGGGGAAGCTGCTCTGAGTCTCCTGCTCCTCTTTGGGAACATCTACTGTGTGCTCTAACAAATAGGTCCCCTGGATCATGGCCCTGACCATGCTATAACTACCTAATCGCCTCCCCTAGATCCTAAGTTCTGAGAAAGCAGAGCCCATATGGATCTTGTCCTCAACTGGTTTCCAAGAACTACTAGGGGCTCTTCTGAAAAGTGTTGAGTAAGTGACAGTGACCTTGTCATGGCTGAACTAGAATGTGTGGGCAGTGGTCTACTTCCCCCAGGAAGATGCCACTGTATCTCAAGCTTTGCCACGAGATCCTTTCCACTTTGAGGTAAACATGCCTCTCCACCAGAAAACACCCCATGATGGAAGCCCTAGAAGATGGAGCCAAAAGTTCTGCTTGCTAGCTCCAGGAAGAAGTTAGGGAGGCAGAAGGGAGTGCTTCAGCATGCCTCCGAGTGATGCTAGCCTTGATATCAGAATGTTCAAGAACCACACAGCTGCCTCTTTTCCCCTCCCCCTATGTTATGAGCACGCAGCCTCAGGATTCCATCTCCCCTCCTGGAATTATTTATGGGGCCCTGGGCTTGAATAAAGAATCCATTCTTTTTGGAGGAAACCATGATGTGTTCAAAAAATTTATTTATTTATTTATTTATTTATTTATTTTTTACATTTGGTGTTCGGACCCTGTTTGGTAACCGTGCTCCAGTGTGTGAGTAATAGGTACATTGCTTCAGTGTTTGTATCGTGCTAAAGCTTATTCAGATGTTATAACATTTTTGCTGCTGTATCTTGGCAACATGATTTATTCTGCAAACGCTCAGTGCTACTATCTCACAAAGCTGTACCATCTGGGTTGAATTAATAGGCTACCCAGAGAAATAAATGAGAATGGTCTCCCATAATTAACATGTAGGTAAAGTATATTTAACAGATTATTATAATTAATATGTCAGTTACAGATTTCATGCTAAATAGAATTGTGAACACAAGATATTAAGATTAGTTACCCTCTCTGTGTGTGCCTCCAAAAAAAAAAAAAAAAAAAAGCCGCAATGGAGAAAGAAATGAGGGCAGAAAGTTCAGTATCAATAAAATTGACCTTAACATTAAGAACATCAGATACCAAAACCGCTAAGCAAACAGTGACAATGTCAGGCGTCATAGGCTGGGAGCAGCAAATTACTGGTTTCATAAATTCAGAGCAGATACCAGAGATGTCCAGAATATCCCAGATGCGACCGGCAAAAGCACCAGAACGTGCTTAATTTATACGCAGCTGAATGCGCCTAGCTAAAGCAAGGAGTGGGGGAGGGGACGAGTAAGACAAAGAAAAAACAGATTTTCGCCTAACGCCAGCCTGAGTTCCCTGCTGCTCGGCACCCTGTGCAAAAATGCCAGCGCGCTCCAGAAAGGCTGGGAAGGGCTTAGAGGCCCAGGAATTCAGGGGTGTGGACATCCAAGCTGGACCTTCAAGGGGGTGGGGAGGGTTTTGTCTCGTCACACAGCATGGATAGCGATGGATAAGAGGCTGAGACCCAAGCAATGGGGGATTGAGAGACAACTGAAGGCTCCCTGTCCTTTGACTGGTATTTCCTGACATTGCCCTTGTCGAGCTTCAGGGAAAGGATGTGGATGCTGAACTGTACTGGTGAGGTGCCCAGCCTTGGACGCTTCAACAGGAGCTATTATAGGCCATGGAACAGTGAATGCACAATCAAGTTTTAAATGTTTGACCACGTGACTCAAGAAGGCTACATTGCTTTTCTTTTCTCTGGATTTCCTTAGTCACCAGTCACCAGCAGGCAGTGCATCTCTGGATTGTCCTCTTGCCCTGCCCTGTCTACTACCCTAGAATGTGAAACCTTTGCAAATTTCTTCACTGACTTTGAATTACTAAAAAAAAAAAAAAAAAAAGGATAAAAATTACAAATCTGGGTTTAAAGTGCATGGCCCCATGCATTGGGAGAAATATATAGCCTCCACAAGGCTGGGTCACATTTCCAGGAAAGGGTCTACAGGGTGTGCCTGCTGTGGGTTCTGTCTTTGCCCAGCAGAGAGCACTGAGGAGCGACTACCCAGTCTCTGCTTCTAAAGCCCCCTAATCTAATTGCTGAACAAATAGATCCAGGAATCCTCCAAGCTGAGCCTTCCCCAGAGGGTCCCCAGGCCAGAGCACAGCCCATTTCCAAAACAATCAGGCCATCTGAGAAGTGACAGAGAGTCAAACAGAATATGTCTCCCAAGAATGGATTGTGTTTAGCCTTTGGGGACAGGATGACAAGAAGTGTCTCTATTGCCTTCTTTCTCAACAGTACAAAGCGGGCGGGGGAACATTGCCTCAGTCAGAGAGATGTGGAGGGTTATTGGAATGATGAAGAGGAGGGTTGAGGGAGTGGGAGAGAAAGAGAAGGTGGGGGTGGGAGAAAGGGAAGCTGGGCTTTGTGAGAGTGGTCTCAGAAAGACTCAGGGAAGCCATACTCCAAAGCAGCTCTTCATCTGGGAATGCCCACATGAAGGGAGCTGTCCAGTTCTGTTTCCTATGGGAGAGTCAGGGTTGTCTTGCCTAGTCACATCTGCCACCTTCATTCTGTCTCTCCATAATCTAAACTTGCCTGCTCCATCTAACTATTCATATAGGGCTGACCACACATCCACCATCCTAATTCTTGCTCAGTTAAGCTGCCTTAAAGAGCCTGACTGGAGTCCTGATCTATACTGCCAGCTCTGCAAGATTGAGTCAGACCAGGAGCTGGAGGTTCAGTTCTGAGCCAATCAGCCATGCCTGGAGAAATGGGGTTTTTTTGGCCTACTCAGAAGAGGAGGAAACTACAACTCTACAGGAAAGCCAGAAAGGAAGAAATAATTAGCATGATTTGCTTGGCATTTCTACCATGATAATTCTGTTGGTGTCACAATGGCTGTATGGAATGTTATTTGCTTCTTTAGAGGAAGATAGTTTTACCCAACCTAGGATGATTGCTCTGGTTTCTAAAACACACACACACACATTAAAGTATTCTCAAGACATAAAACCAAAGGCAACACGGGCATGTCTACTAAGCATCATGGTGTCAGTCATGTAGTGTAGTGACTGAACCTCTAACCCCAGTCACAGAGCTTGGCTTTTTGCAGCTGCTCTGGAAATGGCTCTTAAAGGAATGAATGGATTAAAAAGGTTTTAAGCCTTCTGCCTCATCTTAGGCCACCATTATGATAGGTTCCTTGTGTCTAAGTTCCGCTCCACAGTTACCTGGCAACAGCCAGGTAGGCCTGACCCACTATAAAAGGGATTGCTTGCCCCCTCCTCACTCTCTTGCTCCTCTTTACCCTCTTGCTCTTCCCTTCTCCCCATCCCCCCCCCCATGCTCATGACTGGCCTTTACTCTTCTACTCCTCTTCTCTTCTCTTCTCTTCTCTTCTCTTCTCTTCTCTTCTCTTCTCTTCTCTTCTCTTCTCTTCTCTTCTCTTCTCTTCTCTTCTCTTCTCTTCTCTTCTCTCCTCTCCTCTCCTCTCCTCTCCTCTCCTCTCCTCTCCTCTCCTCTCCTCTCCTCTCCTCTCCTCTCCTCTCCTCTCTCTCTCTCTCTCTCTCCTGAATAAACTCTATTCTATACTATACCATCATGTGGCTTGTCCCTCAGGGGAAGGGATGCTTTGGCATGGGCCCTCGAAGGCACCCTTTCCCCCTTCCCCCATATCTCATCACACCTCCATAGAACATATCCCCTTCTCTCTTTATCTTTTTATAAACACATCACCCTAGAAGTCTTACCAGACAATGATTTCTGCCTTTGGCCTCAGGCACCACTGAGTGTGTACCAGTCACTGCCTGCTTGGGCAGCAGCTCCCTGGCCCCAGCTGATGTCACACTGCAGGTGCACACAGGAAAGAGGCACACGGCCCATGAAGCTGGCTCCAAATCTGCCAATGTAAGCCCCTGGCTGCTCAAGGGAAATGGGCTCAGATGAGCTCCCGAATGTAAAGAAGATTCCAGTGGGAGTGTGACAACCAGAGCAACCAAGGAGGCACAGAGTGTCCCTGCAGGCAGAAAAAAAAAAAAAGCCAAGCACAGCAGGCTCAATCACAAATCACTGGAATCCCTCCAACAACAGCACAAATGTCTCCTATGCATTTACCTTAGTCTAGAGATGCAACCTAGTTCTCCAATTCTGTCATCCAAATATCCAGTTGGATAAGCAAGTCTGAGTGGGGTGTGTGTGTGTGTGTGTGTGTGTGTGTGTGTGTGTGTGTATGTGTGTGTTTATTCTTTGCAAGGAGATTTTAAATAATTTTAAAATGTAGAAACCATGGAAGTAGGCCAATTCAGGGAATGACAAAGAAATACACCACCCAGATCTGTGGAGTAAATGTAGCTATCAAAACTACCACAGGAGATTGCATTAAGTACCACAGATGTTAACACCAACATACGTGATTCTGGGTTTATCTGTTTGCTTTTAAATAACATATGGTAACTGCTTTAGTCACTTAGCTCTATTGGTATGAAGAGACATCATGACCAAGGTAATTCTTTTAAAAGAAATCATTTTAATAGGGGCTTGCTTACAGTTTCGGGGAGCTTAGTTCATTATCGTCATGTTGGGGAGCATGGCAGAGTGCAGGAAAGAGCTAGAGAAGTAGCTAAGAACTACATCTCCATTAGATGTAGGCAGAGAGAGGTGGGGGTGGCCAAGGACTGGGCTTGGCATGCACTTTTGGAATGTTAAAGCCCATCTCTATTGATACACTTCTTCCCACAAGGCTATACTTCCTCATCCTTCCAATTCTTTCAAATAGCTCCATGCCCTGATGAATAAGCACTCAAATATATGAGCCTATCGAGGCTAATGAGCCTATGGGGGCTATTCATATTCAAGCAATCACACCAAGAATGGTGGCGAACATCTCTAATCCCAGCACTGCACTAGGGAGACAGTGATTCTCTTTGAGTTCCAGGCTAGACAGGGTTATACAGTGAGACCCTGTCTCCTGCAAACATACGTTTTTTTTTTTTTTTACAGTTTTACATTTATTAATGATTAGAACAAATTTACATATGAATAAGATGTGGTTCTTGCTTATTTTTACATAAAGACTTGAATATTGGCCTAATATCTGATGCCAGGAGATGAACATTTTCACCATTTTTTTTCTTTCTTTTTTTTTTATTAGGTATTTTCCTCAATTACATTTCCAATGCTATCCAAAAAGTCCCCAATACACTCCCCGCCCCAGTCCCCCACCCACCCACCCCCACCCCTTGGCCCTGGCATTCCCCTGTACTGGGGCATATAAAGTTGGCAAGTCCAATGGGCCTCTCTTTCCAGTGATGGCCGACTAGGCCATCTTTTGATACAAATGCAGCTAGAGTCAAGAGCTCTGAGGACTGGTTAGTTCATATTAATGTTCCACCTATGGGGTTGCAGTTCCCTTTAGCTCCTTGGGTACTTTCTCTAGCTTCTCCATTGGGGGCCCTGTGATCCATCCAATAGCTGACTGTGAGCATCCACTTCTGTGTTTGCTAGGCCCCGGCATTGTCTCACAAGAGACAGCTATATCTGGGTCCTTTCAGCAAAATCTTGCTAGTGTATGAAATGGTGTCAGCCTTTGGAAGCTGATTATGGGATGGATCCCTGGATATGGCAGTCTTTAGATGGTCCATCCTTTCTTCACAGCTCCAAACTTTATCTCTGTAACTCTTTCCATGGGTGTTTTATTCCCAATTCTAAGAAGGGGCATAGTGTCCACACTTTGGTCTTCGTTCTTCTTGAGTTTCATGCTTTTAACAAATTGTATCTTATATCTTGGGTATCCTAAGTTTTTGGACTAATATCCACTTATCAGTGAGTACATATTGTGTGAGTTCCTTTGTGAATATGTTACCTCACTCAGGATGATGCCCTCCAGATCCATCCATTTGCCTAGGAATTTCATAAATTCATTCATTTTAATAGCTGAGTAGTACTCCATTCTGTAAATGTACCACATTTTCTGTATCCATTCCTCTATTGAGGGGCATCTGGGTTCTTTCCAGCTTCTGGCTATTATAAATAAGGCTGCTATGAACATAGTGGAGCATGTGTCCTTCTTACCGGTTGGAACATCTTCTGGATATATGCCCAGGAGAGGTATTGCTGGATCCTCTGGTAGTATTATGTCAGATTTTCTGAGGAACCGCCAAACTGATTTCCAGAGTGGTTGTACCAGCTTGCAATCCCACCAACAATGAAGGAGTGTTCCTCTTTCTCCACATCCTCGCCAGCATCTGCTGTCACCTGAATTTTTGATCTTAGCCATTCTGACTGGTGTGAGGTGGAATCTCAGGGTTGTTTTGATTTGCATTTCCCTGACGATTAAGGATGTTGAACATTTTTTCAGGTGCTTCTCTGCCATTCGGTATTCCTCAGGTGAGAATTCTTTGTTCAGTTCTGACCCCCATTTTTTAACGGGGTTATTTGATTTTCTGGAGTCCACCTTCTTGAGTTCTTTATATATATTGGATATTAGTCCCCTATCTGATTTAGGATAGGTAAAGATCCTTTCCCAATCTGTTGGTGGTCTTTTTGTCTTATTGACGGTGTCTTTTGCCTTGCAGAAGCTTTGCAACTTTATGAGGTCCCATTTATCGATTCTCTATCTTACAGCACAAGCCTTTGCTGTTCTATTCAGGAATTTTTCCCCTGTACCCATATCTTCGAGGCTTTTCTCCACTTTCTCCTCTATAAGTTTCAGTGTCTCTGGTTTTATGTGGAGTTCCTTAATCCACTTAGACTTGACCTTAGTACAAGGAGATAAGAATGGATCAATTCGCATTCTTCTACATGATAACCGCCAGTAGTGCCAGCACCATTTGTTGAAAATGCTGTCTTTTTTCCACTGGATGGTTTTTGCTCCCTTGTCAAAGATCAAGTGACCGTAGGTGTGTGGGTTCATTTCTGGGTCTTCAATTCTATTCCATTGGTCTATTTGTCTGTCACTATACCAGTACCATGCAGTTTTTATCACAATTGCTCTGTAGTACAGCTTTAGGTCAGGCATGGTGATTCCACCAGAGGTTCTTTTATCCTTGAGAAGAGTTTTTGCTATCCTAGGTTTTTTGTTGTTCCAGATGAATTTGGAGATTGACCTTTCTAATTCGTTGAAGAATTGAGTTGGAATTTTGATGGGGCTTGCATTGAATCTGTAGATTGCTTTAGGTAAGATAGCCATTTTTACAATATTTATCCTGCCAATCCATGAGTATGGGAGGTCTTTCCATCTTCTGAGATCTTCTTTAATTTCTTTCTTCAGGGACTTGAAGTTCTTGTCATACAGATCTTTCACTTCCTTAGTTAGAGTCACGCCAAGGTATTTTATATTGTTTGTGACTATTGAGAAGGGTGTTGTTTCCCTAATTTCCTTCTCTGTCTGTTTATCCTTTGTGTACAGAAAGGCCATTGACTTGCTTGAGTTAATTTTATATCCAGCTACTTCACTGAAGCTATTTATCAGGCTTAGGAGTTCTCTGGTGGAATTTTTAGGGTCACTTATGTATACTATCATATCATCTGCAAAAAGCGATATTTTGACTTCTTCTTTTCCGATTTGTATCCCCTTGATCTCCTTTTGTTGTCTAATTGCTCTGGCTAGGACTTCAAGTACAATGTTGAATAGGTAGGGAGAGAGTGGGCAGCCTTGTCTAGTCCCTGATTTTAGTGGGATTTCTTCCAGCTTCTCACCATTTACTTTGATGTTGGCTACTGGTTTGCTGTAGATTGCTTTTATCATGGTTAGGTATGGGCCTTGAATTCCTGATCTTTCCAAGACTTTTATCATGAATGGGTGTTGGATTTTGTCAAATGCTTTTTCAGCATCTAACGAGATGATCATGTGGTTTTTGTCTTTGAGTTTGTTTATATAATGGATTACATTGATGGATTTTCGTATATTGAACCATCCTTGCATCCCTGGGATGAAACCTACTTGGTCAGGATGGATGATTGTTTTGATGTGTTCTTGAATTCGGTTAGTGAGAACTTTATTGAGGATTTTTGCATCAATATTCATAAGGGAAATTGGTCTGGAGTTCTCTATCTTTGTTGGGTCTTTATGTGGTTTAGGTATCAGAGTAATTGTGGCTTCATAGAATGAGTTGGGTAGAGTACCTTCTGATTCTATTTTGTGGAATAGTTTGTGAAGAACTGGGATTAGATCTTCTTTGAAGGTTTGATAGAACTCTGCACCAAACCCATCTGGTCCTGGGCTTTTTTTGGTTGGTGTTTTTTTTTTTTTTAAGAAAATACAAAAGCATTGTGACTCTAGTTACACTGTGTTATATGGCTAAGGTTTACTAGGTAGCTAGACCCTAAAGAAAGGAGGGGAGAAGAAGGAAGGAAGAAAAGAAACTGGGATGCTAAATATGTCAATGAGCTGGATTATAATAATTGTTTCATAATAAATATGTGTGTTTCAGAACATTGTATGCCTTCAGTAGACACAATTTTTATTTGTCAATCATACTTCAGTAAAGCTGGATAAATAGTAAAAAGTGTATTTGCTCTGTAGTGACTGGTAATCTATGGAAAAGCCTGTCTACTCATTTAAAACCCAATTCCTTTTAGACTGTACTGGGAGTCATTGGGGAAGGATTTCTTTTTTATTATTTATTTATTTGGTTTTATGTAAGTGCACAGCCACTGTCTTCAGACACACCAGAAAAGAGCATCAGATCCCATTATAGATGGTTTTGAGCCACCATGTGGTTGCTGGGAATTGAACTCGGGACCTCTGAAAGAACAGTCAGTGCTCTTAACCACTGAGCCATCTCTCCAGCACCCATCGGGGGAGGTTTTAAGCCTTACCCACTCACCACTTTCTCTTGATACATTAAATTCTTACAGGGATGACTTTTCATTTTTTAATTCTCTACAATTTAAGAAAAAAAATGGAAAAATGAATATATTAACTATGCTCCCCATACAGAGAAAAATCTTGGATAAACTAAAGACTCACTGAATTTGGAAATGAGTCCAATCTAACCTCAGAGTCTCTCCAGGAAGACACAGGATTAGAGTGAGTCACGATGTACTGAAGCAGGATATGAGCATGCCAAGCAGGGGCTGATGACTGTTGTGACCCATTAATGGAGTCACTTATGCAGAGTGACCTGTCACTGCATTGGTTCAGAACACGGCCTCTTCTGTCTCCTAGGCTTAAGTGAAAACACCATACGACCTTGACCAAGCTAGATAACTTTTCAACTTTTGGAACTATTTATTTGCAGTAACAATAACAACATCTACCCCCGAGGGTTATTGCAAAAATATAATGTAATGTTTATTAAGTACAGGCTCTGTCCGGTACATGCTAAGTCCTTAGAAATTTTAACCAGCAAAAATGTGTCATTCACAAGGTGTGTGTGTGGCGGGGTCTTCTGAAATACAAACCAGAAATCCCCTGTTGAAACCTTTAGTGTTTGATCTGGAACATCCAGGGGGCTGTAGCCGAGTATCAGTGATTCTGTGGCCCTCTCAGACTAATATGGACAACTTTGTGTGGTAGGTCATGTAGATTCTCTCTAGGAGAAAAGAGGACAGTCCTCCCAAGTCCTTGCTGGCCCCCCTCCAAGGATAAGGGCACCCGTTTGTAGACTGTGTCTTCTGAGAGACAGAGTTCTAAATCTTCTTCCACCAAGACAGCATGGGTCCCTGCTGCCTGAAACTCTTGGTGCTTACTTGTGTCATCCACACAGAACTTTTCCGGGTAATGGTCTGTCCTGAATAGCTATGCTTCTCTCTAGCTCCTACTCAGTTCTGGGCTGCCTTACTGGTCAGTCTCGGTAAGTTAAAGCAAGTCTAGCCGAAGCACCAGTTGATAAACTCATCAACACATTTTGTCACCGAGCTGAGCAGTTTGCCTGAATGAAGCACCTGGATGGTGTGAGAGAGGCAGGGCAACATCAGTTTTAAATGGCACACTGAGAGCTTGCTCTAGACGAGGAAGAAGGAAATGTGTCCATGGAAACAGACCCAGGAGTGTTCTATCAGGTGCTCCCACAATGCCTCCGTATCCCCTTTCTGCTTTGTTGTGGTTGGCTTCCATCTCAGACAGTCGGTGGCCAACCATGAAGCTCATCAGCTTAGAGCAAAAAGAAACAAGAATTCCTCTTTCCCAATAGATGCAGCAATGTCCAAAATAGAGTCCTTGCCCTTCCTGGCCTGGCTCACCTGAAACCAAGTATCATAGCAAAGGAAAGAAACCGACTCTGATTGGCTGGGCCTGCTCTCATCTCCGGAATCGGCGGACCCAGTTACTCACATAGACCTATGGAGACTGACACACTAGAAGTGGGTGGAAAGCTTGGGTGCTCTTACTGAAAAGAGGAGGAATAGATGTGCGACTACATAACTGTTTGGTAACCTGTGACCACTCATCTTAAAGACATATACTCCAAAGCACAAGAGCTAGCATCCAATGCAGGCCCAGTCATACATAGCTCAGAAGGGCATGGTGCCCAAGTCCAAGTGAAAACCTTCCAGATAAAGTCAGGGATGTCCGCAGCCTCTCCAGCAAACAAGCCACACAGAGGGCTACTCCTGCTCCACGTCCTCTCAGTATCTAAGCAGTGTGCTTCTCAAGGCTCGTGTTAGCCTGTCAGAAGGAAAGGATTAGCATGTATTTTGATTTCTGTTGCAAACGCGTTGTTTCAGAAATAAAGTTGGCATGGCAGGAATCTTGGTTGATTTAATCTCTGACATGGGAAGCTCATTTATAGCATCACAGCCTTCGGAATGTTTAAAAACTCAAGTGTTATAAGCCTGCTGTGCTTTTCCTGCAAAGTGCAGAACAGCACTAAATGAATAATACCACCTGGCCCAGCACCACCAGCAGGATCCGGCATCAAACACAGGTTCAGTCTGTTCCCGGTGTGTGGACTTCCTTCTGCTGGGGCTGCAGTCGTCTTGCAGAAATAGTCCCATGCCAGGGAGATGCATCTCTCTCTCTCTCTCTCCCTCTCCCTCTCCCTCTCCCTCTCCCTCTCCCTCTCCCTCTCCCTCTCCCTCTCCCTCTCCCTCTCCCTCTCCCTCTCCCTCTCCCTCTCCCTCTCCCTCTCCCTCTCCCTCTCCCTCTCCCTCCCTCCCTTTCCCTTTCTCCCTCCCTTCCCTCCCTTCCTCCCTCCCTCCCTCCCTTCTTCTCTCCCCCTCCCTCTCCTGAATGCAGAAATTCCAGATCAGCTGACTCATGCTGCCTCTTTTCCCAAAATAATCTTTCCCAAAGCAGCTCTCCCTCCAGATGCACATCTAGAACGTTTGATCTTAAAACAACCTAAGATACTCTTGTTTTCCCAGTAAATGTGGGTTTTACACAGTGTACCCCTCCACACCACCTCCCTACACCCAAAACCCCACTCACTCTAGGTAAAATTACATGTCGATATAGGGTACTCTAGGTATGTAAGTCTATCTGCTCATTACAAGAGAAGTTTATCACAGGCAAGTTCAGATTGAAGTTGCTCAGGTGTCCATAAGGCAATCAGGCATTGGCATCTTAGGGAACAGGATATCACACGACACCTGCAAGATAAAGTTTTATACGAATTTATAGGAAAGTATGAACAGCACAGGATCTATACTCTTCCTAAGCAGTGTGCTTTTCCAGGCTAAAAAAATAATGTTTCTTTTTCTTTCTTTTTTAATCTCACTGTCAGAGGTTACGATTTTGACATTTAGACAGAAAACAGATTGCTTACAGTTTAGAAGCTGACACCAACTCTTTCTAGAATCTAGCTACAAAGAAATCCACATCAGGGATTTTCAGGAAGGAATGGGACACAGAACAACTAGGGCCTCTCTCTCACACTCCTCATCACCAGTGGAATTAGGGAGTCTTCACCCCCCAGAGCTTCCAGGGACTAAACCACCAACCAAAGAGTCCACATGGAGGACCCCGTGGCTCCAGCCACATATGTAGCAGAGGATCTTTGTCAGATATCAACGGGAGGAGAAGCCCTTGGTCCTGTGAAAGGTCAATCCCCCAGTGGAGGAGAATGCCAGGGAGGAGACAGGAGTGGGTGGGGAGATGGGTAAGAATCCTCATAGAAGCAGGGAGAGGGAGAATGGGATAGGGGGTTTCTGAAGGGAAAACAGGGAAAGGGGATAACATCTGGAATGTAAATAAATAAAATATCCAATAAATAAGGAAGTCCTCACCCAAAAGAGGTTCTTAAAGATGAGCCAGTGACCTGCAAGAATAGCATGAATGTCTGAGTGCTCACTTCTATTGGAAAGAGAGTCAGTTCTCTTTGGATACAGCCCCTATACCCATGCATGTTCTCCTAGCATTAAATGAACCCAGTCGGTGGGTTTTACAAAATAGTACATGAAGTTGAAACGGAAAGCTGAAGAGAAAGGAGTATGGGGTGGATTTGTTCAAGATACATTATATTCATATATGAAATCTTCAAACAATATATTTTTAGAGGGAGAAGGAAGAGGAGGAGGAGGAGGAGGAGGAGGAGGAGGAGGAGGAGAACTCTCATGTGTTGGCAAAGAAACCAGGCCCCAGTTCTCCTATGTCTTCTCAGTCTTCAGCCTCTTGGCGTGATCCCCTGTGCCAAGGCTCCTAGTGTATCCATGGAGACAGTTTGTCTTCAGCACTCATCAGCTTCTTCCTAGAACATTGTTTTCAAAGTGACAAAGATTTCCTTCTTGATCAAATCTGTGCCACATACATACACTGACAGTCAGACTTTAGCAACTATTTCTAAGTCAATACAGACACAACCCACTGCCCTAGTATTGGAGCACCTTCCACATCTGCTGAGATTCCTCAGTACCCACAACTCCTAGGAGCTGTGTGATCACCTGGTCTATTAATCCACACAGCTGGATTTCCCTTTATAATTTTTTACCCAATACTCATCCCACAACCTACAGTTGGCTGTAAACTTTCCTTTTGTTTTGAAGGTGAGTCTGACCTCTGTTCCACATTACAAAATCCCACCGGAGTTGCCCCCCTTGAAGAAGTCCTCCCATTTCCTTTAACTTGCAGAATATCTGTACTAGCTATTATATAAGTTGCCTTGGTCCTGGTATCCTATCACAACAGAGACCCTGACTAGTACAGCACCTTCCTGCCCTTCTGAGCAGCCCTTGGCAACCTCGGGAAATGTGCTGCACTGTTCTGTGCCTCAGTTTCTCTATCTGTAAGATGGAGAGAAAGTAACACTCTATCATGCAGGTGTGAAGGTTAATATAGCTAATATTTCTATTTCAGGAGATTGCTGAAATAGAGATTGCTTCTAGGAGTTTTTTTTTAATAGAATTTATATCTATTAATCTATCTATCTATCATCTATCTATTTATCTATCATCTATCTATTTATTGTTGTAGTGAAAGGGAGAGTCATGTGTGTGCTGTGGTTCACCTGTGAAAGTCAGAGAAGAACTTGAGAGAGTGAGTTCTGTCCTATCATGAGAGTCTAGGCTGTCAGCTTGGCAGCAGGTACCTTGGCCTAAGCCAAGACAATCAACACATTCAGATTTTTCTCAGAGACCTTAGTGTTTAATACCTATTTGATGTCTGTTTTGCAGGGGAAGGAGACACTGAAGTGCATCGTTCTCTCTTTTCAATGTGTGAATTCTGGGGATCAAACTAAGGTGGTCAGCTTGTCAGCAAATGCCTATGCCCACTGAGTCGTCAGACCTGCGTACTGAGAATGATACAGGTATACATGCATTTTCAAATGAGAAAATGTTGTCACCAAGTGGTTAGGTGACTTGCTCAAAGGTCACAAAGCTAGTGTATAGCACTGGACCACCTGGACACCGAGCCTAAGCACAGCTCCACGTGTACTGCCTCTCAAGATCTGCAAGTTCCATACACACCAGTGTTACCTGACAGTGTTTCCATCGAGGCACCTACAGAATGATATCTCTATAGTATGAAAGGCAGACCATGGGGTGTGTAGGTGACTCCAGATGGTATAAACAGAAGACAGCAATGGGAATATATTGATTTATTCAGGACACCTGGAAATTCAGTTTTCCAGCCCTGCTTTCCTCAACCTGAGCCTGGAAAGCCAAATCCAGCTGGCATCAGCCTTTGTAAGTAAAGTTTCACTGAAACACAGGCACGTGGGTGTGTTAACCTGCTGTCTACAGCTGGCTTCGTACTGCAGAGTCAGAGGCAAATAGTCCAGAGTCAACTGGCTTGCAAAGACTAGCATATTTAACACTAGCCCTTTACAGAACAGGTTTGTAAAATGTTGTCTCGAACGTGTGTTTTCAAACAAGTCTCTTAAATAATTCAGTGGGTGACAGGATGCCAATGGAGGAAGCACTAACCTAGGAAACAGAGTAAACAGCCCCAATAGAGATCCCTCTGAAACCCCCTGCTACACTTAGCAGTAGCAATGCTTTACCAGTGGTTCTCAACCTTCCTAATGCCGCAACATTTTAATACAGTTCCTCATAGCATGGTGACCCCAACCCTAAAATTATTTTGCAGCTACTTCATAATTGTAATTTTGCTATTGTTATTACTTATAAATATTGATGTGGGAGTGATGACCCATAGGTTGAAAACCACTGCTCCAGGTGAACAAGATCTTCTTCATCTTCATACCTGACTTTTGCAGTAAGATCATCTCCATTGTACAAATGAAAAGTTTGAGCCTCAGAGAAGTTAAGACCAGAAGACTGCATAGCTAGAAACCAGAATGGAAGGCAAAACCCCAGGTCCTGCTCTCAAAACCTTCATCCAGCTCCCTTACCCAATTCTGGGGCCAGCTTCACCCCATCCTTCAACAAGCAAGGGGAAAGAATTCAAGTGCTAATTCCACTCAGGGTGACTTTGGAGAAGCTAAGGGCTGATGGTGTCTCTGTCAACTTTAAAGAGTTCCGACTGTCATCCAAAGAGTGGACCAGACCCTGCTTGTGTCTATGTGTGTGAATTCTCATATGTAAACACACACACACACATACACACACACAGAGAGCATTGTGAGCCAAGCAGAGGGATAGACTAAAGCTATGGGACAGATAGGAAATAAGCATATATATACACATATTATACAATATATAATATGTTATATATTTTATATATACATGTATATATAATATATATAAATCTATATGTATACTATATATGTTATATGTATATATATATGTGTGTGTATTTATATATAGTATACATATAGATTTATATATATTATATATACATGTATATATATATACACATATATTATATATACATGTATATATAATATATAACATATTATATATTGTATATTTCTATACATTTTATATTTTATTTTTAAAATATTTTATACTATATATTTTACATATTTATATTTATGCATACATTTATTTATATACATTATATAAATAGATTTATGTATTTTATTATTATATAATTATTTATCATTTACATATATAAATGTGTATATATATTTCTTCCCCCCAAATGTGCACTTCAAAGTCACTCTGGCCACTTGTCAAACGTTAAAGGTAGGCTTCGTCTCCCAGTCCTATCTCCCAAGTGCACCACTGTAAGCACACTTTTTGCCTTGGCCCTGCTACTGACGAGAGAGAAATCTATCGGTTTCATTAGCTCTCTGAAAAATGAGGTACGGCTGTGTCAGTGAGGTGAGGAGGTCACTAAGAGTCGTTCATCATTTTCCATGAGGCATAATGAACCCCTCGAAGCTGGACTCTAATTTAATTGTCGTCGACTTAATTGAGAAGGAGGAAGCCAGTTTCAAGACACTGACTGAAGGTGTTTTCATTGAACATAGACAGATCTTATTTGCACTCTGCAGGTGACAGAAAAGCTGCTTCTGGTCAAACCGGCTCACTCACTCTGGCTCAACACAATCTTTATTCTGTGCCCAGTGGAGTCTGGAGCTTCCGAGCAGACTTCTCCCTTTAATCAGTGACACCATCCCCTCTTCCCTCCCTCTACCCAGACAGCAAACAGAGAAGAGCCTCCATTCCCCAGCTGGGAATCCATCAGGAGACCTCATTGGCTGCCAATTCCTGGCTCTGGGTTCAAGCCACTGTTCCCAGGAACCCACCAAGGATAGCCAGTGCTCTCCTGGATTCCACTGTTTGCTTCTCCACAGTTCCTTATCTATCCAGAAACCTGGTGCAGAAAATCAAAATCATATGACAGCACTTGAATTCCTTATACACTGTGCGTGAGTCAGCAGCTTAAGGTTAAAATAAATAGATAGGTAGGCAGGTAGGTGGGTGGGTGGATGGATGGGTGGGTGGGTGGATGGATGGGTGGGTGGATGGATGGATGGGTGGATGGATGGATGGATGGGTGGATGGATGGATGGATGGATGGATGGATGGGTGGATGGGTGGATGGGTGGATGGATGGATGGATGGATGGATGGAGACAGATAAACACTATCTCGTGCAGCTTTTGAGGACTTAGAGCTTGGGAGCAGCTGAGATGGGAGATTCTGATGCCTTTTCTCCAGAGGGTGGGGTCAAGAGGCCCACTGAGCAGCAGTCTCTAAAGGTTTTACTTTCAGTGTAGCTCAGGCAGCATACTGGTGAAAGGAAGGCCCCAGTTTTTGCCATTGACTGTCCTAGTTGTACATGCAAGTCCTCATGGTGTGGCTCCTGGCTACCTCAGAGGCAGCAAGTCACGATCCCCAACATCTTTGGCAACTCTAGAGTCACACTCGGCCAGTTTCTTGATAGCATCTTATTTCTGGCTTTATTCTATCTGAAGGGTGTGGCTCAAAAAGAAGCCAGTTTCACTTGGAGGCCACCGAGGCCACTAGCCTCGGTAGAGACTTTTAAGCTTTTACTTAAAAGCCCCACTGGCTTCTCACTGAAGTTGCAATAAAATCGCAACATGTTACTAAGGTTTTTCAAGCCCTCAATGATCTCGCTTCTGCTTACAACCTTCTGACATTAAGTTCCAGCTTCTGTCGCCTCTCTTTCCTGGGCCTCCAACATACCCCTGCCTCTTCTCCTTTTCATTTGTAGATCACTCTGACTGGAATGTTTTTCCTCCAGATTTCTATGTGACTGATTCTCTATTACTTAGATCAAGAGGCAAACATGGTCTCCAGAGAAGCTTACTAAACAGCCCTTGGCTGTCTCTATAGAAGATTCCAGAAGGGAAGTCAATAGACGTCAGAATGTGGGAAAGCAAAACCCCTGCCTCTCTGGCAAATTTGGCCTAGAGCTTACTCTGCTCCTCGTCGAACACTGAGCTCAGACATTTGGTGCTCCTTCCATACACCAACCTACAGCAGACTGTGCAAGGATGCAGACTGCCCACTGCTCAAAGATGAAGCAGACGCCCGAGAAACCCCCCACAGCGGCAGGTCATGGGAATTCTCCCAGCAGACATCTCTGTGAAGCTGAGCCTGGTAGTACAGCTCAGTCATCCCAGTGTCTCAGCTATTCCAGAGATGGAGGCACAGGACCACAAATTCAAAGATCCTGTGAGCCACAAGTGAGTTCAAAACCAGCCTGAGTAAGGACCTTGCCTCAACCAATGAACCAAGAAAAGAATGGGAGGGGCCTGAGCCAACGGCTCATGGTGTCTGCTTACCTACTGTGAACCAGGCTTGGGCCTAATACCCAACACCACTGAAGAGGAAAAAAATATGTGAAGTGAAAGTGGAAAGGATTAACACCACCTCAAAACTCAGGAAACAGTTTGCGCTGGGACTGTGTATGTATTGGATGATATGAGTCAGAGTTCAAATCCTACCCAAGTGCTATAGCTGTGCGTTAATTCTACATTAGGTGGCCTGTGTGTCATCTATGGTTATCCCTTGCATTTTTCTAAATAATTTTATATCAGTTTAAGAGTTCCTTTCAGCTTGACAAATGGCACATATTGAATGTGTGTCATGTGTACCATGGTCACATAGGAACTATGAAAACAAAACACTGGTCTAGCAACATATATATATATATATATATATATATATATATATATATATAATTGCATACACACATACACATGCATATATATCTGTGTGTGTGTATGTGTATACACACATATATACATACATGTATTTATGCGATTATAGGTTGGCCTGAGAGGCTAACCAAGATGGAATTGTTTCCCTAGCATCTGGATGAGTGAGACCATTGCTGAGGTGTGAAACACTTAAGGTTAGAAGGGAACTGAGGTTCAAGTGGAGCCCTGTGGAAGAGGCAGGTTTACAAGGGTAGAAGGGAAGGGGAGATACCTTAAGCAAAGAAGCTGCTGTCATGCAAAAGTGAGGCAAGAGAACTGGTCTCAAACCTGGGCCCACAGCTCACAGTTGGAATGTAGCTGAGGCCTCATATAAGAACATGCATTAATACAAAAAAAATATAAACTCTAATGCAGAAAATAAAGTCTTTCATGGAGGTAATTATCTAATTAGGATGGCAGATGTCAGTGAATGTTTGTTGATTGAAGAAAGATATGCTGCACTTGTACCAAGGGATCCACCACAATCCTATGTTCTCTTGCCTACTCCCAAGTAGCTTTGTGACAAAAATCCCTTCCTGTTGGGATGCCTCTCCTTCTACTGCTGTCCATAATACAAATCAAGGTTCCATTCCATGAGACTTGACTCTGGGAAGCCAGTGAATCTGCTTGGCTTCTTTACAGAGCAGTAAGTGGAGGACTGTGGGAAGGAGCCCAGTTATCTTCAAGGCAGCCATACTGGAAGGTCTGCACCCAGCATGAATGATGACTCCCTCATAGCTGTGTGGATGGAGCCCCCTAAACTTCCCCACCTATATCCTCTGGCCTTTCTCAGAGTCCTGAGGTCATTGTGAAGGGTGATAGTTTACTCAGGTGAGGTCTGACATCTTCATCAACCCCTCTGTCCAAGATGGGAATGTCAATAGCTGGTGAAACCCAGCTGAACTCCTGAAGGTGGTGGCAGTGTGGCTCAGAGGATGGCCCCATACAATAAGCCTAAATGAAAAGCATGTGCTTTGGATCATGTAAACAAGGTACCTTCAAATTCTTATTTTATAGAGCAATTCAAAAGAACTCCTGCATGCTTGGACTATGAGCAAAGCCCAACCAAAGGCCAAGCTCAGCTCCTTAATTGTGAGGATTGCTCAAATAACTTCTTTTTATTTTTTATGGTGGTTAGAGATTGAACCCTGGACCTTGCCCATACCAGGCATGCACCTACTGCTGAGCTAAATTCCCAGCTGAAAATACCCATGTTTCTAGGCACTAAAATATTAGCCTCTCTCCCCACTGCTAACATTGGGTTCTGTAGGGCATATCATTCAGATGGGGAGGGGAGGGGAAGAGGAAGGGAGGCACCTGCCACAGTTGAGTATCATTGTGGGGACCCAAGTTGCCCTCTGTTTCCAGGTTCTGCTCCTTGCTCCTATTCTGGTCATATTCCAGACTCCACCTTCCTGGCCAGAATTATTATGGGAGATGCTTGCCCCACACTAAGTGTTGTGATGACAGAGTCCAACTTACTGGCTCGTCCAGTTGTATTTGACAGGAACCAAGTTCTGAAGACACAGAACATTCTTGGAAACGCTGAAGCTGAGTCCACAGAGGCTGACAAACTCACTTCCTCTCCTCTCATGAGCCCACCTCATAATCCAGTGCGTATCAATAGCCACGCAGCTGCAGAGTCAGCCTAGGTGCCCATCAACTGATGAACAGAGAGAGAAAGCACTCTGTGTGTGTGTGTGTGTGTGTGTGTGTGTGTGTGTGTGTGTGTGTGTGTGTGTAAAGGAATATTACTTATCTATAAAGAAGAATGAAATTATGTCATTTCCAAGAAATTTGATGGAGTTTAAAATCATCAAGGTAAGCAAACTAAGCTAGACTCAGAAGACAACTGTGCAGAGTATAGATTTTTTTTAAAGAAACCATGAGGATAGAAGGGGAACTACTTGGGTGGGGGACCAACAGAGAGGGACAGGGAAGATCGATGAGGGTAAATATAACCAAAGGACAATGAACACGTGTATGAATGTGTGATGATGACAACCATAGTTGGGTTTTGGTTTTGTACAATTAGCATACACTAAAAAAGAAACAGAAACTCATAAAGGTGTGAAGCTTCACGTTTAAGGATGCTCAGAGGATGAGCATCACACAAACCAGTTTCTAGTTTTATCTGGGCCAAGCTTGTGCACTTGCCGAAACAGCTAAGCTTCTATTACCCGTGAGTGAAAGAACTATTCAGCAGAAAGAAGAAGGTGAGCCAGGAAGAGGGCCCACTCCATGGGAGGGACAGAGAGTCTAAGATGGAGGCTCACAATCTATGGGTTGCACCCCTTCAGGGGTCATATGACCCTTTCACAAGGGGTGCTTAAGACCATCTGAAAACACCGATACTTACATTATGATTTACAACAGTAGCAAAATTACAATCATGAAGTAGCAACTGAAATAATTTTAAGGTTGGGGTTCACCACACCATGAAGAACTGCATTAAATGGTCGCAGCATTAGAAAGAACCAGTGGTTTAAGGGTCTGGGGTCTACATTGCACGAGGAGGTGTGCGAGTGTCAGGGAATGGGAGTCACTGAGGCTTTGGGCATGGGTGTGGCAAGAGGAGCCGTCTCTTGGGACCTGCAGGTGAGCATCCCTGATGTAACATGGAGGATGGAAGATGGAGGCAAGGAGGCTTCTTGGAGGCTTTTACTAGAGAAGGGCTGAGCTGACTGCCTTTGCTAAAAAGCCACACAGAGTCATGGGCCTCACCAAAGGCTCCCTCCACCTTTGGAATTCCACTTGACAACAGCCTCATTAGAGAAAAGCTCTATTGACAGTCACATCAATAACTAGATGTGTAATTAACTTTGTTTCAACCCCCCCCCCCCGGGGGATGGCAGTGGGGAAGGGTGAGAGCAGAAACTCTCAGTCTCATAGTGGAAGCTTACAGGGCTGTGTCTTCCTCCAGTGGGTGTCACACCGACAGTGTGGCTAAATGAGGCTTAATTTGACAATCCCAACAATCCATTGTTAATGACATGCCATGGTTATAATTTGCATTTGATAGATCCAATTTTTTGTTTGTTTCTGCTGTTGGCTTTCCCCCTAACTCTCTCCTCTGGGTTCCTGCACCCCTGTGTTCTTCGAAAAGCAAGTTTTCTTTTCAACACCGCAAATACCATCTCTGCTATTGGGACACAACAGTTAAATAATGTGAAACTGCGCCAATGCCAGTGAAATAAAAGTGAGTTTTACAGAAGCGAGTTCCTTCCCTGAACATAATAACAGTAAATTTCCAGGGTCCTGTAGTGTAATATCCATTAGATTTATTATGTTGCAAGTCCTGGTCCCACTGGCTCAGCCTGAGGGTAAGTATATTACATTTCATCACAGTTTCATTTTCTCCTACAGATGAGAAATGGGAACGCGATTGCAGTTATGTAGCATGCATGTGTTAAATCTGATCTCTAATAAAATCAAACACATCACAACCCGGAGCACTCGAGCACAGTGCCGACAAAATGAAACGCCATCTGTCATCATGCAGAGAGCGGCTTATTAGAACACAAAATCAAACCGCTCAGTGTGAACATTGTTACTTAATAAATGGGTAAATGAAAACTGATAATTATGATCTTATTTATTTTAAATGATTACTTAAAGCCACCAAAAGCACAACATAATTTGTCAATTAGACACTCTGGACCCTGTAACGGTACATAGAGCAAATACCTCTGAGTAAAAAGATTAAACAGACAGCAAGAAACAAAGAGGGGAGGGATGGAGAGGAAGTTTCCAGAACCTGCCTACCAGAAGTACAAACGGAGGAGAGGAAGGGCTTGCGAAGCCCTGATCCTGGGTAGATGGCTACAGACTCGAGTCACCAGAGCATTCAGTTGGAAAAACACCAACATTTGCCAGCGTGCAGCAAACACAGGCAACACACTGATGGCTTCAACAAGAGCTGGTGGCATTGCCAAGGTCCCCAAGAGGCAAATCTGAAACTGAGATTGTTTCCAGCTGCTGGGGCAGGAGATGTCTGTTTGATTTGATCTCTTATTTGACTAGAACACGGTTAACTTAGAGTAAATTAAATCACCTCTGAAGATAGAAATTAAGTAGGTAGGAAGCACACAGTCTGGGAGAGGATAGTGCAAGAGTCAAAGAGAAGCCACAGGCGGTGACCATTGGCAGCCAACCATCCAACGGAGGAAGCTCTGCTCTCTGGTCCCAGGACAGAGCACACCTGTAATCACCGCACCATAGAGACTGAGGCAGGAGGATTTTAAGTTCAAGGCCAGCCTAGGCTATATAGGGTGACTGTCAGAGAAAGGCAGATATGAAGGGGGGTATGAAGAAGAGGAGTGAAGATGGAGAGAAGGAGATAAAAGGAAGAAGGAGGAGAGGAGGGAAGTCACCAAACACCTCACTACATGGAGACAGCCCGTAGAGTCTCTTCTAAGGCTTTTAGGCATAGATGTTATTATCTGCCTTGATGAGCTCACAGCCATTCCTGGGAAGGTGCCAGACTTCCCCAGAGTCTGCAAACCCAAGATGTGGGGATACTTTCTGTCCGCCTTCTAAGCAGTCTAATTCTAGTGTCTACACAGTCTGCTGGTCTACACACATGTTAACCATTCTGGAGTCTTCCTCTGGCCTGATTCCCAATTTTTCAAAGTCTTGGCATTCTGAAAATTCCCATTGTCCCCACAAAACTAATAAAGAGGCTCACTGATTATTCCAGGTTCTTCAGTTGTCTCTAAGATTTTCATAGCATATATTATATGGCCAGAGATGAAATCAAATTTGTAAAAATGTGTAGCACCCTGTCATCTTGCTATGCCCTTTCTCAACATTTTAAAAGATTGGTTTTGTTTCCAATGGTTAGGGTCAGGGCCAGGGTCAGGGGTTTCTTGATTCTTGGCCTCTAATTCAAGGACTTGACTTAAAAACCCATGAAGCTTGCAAAGTGGTAAGAAAACGTCATTTAAAGCAAAGCAATAATAGAGACGAGAATACAGCACAGAGAGCAACAGACCACAAGACTGGCAACAGTCAAAGGGCCCAGGCTCCTGCCTGGACTGTTTCCATGGACTCTGAAGGTAGGATGAGGAGCTGGTTACTAAGGACTAAAGTTATAGTGGTCCTCTCTTTTGATTGCTAGATTCCGTCATATCATCCTTCTGTATGTGTCCTTTCCCATGATGCACTTGATCGATCTTTCTATTCTTCACGCCCAGGTACATTGGAACTATATCTTAATAGGAAATGTCTCAATTTGATTGGCATTAAGGGAGGAGAAACTCATTCCATCATCCATAGAGGAGTGTGTGTGGAGCTGATGCAGATGAGAGGGCGGGTCCCAGGTTGCTAAGGCTGCTAGGTGCATTGCTCAGAGAGGACTGGTGTGCATAGCATGTGTAGGAGAAGGATCTAGGCTGCAGAGTGCAGTATTAGAAAATAGGGTAGTGAATAACCCAAATCAAGTTGAGCCCCCAGTTACTGGCTATTCACTGTGCCTGTCGGCCTCAGTTCCATGCAGAATGTGTATAAAGTTCCTCCTCATATAATTACATTTAATTTCATTACGTGAGCATACTTAAAGTGCTTACTATATTTAAATCAATGAGGTTGATATTTTCATGTAAATTAAAACACATTTACAGACAGAAGAAAGGCTTGTAGCAAGAAAGGCGAGGCACAGCAGATCCAGGAGAGGAAGGGGCAAGGCTGGGGGAGATGGTGCCTGGGCTTTGAAGGACTTCAAGGGGTAAAGATGCTAAGGCATAGGATGTGAGCAGGAGGGATCCTAAGATAGCCCTGGGATACCAGGAAGGACTCATCTGGCTTCATCTTGGGTTCCTTCCTGAGGCTTCTATAGAGCCTCTTATGAACCTCAAGATAACTTCAGGTTGGGGCGGGTCACCAGACAGACCAAGTATATGACTCAACATTAGATCTCCAGGGACTAGGAAAGAGCTGGAGACAGACCTCAATCACATAGTCAATGGAGTGATCAGTAAAGCAGAGACCTCAACAACAACTCTGGGCATGTTAGCTGGGTAGAACTTCCTAGAAGCTGACTGCATAGATGTGCCATTGACTCCAACAGAGAGAAGATTTGGAGGCTCAATATTTCTGACTGGAGTTCACTCTTTGCATATATTTTGTAATAAAACTATAATCATACATATAATATTGAGTTCTATATGTCATTTTAGTGAATTATTGAATACAATGTTAGAAGAAGTCCTGAGTTTAAGCAAGCCAGTCAGTAGGGTGGATAGCCTCAGACCACATCAGCAGCCAGGACCCAAATTGAGATCAGTCCCATAGAGGACTTTGCCCTTAACTTGGGCAGATGACCCCCTGTAGGTTTGACCTAATCAAGTGACCCATTAAAAGTGTGCAGGGTGGGTGGGGCTTTTTCTATTGAGAGACTTGGAATCAACAGAAGGATTCAACAAGGGAGGGAGACATCCCCCATTTTCTGTTGCTAGCCTTGAAGGTGGTGACACATCTTACTAGCCACATAGCTGGTAAGGTAATGGTTAGTGAGCGCCTTTCGGGAAATGGGGCTTTCCATTCTACATCCTCAAGAACTGAATTCTCTCCTACCCTATGACCAAACTCCAGTTCAAGTGAGTCTACCGTTCAAGCTCAGAGCATACCTGGGGACTTCAATTAGGGCTTGTGATACTCTGAACTGAGAAGCAAGCCACACCATAGCCAGCAGAGTTCTAAGACAGCGAGTAATGGAGTTTGTTTCA
Organism: Mus caroli; assembly: GCF_978045245.1. Classification (NCBI taxonomy): domain Eukaryota; kingdom Metazoa; phylum Chordata; class Mammalia; order Rodentia; family Muridae; genus Mus; species Mus caroli. The sequence continues at coordinate 39,013,220 of NW_028227265.1, read as the reverse complement.
AGCCCCTAATTATTACCTTATTACACTACAAACGAGGAAGGTCCTGAGATTAGCGTGCAAGGAAGCAAACTGTGGTTGGCCATGGACCTGTTTCATCTGCCCGCCTTCCTGATTATCTTACCATCTCCCTTCACTGCCCAGGTTAATTCCATCCTGCAGACATCATGGAGACAGCCATTTTTTTAGTGTGTCCTGCCCCCAGATAACAGCTGGTTAGTTTGGAAGATCAAAACATATCAGCCAATCAGAGCCCTTCTCTAGAACTTCTGATCTCAAGTTCAAAATATGACTGGCACGAGAAAATGGAAAAAAAATTAAAAATGTCTCCTATAAGGAGATGTCCCTGCTATGAGTGGAAGGAATGGACTCCAAGCAGGTGCCGTGTTGCTGCTCTGTTCTTGGGCTTCCTAGGTGCAGACATGATCTGCCTGTGAGTTTCGAGAGATGCTCAAGTATCTTTTATATTCAATTTCTTCTTCACGTAAGCCTGGTCCAACTGAGCTTCTGTCCTAGCCCAGCAGTAAATCGTTTCAATTCCTAGCTTCCTGATGTCAGTTAGGCCAAGACTAAATTCTGCCTGCTGGAGCTCAATGTCTTGTCTCCATGGGACACTCTCATGAAGCACTCACTCCACAGACAGCATGTCAGATGCCTGACACTAATTTAAACAAGGCATTTATTTTTGACTTGAGTTTGGCTTCACGGGATGCTAAAATCAGATTCGTTTTATTCATTCAGCAAATGACCTGTTAATTAAACTTTTAAAAACAATCGTTTACTGCACCAGTGTTTTGGAACGCTGTCTTTTTGAACCCAGCAGTTCAAGTCACCTGCAAGAGACCACATCTATTAGGTTCTGTCATGGACAGGGAGACCCTGGCCAGGGCTGACTTGGATGGAATCATATCTTTAGTCTGTTGTTGGTGCCCTGTCTGGGTGAGTAGATGTTTGTCTATCCTACCAGGGAAGAGATCACACAACAACCAAACCCTGAAGGTACAGAACCTCAAATGGAATGTTGTGATAAAGATCCAGTTAAGCTGAGACGTATGCACAGCATCCTAGGCTAAAAGACAGAGCATACTGAAGCCTTGGGACTGTTCTCTCGCTGCATGTCCCACCTTAATCACAGACACTGAAGATGACCACTTCTGGGTGATCTCCCATCAGAGTGTGAGCCAACACCCCCAGTTCTTGTGTGAGGACGGGTACCAAGTTCACTGCTCTGGAGAAACAGGGTAACCTGTTCTTCACATTGAAGCCAAATAAAGGTAGAACAATAACCAAGGCATGAGCATTGGTACAGCAAGGGAGAAGAAGAGAAACAGCAGCTCAAGTAACGGAGGTCCAACAGGATCAGCTGCCTTCTGTACACCAGCCCCAGACTCGAGTAGCTGCTCCTCCCTCCTCAGGTCCGCTCTCCTCCACACTGCACTGTGCTGGGATATGGCTTTATGTCCCCCAAGGCTTCATGTGTCGAAAGTTAATCTCCCAGTGAAATGTTAAAAGGGTGGGGATTTAATCTGAGTACAGTATTTATAGGTGAAGCCTTTGGAAAGTGATTGAGATAATGTCATTAGGGTGGATTAGATAATGTCATTAGGGTGGAATGGGTGACTCCATTGATTGAACTCTGATGGCTTTATAAAAAGAGAAAAGATTGCACGTGCATGTATGCACACATGTGCACACACACAAACTTTCCTGAGATGCCCTGAGCCCTGTCAGAATTATGCCAGCAAGAAACCTAGGAGCTAACTCAACATGTTCAGATGTTAGCTTCTCCCTCATGGAGTTTCTATTTCGTTTTGCAGCTCTAGCCTACAATCTCACTCACCTTAGAAATTCCTTGTGAAACTGAAGTGAAAGCCCATTTAAGATCGTATTTTTTAGGTTGGAGAGATGGCTCAGTGGTTAAGAGCATTGACTGCTCTCCTACAGTTCCTGAGTTCAAATCCCAGCAATCACATGGTGACTCACAGCCATCTGTAATGGGATCTGATGCCCTCTTCTGGTCTGTCTGAAGACAGCTACAGTGTACTCATATACATAAAATAAATAAATCTTTTCAAAGAAAAGATTGTACTTCTCTTCTAAAGTATAAACTGATGCTGCCTACTGACCTGAAAGACACAGACCTGGGTCACTGGCTGTGGCAGCTTCTTTCTCTACTGTAACGGATGAATGGACCTCGTTTTTATTTCTCTGCTTGTTAAAAAAATCAAGGTGGGAAGACATTGAGTCTTCTATAGACCACTAAGTTTTTCTAAATTTAACCTAGATTATTCACATTTACTTACAGCAAAGGCATACAAAGAGAGCAGTTACAGTCAGCTTCATAGTGACAAAGGTCATTTTACTATTTAAAAAAAACTATAAAGAAGATACCCCCAAAGTATCTTTGCTTTAAAAGTTTATTTTTATTTATTATATGTAAGTACACTGTAGCTGTCTTCAGACACTCCAGAAGAGGGCGCCAGATCTCGTTACGGATGGTTGTAAGCCACCATGTGGTTGCTGGGATTTGAACTCTGGACCTTCGGAAGAGCAGTTGGGTGCTCTTACCCACTGAGCCATCTCACCAGCCCAGAAAGTTTTTGGACTCCAGAAAGTCAAATAACCCCATTAAAAAATGGGGCTCAGAACTGAACAAAGAATTCTCACCTGAGGAATACCGAATGGCAGAGAAGCACCTGAAAAAATGTTCAACATCCTTAATCATCAGGGAAATGCAAATCAAAACAACCCTGAGATTCCGCCTCACACCAGTCAGAATGGCTAAGATCAAAAATACAGGTGACAGCAGATGCTGGCGAGGATGTGAAGAAAGAGGAACACTCCTCCATTGTTGGTGGGATTGCAAGCTTGTACAACCACTCTGGAAATCAGTCTGGCGGTTCCTCAGAAAATTGGACATAGTACTACCGGAGGATCCAGCAATACCTCTCCTGGGCATATATCCAGAAGATGTCCCAACTGGTAAGAAGGACACATGCTCCACTATGTTCATAGCAGCCTTATTTATAATAGCCATAAGCTGGAAAGAACCCAGATGCCCCTCAACAGAGGAATGGATACAGAAATTATGGTACATTTACACAATGGAGTACTACTCAGCTATTAAAAAGAATGAATTTATGAAATTCCTAGCCAAATGGATGGACCTGGAGGGCATCATCTTGAGTGAGGTAACACAATCACAAAGGAATTCACACAATATGTATTCACTGATAAGTGGATATTAGCCCAAAACTTAGGATACCCAAGATACAAGATACAATTTGCTAAAAGCATGAAACTCAAGAAGAATGAAGACCAAAGTGTGGACACTATGCCCCTTCTTAGAATTGGGAACAAAACACCCATGGAAGGAGTTACACAGACAAAGTTTGGAGCTGTGATGAAAGGATGGACCATCTAGAGACTGCCATATCCAGGGATCCATCCCATAATCAGCTTCCAAAGGCTGACACCATTGCATACACTAGCAAGATTTTGCTGAAAGGACCCAGATATAGCTGTCTCTTGTGAGACTATGCCGGGGCCTAGCAAACACAGAAGTGGATGCTCACAGTCAGCTATTGGATGGATCACAGGGCTCCCAATGGAGAAGCTAGAGAAAGTACCCAAGGAGTTAAAGGGATATGCAACCCTATAGGGGGAACAACATGATGAACTAACCAGTACCCAGGAGCTCTTGTTTCTAGCTGCATATGTATCGAAAGATGGCCTAGTCGGCCATCACTGGAAAGAGAGGCCCATTGGACTTGCAAATTTTATATGCCCCAATACAGGGGAATGCCAGGGCCAAAAGAATGGGAATGGGTGGGTAGGGAAGTGGGGGGGGGGGGTATGGGGGACTTTTGGGATAGCATTGGAAATGTAATTGAGGAAAATACGTAATAAAAAAATATTAAAAATTTAAAAAAAAATAAAAGTTTATTTTTTGCTTATTAGGAAAGATTTGCTGACTTGGCCTTTTCTGTAGTTGTTGTTGTTGTTGTTGCAATAAGGATGAAGATCAGAGCCTTGCATACACTAAACAAATACTCTGCTACAAATATCCTTCCCTGCTTGATTGGTCAGGTTGATGGGATGACTGTGTGCTTAAGTGATGTTAGAAACCTTATTAGGGATTAGTACAAGACACAAAGGAAGTTCTTCAAGACCCCCGCCCAACCCAGACTAAGTTCCACAGCAGCCACTTCCCTTCCTGAACCTCAGTATGTTCATCTGACAAATGGGCACAGAAAAACACTCTCTTCTGACTATCAGCAGATGCAGGTATCTTCCCCAGTCCCTGTTGCTGGAACTCACTTTGCTCCCTCCAGAGTCAAGGCAGCAATTAGGGATCTCTGAATGTTTTCTCTAACTCTCTGGCCTTGACTGGCTTAATTCAGACCCTGAACATTAGTTTAACAAAGTGCTTTCATGTTTATTATATTGGATTAGCAAATTATAAGCTATCATGTGAGGCTATCGAGAACACCCGAGCAAATGGTTTTCACACGGGGAACCGGCATGTTCTCACCATATGGGCTTCATTTATTACAGCTCTGGACCCGGAGCTTAGGGAGAGCCAACCTCTTTACAGAGGGACTCCTGAGGCTTGGTTGCTAGGAAGCTCCAAAAGCTAGTATTTTTAATGAGATTTAAAGTATCATAAATTATATATTATTTTCTGCACTTAGGACATTCATAGCTCTTTGGTTGGTTTCGTGCTTCATTTCACATAGGTGACATATAATCCCTTTACACACAAAATGCCTGGCATCGGAATTCCCTCCGAAGTCAGAGCAGAATTACATTTCAAAATTTTGTTTTTCCTCCTTAAAAATAAAAGCTGGTCTTTTGTCTTGCTTTGTCTCCCTCACATATGCCCAAAGCAGACAGTGAATACATATTTATTTTCTTGAAAAAAAAAAAAGAATGCCCTTTCCTAACAACAATGACTTTAGTGAGTATTTTGTGTTGAGTCTGGAGCTGCCTTTAATAAAAATTCTCATAATTCCATTTCTAATGAGTCAATGCACTTCTGCAGCTTAATTCCACAGATAATTACAGAGGCAATATTTAAAGAGACTGCTTAGTCACTACCTTCCCTCACCTCCCCTCAGTTTGCAGCATTAAGTACAGAGGCAGCCATTCCACAAAAGAAATTCAAAAACTATCTGGTTTAACTGCCCAGCTTTAAGGAGGCCAGTCATTATGCAAATGAGATGCCCGCAATTGGCTGGTGGAGGCACTGGCTATTTGCATAAGAAAACACAGCTCTCCTCCATTCCAAGGGCCAGGGCATGCTTCTGCCCAAGTGGCTACCAATAAGACAAAAGAAGGTGATTTTCCATTAAAGAATCATTTTTTTTGAAAAGGAACTTTAAGATCTTTAGAAAACAATGGGCTTTGGACCAGGTTGCCTTTTTAGCATCCCTATATGACACTTCTTGAACGGCACTTTTTACTTGGCACATTAATTATGTTTTAGAGGCACAGGGCACCTTCTGGAACTTCAGGGCTCTTGCATTTAATATGTTTTACATTTTGCTTCTAAACAAATTCAGAGTTCTTTTGAGGCATGATCAATCAGCTCTAAAACATTTTTATGAACATTTGAAAGTGGAGGTGTGAGACATCTGCAGGCAACATCGTGTGCAAGCTAACGGACAGCCACATGCAGGCCTGAGGGCACTGGCCTTCCAAGACGTCTTCCGTAACAGTAGACCACCTCTCCAAAGGCTTCCTGTTGCTCAGTTCTTATGCTTCTAAGAGCTGTTGGTTGCAGGTTTCCATTCTTGCCTGCTGGCTGTGTGTACCTCCTTGCTGACCAGTCAGAAATCTGGGTCTTACTTAGTATCTGTGTCCCACATTCCTTCCGTTCACCTCAAAGACAAACGTCTTTTCTGTCTGCATACTGCTTCAATGGGACACACGGTACCAGACACATCAACTTAGGAATCAGCTTCTATACCAGAGCAGAAGGACAGCAGAAGGGCTAGAACAAAGGACAAACAGAAGATAAAGGAGTTTGATGGCAGATTCAAAGGTGCGCTTGAGCCAGAAAGAAGAAGCATGCACAGGCAGATTTGTACATTTGCATATATATGAATGCATCATGTACCTGAATCATTATATTAGCTATATACACATAAGAGATGCCTTACTTGCTTTTGCTATATTTTCTACAATTATCACTCACTGCAATTTTTAGGTACTTTATTTATGTTGAATTTTTTTTTAATTTCCTGCTTAAGATTCCTGCAGGTGTGGCTGGCTATGGAAGCCTGGATACCCTGGATACCACGCCTTTGGACTCTGGTGTCCTGACGGTAAAGGAGAAGGCTGACTGCGAATCTTTTCCAAAGCGCCTGTGTTGAGTCATCTATGAATATCTGATTCATCCTGAGGATAAAATAAGAACAGGGAATCGTAAGGACACGAGAGCTGAGCAAACTTTCGTCCTGATGCTCGCCAGAGCTAAGGCAGTCAGAGCGCTTGGAGATCTTCCAAGATGTCCTCGTGTGAGGATTATTTGAAAGAAACTTCCTGCTCTGGGTGAAATGGCTGGGGCTGGGGTGGGGGTGGGAGATGGAGTGGGAAGACCTCTCATTTACCTCAATCCCTTAAATAAAGATTGAGAAGCCCCAGTGAGAAGGTGACTTAAAACTTCCACATCTTAGGTCTTTCTAGAGAGAGAGTCTAGAGCATATACCACGAAAGAGGTGCTATCTTTAATATTAAATCATTCCCCACTTGACCCTTAAATGGGATGGCCATTCCTTACAAATTGCCTGCAATCATCCAGGTTTATTTCACTGCTTAATTATCATAACATCTCTTTTGTGCTTGGACATGTCACAAACTCAATTATAACCTTTATTGTCACCTATTGGTCCTTAAGTCTGGTACCTTTTCTCCCTCAGCCACCTACCCTTCCACCTAACGATGCAGCTTGGCCTCTGTTTCCATGAAAGAGAGAACTGACCCCAATGTTCACTCATGTGTTGATCTGGTCTCTGATTCTTATGCAGAATCTGGAGTCATGAACTGGGGTTTGCCCTTCCAGCTCAGGAGCTGAACTCTTCAAGAAATCACCATGCAGAGAAAGACTGGGCCGGCAGCACAGGAGCCCACTGTGACTACAAAGCATAGCAGCCTCTCTCTTGCTGAAGACAGAGAACCACATGCAAACCAGCATGCTCCCCACCAGGCAGCCTTCATCCATTCATTGATTTGACAACTATTATGTGCCAGCTTACTAGCTACTAGCCAGGCATCATCTGTGTTTCTAAGCAGTTTGCAGACTTAGTTGTAGGATGGGGAGGTAGGGCATGGGGAGTGGGTGTGTGTATGTGAAAGCTTTACATATCGCCAGCTCATTCTGTCATTTTAATCTCCTCCTGACACCGTATTGCATCGTAAGCATTCAAAAAGGTTTTTTTTGTTTTTTTTTTTTTACTGCATGCCTATATGAAATAATGTATCTGTCAATTTCCTTCTCCCTGGAGGATTCAGACTCTTGTTTCTCCAAATACTGAGCTATGTAATAGCACAAAGGTTGGACTGGCCAGAACTTATAGCTATGAAAAGTTCAGGTCTAGAGACAGAGATCTTAGGTTTTAATCTGGCTCCTCCATTTGCAGCAATGGACTTTGTTCCTTTGTGCTTCCGGTTCCTGTTGAAAAATGAAGATAATAATGGAAGCCACCACATGGAGTCGAGATATACCAAGCAACTTGCTTCACTTTCCTTCCTGTTTCTGCAATAGAACACTCTGACAAAAGAGCCCTATGGTATGCTGTGATGGTTAGTTTCAATTGTCAACTTGACACAACCCAGAATCATCTGAGAAGAGGGTTTCAATAAGGAATTGTCTACATTTTGTTGACCTGTGAGCATATCTGTCAGAATTGTCTCAAGTTAATTAATATGAAAAACAAACAAACGAACAAACTGTCCACTGTGGGTGGCACCATTCCCTAGACAGGGAGTCAAGAACTGTATTAGGGTAGAAAAATGGGAGGTGTCTAAAAGCACTTGTTACTCTTACAGAGGACCTAGGTTCCATCCCCACTACCCACACAGGAACCCATAACTGTCTGTAACTCCAGTTCTACGAGATCATACTCCATCTTTTGTCCCCCTCAGACATGTACATATACCCTTAGTATACACATGTACATGCAGGTGAGACACTCAGACACATAAAAATAATAAAAAGTAAGTAAAGGGAGCGCCACACTCACAAGCAAATGGGCATGCATGTGTTGTCCTACTGAGCTCTGCTGTGGGTGTGATGTGAGCAGCTATCTCAAGTTCCCGTACTCCTGCTCTTATGACTTCCTTGCAGTGATGAGCTACAACCTGGAATTGTGAATTCAAATAGCCCATTGTCCCTTAGGTTGCTTTTTGCCAAGGTATTTTATCATTCCAGCAGAAACAAAACTAGGACAAGAAAGGATTTATTTCAGATCGCAGTTTAGAGTTACAGCCCACATTTCAGAATCACAATGTCAGGAGCTTGAGGCACTAGTCACGTTTCATCCACAGGAAAGAAGTAGGGAGTAAAAGATGATTGTGTGCTAGGGGTCAGCTTTCTCCATCATATACAGTGCAGAATCACTCTGCCTAGAGAATGCCTCCCCCCACAGTGGGCAGGTCTTCCCAACTTACTTAATAGCAAGCAAAATAATCCCCCACAGCTATGCCAAAGAGCCACCTCCCAGGGTGACCCTAGATTCATATTGACAATTAACCCTAGCCATCATATTGCGTGCCCAGTAAACACTGCCAATCTTGTGTTACTCAAAGGTGAATGACAGCTATCTGGGGAAGTAAAGAGAAGGTCCTGGTTTATATGGCCTATGTTGACTTCAATAGTGTAAATAATTTTACTGTGGAAGTAAGGCCAGCAGGGGTAGATGTAAAAAGAGTTAGTATATGAATGGTTCTTCCTGTGATTACCATTGACTTACCCCGATGGGGCGGGCACTGCCTGTGAAAGAATTTCTTTAACTTTGCATATGTACGTTCACACTATTGTCCAGAACCTCTTCTCTCTGAGTCCCTACTGTGTTAAAATGAATGAAAGAATAGTGAAGATCAGTACTGTAAATCATTCCGCCGACAAGCCAACTGCACTCATCCAATTGAGCCAAGATGTGAGGCAGGCGCCTGGCACTGTCTGTCATGTGCCATGTCACTGGCTTTCTGTAGAGTGATGGTATGGTTATAGCAACCATTGCTCTAAAGGATTTATTGCACCCTAGGAACTCTGCCCGGTGCTTTTGGTAGGGATTCCACTGTATCCCTCTGAACAACTTTGAAAGACTGGTGTTATAATCCCCAGTTTACACTGAATCAAACTGGGTCTTCGGGAAGTCAATAACGTGTTCTTATTCTACCATAACTAAATTTAAAAGCCAGGACTCAACCATGGTCATATTCCAAAGGAGCTCACTTAAATACATGGCAGACTTGAAGCTCCGCTGTAATTCTCCTAGTGACTATGGTGTCTTCCAGATCATTCCGTGGGCGGACAGGCTCAAATACTCTGCAACTGATCAACCCTTCATGAAGCACCTGACCTCTCTGGGCCTCAGTTTATATATTTGTAAAAAAGGACTGCTCTGAAGTGACGTTAAAATGAGCCATTACGGATAACATTTATGACAGGGTCTTGAAAAAGCAAGTATTATATAAGCATTGTCAAATGAAAATAAGGTTCTTTCAGATGAATCAAGGACTTCCTTAGGTTTCAAGAGAGACGTAGCATATATATGCAATAGGCAAGCTGCCCAATTTTCTCCCTGGAAAGACCACGAAGATGAAACCAAAGAACATGGGAACTGGATGCAGACAATTCCAGGAGCAGATATATACTGTATGTTAATACCAATTAAATAGCCTCTGAAAGAGCAGTATCCTAACAGGAAGGCACAGTTACATTGTCTATTCCAGTTCTTCGAAAGTGGCTGTTAGTGCCTCTTAGGGGCCAGATGACAGAAGGAAAACTGGGTTTTTACATGGCTATAAATTCATCACTCAAGCTCTCTTCCCTCCAAAACACACAACTCTGACAGTACTTTACTATATAATTATCCATAAGGTCCCCATGTCACTTTATTTTCTGCTACTCTAACAGAATGGGCAATTTATGAACAATAGACTAATACTATACTATTTAGCTCTCAGTTTTGGAGGCCAGGAAGTCCACAATGGAGGTGCTTTACGTACACAGGACCTTTCAAATACATCATGTGATGGACAGCAGAGATGGCTGAAGTCACCAAGCTTTAGATCCACTCTTGTGATAACAAGTCTATTCCAGTGATCACATCAATCCAATCATAAGGAACCAGCCACGTGAGCTAATTGTATCTTATTGCACTGGGGATTATGTTCCCAACACCTGATTTGCAAGGGTATGCTCAATCAGTAGCATCCCTAAGGCACAGATGTCTTTCATAGCCCTGCATATAACAAGTAAGTACTCCTGTTGAAAGGCACAAGTCTTTCACAAATCCAGTAAAGATATAGACCCAGGTGGCTTTCCAAAAGCACTTGGATGTTCTTCATTCTATTTTTCCCAGAAGTATTTACCTAAAGATGGTAACAGAAGTGTACCACGGGGATCCAAACACACCCCAAAGAACCATTTTGTACAAAATTAACAGCAATTCCCAAGCCCTTACCCACACCTGAGTCAACTACTGGACTGGTTGTCTCATGTTCTCTCTGGTAAGCTCTAACTCATTAGAGATTTCCCCTTCTAGGAAGAAGGTTACAACAGAATCTAGCTACCAATTTGCTAGCATATCATGATAGATGATACCACTGGGGTACAATCACTGAAGCTATGATTGTGCTAACCAGAGCAGTGCATGAAATTTGCCTCTAGCCTAATCTGAACAAATCAACCTCTAAAAGCTGTCTTGAGACTACAAAACATTGAAGTACCATTTGGTGGTGCTAAGGAATTAAAGTTGACTTTTAGGTATATTGAGGATGCTGCCAGCCTGCATTTTAAAAAATTATTTTCTCTTACAAATACTTACTTTAGGATCTTTGAAGAAATAATGGGATACCTGCTACCCACATTGAAGCGTTCCAGAGTAGATCCAAGGACTGAGGAAGTCAAATTGTGTGTGTGTGTGTGTGTGTGTGTGTGTGTGTTATACATATGATAATTGAGAAATAACTGCAGGATGGCATGTTATATTAGTCTCTCTGTTTTACATACATTTGAAGAATGCTATAATGAAGGTCTTTTCTACTTTCTGGATCAGAAATATAGATGTTTTTCTAAGTGATTCCTTCTTTCCCACTACTGCCCTCCTGAAATGTATGTCATCACTAGAATTCATCTCTCCTCCATTATCCTCTTCTCTCTAGCCACTCTTCACATCCTCTCCAGCAGCCTCCTGTTCAGCCCTGGTCTCAAAGCTCCATCATCTTCTTGAAATCTGAGTAATCATCTTGGACCACATCAAATCTGGCCACACCAATCCCCTGCATGCTTCTCTGCAAATGGTTCACCATTACCCACCAGTGTTCTAGCATTAGCCAGAGGTCCTTTGTGAGCCATCCATCTACATGCCATTCTATTGGGCCTCAAGCAAACAGACAATAGGGATGCTGGGCTGTTTGTCACTCATTTGGCAAGAGCTGATAGGATTCCTATGACAAGAGCTCTTTGCTAATGTGGGAGCAGAATGGCAAGATTACATACTCACAACAGGACAATCCATGATGACACATGGAGGATACATTCACCTGTCATTGCCTGAGTTTATCTTCTTCCTCTTCTACCATTCCACATATGCAGTTGCTTTTGTTAGAGCCCCATTCTACAACCAGCTCCAGCTCATCTGCTGAAAGTCCACACCCCACCCACTCCTTGGGATCCAGACCATGAATTTCTTCTTTGGGAATTTATCCTAAGGTCTTCTGACTTTGTCTTCTATCATTATTTCACCAGTCTCTATTCCTGGCCTAAGCCAGAGTTGGGATGTAATAAATGGCTATTGAAAGGACAAATCAATGAATGGGTTAATAAATGGATTTTTGCTTTCTTTAAATTGGATTTCTTGGGCTTTGAGTTAGGAGAGGTAAGAGATTATATCTGAGCATTATTCTGTATCCTGAATCACTTAAGATGATGAAGTACATTTTGTTAACCAAAGCCATTGAGAATGGATATTCACTTAAAGCAAAAAATGTCTCTTGTTCCCTGTTCCCAATGCACTTATGTTATGTGCAAGAAGGTGCAATCTGTTGAGTTAAACAAAGGCATACTGAGTTTTTTTTTTTTTAATTTTAGGATTGCTCATCACCCCTAGAACGCTGAATTGTACTATGACCATTAAGAACTAACTTTGTAACTTCCTGGAGGAAAACATCAACAACAAAACCAAAACAAAACAAAACAAAAAACAGATCCTTTTTCCATAGCATATCTCAACAAATGTCCTAAAGACTATCTTTTCAGAAAACTTGGTCTACCTCACACCCTGCCAAACTGTATCCCCTACCTTAAAGCTAGGTACTAAACAACACTTGTCACAAAGGCCATGTACCGGCATGAGAATAAAGATGCTCTCTGCTTCTTCCTCTTCATCTGCTAAGCCACGAACACAGCACATATAGTGTCTGAATCAGCAGAAAGAGAAACGCTGTAAAAGACCAGGCACAGGGCCTTCAGTTTCCAGCTCTATCACCGTCGGTTTTATCTCTCCATCTCTCCAGTAAAGAAAGCAATGCCTTAGTAATTGAGAGAGCAGCATATCAATCAATGCTTGTTAAAACAAACGTACAAAAATGGAAGCCTCTAAGGACCAAAATCAGTAGCGGCTAAGGCAGTTCTGGATATGTGAGAAATGAAATAAGAGTCGACAAGACGCCATTGGGGAGAAGGGAGCCTCTTTTTAGCACAATGGTTTATATTGTTTGCTAAAACACAAAGCGTGCAATAAAATACAGGTGAATGTGTGATTTTACACATCTACATGAATAGACACCCTACACTATCTCGTGAGAACATAAAATCGACAAGGGTTTTCTTTTCAGCCAGCGTCTCTGCAGCTTAGTTGATGACTAATCTTACAGATTAAATCCGATCACTGGGTTATTGATATTAATTCTTTCTTTGGGTTGACAGCTGTAGGATGGAAACGTCACAGGAAACTCTGAAACCGACTGAGCCCAATTAAGGAGACAGGACCAAAGGCAAAGCCCAGGCGGTGGGGTAATCACGTCTCACAGCTCTCATTCTAAGTCAGAATATCTTTAAAACCCGAGGAAGTGAGTTTAAAACACTATATGAAGAGCAAGACTGTTTTGTATGATGATATAAGCCATGTGCCATTGTTTTAAACCTAACCCATCAACAAAGAGGAGACACTTCCCTAAGCTCTTAAGTAACAAGAAATGTTTCAAGGATGGAGGGGGCTTTACCGTCTTCAGTATTTTAAGCCCTGCTTTTAGGTAAAGCTTTTAGTTAAACAAGAGCAAGTCTAAGCTGGCAATTTGCAAACGTGCTCATTTCTGCACCCGTTCATTAGCGAGCTGATTAGAATCCTAATGTAGAGAAGGGGGGCATCTCAAAGTCAGCTCATTTATGAAAATGCTCATAAGTTTAGCAAGTCATTGTTCAAATAGAAACGTTTCAGAATGATAGAGCACACAGAAGGAGATTTTAAGGGTTGGGCAAGAGAAAAGCACCTGAGCAGCTGGGGCGCAGGGTCTGCTGACACTCGCCAACTGCCCACAACACCCGCCACAGGATCTTAAGACTTCTGGTGAGGGGAGCACAGCTTCTGCTCCAATCCAATTGCGCGGGACCTGAGACTGCATTAGTTAGGGAAGCAGAAACCGGCCTGAGTAGGACCACAGGCCTCATCCGGCTGGATCAGCGCCGGGGTAGCGGGAGCGCAGGGTTGCCTGACACCCTCCAGCTACCCACGACCCCCGCCGCAGGATTTTGGGACTCCTGGTGAGTGGAACACAGCTTCTGCTCCAATCCAATTGCGCGGGACCTGAGACTGCATTAGTTAGGGAAGCAGAAACCGGCCTGAGTAGGGCCACAGGCCTCACCCGGGCGGATCAGCGCCAGGGTAGCGGGAGCGCAGGGTTGCCTGACACCCGCCAGCTACCCACGACCCCCGCCGCAGGATTTTGGGACTGCTGGTGAGTGGAACACAGCTTCTGCTCCAGTCCAATCACGCGGGACCTGAGACTGCTCTGGTTGGGGAGAGAGAAATCCGGCCCACACAGGGCCACAAGCCTCTTCCGGTCAGAAAAGCACCTGAGCAGCTGGGGCGCAGGGTCTGCTGACACTCGCCAACTGCCCACAACACCCGCCACAGGATCTTAAGACTTCTGGTGAGGGGAGCACAGCTTCTGCTCCAATCCAATTGCGCGGGACCTGAGACTGCATTAGTTAGGGAAGCAGAAACCAGCCTGAGTAGGGCCACAGGCCTCACCCGGCCGGATCAGCGCCAGGGTAGCAGGAGCGCAGGGTTGCCTGACACCCGCCAGCTACCCACGACCCCCGCCGCAGGATTTTGGGACTGCTGGTGAGTGGAACACAGCTTCTGCTCCAATCTTTAAATAGTGACAACGATAACAACTAACCCCAGAGATTACCAGATGGCGAAAGGTAAACGTAATAATCTTACTAACAGAAACCAAGACCACTCACCATCATCAGAACCCAGCACCCCCACTTCACCCAGTCCAGGGCACCCCAACACACCGGAAAAGCTAGACACGGATTTAAAAGCATATCTCCTGATGATGATAGAGGACTTCAAGAAGGACGTTAATAACACACTTAAAGAAATGCAGGAGAACACTGCTAAAAAGGAAGAAGACAATAAAGAGGAAGCACAAAAATCCCTTAAAGAATTGCAGGAGAACACTGCTAAAGAGTTACAAATCCTTAAAGAAAAACATGATAACATAATCAAACAGGTAGAAGTCCTTACAGAAAAACAGGAAAACACATCCAAACAGATGATGGAAATGAACAAAACCATACTAGACCTAAAAAGGGAAGTAGACACAATAAAGAAAACCCAAAATGAGGCAACACTGGAGATAGAAACCCTAGGAAAGAAATCTGGAACCATAGATGCAAGCATCAGCAACAGAATACAAGAGATGGAAGAGAGAATCTCAGGTGCAGAAGATTCCATAGAGAACATCGGCACAACAATCAAGGAAAATGGAAAATGCAAAAAGATCCTAACTCAAAACATCCAAGAAATACAGGACATAATGAGAAGACCAAACCTACGGATAATAGGAGTGGATGAGAATGAAGATTTTCAACTCAAAGGACCAGCAAACATCTTCAACAAAATTATAGAAGAAAACTTCCCAAATCTAAAGAAAGAGATGCCCATGAACATACAAGAAGCCTACAGAACTCCAAATAGACTGGATCAGAAAAGAAATACCTCCCGACACATAATAATCAGAGCAACAAATGCTCTAAATAAAGATAGAATACTAAAAGCAGTAAGAGAAAAAGGCCAAGTAACATATAAAGGCAAGCCTATCAGAATTACACCAGATTTTTCACCAGAGACTATGAAAGCCAGAAGATCCTGGACAGATGTTATACAGACACTAAAAGAACACAAATTCCAGCCCAGGCTACTATACCCAGCCAAACTCTCAATTAACATAGATGGAGAAACCAAAGTATTCCACGACAAAACCAAATTCACACATTATCTCTCTACGAATCCAGCCCTTCAAAGGATAATAACAGAAAAAAACCAATACAAGGACAGGAACCACGCCCTAGAAACAACAAGAAGGTAATCCCTCAACAAACCTAAAAGAAGACAGCCACAAGAACAAAATGCCAACTTTAACATCAAAAATAACAGGAAACACCAATTTCTTTTCCTTAATATCTCTTAATATCAATGGACTCAACTCCCCGATAAAAAGACATAGACTAACAAACTGGCTACACAAACAAGACCCAACATTTTGCTGCTTACAGGAAACTCATCTCAGAGAAAAGGATAGACACTACCTCAGAATGAAAGGCTGGAAAACAATTCTCCAAGCAAATGGCGTGAAGAAACAAGCTGGAGTAGCCATTCTAATATCTGATAAGATTGACTTCCAACCCAAAGTCATTAAAAAAGACAGGGAGGGACACTTCATACTCATCAAAGGTAAAATCCTCCAAGAGGAACTATCAATCCTGAATATCTATGCTCCAAATACAAAGGCAGCCACATTCATTAAAGAAACTTTAGTAAATCTCAAAGCACACATTGCACCTCATACAATAATAGTGGGAGACTTCAACACACCACTTTCACCAATGGACAGATCATGGAAACAGAAACTAAACAGGGACACAGTGAAACTAAGAGAAATTATGAATCAAATGGATCTGGCAGATATCTACAGAACATTCTATCCTAAAACAAAAGGATATACCTTCTTCTCAGCACCTCATGGTACCTTCTCCAAAATTGACCACATAATTGGTCACAAAACAGGCCTCAACAGATATAAAAATATTGAAATTGTCCCATGCATCCTATCAGATCACCATGGACTAAGGCTGATCTTCAATAACAAAATAAATAATAGAAAGCCAACCTTCACGTGGAAACTGAACAACACTCTTCTCAATGATACCTTGGTCAAGGAAGGAATAAAGAAAGAAATTAAGGACTTTTTAGAGTTCAATGAAAATGAAGCCACAACATACCCAAACTTATGGGACGCAATGAAAGCATTTTTAAGAGGAAAACTCATAGCTCTGAGTGCCTCCAAAAGGAAACTAGAGAGAGCACACATTAGCAGCTTGACAACACACCTAAAAGCACTAGAACAAAAGGAAGCAAATTCACCCAAGAGGAGTAGACGGCAGGAAATAATCAAACTCAGGGGTGAAATCAACCAAGTAGAAACAAGAAAAACTATTCAAAGAATCAACCAATCAAGGAGCTGGTTCTTTGAGAAAATCAACAAGATAGATAAACCCTTAGCCAGACTCACTAGAGGGCACAGGGAAAGCATCCTAATTAACAAAATCAGAAATGAAAAAGGAGACATAACAACAGATCCTGAAGACATCCAAAACACCATCAGATCCTTCTACCAAAGGCTATACTCAACAAAACTGGAGAACCTGGATGAAATGGACAAGTTCCTAGACAGATACCAGGTACCAAAGTTGAATCAAGATCAGGTTAATGATCTAAACAGCCCTATATCCCCCAAAGAAATAGAAGCAGTCATTAATAGTCTCCCAACTAAAAAAAAGCCCAGGACCAGATGGGTTTAGTGCAGAGTTCTATCAGACCTTCAAAGAAGATCTAATCCCAGTTCTTCACAAACTATTCCACAAAATAGAAACAGAAGGTACTCTACCCAACTCATTCTATGAAGCCACAATTACTCTGATACCTAAACCACAAAAAGACCCAACAAAGATAGAAAACTTCAGACCAATATCCCTTATGAATATTGATGCAAAAATCCTCAATAAAGTTCTTGCTAACCGAATCCAAGAACACATCAAAACAATCATCCATCCTGACCAAGTAGGTTTCATCCCAGGGATGCAGGGATGGTTCAATATACGGAAATCCATCAACGTAATCCAGTATATAAACAAACTCAAAGATAAAAACCACATGGTCATCTCCTTAGATGCGGAAAAAGCATTTGACAAGATCCAACACCCATTCATGATAAAAGTCTTGGAAAGATCAGGAATTCAAGGCCCATACCTAAACATGATAAAAGCAATCTACAGCAAACCAGTAGCCAACATCAAAGTAAATGGTGAGAAGCTTGAAGCAATCCCTCTAAAATCAGGGACTAGACAAGGCTGTCCACTTTCTCCATACCTATTCAACATTGTACTTGAAGTCCTAGCCAGAGCAATTCGACAACAAAAGGAGATCAAAGGGATACAAATTGGAAAAGATGAAGTCAAAATATCACTTTTTGCAGATGATATGATAGTATATATAAGTGACCCTAAAAATTCCACCAGAGAACTCCTAAGCCTGATAAACAGCTTCGGTGAAGTAGCTGGATATAAAATTAACTCAAACAAATCAATGGCCTTTCTCTACACAAAGAATAAACAGGCTGAGAAAGAAATTAGGGAAACAACACCCTTCTCAATAGTCACAAATAATATAAAATATCTTGGCGTGACTCTAACTAAGGAAGTGAAAGATCTGTATAATAAAAACTTCAAGTCTCTGAAGAAAGAAATTATAGAAGATCTCAGAAGATGGAAAGATCTCCCATGCTCATGGATTGGCAGGATCAACATTGTAAAAATGGCTATCTTGCCAAAAGCAATCTACAGATTCAATGCAATCCCCATCAAAATTCCAAATCAATTCTTCAACGAATTAGAAAGTGCAATCTGCAAATTCATCTGGAATAACAAAAAACCTAGGATAGCAAAAACTCTTCTCAAGGATAAAAGAACCTCTGGTGGAATCACCATGCCGGACCTAAAGCTCTACTACAGAGCAATTGTGATAAAAACTGCATGGTACTGGTATAGTGACAGACAAATAGACCAATGGAATAGAATTGAAGACCCAGAAATGAACCCACACACCTATGGTCACTTGATCTTCGACAAGGGAGCTAAAAACATCCAGTGGAAGAAAGACAGCATTTTCAACAAATGGTGCTGGCACAACTGGTTGTTAACATGTAGAAGAATGCGAATCGATCCATTCCTATCTCCTTGTACTAAGGTCAAGTCTAAGTGGATCAAGGAACTTCACATAAAACCAGAGACACTGAAACTTATAGAGGAGAAAGTGGGGAAAAGCCTTGAAGATATGGGCACAGGGGAAAAATTCCTGAATAGAACAGTAATGGCTTGTGCTGTAAGATCGAGAATTGACAAGTGGGACCTCATGAAACTACAAAGCTTCTGCAAGGCTAAAGACACCATCAATAAGACAAAAAAACCACCAACAGATTGGGAAAGGATCTTCACCTATCCTAAATCAGATAAGGGACTAATATCCAATATATATAAAGAACTCAAGAAGGTGGACTCCAGAAAGTCAAATAACCCCATTAAAAAATGGGGCTCAGAACTGAACAAAGAATTCTCACCTGAGGAATACCGAATGGCAGAGAAGCACCTGAAAAAATGTTCAACATCCTTAATCATCAGGGAAATGCAAATCAAAACAACCCTGAGATTCCACCTCACACCAGTCAGAATGGCTAAGATCAAAAATTCAGGTGACAGCAGATGCTGGCGAGGATGTGGAGAAAGAGGAACACTCCTCCATTGTTGGTGGGATTGCAAGCTTGTACAACCACTCTGGAAATCAGTCTGGCGGTTCCTCAGAAAATTGGACATAGTACTACCGGAGGATCCAGCAATACCTCTCCTGGGCATATATCCAGAAGATGTCCCAACCGGTAAGAAGGACACATGCTCCACTATGTTCATAGCAGCCCTATTTATAATAGCCAGAAGCTGGAAAGAACCCAGATGTCCCTCAACAGAGGAATGGATACAGAAATTATGGTACATTTACACAATGGAGTACTACTCAGCTATTAAAAAGAATGAATTTATGAAATTCCTAGCCAAATGGATGGACCTGGAGGGCATCATCTTGAGTGAAGTAACACAATCACAAAAGAACTCACACAATATGTATTCATTGATAAGTGGATATTAGCCCAAAACTTAGGATACCCAAGATATAAGATACAATTTGCTAAACGCATGAAACTCAAGAAGAATGAAGACCAAAGTGTGGACACTGTGCACCTTCTTAGAATTGGGAACAAAACACCCAGGGAAGGAGCTACAGAGACAAAGTTCGTAGCTGTGATGAAAGGATGGTCCATTTAGAGACTGCTATATCCAGGGATCCGTCCCATAATCAGCTTCTAAATGCTGACACCATTGCATACACTAGCAAGATCTTGCTGAAAGGACCCAAATATAGCTGTCTCTTGTGAGACGATGCCGGGGCCTAGCAAACACAGGAGTGGATGTTCACAGTCAGCTATTGGATGTATCACAGGGCTCCCAATGGAGAAGCTAGAGAAAGTACCCAAGGAGCTAAAGGGATCTGCAACCCTATTGTTGGAACAACATGATGTACTAACCGGAACCCTGGAGCTCTTGTCTCTAGTTGCATATGTATCGAAAGATGGCCTAGTCGGCCATCAATGGAAAGAGAGGCCCATTGGACTTGCAAACTTTATATGCCCCAATATAGGGGAATGCCAGGGCCAAAAGAATGGGAATGGGTGGGTAGGGAAGTGGGGGGCGCTATGGGGGACTTTTGGGATAGTATTGGAAATGTAATTGAGGAAATTATGTAATAAAAATATTAAAAAAAAAAAAAAAAAAAAGGGTTGGGCAAGCGCACCTCTCTGATGACAAAGTTACTCACACTGAAATGGTGAAGGCTAAAGTCAGAAGTGAAAGGTGTTAGGTATTAATGAACTGATGGATGCCAGCAAGCACGGTCCGCATGCAAGGATGAAAGACAGTGTTGAGGGAAACTGAGGGGCACAGAGAGAAGACAGAGCCAGATACATCTGGGAGAAGTAAAAATGACTACAAGGTTGATCATTGTCCAACTTAATAACAGATACACAGGGATTACATTATTTATATATTTGTTTAAAATTGCCCATGCTAAAAAAATTTCAAGGGTAAAAGAAGTGTGCGCTGATGTTAAGTGAAATGAACAAGCAAACAAAAACAAGTTAATAACTCGGAAATGAATGCTCTGAGAAGAAAACGACCCAGGAGACAAGACTGGGACACAAGAGGAAATTTTAAGAGAAAATCAGGACTGAGAAAAACTGCAAGAGAATTTTTTGGAGATGATTTTTTTTTCCAATTTCAAGAATAAATCTTGTTAAAGAACATCATAAAGAGAGCTGGGTAGTAGTAGACACTTACAATCACAGCACTGGAGAGACTGTAGGAAGTGAAGTCATGAGTTTGAGGTCAGTCCCAAAATACAGCTAAGTTCAAAGCCATCCTGGAAGATGAGACTCTTTCAAAAACTCCAATAGTAGGTATATTGCTCAGTGACAGAGTGCTTGCTTAGCATACACAGACTCCGAGTTCTGCCATCAGTGCTGAAACCAAACCAGACCAAATAACTGTATGTCAGAGGGAGTATGGATATAAGAGACATACATTCAACCAACATTCCTAAACTTAAAAATCATAGAAAGTACTTAAATTTATAACAAACAAACAAATAACTCTTAGGAGCAGGTAGGTAATAGAGAAGAAGGGGAAGGCAAATGCCTGTGGGTACAAGGAGCTTCTGGTGTGTAAAGGTCACTTCAGAAAGCTACGAGAATTCTTTCCTCCTTAGACCAGTGTGCATCTAACCCATGACAGGCTTGTATCAAGCAATTTGTGCTTGGAGTGCGTCCTTTGCTATGACTACAAGAGATGGCGCTCCTTTGGGGTAAGGGTTAAACAACACATGATAGAAGTCTCTACCTCCAGGGCTACAATTACAACCTGGCCAAATGTTTTGGTTTGGGGTTTGTTTCCTTGTACCAGAACTTCAGAGTCGGATCTGTAGCCCAGACTGGCCTTGGGCTCCCAATCTCCTGCCTCAGCTTCCTAGGTTCTAAGACTATAGGTGTGGGCTGGCATCCTGGGCTGGAAATGTATTATGTTAGAGATTTGGGGTTTTTTTAATCATGATGATTTTGTTTTTGTGGTGCTGGGACCCAACCCAGGGCTTGCACACAAATGTGCTATTACCCAGCTGCATCTTTAACCCAGATCATTTCATCATTGATACTTTTTTTCCTGAAAATTTAGTATTGTGTTCTTGGTGGCTAACATCTAATAGATTTTTTAATAACTATTTATCAATTGGATGAAGGTACAAATTAATGCATATATGAATGGACGGAGGTGTTTCCTTTGTACAACACCATCTCCATTGGCTATCAGGGCCACAAAAGCTGTCGGGCTGAGATCATTGCCGTGTCAGCTGGGAATGAACACATTAGGAGAGCTGGAGGCTTTATGGCCACCCTCCGGGGCTCCCTGTCCCTCACTCTCCCAGTCTAATTCTCTGTCCCACTCTGTCTGTAAATGCAATGACATAGTCACATCAGTTACTTCATCTCCCAAGTTCTGAATGCACAAGATATTTCAGAGCCTGCATTGCATCGCCCAGAAACATAGACAACAAACAGCAGTGAAGTGATCTATCCTTCTCATTCCTTTTGCTAAAATGCCCTTGATTTCCCCCCCCATTAATTGCATATTAACATATCTAATACAGAGAATATCTTCTAAATTACCCACTGGTGCAAGGGATAATGTAGTGTGTGCAATGAATGAAACTCTCAGCTTCTCAATACTTCCCAAATACTTCTTTCAGAAATGATACACTATTTTCTTAGCTTGAATAGTCTTTTCATACAAACCTCAGTGACTACCAAAACAGTTTAATGTTATTAGAATATCATCAGCTTTCATTATGTTTAATAAGAGATGGTGACAAGAGATAATTTTAAATACATTTTTGCCAGAATTAAAATCGCAAGTTGTAAAATGAATCCTAGAAGTGTCAGTTATAATGGGGTGTAATTCCAGCCTCCTTCAGCTTACTCCTATTCACTGCTCTAGGATGGAACTCTAGCAGTAAACTTACAAGCAGAGGAAAGCAGATAAAATCCCAAATACCAGTTTTCATTCTCAAAAAAAAAAAACAAAAACAAAAAAAAACCCCAAAACCTGTAGCTTCTCTCATCAACTTACTTGACACTTTTAATGGTTTATTTTTCTAAGTCTATTGACATGGCCAAATATCTCATTGTCTATCCATCCTTTGTATAGTCACTGAGTAATTACCCCTAGACCGTGTGATAGGCATAGCATGAACCAACAAGACAGACAGAAGGCTACATTCTCACTGCTTCCCATTCCCATAACTAACTCACTAGAAGACAACCTAGAAAAATATCAAGTTAAACATGGTTGGTGTTTATTCATTTATATCTTGTCAAAAAGAAGGAGGAGGAGGAGGAGGAGGAGGAGAGAGAGAGAGAGAGAGAGAGAGAGAGAGAGAGAGAGAGAGAGAGAGAGAGAGAAGAAGAAGAAGAAGAAGAAGAAGAAGAAGAAGAAGAAGAAGAAGAAGAAGAAGGAGGAGGAGGAGGAGGAGGAGGAGGAGGAGGAGGAGGAGGAGGAGGAGGAGGAGGAGGAGGAGGAGAAGGAGAAGGAGGAGAGAGAGGAGGAGAAGGTGGAGAAGAAGGAGGAGAAGGAGAAGAGAAGGAGGAGAAGGAGAAGGCAGAGAAGGAGGAGAAGGAGGAGGAGGGGAAGGGGAAGAGGAAGAGGAAGAACAAGAAGGACTCCTTTTACAAAAACACTTGTTATACAATGAAATAAAAACAGAATCAACCCAAGAGGGGAAAGAAAGCAGATAGGTAAGCATCAGCGGAAAGAGGCATACCCACTGTAAAAGAAGCAAAGATCACCCTCAGATGCAGTGCAAAAACCATGCATGTGCCCATGTGCATAAACACACATGTACATGAGCATATAGGTTGTCCAGAAGAAGCCAAGGTTTTCTCAAAACAAAAGTCAAGTTTCATGGAAGGGAATGCTGTAGCGTTTCCTTGACAACGCCATGCTCTCATCTACTGGAGTGATGAGTTCCATGAACTTCAGCTGAGCCCAGAGTCCAAACAGCATGGGCTAAGCAGTCTGACTCTAATCCTTATCCACCAGGAGTTAATTATCTGATTGGAGTCTCTGAGGAGTCCAGCCTTAATGAGAGCCCACATATAGATAGTCACATGATTTGCAAGGTATAGGGAATGCACAAAGAAAGAAGTGTTCCTTGAGGGAGTTCTAGTAGAAGAAGAGGAGCAGGTTAGACCAAGGAAGCAAAAGTAGCAGAGTACAGGTCAGAGCTGGCTATCCACTCCAGCTTATACACATTTTCAAAATGTAAAATTGATTTTTACAATGTTTACAAATCCTGGTTTCCCATTTCTCAAGAAAGAAAAAGAATAAAAGAAAAACATAACACAAACAAAACAACAATAACAAAAACTCACCGTGAGTTTGCCAACCCAGAGCCTCCTCTCCTCTTCTCCTTGAGAGGGAAACTGAGGAACAGTGAACTGCAGCCTCTTCTTGGGGAACTGGCACTCTCTCTCTCTCTCATTTGCCCCAGATAACAAAGTGTCCATTTCACCCATTAGCCTACCTTCCTTTTGCTATGCACAGCCAAAGGATAATGAAGAAAATATAAAACCATTTAATCTGAGAGGGTCTGAAGGGGATAGGAACTCCACAAGAAGACCAAGAGAATCAACTAACCTAGACCCCTTGCCTCAGAGACTGAGCTGTCAACCAAAGAGTATACACAGGCTGGACCTACGGCCCCAACACATGTGTAGAAGACGTGTGGCTTGGTCTTCATGAGGGTCCCCCAACAACTGGAGTGGGGGCTATCCTTAAAGCTGTTGCCTTTCAGTGGAATCTGTTCCCCTAACTGGGCTGCCTTGTCTGGCCTAAGTGGGAGAGGATGCACATAGCCCTGCAGAGACTTAAGGTGCAAGGGTAGGAGGATACTGGGAGGGGAAGGAATCCACCCTCTCAGAAGAGAAAGGGAGAAGATACAGAGGGAGGAACTGTGTGAGGGAGGAACGGGGAGGCAGGGCAGCGATTAGGATGTAAAACGAATAAATAAATTAACTAATGAAAAGATATTTTATCCTAGCCCTGTGAAGGCAGAGGCTGAATGAGAGAAAGTTCAAGCCCCACACGGACCCCACAGTGAGACGCTGTCCAAAACAAAGGAGTAGGGAGCAGCTTACAGAAAGTGGGAAAGAGCGCCATGTTTTCAAGAGACTGGAGTGTGGTAAGTCAGAATGTCCAGCCATAGACAGACCTACTTCAAGACAGAGTCACAGACAGAGAGGTTTGTCAAGCCCAGTTACTAACTCCAGTTGTTGGTTGGGGGGGGGGGGGGGGAATGCTCTTAGGATCTGACTGTTGCTAAGGTTGTGGATAGGGGAAGTGGATCAAGCATTCAACGCAAGCCCATCCATTACCTGCTCCCCACAGACTTAAGCAACTCAGAGCCTCACATCTCTTGCCTCGAGAAGAGATCCACTCTTAAGCCGGGCGTGGTGGCGCATGCCTTTAATCCCAGCACTCGGGAGGCAGAGGCAGGCGGATTTCTGAGTTCGAGGCCAGCCTGGTCTACGAAGTGAGTGCCAGGACAGCCAGGGCTACACAGAGAAACCCTGTCTCGAAAAACCAAAAAAAGAAAAAAAAAAAAAAAAAGAAGAGATCCACTCTTAAACGAAGCCACCATATGGATCCTCAGACGTTGTTGGCCCTTGCATATTGCTTCAGCACCTACAGCCCTGTACTGTGGCCAATTCTCTATCCTCTCTGCAGACTCAGCACTCAGTGCAAAGTTTACATTACCTGAAGGTGCCTGCAGAGGTTCTCATGACCTCAAGCCCCTTGTAGCTTCCGGAAAGTGGTGCCTGTGGCGTGGTTCTTTGTGTTTAAATATCTTTGCTTTCTTACTTCGTGATTCTGATTTAGGAGAGTAATGGCAAAATGGTTTCCAGAACGCCAGGGCATATCTTCTGTTTGTCGCTCTTCTGCATCCCACACCCTCTGACCACAGTCCACTTTAGTCGGTAAGCTAAGAGTGACCTTTTCAATGTACTAGCAGCAATGCTACGCAACAAAAAGCCAGGCTCAGGAAGAGCATAAATTACTTTGGTCTCACAGAACTTAACATCCCGGAAGACAAATATTTATTTATAAACAAACAACTATAAGGACACGATTATCTTGCTGCCCACTGGTGCAGAGGGCAGTGTGAAGACTCCATGAATAAGTAGCATTGTACTTTGTGCCCAAACAATTTATGAGAAGGAAACCAACTGTGGGAACATCTGGGAGTGGTAAAGAGTGAACTGGGAAGAAGGAACAGCAAGATACAGGAGCCAAGGCAGGAACAGTGCCACCATGTGCACTGAACAGAAGAGAAGCACAAGGATGCAGAACAGTGAACGGGAGCAAGAACAGGGAGTGAAGCCAGAGAGGTGAGATCCTGAGGGAGCTCGGGTCAAATCCAGCCACTGTGTCTGCACAGTCTTGGAGGTAAGGGTATGTTTCATGTTTTTAATTGGTTGGAGGGAAAATGAAAAGAGAAAATATTATTTCATGACCTGTGAAGCTCATATGAAGTTCAAAGTTCAATGTCCTTGAACAAAGATTTACTCATGTATAGGTTTGAATGGTCTTACATTTAACATCAGAACTTACATAGTTCCACCAGAGGCCAGCTGACCCACAAAGCCTTGGATATTATCCAACCCTCTAGAGAGTAAGTTTGTCAACACTGTGCAACTAGACTCTTGAGTCTACTGCTGTAAATGAATAAATGCTGTACCTAGCATTACACTGTCCTCGGGATAGATGGTAGATTGAGTCACAAAATGAAAGATTCTCGATGCCTATGAAGGTGCCTCTGTGCAGGCTGAGAAGGAAGGCAGTTCATGAGCTTCAAGTTCATGGGCTCCTTACTGGTATTTTTTGTCACCTCAACCCTAGCCAGAGTCATCTGGGAAGAGGGATCTTCAACAGAGAAAATACCTTTCATCACATTGGCCTGTAGGCAAGTCTAGGGAGCATTTTCTTGATTAATGATTGATGTGGGGGGTACCCAATCCACTTTGGGCAGCCACCCCTGGGTAGGTGAGCATGGGTGGTATAAGAAAGCAGGCTGATCAAGCCACAGAGAACAAGTCAGTAAGAAGCATTCTGCCCCGACCTCTGGTTCAATTCTTGCCTCCGAGTTCCTGCTTTAGTTTCCGCCCTGATTTACCTTCAGGAGGGACTATGATGTGGACAAACAAGCTAAGATAAGCCCTTCCTCTTGAATTGCATTTGGTCATGGTCTTTATCACATCAATAACCAACACAAAGGATTTTCTGAAAACTGTGACCCATATCTTGCTCCCACTTAACCAAAGCATCTGGTCCCACTTTTACCGACTCTAAAAGAAATACGAAGCTAGGTCCTGAAAAGTGTCCAGTTCCTTACAGAAATAGGGACAATCAGCAAAATCCAAAGTCTCCTGAATATGTTGAGTCAAGCTAATTTTTTTTTCAGAGAGGAAAAAAAATGAAAAAAAAAAAGAAGATGAAGCCTTTAGAAACGAGATATTATTTAGGAAGCGATGGAAAGTGTTCTCACTGCACTAATGAGTCATTAAGCAAGGCGTTTGGGAACAGGGAGGCGCTATAATTAGGTTATCTGTATTTTTAACACAAGAAAAATAACCCAAAGCAGCACTCACCAATGCAGCTGTATGGAAGGGGAATGGCTCTCTGCAAGTCTCCAAACAGAGGGGAATCATTTGTAAGAATTCGAGCTCAGCTGAGCAGTTAATTGAACAAAATGCTTAAGAATAAGCCTGCTGCCTCCCGTTACCACCCTGAACCATCTCCTCTCCTCACTTTACCATAACTAGAAAGCAATACCCCATTCCAAAACACCAGATAGCCATGTAGATGGAGAGGGTAGAGTAAATCCAATCATAACAAATGGGGGAGCAGAAACGAGGAGAGTGACAGGTTAGGAATTTCACATAATTAAACTGTCAAAGGCCACAAAAAGAATGTGAAAATCAGGGGCTATCGCCATCATGGGGAAGCGAGGGGATTTAGTCACAAGTATATTTCTGAGGAAGATGAAGAAAAAAATAGATGTCCAGACTGCTCATTTTTTGGCCTAATGAATAAATCATCTTGCCCCCGCCCCCCACCCCCAATGCACCTGCTGCTTTGAAAAGTCTTTCCATACCAACCCAACATAAACGCCTCACAATGGCTCCAACAAGGCTGGAGTCCCGCCAAGGAAAATTACCACTCTTCAACCAAGATAAACATCATATTACTTCATTACCCTTTTAAAACATATGCAAATTAAATCCATTATTCTTTTTTCACCCAGAAATGAAGTTCGTTTGGCTGGAATTCAGCGATGCCTTTTGTTGCAGATGACCATGAATGGGTGAACTTCATGTAGATGGTGCCCATTGCCCATCTCTGAATCAAACATTAATACCATTTGACAGTAATAAATAACACTTACCACAATAGGGATAGAATAATGATTTTCCCACTCAGCTGGCTCATCCGAGCCTATCAGCTGACAACTGCATAAATGGGATTAGCATAACAGCTGCCTATGACAAATGTATCTAAATCCTTCTGATGCTAACTAGTGCTTTGATCTCCTATCAAGTTGGTGCCAAAACCTAAATCCATTTCTGAAAAATACGTCTTGTTTATGATAGATACATATGTATGTTCCGGCACACTCCGCCATCCTAAGACATCCTTAATTAAAAGGATGGGGAAAAATGATTGAAAATTGTCACCTCTGGCTTAGTGCTTACTTCTTTCCATGACTTGGCTGAATAGTTGAAGAAATTTATTTTCAAAATGGAACCGAGATGCCTGCCCACCCCACTCTTGAGACACTCACCAGAATGTAATGAGGTCTCATTCTGATGTTTTCAAATGAAAATAATTACCGTGCCTTCGTTTTGATTATTGCCTTTCAGAGGTATTGGGTTCATAAAAATTTAAATCAACTCCAAGTAACATAAGCTACAGTCCTTTACTTCCTATTATACCATCACAATGAAGCACAGACCTGTTCTTTGTTTCGGAATGCAAATGGAGTTTGAGCTCAACCCTGAACTCATTTCTCCTTCATTTCTCCTGCTCTACAGCCAACAGTACTGATGAGGTATGAAGGAGTGCTAAGTACACACTTAGGGTATCAAGGTCTCTACAAGACTCAATTGGTTTTTCCCTCCTGAACTTGAGATTGAAACAATAGTTTACAAGGAGTCCAGTGTCTAAGGAATAATGCAGGGGAGATCAGGAGGTAAGCGGATAGAAAACTTCCCTAAGGAAACAGACAATACAGAGCAGAGCGCAATGGTGAGTGGACGAATGTGGGACTAATTACTCTATTGTGGCTCATGTTACCGGGGAAGGGCAATGGTAACTACTTTCTACAGGGAGTATTTCCACATAGTCAACCTTTCCCCAAATATGTAAGTCAGGCTACATTCATTCATTCATTCATTCATTCAGACCACAAGTACTTGGCAGAGGCCAGATGAGTAGAATTCTAGGTGCAAGGGATCATGGGAACCAGATAAATGGAATCTTTGCCCTCACCGGAGTTACCGTCTTGGTGACTGACATCAACGGCTATTGAAAAATAACTCTAAAGCAACAGCAGAAAGAAGGGAGGTGTATGCATGCCAGATCTATACTACAGAAGACTTAAGTTGGTGCCAACAGTGCAGAAATAAAAGCAGCACAAATCGGAAGATACGGATGAATTAATTAGTCAAAGGCAGTTGATTCGATCTACATTTGAGTAATTTCGAGACTGAGGCAAGATTTTTCTGCAGTTATGGGCAGTAGAATATGGTTGGGGATATTCGGTTACTCGACCAGATACTGATGATATTTCAAAGGCAATAGAGCAGGGTGTGATAGTACACACCTGTAATCCCAGCACTCCTGGGGCAGAGCCAGGTGAATTAGGTGAGTTCAAAGCCAGCCTAGTCTACATATAGAATTGACAGGATTACTATACTATTTTGGGGTCTTGGTTGGTTGGTTGTTTGGTTGGTTAGTTGGTTGGTTTTGTTTTTAAGCCTGAGTTTTGTTTTGTTTGTTGTTTTTAAAGATAATGGAGGTGCTCGCTCGCTTCGGCAGCACATATATTAAAGATAATGGAGACCATCTCTGTGTCTGTGACATGCCATTTGCAACATGGAATCATGACACAATTTTACATTACAGAAGCAACGTCTACTGCACATCCAACCCCCCTCCCCCCCAAAAAAATAATAGTGAAGCTAACACACATGCCTATGCATCAGAGCAGAAGTTCTCAGCAAGATCCAGTGCAGGAAGTCCTATCAATCACAGCAGATCCCACTGTGGCTGTCCCAGAGAAGGCTGCCAGTGTCTAGACATGTGGCTTCTTACACCACGCTTAGCAAGTCATCTAGGTGTGATTGTGTGTGATGTAGAGGCCAATGGTGAGGGAAAAAAAGACACAAGCATTTTACAGGTACAATTCCATCTTCTTCTCAGAGAAGGTGGAGCAGAATAGTGCATGTGGATACACGGTGTCTCCATGGAATCTAGATACTATCGAGTGTGCTGCATAAAAGCTGGATACTTGACAAATTTTGGTGAAGTGTCTGAGATTTATATCAGTGGCTCCACTGGAAAGAACTCTGAAATCTATACTTAAAATAGTCATTGCCTATTGTCAGAAGAAATGTTGCACATCACGCAAGCGAAGAGTGTGTGACTTAAAATATACAAAATGTACCAAAAGGGCACTATAGGCTAGCAAGATATGAACAATTTTTAGAACATCACTGAATTCACTGTGCTCTATCCCTGTGTTTTAGTCTCCAGAAACAAAAGCAAACTGTTGTAAGTTATCCTTAAATAGAGAAATTTTAATACTGGGGGACGGGCAGTAAATATCCTTTGTGATGCAGACACTATATAAAAATGAATCCCAGGGTATTGTTCCTAACCAACTGATGACTTAGAACATCAGTTAGATGTTCTAAGATTAGATTAGAACAAGACCCACATGGCTTCCCAGACTCTCATCCTTAAAGTGATCCTAGGCATCTCTACTTGATCCATACCAACCTGCCGTCATCCAAGCTTGAAAATAAAGGAATGGGGCCAATGAGTTCAAATTAGTAAGCAAGTTAGTGCATCTCCATTCTACTCGAACCATCCCCCCCACCCCACTCTGGGCCTGGGGAAGCCTGTGTTTAATCTGCTGCTTTTTTCATTTTGTGTTCTCTTCTTTGGCATCCTAAGCATTTCCGTGTGACTCGCATCCGGTGTTCGTGTGAAACATATAATAACTTCTAAATTATTTGCTTCCTGACTTTCAGTGTAATTAGGGACAAAATAATTATGTTCATGTTCTAATATCAAGCGCCATTTAAAATATATATATATATATATGGCCATTCTGAATGAGAAAAGTTCTCAAAGCTTGAACAGTATGAGACCAGAGATGTGTCTGGGGCCCTGGGCAAAACCTGGGGGCCATGTGGGCCACAAAGAGGTCAAACTGTCTAGCTCTACAAAGGATGGAAGGACAAACAAGGGCCAGTTTAAATGCAGTTAGTGGGTGACCTTGACTGAGAGCTGGGCCTTGGTAGCTTTTATGGCTATTACTTAGCTTGGCATTTGCTTACTCATCATCTCCTGAGTGAACCTTCACTACTTTGCCATCACAGGAATTCTTCTGCAGAACTGGCCCAGATCTCCAGGAGACTGTTCATCTCTTGTGTCCATCCCAGAATTCCTTTTTCTTTCTTTAATCATGGTAAACACACATACAATAGAAGTTTATCATCTTAACGATTGTCAAGTATCCAGCTCATTACTACATTCAGACTGCCATCAGCAATTCCCTGGGACTTTTTATCCTGCAGAACTGAACATCTATATCCATTAGGCAATGGCTACTGATTTCTTCCTCCCTCACCTCTGGCCTCTAGCCCCTGTTAGTCAGTACTGCACTTCCTTGTTAGTTAGATACCTCATATGCGTGGAATTTAGTGTTTGTCCACATGGGGCTGGTGTAACGTCATCAAGACTTATCCATGTCATTACATGTAACAGGACTTCCTTGTGTTTGAGGTTTACTAATATTCCCCTATGCCTGCATGACACATTGTTCACCTAGCCACCATTGACAGACATTTGAGTTGCTTCCACCCCTCTAATGACACTGCTGAATAAGGATGCTGTGAACACAGGGATGCAATGAGCAGCTCTTAAGATGCAGGTGATAACCACACAGAGGCATGGCCACCATGATTTAAGCGATTTTCACCTCACATGAACTTGTAGCCTATTAAATAATAACAGGAGAACTGAATGTATTGAAAGGTCTTATTGGCTAATAATAACTGCAAGCCTTTGGCTTGCAGTCCTACATGGCAAAGAACTTGCCCTAGCGGCTGCCCTTTACCCATGCCCCACCACACCCAGACTCTGACTGCTTTCTTAATAGCACTGTGCCCTGTCTCTACTGACCTTGAAGCTCAGTTGTGCTAGACTGGTATGACATCACTGCTCCCTTTGCAAGAATAGTGCCCAGAGTTTGCTGGTTGTTTGGCTTGCTTTGTTTAGGTTTGTTTTTTGTTTTTTTTCCCAGTCTTGGCTGGCACTGTCCATTATTTGATTCTGAAAATATCAAAGAACATGGTTTGGGGCCAGAATTGCTGATCATGTCTGCTGAGCATGAAAAAGCACCAGAAAAGGCTCTACCTCTATAGGGAGTGACTTCGGTGACAAACCTCAAATGTAAAAAGATAAACAAAATAAAATTTTAGTTGCCATCATGAAGTTTTTTGGGATCCATAAAAAATAAGAAAAAAGTCAACTCATTATTAAGCATCCAGTAACCATGCAATTCCTTTCATTGCTTTCCTGGGCTCAAGTACCAACTTAGATGCACCATCCCTAAGCTTTAATATTACATCTCCCGAGTCCTTGCCACTTCCCCTCCCTCCCCTGACATTCCTCTTTGGAGTCCCTCTCACCTTTTCTTTTTTCAGATGTATTTATTTATCATGTATACAGTGTTCTATCTGCATGTATGCCTGCACACCAGAAGACAGCATCAGATCCCAGTATAGATTGTTATGAGCAACCAACTGGTTGCTGGGAATTGAACTCAGGACCTCTGAAAGAGCAGTCAGTGTTTTTAACCCCTGGGCCATCTCTCCACCCCCTCTCACCTTTTAATATCCCCACTCAGTTACTTTTTATATCTTGACTCTAGATTGTTCCATGAGGACAAAGATCATGTCTGCTTTGTTCTTCAGTACATCTTTCTTTTGTCTCCTACCCACAATGCCTGACATGTGACACTCAAATAAATAGTTGTTTAATGAATGAATGAATGAATGAATGAATGAATGAATCCATGAGCTATCACCTGACAGTAAGTGTAGCAAACCCTTTGGAATCTACACAATCTCTTAGGCTCGATGCCTGACAACCATATTGAAATCACAAACTTGTCTGTTCAAGACAACTGAGCTCATCAGACTGGCCCCATCAGCCCCAGAATTTAGCTGAATTATAACTGCCAAGTGCTGCTGTGGCTACATGAGGTGGTTAGAAACAGAGGCAGTGAGGTCAACACTAAGAAGGAAGGAAAGCTAATTTCCCTCCAGGAAATGAGGAAGTGACAGAGAAAGGCAGAGAAGCCAGGTACCTGGGTTGGTGATTTTTTTCCTGTCCCAGCCCACTAAGGATTTCAAACATACACTCATACTCTTGCAATAAATTCCTTTTCTTTTTCATGCTAGCTTGTATGGACCTCTGCCCCTTACATCTACAACAGCCCTAACCAAGAAGCTCTGAAAAGTCGTTCCTGGTGCCAATGATAAATGTGTTTGCCTTCATCAAAGTGATATTCTGATGGATCTGCGGTCAAATGTGAATGCTTGTCTTTTTTGCACTTTGTTGGTTCATTTAGAATGGCTTGGGTCCGGGGTTCGCTCTGTGGTTTGAAGACAGGGCTCTCTCTGTGCCTTTTTCAGATGATAATGCAGACGATATTTTCAGCCCAGCCCTCCATCAAACCAACATCATCTCGAGGAGGCATAATTATGGCTGCTATTTGGCTGGCTCCTAATGGAAGACAAAGCAAACAGTGCACTAAGAAGTTATTTTCAATGATGACACTTCAAACAACACAGAGAAGGGGGCCAGCCAGCAAGTCGGAACTCCTGTAGCCCAATCTGTAGCATTCTGTCCTCAGAGGTCCTACCCCACGATAAGGACTGTCAGTAGCTTTCCTTTGGTGGGTGAGTTGCAGTTATTCTAGCAGGCTATGAAATGGTTCCTGCTGGACCTGAGTGATCCAAACAAATTATAAAAAAATGATCTTGATTAGCAAAGAATCATACTCAACAATAGCTACTTCCGAATCAACTGGTGACATTGATATAAAACAGAGGCCAGGGTCTGCTTTCATTCATTTTTGTTGTTTCTTTGTAAGTGCAACTGTCCAAAATCACAGCAGAAAAATGTATCTTCAGGTTACTATTCAGTTGTGTGGCTGCTTTGAAGTTCAAAATGATACAAATATTAGAGGGGCTAAGGCGGGATGTGACTCGGTGATGGGGTGCTTGCTTAGCATGTGCAAGGTTCTGGGATCAATTCTCAATACACCCCCACCCACCCAAAACACACACACACACACACACACACACACACACACGGAGTACAAATTTTCCCAAATGTTAAAAACTGTAAAAGTCATTACCGATGGTAATGCATTCTCGTTTGATGCTGCACACCCGGGGAGGGGATATAATTAGAGAACAGTTGGTCTGTAGTCCAATTATTTAGCCACTCTGCTTCATGAGAGAGAAATTTGGCTTAGTCAGAAAAACATCAAACTGCACGACACATCCTACTGCTGTAAAATAATTGTGTTTCACATACACAGTAAATGTGTCTGAAAAGTGGGAGGATACGAGAAAATAGCTTCAAGACATGCAGGAGACTTGGCTGCCATCAAGCTTTCGAACACCGTGGGTTTTTTTTTTTTTCCTCCCAAACATTGCATAAGGCTCTCAAAGACAATTGGGTTTGTGTGTAAATACAATCGACTGGTTCTCATCCCAGAGACCCTGCTTCCCACTCTCCAGCTAATAATATTTCCCTTTTTGTTCCGCCTCATTACTTCAAGCTTCCCTTACAGTTCTAAAGCTAAGTAATTTCTCTCTCTACTCTCTTTCTGCACCTTTACAAATATTTGCAAACGGTTAGCATGCCCTATCCTGGTACTTAACAACGAAGCAAAAAAACCCCTCGGTGTCTTTAACACTTAATAACTAGGCCAGTGTCTTAACTGCTTCTCGCTCCTACAATTTCAGCTGTCTAACATGGTATGGTAATTATCTGGTGCATTCCTCTACAGCGCAATGTTGAACTCAAAATTCTCTTTGCACTCCTTAGCCAATTCTGGGTTGGTTGAAATTGCTCTATGCTGTTATCAAAGCCACCATAAACATATGGGGGGAGGGGAGCCCTTACTGAGTCCTGGATATTAGGAGAGCATGGTCACGAGACAGTGAGCAGTAGAGCCAGATCTGTCCTACTGTGTGGCCATGAGCAGATGACTAATCCTGTGGATCTTGTTTGTTTAAAGAGTTCACACATCTTGTCTCTGGGATGTCTTCTAGATCCCTGTAGCCTGGTTTTCAAGCACTCCTTTGAAGACTGAGGTCAGTCAAGTCATTTCGTTCTAGAAGCCTGTACTTGTGTTGGAGCCTTAGAATGAAACTAAACTCCAAGCCTGCCAAAGCCTCACCCACCCAGGGTTCTAGCTTTTCCTATACAGCTTCCTTCATCCTTTCCCATCTGTTTCAGACTCAATTCATCCCAATAAGAGTCAGAGACAAGGATTTGAGTCCAAGACATTTGAGTGAGAAGAAACTAATAAGGGAATGAGGAGGTAAAAATGGAAGGAAACCAGGATAGAGTGTGTTATTGAGCAGCTTGTCACAATGAGCAATCAAAGTTTGATCCCAGAGAGGTCTCCTGGGATACATCAAAAAGTACTCAGCCTGCCTTGAGTTATCCCACTGAAGGATAGCCCCCATTCACAGAAGGTCATGGACTCCCACAATCTTGCCATGTTGTCTTAGTTAGGGTTTCCATTGCTGTGAAGAGACAGGATGACCAAGGCAATTCTTATAAGGGACAACATTTAATTGGGGCTGGCTTACACTTTCAGAGGTTCAGTCTGCTATCATCAAGGCAGGAAGCATGGCAGTGTGCGGGCAGACATGGTGCTGGAGGAGCTGAGAGTTCTACATCTTGATCCAAAGCCTGTCAGAATAAGACTGACTTCCAGGCAGTTGGAGGAGGGTCTCCAAGCCCACCCTCCACTGTGATACACCTACTTCTATAAGACTACACCTCCTAATAATGCCATTCCCTGGGCCAAGCATATTGAAACTGCCACACATGCCCAGTCTGATAATGTAGTATGCCAGAAAAAGCCATCCTGGACTCAGGGATGTTGAAACAGTGTCTCATGGATACAGGTAGAATCCAGCACTCTGATCCACTGGCTGCTAAAATCCAGCTTTATGTGTTTTCCATTCTTTTCTCTTAAGGCCTATGTACAAATAGACCCCTCTGATTGGACATTTCACAAGTAACCTTCTCAGTATGACATCTCTTTCTCGACTAAGTCTTCCCTGGGCTTCTTCATTACCTTGCTCTCCTCCCTTTGTGGAAAGCACTCTATGTGTATACTCTCCAATGCTTTGCACAATTATTTTGATTTATTTTGCACTGTCTCCTTTTACCAGGTTATAAGCTGCACTTGGTCTGGAATCATGGATGTTTCATTTGCTGATGTGAAGCCAGCAAACAATAAATAAATGGCTGTTACTTTCTACATTGTTCTTTGTAGCATGTAGTTTGACCTATACCGCTTTGTGTTCTTGGCTGGTCCCATGCATGCATCTGTCCAGGGGCTATCTCAGATCCATGAATAGAAAACACACACATACACACACACATACACACACACACACACACACCAATTATTCTTAAAATGTCCTGGCTAACTTAGATGTCTGGGGATACCTAAACCTTTCCTTGACCAGTAGGGGGAAAAGCCACATGGGTGGTTGGCTTTTCTCCTGTGGCTACTCTGTCCCTTTCTTCCCCATCTCTGATTCTCCTTGCATCCTACCCATGCAACTCCCGTGCTCAGCCATTGGCTATTAACACCTTTATTGATAGATCAAAAACCAATTGAGGGCAAGGACCTTTTGTGTCAGTAAACACAGATCCCCAATTAAATCAAAGCATCAGAACTACCTACCTACAATTCTCACATGAGTAGATTTTTGAAAGCCTACAATTTGTGGGAAAACAATACACAAAAACTAAACATGTTTTAGTGGGATAGAAAACTTTCTTTCATGAGGTTCTGTATTGAAAAGGACTTGTTTGGTGGTCTCCTATAGGTGGCTTGTAGGTACTTCAGCTTTTGTGACTTAATAAGGATGTCAGCAGATACAAGCAGGGTTTTAGGATATTAAAGATTCAGAGATGGGTCTTCAATCTCAGGTCCCTGTGCTTGAGGCAATAATGGTGATAATCTGGGCATCTGAGGATTTTGCTCAGCCTCGCTGATTCTTCTGTATCTGTGGTTAGGTGTTTATTTTGCAGCCTTTGCATTTTGAACATGCTGTGAAACACATGTCGAGATCAGAGGACCAATTGCTAGAGTCAGTTCTCCTTTCTACTGTGTGGGTCCCAGGGACTGAATTCAGGTCATCAAGCTTGTGAGTAAGCACTTTACCTGTTAAGACATCTACTGGTTGAAATTTCTTAAATATCACCTAAGGACCAATAAGCTTCCAGTCTATTAGTTGAGAAAAACAAAAGGATCCTTGTATATATTCCATGTACTCATAAAATTCTTTGGTTTAACTTTTTAACGATAATGGCTAGACCACAAATACAGTGCCACAAAGCTCTACAAACTGAACCTGTTTCTTTGTCTACAAAAAGTGGTGACTTTAGGTAAGAATCAAGTAGTTGTCAAACAACTGCTGAGTCACTACTAGCTAAATCTATGCTCACATACAGCACTAATCAATAGTTTCACTCCTTCACTGATCCAAAATGTGATCTTAGAAACCTGGCAGGAGGTCAACATTGCAGATAACAAGCTACACTGAAAGACTGGTGATATGACAGTGGGATTACACGTGACATGACCAGAAAAACATTTCACTTTTGTGATATTTTTCTCCAACACCCATAACTCCAGTATAATCACGAGAAAACAAAACAAAATACCACAATAGTAAACTTCAATAATGTCACCAAAAAGAAAGTGGAAAGATGTGAAACTATTACAGATCAGAAAACAGAAAGGGGGACTGGAGAGATGTCTCAGTGGTTAAGAGCACTGACTGCTCTTCCAGAGGTCCTGAGTCCAATTCCCAGCAACTACATGGTAGGTAGCTCACAACCATCTGTAATGGGATCCGATGCCCTCTTTCTGGTATGTCTGAAGATAGTGACAGTGTCCTCACATATATAAAATAAATAAATCTTGAAAGAAAGAAAGAAAGAAAGAAAGAAAGAAAGAAAGAAAGAAAGGAAGGAAGGAAGGAAGGAAGGAAGGAAGGAAGGAAGGAAGGAAGGAAGGAAGGAAGGAAGGAAGGAAGGAAGGAACCAGAAAGGGAATATAACAACTAAGTGTGATACAGTATCTTGTTTTTATTTGGTTGGTTGGTATTTTGTCCGGGCAGAAGTTTGAGCCTACAACTTAAGCATGCTGGCCAAGCACTTTGCCACTGAGTTATATCCCCAGCAACAATATAATGCCTTGATTAAGATCCTGGGTCAGAAAAAAGCACTAGTAAAAGAAAAGATAGCCAGATAAAATCAAACTAAAGTCTGGAGTTCCTAATTTCTTAATTTCAACAAATACAAACTTTGATATCTGGCAGATTAGCATTTGTGGGAGAAAGTTTTGCATATATGAGAATTTGTATTATTGTAGTAAATTTTCTATAAATCTAAAATTATTCAAAAATCAAAAGGCTACTTTTTGACCAAGTAAGGTGTATACCCTCAATATTAGTTATGAGCCTGTTCAATGTACTTAACCTCTCTGCCTCTCCTTTTCCATAATTTAAGTATCTTTCTTCTTTTCAAATATTTTGCTGCAGATAAAGAACACTGAAATTAAATGCTTACTATCAAAACTTGTGGTTAGAACATTTAGCTGGGGGCATGTAATAGGAAATAAATGATCCTGCCAAACTCAGTGTTATTCTTTCCCACATTCAGATAATTTAAGAGTTGATCTACTGCCACAGACTTCCTTAAATTAATGTCTTTTAAAATATAATTAATTTTCAAAATATCTTTCACTTATGCTCAAATTTAATTGCAAAGTTTGAGATCTGGGCATAGGCAGAATTTATTGAGTCCTTTTGATGCTTAAAAGCACTGCTGCCCTTAACACCAGCAATGAACTAAACTGCCGCAAATCTTGTACTAATGCCCTCCAGATGACACGTGCACTGTGAGAGTCTTAGAAAGATGCATGCAGCTTTTCCCTTGAAGACACATGCCAAGAAGAGGACTCACGCTTTCTGTGTACTTATGGATCCCATAACTCACTGTCTCGGTGAAATGGGCTGCTTTTGAAAACTTAGAGACCACAACCTTCACTTTTCAGATTGTAGAGCTAGCAGATTTCATTTACAGTATATTGCAACAAGTCCCTGGGAGTTTCTGCCAGAGCCTGTAAATCAGAAACAGTTAAGAAAAATGTTCAAGAGAATTTCCTATTTCTGCAGACAGAGAAGGTTGAAAAATATCAGAGGTAGAGTTATGTGGTGTGAAATGACGCTTTCTAAAGGGCTCTTTTGAGCAGTTTATTAAGAATTTGTCAAAGACATTCCTAGCACTCATCAGTGAATTAGACATGTATTAAATGCTTATTGTAGCATTTAAAGATCATGGTACTTACCACTTAGAATCTACTTAACACGCTCAAAACATTTTCAATACTAATTAAATATCCTCCCACGTGTATCTGTGTCGAGAAATAAGCATTTAGAGGAGGAAGAAATACCTAGACACCCAAATAAAAAAATCCATCAAAGAAGACGTGGGAAGTGGAGCACGATATTAAATATGTAAGGCAAAAGCATAGCATCTTGAATTCCAGCCAGAAGTCTAGGCTAGGTCCCCAAACAACCATTTGGGGTTCAATCTTTTCATCAAAATGAGCCTTTGTGCTTTTTTGTCTTCCTAAAGTTTTAGCTGCCCTAGACAGACTCTTTTGAGGGTTAGGCTAATTAGGTGGAGCAAACAGAGAAAACTCGTAATTCTGTCTTCCCAAAAGGAAGTTGGTCCTCTCAGAGTCTAGTGCAATGGATACAGTTCACTTTTCCGGCTCCCTGATTTCCTCTTTTTTTATGTTTTCAGATTTTCAAACGTACTTATTCCTTCCTTCCATTGGGGAGTTCACCTTCATGGGTAGTTGTTTTCTACTTGAGAATATGAGGCACATGTGCAAAATCTAGACAATGCATGTATGAGCCAGGCAAGCAGCATAGGACTACCTGGGTGGAGGTGGAGACTCGTGGGAAGGAGAATGCAGGAGGTGGGGGAAGCAAAGATAAATCTAGTGCTTCCTCTCATCTGTGGAGTCTAGACTTTAAAATATATACAGGAAGGCAAATGCAAAGCTATGTAGATGGAGTAAAGAGACCAGCAGCAAGAGGGGCAAGAATGGGCTGGTCAACTTGCAGGAAAAGAAAACCTAGAACTAGTCTCACTCAGATTGACTGTGCTAGCATCCTGTTCCATGGAATCAGCCTACTTTATCCAGAAGTACATAGAACTGTTTTAGCATTTTCCAAAAACTCTATGTTATTTGAGCATACAGAAATGCTGGGACCCATATGAGCAACTGGTTCAGCTCTAACCCATATGACCTTGGCCTAGCTGCTTATATCCAAGAAGATTGGGTTTGCTATCAAAAGTATAGGTGTTGCTGGTAGCATCCATTCTTTGGGGATAATTCGGATAAGATATGAGCTAAGACATACATAATGCCTAGCTCAGGGCAAGTAACCACAAATACTGTCTACTATTATGATAGGCATGTAAAGGGGTTGCTGGAGCCTTACTGCTTCTGTGTGGCTGGTGGAAAGGCAGTGCAGCATCACATGGTAGGCCGGAAGACACAATCTCAGGTCTTTTTCTGGGTCTACTAAGATAGAATCTGTATTTTGACATGGTCCCAGACCACAATATAGGGGGAAACCCACAAAACCTCATGTAAAGTCTGCATTTCTAATAAGCTCTCTTCTTCCTTGCTTCTGGACCGTAGCCTACACTTAGGGTAGCACATCAGAGTTTGAGAGGCACTGCCTTGACAAATTTGTGGTTCTGTCCCTCTCAGATGCACAGGAAGAAATAGTTCCAAGACTGGCTTGTTCAAGTCACACACTCAGGCACAGAAGATCTGACTCTTTCCTCTGAATAAAAGGTTTGGGTCACAAATTGTCAGAGCAACATAGTTCTCAAAAAGCACACTGGGTGGTTTGAAATGGACTGTCAACCAGATCCTGGGCTTCTGTACGCATGTCAAGGTGAGCCACTAAATGGTTGTGTTAATGAACGCAATGCTATCATTCACAACAGAGTCACTGTTAGATCTAGCAAATTCGCAATTAGCAGTAATTTTGCACCTGCTGTCATGGGAAGATGGCATTTCCTTTCATTTAGCTTGATGCTTTGATGATACTGTGGGAACAGCAGAGACAAGGCAGTACCCACAGCATCCTCGAGAAGGCACACAGGCTGTATCTGCCAGTGACTAACGAAGCCTTCTAGCATCCTTGGGATCATCTGCCCCCTCTCCTATCTTGCTTCTGTGTCTGCCATGGGACAGAAGTCACTGGAGCAACAAAACAATACCTGGCTTCTCTTTAGGGGAAACCCTCCCCCAACAATACCTAAGTAAGAATGGAACCAGAACAGAAATGTTTTAGGGTGAAGAGAGTGGGGCAAGACTAGAAAATCAATTTGTAAACAACTTTTTCAGAATGACTCTTAACCTCAGAACACTAAATTAAGATTGCTATGACCAAGCCTTCCTGTAGACCCTTCCAATAAGACCCTGCTTCAGGGGCTTAGGGTTGGCCCTTCCATATGGACTGTCTTAGGCTGGAGGATCTGTCTAAAGCAGTCATTAAGGAAGAGAACCATACAAAAGCATTCATAGACTGGCCCCACCTGGTATTTGGACTCCCCAACCTTCACAACAGTGACTCAAATAACTCTTCTTCACGTATATATGATCCAATCTGTGGTATTCTGTTATGACCCAAATATACTCACTGGTTGTTTATTAAAAACCCAGTCTACGGTGTTGTTATAGCAATAAAATATGGGCTGGGGCAATGCGGAAAGCAGAAGGGTTTTGTCTGCTCAATCTTCAAACTGAAATTAGGTTTAGGCCAAGTCACTCCTTAACTAAGACCATTCCAAGCCTCAGTTTCCCCCTCAGTGTTGCTCATAAGGGGAGGAATATCACAATTTGGACTAACTATATGAAATTTATTGGTCATGCTAGTTGAAAGGGGATCATAACTGGGAGCCGGGGGTTGGGGGAGCCAACAGGTCTTTGCCTTTACTAGCATGTACTCCACTGAGAGCAAGCACCAGCCCTATTGGTTTCCATCCCTTGTTGATGAAGGATTAGGAAATGTCCACCTTTTTCTATGTGACACATAGCTTCGGTAGCAATCTGTAGGCTGTGTGTGCTCAGCCATCAAATCACTGGGGATTGAGACACGGTATAGCCCTTACAGAGCTGAAAAGGAAGAGCCACCTATCACTCTGCTCCACAAGTCCACACCTGTTTTCCCTCGATGCCTCTCGGGAGTATTCCACAGGAGTCAAAAGGGCATGCCTTGAAACTGGAAGAATCAGGGTGGCATCTGATCATGTGACCTTGAACAAGTCCCTTGGCCTGGCCTAGCTTGGGTTTCCTCACTTATAGACTAAAAATGAAACCTACTTCATAAGGCATTACAAAGTCCAAATGAGATGATAGGGTCGCATATGCGTGGCTCGGCGATCAGGAAAGACTATTTAAAAAAAAATAAAACTGGCAATGGCAAGTTCTGTTTTTGGTTTTGCTTTTCCTTTGTGCATTGCTGAGACAAACATCCAGGAGAAACAACTTACAGGGAGGAATGGTCTTCTTTGGTGCCCTTGCAGTGGGCCTTTGCTGAGGCAAAACACCACACTGGTGGGAGTATTAAAGAGAGAACACTGCTCTTCTCATGATAGCCAAGAAACAGTGAGAAACCAGAGGAGCCAGGAACATGCTGCGTCCTTCGAAGGCACTCCCAAGTGACTTACTTCCTCCAGCCAAGCCCTACTCCTTCATTTCTGTTGCCTCTGCTGGATAACCCCATCAAATCTCAAGTCTACTGATGAAGTCAGAGGGCTCCACCCTCTAATCTCCTGCCTAAAGGCCTGCTTGGATAGTAGAGAAAAAAAAATCTTTACCACATGAGCCTTTTAAAAGGACACTTCCCATCCCAACAATAATAACGATGGTGATACTTACTTGAGTAGAAAACAACAACAACAAAACTACAAAAAACACAAGAGGAAGAATTTAGGAAGGCTTTATCATTCGTGGACACATTCTCCAGCAGCTGGTGGGCACCTACTCAGACAATGAATGGTCCCTCAAAAAATAAGAAAAAAACCTCTTTTCATCCAGCCCCAGTTCCTGCCTATGTTACCTCCCCCTTGAGAAAAAAAAATAAGAAAAAAAAGAGCCCATCTAGGGAAACTCAAAGATATTCTACAGTTCTCTGGAAAGGCAAATTACTACCCGGTGTGTTAAATAAGTGATGACTTGCTAGTGTACAGGCACGAAGTCAACGTGACTCCCCGGTGAAACATAATTAACTGTAAGCTATTTTAGTAAACATGAGACTTCGTTATCTGGGGGAGGGAAGGTGGGATACCTTGAAACCAAAGCATTTTCCACAAGGATGTTTGCTATTCCCTGTTTCACGGGGTCGGGGATGGATACCAAATTATAGGAACCATCATTATGGGTGGGTTTTTCTTCGGGTTCCTGATGCTGCTATTCTTTAAAAGATGTCTTACTTTCCTTATGTTTGCTCCTTGGAGGTTCAAACGACAATTGAGGCTGATATTAAAAGGCAATCA
Organism: Mus caroli; assembly: GCF_978045245.1. Classification (NCBI taxonomy): domain Eukaryota; kingdom Metazoa; phylum Chordata; class Mammalia; order Rodentia; family Muridae; genus Mus; species Mus caroli. Next base: position 38,969,278 of record NW_028227265.1, on the reverse strand, counting down.
CTACCCAGAGCCCAGAGGACAGAGACTCAGCAGGCCACATATGAGATGCTTGATTTGAGTGGTGTTAAGAGGGTTTTTAATTACTCGGCTTTGGGCTCAGGTATCGCTTTTCTGGCCAAACAGCAAGGCAAGAGGTGCTCTCTAACTGGATCATACCGCTTTCCCCCTACCAGCCCCAGGACCGAAGCCATCTTGCCTCACAGGAGAAGCTATTTTAAATTAGTGTGTTAGGTAACACAGGGAGAGGAGCTATTTTGAGTTTTCTGAGGCTCCTGGGAAGAAGAAGAGCTGGGACGAGGACAAGGCTTATCAGTAGCCAACATTTCTTCTGGTACCCACCAAAACGCTGATGAAACTACACCAAAGTCAGTGACAGTAAAAGAATATTTAAGAGCAGAGACATGGGGGCTGATTCCCAAAGACCTTACCCCAACATGAGGGCCACGGGGAATCCCCCAACAAACTGGTATTGAGATGCAATGTATGATACAAGGTGTAAAAAAAAAAAACCCCTGAGGGATATGGAGGGACACTACTGTAACCCTAACATAGCTCTGTAACATTCTAGATGGCTGTGTGGAATATAGTCATTTATTCTACATACGTTTCACAGGCCAGCCTATACATGAGGCTTTATACTGTTATTTATAAAATGGGCACAATAGTGTGTCTCTCATGGGCTGTTCTGACTAGAATCTACATTAAGATACACGGTGCTATGGTGCACATGTGAGTATCTAATAAATACCAATTACTACTAGTAAGAAGTAGAGACATCTAGGCATTGGGATAGGAAGGAAACAGAGCTGTCAGCGGACTGTGAGGGTTGCCCTGTCTCTTAAATCTCGGATGGGGAGATGGCTCAGTGGGTAAAAGTGCTTGCCATGAGAGCAAGAGAGGATGATTTCAAATTCATAACACCCATGGAAAAGCCAGGCATGGCTGCATGTGCCTCTCACTCTGGCACTGAAGAAGAGAGACAGGTGGATCTTAGGAACTCATTGGCCAGCCAGCCTAGCTCAAATGGCCATCCTCAGATTCAGTGATGGGGCCTGTCTCAAAAACGTAAGATAGAAAGTAATAGATGAAAGCAACCAGTGTCCTCCTCTGACCTCTACCTGTGTACACATGGGAATGTACAGCATTTACACACACACATGCATGCATGCACATGCTTAGGCACACACACAAGCAAACAAACATACAAACACCTACATGCACACACACACACATGCACACACAGATGCTTTCGTTCAGACACACGCACACAGAAATGCACATGCCTATTTGCACATACCCCACTGTATTAATCCTGAAAGGCCTGGCAGGTGTGTTGAGCACAATCATTAAGTAATTGGCAAATTCTATCTTCCCAAGGGCTGGAATTAGCAGCAGATTCCCTTACCCATACCATGAGGCTATAAGTTAGGCAACAACTGTGTCAGAAAAATCAAGAAGTTGGTGACCAAGAGGATAAGGAGAGAGATGCAGGTCTTTTCTGCAGGAGCTCAAGACTCGAGATTTGAGCAGTGATTTTGGAAGCAGAGAAGCACACAGAGGACAGCTATGTGACGCTAACAAAGCCCCTAGAACTGGTAGGAGAGAATGAAAAGAGTGTGCAGGGATGGGTATGAAGTTCAGCTGGCACAGTGCCCACTTAGCAAGCATGAGGCTCCAAGTTCAAATCCCAGCCGTGTATGAGTGTGGAGGCACACACCTGAAATCAGGAGGTGGAAGCAAGAGCATTATAGGAAGTTGGAGGCTGGTCTGGGCTACGTGAGACTCTGTCTCAGAAACACACAAAATATGAGAACGAGAAAAGATGGAGAAAGGAGGGGGGAGGGAGGGAGGGAAGGAGGGAGATAGGGGGGAGGGAGGGAGGGAGGGAGGGAGGGAGGGAGGGAGGGAGGGAAGGAGGGAGATAGGGGGGAGGGAGGGAGGGAGGGAGGGAGGGAGGGAGGGAGGGAGGGAGGGGGAGGGAGGGATGGAGGGAGGGGGGAGGGAGGGAGGGAGGGAGATAGGGGGGAGGGAGGGAGGGAGGGAGATAGGGGGGAGGGAGGGAGGGAGGGAGGGAGGGAGGGAGGGGGAGAAGGATGAAAGAGGGCATAAGAGTGTGCCTGAGGCAGAAAATGACCTCCAGGCAATGGGCACTGTGAAAGGGTATATTTGGCTCACTATTCTAGGCTGTAGTCTGACAGCAGGGCAGTTCCGGTGGTTTTCTTCCACACTCACATTGAGCAGAAAGTCAATGTCCCCTTAACCGGATGACAAGTCAGTGAAAGTCACTGTTGACGGAGTGTTCTTCTCCACAGTTTATAAACGTACACATATGCAAATGGGTATCCTGCTATACAGATCACCACTGTTTCCTTGACACAATTGAGAGTGTTCCTATCAAGACCCGCTGTCCTTGCTCATTGTATCCCTGGCATCAGATACAATGCATTTCACCATCACTTTCCATCCACCTATGCATAGCTGTTATTTAGGATAAAATCTTAACTACACAGTGTCTGGATAAGGTATATGAACACTTAAAATTGAGGTGACATGTTCCCAAAATGCTTGCCCTCTGGAAAAAAAAATGGTTTTCATCTTATCTATCTTACCTGCTTCTTTCAATCCTGTAACTGTGACCACAGTTTCCCATGGATTGGACTCTTTCCATAGGCATTGGCTTGCCAGGACTGCAATAACATGGTGCCACCAACCAGAGGCTCAAACAACAGACACTTATTTCATAAAGTTCTGAAGGCTACGAGCCCTAGGTCAATGTAGCAGTTCTTCCTGGAGATGACCTCCTTTGATAATAGATGCCTGTCTTCCTCTTCACATGTTTTTCCCTCTGTATGAGTCTCTGTTCTGATCACTTTCTCTAAAGGACACCAGTCATTTCATACCAGGGCCATACATATGACCCTGCTTTACTTTAGTCACCTATGTAAAAACCCTAGATTAAAACCAACATCTGAATCTTGGAGGGGACAGCTCAGTCTCAAGCACTGTCTGTACTCTTGAGTACTGGTATTTGCATTTCTGAAAAGCCCAATACAAAGAAATGACCAGTGTTTCTTATTAATCAAATGGGCAATGTTCTACAGTGCCATGGTCATCACCCCATCCCTGGTCCATGACTCCATCCATAGAACAAGATAGACACCAGTCTAATGCCCTGAGTTGGAAAGCTAACCACCACACACTGGCTCCGTGGGCTCAAGCCTGCTGCTGCCTAGACTCTGTTTTATCATCAAAGCATAATGGTCACAGCAAAGGCAACCCAAATGGAAATCCTATGTGAAAGTCAGGTGTGAATACTGTTTGCAGTCACCATCACCTTTTGTGACAGCTCCTCCCTTCTTCAAGCTTGTGCACCATCCTCAGTCCTCTTAGGCCCCCTCAGAGATCATTATCCCCACTAAGAGAATTGCTTCCTATGCAAACAGTCTCCAAAGGCAATTAGGGCTCACACTCCTACTCTCCTGTGCTTGTGAAACCTGATGTGTCCCATGCTTCCATGAGCATTATCCAAGACTTGGTGACACGGTCCCAGAAGGGACCAATCAGCTTAGGGGTAACAGACGATGACTTCATTGGGAAGGCCATTAATCATAATTATGAAATAATGAAACGGCTGTCAATTTGCCCATGCCTAATAACACCCACTTAATAAGAGGGCCTTTTATTTCTCATAGTGGACGTGGAAGGCAAAGGATACTGTTTCTGGGAGCGTTACATGTCTTGGATGGCTGAAGAGGCTTGGCCAGTGGAAGTTGCTCGACTCTTGGCTGGCTGCCTCGACAGCACTCTATGAGCCGTGCAATAACCTTTCTGAAATGCACCACTGCTCCTGTCTTATTGCTTAATTAATCCGCTTCTAATTGATATGGCCATGCATGACCACGGCGGCTTCCCTGCCGTGAGAGCCCATAAAAACATATTTGGTTTTTCTAACAGGACTTTTGAAATGTCAAGAGCATGCACTTCTAAAATGACATCATACTTTCTCAAGAAATGTGAGTCCCATGACTTTGGCCAAATATTATCCTGACATCTAATAAAGCTGCTTAGGTGCACTCAAAGCACAGCTATATTTCAGGGGACTTAGACTACAGGAGGGAAGGGGAGGGGAATGGGAGGAGGGAGGATCCATTCTGCATGGAGAGTGGATGCTGCTCGTGCCTTGTGCACCCTCCCTTAGTAAATGTGCTTCCATCCCCTTTTCCCTAATCATGTCATCATCCTGGCTGAAGTCCGGATCAAGTATCCGAGCACTTTGCCGAGTTGTATAAAAGACGGGTCTACAAGCAGACAGATGGGGCAGTGCTTTCCTGACACATGTGGGGACCTGAGTTCAGCTACCCAGAAGCCACGTAAAAAGCTAGGCACAGGGACACACACCTGTAATGCAGTGGTGGTAACATAGGAAGTGGACACTGGCAGATTCCTGGCAGCTCAAAGGCCAGCCAGCCTGGCCGATGTGGCAAACTTGCACACCAAGAGATCTTGTAAAAGGCGCCTGGGAACTGAAACCCACAGTTGTTCTCTGATCTCCACCTGTGCACCATGTACACACACAAGCACACGTACACGCATGCATGCATGTGCCTGGGCACACACATGCACATGCAAACACACATGCAGTAACTAAAGGAAAAGAGTGAAGAGTTCAAATCCCAGGTTTTCTCACTTACTGTCACCCCAACATCTTAAATACCAAATTCCTTTCACACATTTGACAGACATTAAAATAACACATCACACAGACTATGTCAGGCCAGGGTGGAAAACAAAGTCTACAAACTCATAGAAACAAATTATGTAATCAAATGTAATCAAAAGCATCTCCAGGCAACCCTTGCCACCCCCAGTGTGGCTCGAATGCTCTCCTGCACAGTCATCAGGAACAATCGAACAGCAGCCACCAGGAGAGACTACATCTAGGCTTGAAAACTGTGGGGCCATAAGTCAGATCCAACCCATCCTACTAGAAAGCAGCCACCCTCATGCACGGCTTTCTTCAGGCTGCTGCAGCAGAGCCGAGAGTGACAGCAGATGGGGTGTAACCCAGTCTCAATTATTATCCACTGACTGGCTCTTTGTCAAAAAAGGTGGTCTTGCCTAATCTAGTAGTAGGTTGGGGCTTTTTGGTTTTTTGGTTTTTTGGTTTTTTGGTTTTTTGGTTTTTTGGTTTTTTGGTTTTTTGGTTTTATTTTTTTGAGACACAGTTTCTCTGTGTAGCCCTGGCTGTCCTGGAACTCACTCTGTAGACCAGGCTGGCCTCGAACTCAGAAATCTGCCTCCCAAGTGCTAGAATTATAGGCGTGTGCCACCACTGCCCGGTGGTCTTGCCTAATCTAAATGTAAATAACCAGCTCACTTTTTCTTGGTGACCAAGAAACCCTAACAGACACCAGGGAAGGATGGAGAGTCAGAAACTACTAACCTTGCCTCCAGGGTGATTCCATTCAGTAATAGTTAAACTGCATACCTGTTTGGATTTGGTTGTTGTTGCTGCTGCTGTTTAGTTTGTTTTTTGTTTTCTTGTTTGTTTGTTTGCTTGCTTGCTTGCTTGTTCAATTGGTTGGTTTGATTTGGTTTTCAAGACAGAGTTTTGTTGAGGTTTAGTCTATTGCTATGGATTTAATACTAAATACTGGCTCTGTCCCCTCTCCCAAAGTTGTCCTCCGGAACAAGAGAATCTACACAAACACAAAATAATGCTATGTGACCTTGCTCCTTAATTTAAAACTATTGGTTGAATAAAGATACCAACAGTCTATAACTGGGCAGAATAGAGGTGGGTGGAGCTTTGGTTCCTAAGCTTGGGGATCTCAGGAGGACCGTGAGGAAGGAGAGGAGATGATAGAGAGTGGAGAAGATGGCGTGGGGTAAGTGGATCATAAAAACATAGCCATGAGGGATGGCCAATTGAAATAAGAATGGCCCAAGTGGAACATGAGTAATCATATCTCAGGGTTATAGGTAGGGAAGTAGATCCTAACAGCTAAGAGGGTAGATATCTGCCCTGCTTTAGTTCTGATTACAGCTCATTATAAATATGAAAGTTTTGTGTCTTTTATCTGAGAACTGAGTAACCAAAGGCAGGGTAAAAAGCCCAGTTTCAGATTAAATATTTACTACAACAGGGTTTCTCTGGGTAGCCCTGGCTGTCCTCGAACTCACTCTGTAGACCAGGCTGACCTCAAACTCAAACATATACCTGCCTCTGCCTCCCAAGTGATAGAATTAAAGACCTGTTTTGGATGAATGAAGTTGTGGATGGCTGGGAGGTTTAAGAAAAGATCATGGCACTCTCCTTGTATAGGAGTCAGATTTTAAAACCAGCTGGAACAGCACCATGGATCTGAGGCCCTAAAGACAGTCACTTTCTCCCAAACCAGAGCTGGAAGTAAAGGGTTCGCATCAGAACAGAAGAGAGGCTTGAGGAGAGGTCATGTCACACCGGGCTCACGATGGAGCTGGTGGGATGCCTCCAAAGGTTTCCTAGGATGGGCAACTAAGAGTTATGCATAGTTAGGATCCCTTGGCAGCTTTGACAGACTCATCTGGGGCTCCACCAGCTCAGTAGATAAAAGATCAGTTGCCAATTCCATCCTCCTCTACTGCCTTAGCTGCCTTCTGTCTGCCGCCTCCTTGGAGCCCACACAGATTCCAGGTCCTTCCTTCCTAAACACAGCATGGAGACAGGCAATATTAATCATGCTGATTGGGCCTGACCTCCCCTTTTGTAAACTCGTGTTGATGGCCTCGAGCCCATCAGTACCTGTCTCCATGTTTATATTTTCACAGAGTGGGGCAGGGAGAGTGTAGGAAAAGAAGCCCTGGATGTGTAGAGAGTCTCCCAGGCCCAGCCTGAGGCAGAATGAACTTCCAGAGGTGATATTCAGAAATGTCTTCATTGCCTCTTTTGGCCACCCCTCTTTTGGCCAGGTTTTTGAATTACAAAACCCTGTGCATGTAGGTAGGGCCTTTTCTGTATGAACCACCTCCCTGGGAGTGTGTGTGTGTGTGTGTGTGTGTGTGTGTGTGTGTGTGTGTGCATTTGTTTGTTTCTTTGTTTGTCTGTTTGTTTGTTTATTTTAGATCAAGAACAGAGAGCATGGGCTCTTGATTCAAACTGCTGGGATATGAGCCCTTTGCTTCTTAGTAGCCAGTGACTTCATAATAAGAGTGTGAACTTCTTCATGGTGCAGTTAAAGAATTTGCAAATGGCAGGCCAGGGATTGCTCCACAGACATGAGGCAAGAGTGGCCACAGAAGAGGCCACTCAGAGGGGCTCAGGAGGGCGTGAAGCTTGTTCTCGTGCTCTGAGTCGCCATCTTGACATTCACCCAGCTCCTCAGCATGGAGCCCTGACTTTCTGTTTTGTGCTAGGCCCTGGCAAAGACTGTCCTCAATAGAATGTTTCTTTCACAGAGCCAATGGGACAGACTCGTGTCCTGAACTTTCTACAGTAGCTGACACATAAAAACCACTCAACAAATAAATATGCGGAGCAACCACATTTATTTCATCTCACAACTGAGAAGATGAGTCAACTAGCAAGAGTGGTTACCGATGCTCAGAGCGGGGAAAATCTGCTAAGACATCACCTAACTTGGGTTTAGTTTGGTTCAACAAATGTTCATCTGTTTGCCCATCCGTTCAGAGCTCTGGGGCTCTGGTTATATGGCCACAGGTTTGGGGAAAACTGTGGTGAGTAAGACAGCCTGAGCAGCGTCTACACTCATATCATCTTCAAAGTGTAAGTTCATTCCTCCAAGCAAGCACATTCTGAAACACGGGAGTCCCTAACCTGGAAGATCAGGCCAATCAGATCATGTGCCCTCTCAGACCATGGCTGAGGCCAAAGCACCCTCTAAGTTTTGGATCATGTCCTTTGAGGGAGGGAGTTTTCCAGCCCTAGACTTGAAGGCTTGTCTATGCCCCCCTCATCCGAGTTCAGTGTCAGCGAGCACTGCCAAGTTTCCTCCATGAGAAGGCATCCCAGCTTCATTTCCTGTGAAGAGAGTCTATATACAAACACTGCTCTGCCCAGCGCCTAGGATCTTGCTTATCTGGGAAGTGGATTAAACAAAAGATACCCAAGACCTTAGTGGCTGTTATGGTAATGTCACTACTGAAGAGTCACCCCTAGTCCACTAAGTCTCCATGAGAAACTAATCTCCATCCTATGAACCCCTCCATGCACTCTTCCAGGAATGCCACGAAAATGAGCTCGGAACTCCCCTGCACCACCAATCCTCCATATGCTAAATCAGCTTTGTCCAAGTCTGCCATACAGGGTGTGCTCCACATCCACGCACACCTGTCTTATAGTACAAGTAGTATTTATCTCAAAATTGCCTTTTCTAAAATTAAATTAGTGTCTTTAAAAGGAATTTTATAACTCTAACATTCAAATAGAAAGTGATTGAACACATACACACACATATATATTTTTTTTTTCTAAATTTGATGATGTTTATTGTATGCACCAATGGATACACTCTAGGAGTCCTGGTCCAGTTCATTTTCTCAGCCAATTGAAGATTTTAAAAGGTCAGAAAACCCTTGAGCACAACAGGTAAGCGGTGGCAGGTCAGTGCAAACAGAACCGGCAGTTAGAGAAAGGTGTTTATTGAGAGTAAGGAAACACACATGCAGCAGGGGTTTATTGGGGGTGAAGAAAAAACTGCACACACAGCAGAAACACAGAGAGAAAGACGCCTTGCAAGGTAGAGGCAGGACTTAGGGGTCCAAAAGATCCAGTCTCTTCTTGAGGGGCTAGGGTTTTAAAGTAGCTAAAGAGTCTTCCTTCCCCACTCTAGGGTTGGTCAGTTTGAAGACAGATAACACTGTTGATTAGCTCACAGTTATGGCATGACACATCTAGATCTGGCCTTGAACTTGTTGACCCAGTCCATCATCAATCGCCCTGCAGGCAAGAGAGGAAGTCTGCACGACCTTTGTTTAAAGCTGTCAGGTTTTTGTCTCAGGTCAAGAGATTGGGGAAGAAGTCAGCCATCTTGGAAATTCATCACCTTTACTATCTAGCCATGACCCCTTTCTCTATCCATCTTGCCTACTAAGGATTCCTAACTCTTGGTAGGCAACTCCTAGTCCCTCACAGCTACCTCTGCACCACAAAGGCCTTGCCCAGCTTGTCTGGGGACACTCAGTTAAACTAAATTCCTGCACCACATTAAAAGCTGTCTATGTGCTGGCTATTTGCAAGTATGTGCATTTTCATAAAGGACATATAGAAATAATGTGGGGATCTCAGGCAGCCAGTCATGCTGAAAAGACATTTTTGCTGAGTATAGAACTTTCTAGCAAGCCTGAGAGCTTAAGGTATGGGCAGCTGCCACCTTAGTCATCTCTGAATAATGCCGCTCCCGGGAGAATGCAGGGGAAAGGTGACCTGCTGTTCCAGGAACCCTGTTTGCTTTCTGCTTCTTGCTGGTTTGCTTTCCTAACTGTAACCATATTAGGAGCAGCTGGAAGGGAGGTCCCTGCAAGAATCAGGTCCCTGATGGAAAGGGGGTCCCTTTCGCTAAACTGATGGAGAGGGTGTGAGATATTGAACAAACACTAGCAGGTATCTGCTGAACAGCTGCTCAAGTTCTATCTGCTGGCTCTCGGGGCTGGCCTGAAATTAAAGCGGACAACAGTGGTATGTGTCTCTCCTGTGCTTTCCTGTTCTGTTTTGTGCCCTTCTTTGGAGTCAAAGTTCACCTCAACCTCTCAGTGTCCCACCCACTAATGAGGTAATACTTGACTTTCTCCTCCTCTCCCCATCTACCTGACAATCTTAATCCCCTTCCCTATTCAAGGGCAGCGCATCAATGGCTATACCAAGCTAAGTGATTTCATAGACTTTGTGGCCAGCTTGACATACAAAGCACCCCCTACTTTCTGCCCCATGACAAATAACTTCCCTGTATGATTAACATAGAGACATTGATTTCCTTCAGAGAAAAGCATCCCCTGCACCCACCAGGTAGCATCTTGTCACCATGGTCCCAAAGGACAATAACAACAAAAGCCAGTTCTTATTGAGCTCTAGTGTTGGGTTTCTTCGTATTTGTGACACACTTGTTACTCAGGTATAGAGTCCCTTCCATAGACCATGCCCCACTGTTGAAATAAGGTACCCTGAGACAAGAAGACAAGTGAATGAGTTCTGAATGCATCTTCAGGCTGGGGAAGAAAGGAGCAAGACCTGAAGCCTGCCCTGTGGCTTTTTAACATCGGAATTATAGCCAACTTACCATCTGCCACAGGTATTAGAAATTGAACCTTTTTCCTGGAGTTTTCTCCTCAAATAGCAGAAAAGATCCTCAAGATTGGTTACCTAGCATGAGAGTGAGTCTCCAAGATGTTACATGTTACCTCTTTCTACCAGGGGTCAAGTCCAACCTTGAAGATATAAACAGCTTCCTCTACTCCCAGCTGCACAGAGCTCCTTTCTCTCCCAGGGCCACAGAGACCAAGTGGTTATAAGCTTAAAAGCTCACTAAGATCTGAAACATCCCCCAAAGATTGCCTTTTGTCTTAATGCAGCTCCATTCCCACCAGAGCAAGGACAGCCATGCTGCCAGTTTTCCAAGGTAACATGGCTTCTCAATGACCTAGACCTAACCTTTGCATCTCAGAGCAATTGGTCTATAAATCGCACTCAGGCATCCACTTCCCTAGAAGTTTAGGGAGCTCTAAGATGCCTAGTTCAGGGAAGGGGCCCAAATTAGGCATTCACATTGTGACAAAACATAAGCCAAGTCTTCCCAATGACAGCAGAGCAAATAGGTCTGGGTCCAAAAGGCAGCTATTCTACCAACACATCTACAACAAGCAACAAAAATATACAAAGAAAGAAAGAAATGGAGGAAGTAAGGAAAGGAGAGAAATAGAGACAGAGAGACAGAAAGACAGAGAAACAGAGACAGACAGAGACAGATAGACAGAGAGACAGAGAGAATGGGTATGTGGTGATACTGCTTTGGCCAGTGACAGCCTGAATGTACAACAGTGTCCATAATGTTATAACAGAGCTGAAATTACCTGTCACTCAGTGATGTCATAGTGCAACACATTGCCCAGGAATTAGGGGGAGGGGCTGGTATAAGCAAAACCACAAGAAAAAAAAAAAGAACTTGCAATTAATTATGTGTGGTGCATAATATGCAGCTATAAACTGTGTTGTTCACAACAACAACAATTTAAAAGAAACACTATAAAATAGCCTCTGGCAAATCTTCAGGAGCAGTCCAGAAGAAACCATTCTTGTCTTAGTTTTCTGTCTGTTGCTGTGATAAAATTCTCAGGCAAAAACATCTTAGGGGAAGAAAGAGTTTATGTGGCTTTTCTTTGCAGGTCATCGGCCATTACTGCAGTCAGGGAAGAAACTCAAGCATGAATTTTAACCAGAACCCATGGAAGAAATGCTGCTTTCTGGCTTGCACACTGGCTAATGCTTAGCTGGCTCTCATATACAGCCCAAGATCACTTGCCTAAGGATGGTACTACTTCTAGTGGGCTGGGCCATCCTCCATAAACTATCCATCAAGATAATCCCAAACAGACATGTGCACAGACCAATCTGATATAGACAATTCCTCCATCCAGGCTTTCCTTTCTGATGACTCTAAACTGTGTCAAGATGATGCTTAAAGATAATAGGACTGAGGGACAACTGCTGTCTTGGTTGGATCTGAGACCCAATACACAGGAGGGAATCCATGCTGGGACTATAAATGTGATCAAGACACTTGGCTAGAATAGCCATGGGCCCCAGGGGAGGCCACACTGATGCTATGTTGCTGAATGGCCGTGCTGTCAAATTGCCTACTAAATATTTATATTTTTCCAGACTTTTACTGCCTTCAGCTTTTGTCAGACAAGCTTCTTACTCCAGGCCCTGGGGTCTCCCACCTATACAAGTTATTGATATATATATATATATATATATATATATATATATATATATATATATATATATATATACACCCAAGGGACTCCGGCAGAGATCATCACCCTCATATCCATTGATGCATTATTCACCATAGCAAGGAAACGGGATCAGCCTACATGTCTATCTGTTGGATAATGAAAGTGTGGTAGTATGTGGGGTGTGTGTGTGTGTGTGTGTGTGTGTAAAATGGAATTTTTTCAGGCCTAAAGAAAATAGTTACAAAATGTGTGGGAAGTGGATGGAAACAGAAAACACAGAGACTGTTTACAGCATGGAGAGTAAAGTAACAGGTACTTAGCCATAAATGGGACATCTGTGAAGACCTCCCCTCTCGAGCCTCAGGGAACATCACAGAAGAGCAGGTAGAAGGCCTTTTAAGAGCTAGAAGATGAGAAAACGTGCTGGGAAATGTTGTCTTCTAGATATAGCATGGCCATTAACACCATAACTTCACAACAACTATGGTTCCCTGTACAAGGCATGCACAAGGCCACGCCCAAATGTCCAACCTTAGCTGAAGAGCTATTGGCAGCTGATGACTACAGGGAAGGGAGAATCACTGTAACTTTGGGTGTGGCCACTGGCAGGTTGTTCATGCCGCCCTTAATGGATCATTCACAGTCATATGCATAAGGGCAGTGCCAGTTGGACTCAGTGGGTTATAAAATTTTTAATCAAGAGAGAGAGAGAGAGAGAGAGAGAGAGAGAGAGAGGAGGGGAGGGGAGGGCAGAGGAGGGGAGGGGAGGGGAGGGGAGGGGAGGGGAGGGGAGGGGAGGGGAGGGGAGGGGAGGGGAGGGGAGGGGAGGGGAGGGGAGAGGAGAGGAGAGGAGAGGAGAGGAGAGGAGAGGAGAGGAGAGGAGAGGAGAGGAGAGGAGAGGAGAGGAGAGGAGAGGAGAGGAGAGGAGAGGAGAGGAGAGGAGAGGAGAGGAGAGAAGAGAAGAGAAGAGAAGAGAAGAGAAGAGAAGAGAAGAGAAGAGAAGAGAAGAGAAGAGAAGAGAAGAGAAGAGAAGAGAAGAGAAGAGAAGAGAAGAGAAGAGAAGAGGGAAAAGGAAAAGAGCTTGAAGCTGGGAGGGATATGTATTGGGGAGAGAGGATAAGGGAAGTTAGAAGGAGGGGGTTAGGAGTTAATACAATTAAGATGCATTGTATACATCTATTACATTTTCAAAGAAGACAAAAAAATCCAAACAACAACAACAAAAAAAAAAAAAACAAAAAGCAAAAAAACAAAAAACAAGTACAAACCAACAAACAAAAACCCACTGGAATCTTCCATCTATACCATTCCTGGGCATAGACCCAAGAGACCCTACTGCAGATATCAGCACACTGATGCATTATTCACAACAGCAAGGCAGCCAGATCAGCCTAGATGTCCATCAGTAGATGAATGGATGGATAATGAAGATGTGTAACATGCATCCAATGGCGTTTTATTCAGAAATAAATGAAAAAAATTACAAAATATGCTGGAAATGGATCAAATTGAAAAATACTATGTTAAGCAAGGTAACCTAGACTAAGAAAGACAAACACCGTATGTTCTCTCTTGTATGTAGATCTTTACCTTTAACTGTTAAATATGTGCATGCAGATGATAGTAAACATGGATATATGCTCTAGAATGAGAGTACACACACCAACTGTAACTGTAATCTGAAACTGCAGCTATGTGAACACAGGCAGGAAGCCAGAGACGGACCAACCAGAAAGGAGGTGGGAGCCTCTGAAAGAGACAATAAAACAACAGAAACAAGGCCTACTTGGGAGAAAAGAATCCAGCAAGGGGTGAAGAGATGAGGGAGGCAGAGGGTGGGTAGAATCTTCCAAATGCAATTTATGTTAAACCTCCATCTACTGCTCTGAAAACTAAGTTAAAAATAAAATATATACTTTTTAGAACTGGGGTTTAAGTTGGCATACAGTAGAGACATATGCACAAACATGTTTAGTATAGCATTATTTATAATAATGTAATGATGTCAGTTATAGAGACAGGTCAGGTAAATGCCCATCAACAGAAGAATGAATGATGTACAGTACATATTTACAAATGAAGCATCATTGATCAGTGAAGAGAAAGGAGGCTGAGCAGATGGCTCAGTGTACCAGCCCAAAGACCAGAGCTGGGATCCTGAGAGCCCATGTAAAAGCCAGACACAGTCGCATGTGTGCCTGTAATAACAGTTTACTCCAAAGGTAGGTGGGGCAGAGGCGGGAGGATGGCTGGTGGTTTGTTGACCACCTCGCTGGGTGTGCACAGCAGTGAACAATGAAAAGACTCTATCTCAGTCAAAGTGGAAAATAAAGACCAGACCAGTGTTCAAGGTCTAAATACACACATACTCACACACACACACACACACACACAAATACAAGGACAAAGAAAAAACAAAATCATGCTCCCAAGAAAATGGGTGGAACTGGAGATTATCATGTTAAGCCATGTATGTATGTCTCAGACAAACATACTTATTTTTTTTCATATGTAGAACCAAGTTTTTCAAAGGCATCAAAATAGGAAGGGAACAATTTGGGAAGAGAAAACAGCCATCCCAGTAAAGTACAATGCTGTAGAGTCTTGCTGCCTGCAAACAATAGGCTATACCATGTAGCATAGGTATGCAAAAAATGTAAACTATTAAGGTTTGTCAAAATGTACCCTATAGAGTCTATCCAAGTAAATCGTTTAATAATGCATTTTTCAGAATTTATTCTCATTATTGATATAAAATTACAAAAATGTATGCATACACATATGTACATGGATATGTACAAACATGCATGTATACATGAATCTATAACGTACATAGATATATGCAGCACACAGATATATATACATTATATATATACATATATATTATGTAAACAGATAATTTCATGCCTGTGTGAAAATGGATTATATATATATATATATATATATATATATATATATATATATATTTTCTGGCTTATGTACATGCACACATACATAATATATATATGCATACAACTTTTATGCTTCTTTTGTATTCTGTATTTTCCCTTGTTTTCCTTCCCAGTGAGTGTTCCCTGTGGCTCCTGTAACAATCACCAAGTTGGTGTCTTAAAACAAGAGAAATCTCTCTTCAAACTGTACTGAATACCAAAAGTCTGCAATCCAAAGTGTCAACAGGAGCAGGCTCCTGCAGAGACTCCAGTGGGGCGGCTTTCCCTTGGCTTTTCCAGCTACTGGTGGCACATTGCCACACCACTAGAGGCTTTGCCTCCACAGTCACACTTCCCCATCTTCCATCTCTGAAAACTCTCTTGGTCCAACTTTCCCTAGAATACTTTGTAACCTTAATTTTTTTCAAATCTTATTTTTAGTGATGTTTCTTAAACATTTTAACCTTCCTTATAACCACCCACTAGAGGTAGTGGACAAGAAAGGATATGGGGTGAGGCAGTGGGGGGAAGTGGACCTGTTTAGAAAGGTTCTTTGGACCAACTCCTGTCTGTGTTGTCAGGAAATCAATGGTTCAGTTCACAGGTTAGCAGGCGGCAGCAGCTCAATCCATTCACAAACACTTCACAAAAAAACCACTAGCAATCCAGTTCAGTAGACTCGAGTTAGCAACAACAGTGACATGACCATGACAGCCAGGCCTCAGCCTGGGCTGAAGTAAGCAGGAGGGAACAACTGGAACACCAGGAGAAGTTCTCTGCTGTGCCTCTCTCAGGGAAGAGATCAACAAAGACAAAAGCCCCACAAGTATTGCACAACTAGCTGTACCAGAAATCCAAGCTCTGTCTCCATTACTCCATGGAGTCCCATTTATGCTCTCCAAACATCACGTGTCCTCCATGTGCCTTGCCCCAGCACATGTCTTGCCACAGCATGTGCATCCAATCAGCCTAAGTCTATGGAAATAGCAAGAAACTGCAGCACACCATCAGAAGTTTTTGGTGCATTTCTCTCTATGGAGTCTCAACAAATGTAGCCCAACTACAAAATGTAAGGCAGACCAATACATGAGCATCATTAGCAAAGAATTCTTCATCAGGTGCCCTTTTGTGTGCTTGTTTTAGCAGAATATCCTCTTTCCTGTGTCTGCTTCAGCGAAACATTCCTTCATGAGTCTGCCTTAATCTTTCACACCTTTGACCACTCAAATGAAACTTTTCCTTCATGTGCTTGTCCCAGCCAAACACCATCCAAGTGACTTTCCAGAGACTCCTCCTCAAGTTTCCACTTTAATACTTGGGATCATGTGCAGGATCTACCTGGATAATGTAGGGTCCTCCCCTGTTTTGGTTTCCTTCTAAAATGTCCGTGCCCCCTACACACACACACACACACACACACACACACACACACACACACACACACGGATTTGTGTATTTAAACACTTAGTGTCCAGCTGGTTGTGCTGTTTTGGGAGCTTGTAGAACCTTTAGGAGATGGGCTGAATTGGAGGAAGTGAGTCAAAGGTTCTGGCCTAACTCCAGACCAATCTTTTCCCTACTCCCACTCCTGTGTAACAAGGAGTCCTAAGATACAAGATGCCATAGCTGCAGATCAGAGCCTTCGCCATAGTCTTACCATCCTTTAAAGATGGACTGCATTACCCCAGGCCACAGCAAGTCCTTCCTCCTTTAAGTCGCATCTTTTAAGCATTCCATCATCACAGCAACAGGAAAAGTGCCAGATACACCTCAAACCACTTAGCTTAGTTTACATCCACAAGAGGCCTTCCAAATAAGGTCTCATTTTCAAATTCCTGTGATTGGACAGTGATCTCTCTGAGTGTGATTATACTACACCAGGTCACATCCTTCCTAGGATGAGAAACTCCAGGGACATTCTTTGCCTTTGGCTAGAGGATACATTCCTCATGGGGATTCTCTTCCCTCCTGGTCCCAGTGTTTGGGACTCAGGGGCAGTGGCAGCACATGTCTCTAATCCCAGCACTCAGAAGGCAGAGGCAGGATCTCTGAGTTTGAAGACAGTCTGGTCTACAGAGTGAACTCTGGGACAACCAGAGCTGTTACACAGAGAAACCCTGTCTTAAAAAAAAAAAAAAGAAAAAAAAAAAAACAGTCCCAACATTAGGACTCAGAAGAGTTATGTACTGTTATAATTCTCCAATATCTATAATATTTCCCATTTCTAATGTGATCCCAGCACAGGCTAAGTCTTGAGTTTTCCTGTGTGTGAAACTTCAGTCTTTCCACTGAGCCTATTAGAAATGACAGACCTGCCAAATCAGGAAACAAGGTAACAAACAGAGTATCATAACAATGGGCTTCTAAAAGCACAGGACCATCCTCAAACTCAATGGCTGTCACTCAAGAATCATGAGTCTTAGGGTCTCATTTATAAAGGTGCTGGGATTTGCAAGAACTCCTCTTGTGGGTATCCAAAGGTAGCATGGCTCTTCTGAAACATAAGTCAACAGTAGTCATGTAGAGGAGACAGAAAACCAGGTCAGAAGCTACCAAGAGGACCTCTGCCTTCTTTGGAGGCCAACTTTCTTATACTTCAGGGGCATTTAGACTTGCTGAAATCATCTCCAGATACGCAGGGAAAACACCAAAGAAGAGGGCCAAAAGCCAGGCAGGGAAGAAGCCCACAGGATCCAGCCTCTCCTTTATATCATCGGTTTTCCATGCAACACAGAGTTACATTGCAAATATAATGGGTTAGAGCCTCATCTCTGGACCTTGCACAACTGTTCACTCCAGAGTCTCCCCTCTACTCCTTACCTCCAAAGCCCCTATGATAAAGAGCCCACACCTACTGTTCATGAACTTATAGGATTCCTGTTTTTTTCTGTGTGGTTCCTCTTCCACCACTGCCTCCTCCAGCCTCGTTTCCAGGGGCTGAGTTGGACACTTCTATCTCTGCCCCCATAAATGAATTCTTTCCCTCTACACTAACAGTCCCATGAAGGCTGGGATCATATGCAATCATTCTCCTATATTCACATTGTCCACATCCAAGAATCCAACTAACTGCACTTCAAAATATTTGAAAGCCTGTATCTGTAATGAATACATACAGTTGTTTTCAAAACAATACAGTGTAGCAGCTATTTGTACAGCCTTGCCATTGTATTAGGTATTGTAGGTGACCTGGAGATCACTTAAGGTATGCAGAAAGATAAGCACAGGTTCTATGCAAATACTTTACCATTGTATAAAAAGGACACAATCATTCACAGATCTCGAAATCCACCGGGTGCTGGAGTCAGGCCCCCACAGATACCATGTGACAGCTGCATGCTTTGTTTCTTAGCAGGGCCAAGTCATGTAACGTGGATCCGAGTACATTCTGGGACTGCGGTTGACCTTCTAACCCTTATTTTTTGCCTCACCTGCTACTCTTTTCTGTCTGTTTCCTTGTGTGCTTCCCTGCTCCTTTCAAAAAGTTTGTGTTTTAATGTTCTTGGTCCCCCAGCTTTGTGAGGAGTTAATACATAAACTATAAATATATATACATTTTAAGTAATAGAACAATAAGAGAGATGAGCTCTGTCTGCTGAAGTCCAAGTTGTCATAATGAGTAATGTCAAAGGGATAGTGAAGTTTAGAGATGAGAGTTAAGTTTACCTTCGAGTGGATTTAAGGCCCACTTCATGAAATGGAATCTATGCCTGGCACTCCTAAAGTAGCCAAGAACCTAAGACTAGATGGGCCATAGGCAACAGGGAAAACCAACTACTACTGTCCTGCTAAAGGAACATAGAAAAAACCACACACACACAAAAACTGACTCCTAAAGACATCCTACTTTACACACCCAGAGACCAGTGTCTCCCCCAACCCTCACCAGTGAAAGTTCTTCTTGCAGTAGATGGGAACAATGCAGAGATTCACAACCAATGTGCAGAGAGGAAGAGGCTTGGGAACATCCAATCCTAAATGGGATGTCTCCATCACCCACTGCCCACCTCTACCCCTAGGGGCTCAGGGAGCTATGCAGAAGAGGAGGTGGAAAAATTATGAGAGCCAGAGGGAATGGAGGGCACCAAGGAAACTATGTCTTCCAGATACAACAGGACTGATGCACGTATGAACTTACAGAGACTTTGGCAGCATGCACAGGGCTCACCCAGGTTCAAGCCAGATGAAGTCCCAGAGCTGAGAGGAGGAAGGGGACATGGACTCCCATCTCTAGCCAAGACACTCTCTCCAATTGACAACCACTTGCAAAAGAAAAAGTATTTTCTCCAATGGAGTCCCACTGGGGATAGTAACAATACTTAAGGATAAAAGAAAGCCCAGCAGTAGACGACCAACATAAATGAATTTAAGGGTATTTTGTAGGTTTTTTGTTTTGGTTTCTTTTTTGTTTGTTTGTTTTGTTTTGTTTTGTCTTACTGGTCTTCTTGCTTGTATATTATTGTCTCCAGTTTGTGTTTTTTTAGGTTTTGGTGTGTGTGTGTGTGTGTGTGTGTGTGTGTGTGTGTGTGTATGTGTGTGTGTTCCTGTGCTTTTCTAATAGTTTTTATGCTGTTTTGTCTACTTGTTTCCTAAAATGAGAGAAGGTATAGAGTTGGGTGGATAGAGAGGTGGAGGGGATCTGATCTGGGAGGAGTTGGGGGGAGGGAAACTGTGATGAGAATAGATTGTACAAAATGTTTTTTCAATCTAAAACACAATATTTAAATTAGATTGCTTTATATCAAATGTTTATATAGAGTAAAGATTGGATTTAGGTTCATTTTTTGGTAATCTCCTTCAGACACAATTTAGAATTCCTTAAAATATGTCCTCTCTTCATATGCCAATAGACCTGATGGTTAAACAAATATCTACAGGATTCTAAACGGTTAGGCAAAATGTTTCTGGTAATAAGTTGAATAAATACAAACTCTTAACTTAAAAATATATAAGTAAAAGAGTTAAGTTTACAATAGAACCTTTTCCTGCGTTGTCAAGCCTGAAGATTTGCCTATGGCATTACCAGTTTTTGAAGCTGTGTTGTACACCATCTTACAGAATGATCACAAGATCAGACTGTCCCTGCAGAAGACACAAGGTTCAGAGGAACCACGAGCATACCTTTTAACAGAGGAGTAAGTGGCTGCTGAGAAACACTTGTGAAGAAGTACCGATGGGCTATAGGGTAGACAAGGGCTGGGACACTTTTTCGTTGTCTTTACATTGTTTTGCATTGCGTCCAGGACCTTGGAAATGGAGGCTGCTGCTTAAGGAGTGTGAACGTGCAGTGACCTCTACATGTGTTTTTCTGGATCATGGCTGGTTCCATTCTAAGCACTTTCTTCTGCTAACACAACTGCACAGCACAGCACAGGGTCTGCCTTGATGATGGCTTCAGATTTAGACCATCTGGCCTAACAAGGGTTCAGCCTCCTAACAGCCCACAGTTCTAAGGCAATGTGGAAACCATATTGGATTACCACAAAGGTAGTTTACATTGAATTCACCTTCCCCAAAGAGCTCCTGCATGGACACAGAGAGCTACCCTGTCACAGACCGTAGGAGAAAATGTCTTCCAACTCTAACAGGTATAGCAGACAAATGAGAACATAGATCAGGCAGAAGAATGATTCTGAATGTCTCAAATTCTTAACAAAGCCACCTCCTACAAGAGCCACCTAGGATAGAAAAGTGCTTTTGAAAGGAATCCCTTTAAAAGCAAGAAGAAATGGCACATTTGATGAGGGTCACCTGCTCTGCCACTTGTGATGACAGCATCAGGCAGTATTACTATGTACCAGGAGCTGTAGATAGTTGCATGTGCACATAAATTCCTGGGCAGGATGTGCTGGCTGGCTCACACCATCTGACATTTTCAGTGGCCATGGACTGCATAGTCGAAAGCCTTTGAACCACTTTCACTTAATAAGGAACTGAGCTCCACGCTGGTTTTTGGAAGTCTGCTGCCAGAGTAGGCTTCCACCATGGAATTGCTGTGTTAGTGATCTTAAGGGGTATGATAGACACAGGGAAGTGAAGAAAATCCAAGAATGCCTAATGCCTGTGCTAGTCCACTTTGAGGACTAGCTTATTGGTCACACACAGTACGAAAGTATTCCCATTTGAAAATCATGTGTGCATCATTTGAATGTTTTCTTGTGATAGGGTCCCTATTCATACGCCAACTAGTCTGTGTCAAGAAACTCAAGATCTGTTCAATTTTTTAAAAAAATCATTATTCCAGCACTGGATTTTTGAAAATACATCAATCCAGAGCTTACTGAGATCTCATGTTGTAAACCTCAAACCACACTTGTTATATTTCTTACTAAGAGGAAAAACTCATACATTTTTTTCTTCTGTCAAGTTGTGGCCTCCTACCTGACCTTCTTTCAGACTCTTCCCGAGTCCACAAAACTGCTTCCATTGGTAGCCTAGTGGCAACATGTGTAAAAATATTCAAGCTAACCTTGGTTAGGAGGTGCCTGAAGTCTCTAGGATAGACTCTACAATTGACAGTAGTGTGTTTTGTTTCTCTAGAGCAGACTCCTCTTGGCAACAGTTTGTCAAATGATCAGCCTTTGGGCCCACATATCAGGATATACTAAGAGGGAGAGAATTTTTCCTGTTAACACAAAGAGGACCAGCCTAATTGCAAATGTATGTTCCCTACAGAATGGAGAGGCCAGCTGCAACCATATGTTGGGGCAGTTACACAATAAGACTTTTTTTCTTAAAGTCCTGAATGTTTGTCCCTCTCAATGGACACATACTTGAAGCCAAACTAGCCAAATGAGAGATTTAATCCACTATTTTTAAACTAGCTTCTAGGTATGCACTTCATAGAGTGTGATTGTTTTCCATGAAACCTCCAATGTGTCTGTAGTTTGGGTGTCAAACAAGGCCTCAGCCTGATGCTATCCACCAAGCCTCAGCCTGACTCTATCTACCAGGCCCCAGCCTGACTCTACCCAGTAGGCCTCAGCCTGACTGTATCTACCAGAGCATAGGATAGGCACAATGTGTTTGATAATATGCAGGTTCCAAAAGCTCAGGGGTAAAACTCATCAGACGCTCCTGAGTCAGTGCCCATGAAAGCCAGTTCATTTCAGTCACTCAGAGACACAGGCAGTGTGGAGTAGCCACCACCCCGGATCTCACTGCTCTCCTTACAGTCTTGCACCAGGAAGAAAATGATCCATTTCATCAAACACAGATTGCTTTTATTTACAGACCCAAAGCCTGGTTTGGTTGACCCCCACCAAAGCATTCTCAAAACAGGAAGGGCCATCTCATCAAGTGTCTGGAAGGCAGAGAACCTGGACACTTGTTGTGCTTATGCAACATTTCTTCATGGACACTTGTGCATAGGGAAAAGTTCTTCATGGACTCTTGTGCATAGGGAACATTTCTTCATGAACACTTGTGCATAGGGGACATTTCTTCGTGGACACTTGTGCATAGGGAACAGTTCTTCATGGACACTTGTGCATAGGGAACAGTTCTTCATGGACACTTGTGCATAGGGAACAGTTCTTCATGGACACTTGTGCATAGGGAACATTTCTTCATGGACACTTGTGCATAGGGAACATTTCTTCATGGACTCTTGTGCATAGGGAACATTTCTTCATGGACACTTGTGCATAGGGGACATTTCTTCATGGACACTTGTGCATAGGGGACATTTCTTCATGGACACTTGTGCATAGGGGACATTTCTTCATGGACACTTGTGCATAGGGGACATTTCTTCATGGACACTTGTGCATAGGGAACATTTCTTCATGGACACTTGTGCATAGGGGACATTTCTTCATGGACACTTGTGCATAGGGAACAGTTCTTCATGGACACTTGTGCATAGGGAACATTTCTTCATGGACACTTGTGCATAGGGAACAGTTCTTCATGGACTCTTGTGCATAGGGGACATTTCTTCATGGACACTTGTGCATAGGGAACAGTTCTTCATGGACACTTGTGCATAGGGAACAGTTCTTCATGGACACTTGTGCATAGGGAACATTTCTTCATGGACACTTGTGCATAGGGAACAGTTCTTCATGGACTCTTGTGCATAGGGAACATTTCTTCATGAACACTTGTGCATAGGGGACATTTCTTCATGGACACTTGTGCATAGGGGACATTTCTTCATGGACTCTTGTGCATAGGGAACAGTTCTTCATGGACACTTGTGCATAGGGAACAGTTCTTCATGGACTCTTGTGCATAGGGAACAGTTCTTCATGGACACTTGTGCATAGGGAACAGTTCTTCATGGACACTTGTGCATAGGGAACATTTCTTCATGGACACTTGTGCATAGGGAACATTTCTTCATGGACACTTGTGCATAGGGAACATTTCTTCATGGACACTTGTGCATAGGGGACATTTCTTCATGGACACTTGTGCATAGGGGACATTTCTTCATGGACACTTGTGCATAGGGAACATTTCTTCATGGACACTTGTGCATAGGGAACATTTCTTCATGGACACTTGTGCATAGGGAACAGTTCTTCATGGACTCTTGTGCATAGGGAACATTTCTTTATGAACACTTGTGCATAGGGAACATTTCTTCATGGACTCTTGTGCATAGGGAACAGTTCTTCATGGACACTTGTGCATAGGGGACATTTCTTCATGGACACTTGTGCATAGGGGACATTTCTTCATGGACACTTGTGCATAGGGAACATTTCTTCATGGACACTTGTGCATAGGGAACAGTTCTTCATGGACACTTGTACATAGGGAACAGTTCTTCATGGACTCTTGTGCATAGGGAACAGTTCTTCATTTGATTAGGATGTGCCCAGCTCTTCCTCTACTGCATCCCTCAGTGGTTCTAAAATTCACAAAGCAGTTTGACCAGATTCTTTGAACTCATTGCTACAGCATATAAGAGCCTTGGGGCTGATGGGTTCTTCAGAAACGAAGCATCGCTCACCAAAACGAACCAGCCCTCTGTGGAGAGGGCCACCTGCTCTCCATCCTTGTCCATAAGCAATGAGCTCGGCAGAGTTCCTTTCTTATAGTCTCTGCTTTTGACTTTAATTATTACACATTCCCAAGGTCTATGTCTTCCTCTCCCAGAATCAATGTTTTATTTAGATGGAACTGAACATTTATCTCAAGAGCATTGTTACAAATGTGACTGGAACAGGAGGGAGGATCAGATTGTAACAGGGGGAGGATCGGATTGGAAAATCCCGATTCTTTCGTTTTATGAATGAGAAAACCATAACCCAGAACAGAAAGGCCTTTTCGAGACCATAGTCAAGTGTCTTCACTTGCAGGCCAATCCCCTTCCCACCAATCCGTGTGTCACTCTGAGGAGCCTAGAAATGGAACTTATTTTATCCAATATGCAGGAGTAAAAATGAAGTAGCACTGTGACTATGAAACACAGTGAGGGGTGTGGAGGAAAGGCTGGAGTTAAGAATCGGTGGCGTTTAAGCAAAAATGAAGATGTTTTTCCACATCTCAGATTTGCAAAAGTCATGTGTTCTGAAGCTGATGGTCTGCCCTCCCCCTCGCCCCCTCCTGGCTTCTTTATTCACTCCCAGCCATGACACAAGGCTGGGAACCCATTTTGCTGAACACTTAACACACTTGAGCCATGATGGAAAAGGACCGCTGACTCAGAACTTCTGCAGGTGAAAGGGGAAGAAAACCGGACGCACAGCACCTCGCACACACACACACACCTGCCAGCCGGCTTAATAGCGTTTTCCCTGAGAGCAGCGTCCTTATTTATATTCATAAAATCCGTTCCCAAATCAAACAATAAATAATATCTCTGGCCTCAGCCACCCACTCTTCAGGAGCACGGATTCCAATTTAACCTCGCTTCTGGCTTGTTGATGTTTGACAGATATTTAAAGTAAATATCAGTCATAGAGAATAACCTCATAATCTCTGGGAAAGTTAGAGCCATGCAAATAATAACAGTAGATTGAAGACTGAAGGATGGGGCAATAACCTGAAACCTGTCGTTCTAATGATGCTAACCCTTGATTTCCAGATTACGCGTGTGTGTGTGTGTGTGTGTGTGTGTGTGTGTGTGCATGTGATGGTGTCACCGCTTACAGTGGATGGGACCAGGCATTGTTTAAAAAAAAACCCACAAGTTCTCTTGTCAATTAGAGTGGCTATTAATACTAATGGTGCTGTAGAGTTCTCACTAACAGCAGTATTGGAGACCCTAATTAGTACACCCCAGTTCACAGATATATGACGAAACCTGAGGTGCTACAGACACCAGTCTGATAACTAGCCCAGTCTGTGATGGAGACTGGCTCAGAGACAGAATTTTAAGTACCATACAGAAAAGAAAAATTAGCATTTGTCAGTCTCCCATTGCAACAAGAATGAGAGAAGCTGGCCCAGCTACAGAGCCAGGGCCAAGACACACAGAGTCCCTGAAGCAGGGGGCATCTTGCTTCCCAAGCCTTTTGGTGAATGGCAGGCCTTCCAAATGCTGTCATTCTGCGTGAACACAGCCAAGAGCTTGGAAAGTACCTGCCATGCATGCACAAGGCCCTGGGTTCTATCCCTGACTCCACCGAGAATAAAAGAGCCTGTGTTGAGTGTGGTGTGGTGGCGTGCACCAGTGGCCCTGACACGTGAGCTACTTGAGTTCAGAGCCAGCCTGAACAACAGAACAAGGTCTCATCTCTTAAAATATAAAAAAAAATAATAATAATAAATCAAGAAGAATTTTCATAGAAATGGAGTAGGAGAGGGATCACAGATTAACACTCATAACTAGGTCCTTCTATCTCACATCGTAAGGGAAAACACATCGCTTCTCGGCCTTTTGGCTAAGATCAAGCGTAAGAGAAAACACACACTAATACATACACACACACACACACACACACACAAACACACACATGCCTTTTCTCAACTGCTGTTCAGCTAAGTGGTGCTGTACAGAGTGACCAGAACACTCTTGTCCAGGGCTTCCTCTTAGTTCCCCTGGTAAAGTCCTTTTTCAGTGGATTTCAGAGGACCAGAACAGTGTTGCCAGAGGGTTTGTATCAAGACTCTTGTATAACTGAGTCCGAGGGTTTTATCTACCTGGATTCTTTTACAGCAGAGGTTCTCAATCACTTTGGTTCCAACCCCTTTAGAGTCAAACCACCCTTTCACAGGGATCACCTAAGACCATTAGAAAACACAGATATTTACATTACAATTCATTACAGTAGCAAAATTACAGTTATGAAGTAGCAACAATATAATGTTATGGTTGGGGCTCATCATACCATGAGGAACTATATTAAAGGGTCACAGCATTAGAATTGTTGAGATCCACTGTTTTAGAGTATTGCTCCTGGCCTCTACCCTATACATCTGCCCCAAGTGTTTCACTGCCCAAATTTGAACACAGGGACGTGCTATAAGAATACATTGATGGTCTCATGCTCTTAAGAGCATGTTCCTTCTCTTCCTTTGGCTGGCCACTCAGGGCTCAATATTGTCAATTCTGGGGGAACAAAAGTACTTGTCATGCTTGGGGTATAGCCAAAGGCTTGACCATACCCCAGGAGTAACTCTCACACCGAGAGCTATTTCCCCGTCTCAACCATGAATTAGGTGTGGGCCACACCCAAACACCAATTTCCAACATAAAGAGATCCTTTAGTAAACAGGGCAATGAGACAAGGTAGCTGAATCTGAATCAGGCAGAAACAGCAGAAACTAGCTTTGCATGAGTGATTTTAAAAAGAAAAAGAGGGAGGTCTATGTTAGACTGAGCTAGAGTAAGTTGGTAAGTTCTGAATGGGCATATTAGTCATGGTAGCCAAATGGGAATTTTGATTGCTGGACATTGATGTTTTAATACTTGGATCTTTGTGCTCAGCTTCAGGAATGAATCAGGCATAAGGAAGTGGCCAAATAAAGGAATGGACATTGGAATAGCTTAAGGAACATAGAAGAATCTAAATAAGAGAACTTAATGGTTTATTTAGCAAAGGAGAGGACAAAACTTGAAGGAGCCATGTTTGTCATGCTTGGCTCTATTAGAGCCCTTTCCTGACCAACACAGATAGTCACAGTGTCATCTGCCTGTAACCCCAGCTATTCAGGGACCAGAAACCACAGGATCAAGAGTTCAAGAACAGCCTGGGATAGCTACTAAAATATTTATAGGAACTGGAAATGTAAGTGAGTAAGAGAACAGTTGACAAACATCTTCCAAGAGCTGAATTAAACTCCCGGTACCGCAAAATGACATTCTCAGTTAAATAAGTACATCGGATGTTATTAATATTTATCAAGTAAGGACAAAATTAAGAAAGACTTGCCGTAGGAGGGAAAAAAAAGAAGAAAAGGGGCATGCCTCCAAACAGAAAACACTCTGAGTATCTACACAATGCAAAGGAGACATGCCGATGTGCTGTGGGAGGCTATATGCACACATGTATAATAATATGGTCCTATCATGCAAGTGGCAAGCAGGGAGAGCCATGAGCTGTAAGTCAAGGAACAGCCCTCTAAGTGTAGGAGTCTAAGGAGTTCCTACTCAAGCCTGGCTGTCCAGGTAGTCAGGAAGACACTTTTGTCAAGACTGGAGGCTAAAATGTTTTTTCCATAGCACTCTGTTGGCCTACTTTCGGTTTCAAATATTTAGGTATGTGCCCTATGGACTTCTATTTGCCCTTGGTCAACTTCATCAGAACATAAGCATGGCCCAGAGTCTCAGGTCAATTAGGCTTGGGAAACTCTGGGGCCAACCCAAATCCAGAACCCTTCTTAATGCAGGGTGTCTCAGAGCCTTGAGCAAGCACCGAACGTTCTATATATTGTTGTGGTTTGAATGGGAAATGCTCCCACGGGCTCACACGTTTGTTGAACACCTGCTCCACAGATGCTGGCACTGTTTGGTAAGGTTGTAAATCCTTGAGGAGGTGGAGACTTGCTGGAGGAAGTGGATTACTGTAAGTGGCCTCAAGACTTTATAACCCTGCCTTCTCTCTGCCTTCTGAGTCCCAGTACACTGGGAACAGCCAGCCACATTCTCAAACCTTCAGAGTTCCCTGACCCCTGCCATGTTTTCTCCACCTATATGAACTATATCAAGCTGGAACTGTAAGTCAAAAAATCTTTATGCATTAAATTGCCTCCTTTTTCAGATTATTTTTTCACAGCAATGGAAAAAGATACTGCCATAGTTAGCTTCAGTTGCCAACATGAAACACCTTGGAAGAGGCACCGCTGTGGGAAGCCGTTGCAGAGAGGCAGTTACAGAGTGGCAGTTGCAGAGTGGCAGTTGGCTACTGCTGGCCACCACACATACATAGGCAGTAAAGGTTCTTTTGCCAAGATGAGGTTTTGAGAATTAACCAAATTTAACCAATCAGATGAGAGACAAGTTAACCAATCAGATGAGAGAGAACACCTCTCCTAGGCCTATATAAGCAGCACCAGTTCTGGACTTGGGGTCACTTCGCCTCTGCAATCAAGCTCTCCCAATAAACGTGTGCAGAAGGATCCTGTTGCAGTGTCATTCTTCCTGGCCAGTCGGGCACGTGCAAGACACCGCAATTGAGGGATTGCCTCCTTCTGACATGCCTTTGGGCATATCTATGGGGCTCTTGATTGCTAGTTAATTCAGGAGGGCCCAGTTCACTGAGCTGAGTACCATTCCTAGACAGGTGAGCCTAGAATGTTGGTGTTCTATCACAACAACAGAGATGCAAACTAGAATAGAAATTGATACTAGGAACTTGGAGTATGCCTATGATGGACTGAATCGAGTGGGGATTGGGGGAGTTGCGGGTGTGGGGTTGGCTGGAGGGAATTGTGAAAGCATTTGTAACATTGATCTGGAAATGCTCAGAGCTTAACGAGCTGATGCTATGGGAGGTTGGAAGATAAGAATACTGAATGATGATGGCCTTTGCTGTTCAGCAGTTTTTCATTATCTAGAAGTCCTATTTATTAATTTTTGTTCTTGGTGCCTGTTTAGAAAGTCTTTCCCTGTGCTATTTCCCACTTTATCTTCCATCAGATTTAGTATATCTGGCCTTATGTTAAGGTCCTTGAGCCCCCTGAAGTTGAGTTTTGTGCAGGATGATAAATATGGATCTATTGCATTCTTCTACATGTAGACATCCAATTTGATCAGCACTATTTGTTCAAGAGCCTGTTTTTCCCCACAGTATATTTTTGGATTCTTTGTCAAAAGCCTGGTATCCACAGATGTGAAGACTTATGTCTGGGTCTTTGAGTTGGGTAACTTTTTATGCAAATATAATGCTGGTTTTATGACTATAGCTCTGTAATACAACTTGAAATTGGGGGTGATAATACCTTCAGCAATTCTTTTATTATTCAAGATTATTTTCACTAACCCTAAGTTTTAGTGTTTCTATCTGAAGCTGAAAATTGTACCTCAACTTCTGAGAATAAATGTGTTGAATATTAACAGGGATTTTGCTGAATCTGTAGATTGCTTTTGATAGGTGGCCATTCTCGGTCTATTGTTCCTACTGGCCCATGAGCATGGAATATCTTTCCATTTCTGATGTCTTCTCCAGTTTCTTCAATGTCTTAAAGTTTTTTATTATACAAATCTTCCAGCTGCTTGGATCCAGGACAGCCACAGCTATGTAGAGAGACACTGTATCAAAAGAAAAAGAAAGGAAAGAAGAATGAAAGAGGGAAAGAACAAAGGAAAGAAAGAAGGGAGAAGAGAAGAACTAAAGAAGGTAGAGAGAGGGAGGGAAGGAAATAAAGAACTTTGTTCATCTATGTTCAGAAGTGATATTGGTTTATAGAGTTATCCCAAGATAATTTTTGAGGCTATTATGAAATTTACTGTTTCTCTGACTTCTTCCTGTCTGTTTGTCATTTGTATATGGAAAGACTACTGATTTTTGTGACTTAATTTTGTATCCTGCTACTTTGTTGAAAGTGTTTATCAGCTAGGGAGTTTCCTGGTAGGATATTTTAGGGTCATTTATGTATACAATCATATCATATGCAAATAAAGGCACTGCGGACTCCTTCTCTCCATGTATCCCTTGATCTCCTTTCATTGTATTTTTAAGGATTTATTTATTTTATATATGTGAGTACACTGTAGCTGTCTTCAGACACTCCAGAAGAGGGCATCGGATCCCATTACAGATGGTTTTGAGCCACCATGTGTTTGCTGGGAATTGAACTCAGGACTAGTCTCTCCAGGACTTTTATCATGAATTTGGATTTGTTTATTTATTGGACTTTGTCAAAGGCCTTTTCTTATCCAATGAGATGATCATGTGGTTTTTGTCTTCCAGTCTGTTTATGTGGTAGATTCCATTTAAGGATTTACCTAGGTTGAACCACCCCTGCATCTCTAGGACGAAACCTACTTGGTTATGTGTTCTTGGATTCAGTTTTCAAGCATTGTATTAAGAATTTTTAGCAAGGTATGATGGTGCATATCTTTAATCTCAGCAATTGAGGATACAAAGGTAGGCAAATCCCTGTGAATTCCAGGACAGCCAGGGCTATGTTGACACTGTCAACACTGTCAAAAATAAAAAAGAAAGAAAGAAAGAGAGAGAAGAGGGAGAGGGAGAGGGGGAAGGGGAGGCAGAGGGGGAGGGGAGGGGGAGAAGGAGAGGGAGAGGAAGAGAGGAAGAGGAAGGAGGAAGAGGGGGAGAGGAAGGAGGAAAGGGAGAGAGAGAGAGAGAGAGAGAGAGAGAGAGAGAGAGAGAGAGAGAATTTTTTTTTAAAGATTTATTTATTTATTATATGTAAGTACACTGTAGCTGACTTCAGACACTCCAGAAGAGGGTGCCAGATCTCGTTACGGATGGTTGTGAGCCACCATGTGGTTGCTGGGATTTGAACTCTGGACCTTCGGAAGAGCAGTCGGGTGCTCTTACCCACTGAGCCATCTCACCAGCCCGAGAGAGAGAATTTTTGCATCTATGTTCATCAGGGATATTGTTCTGTGATTTTCTTTTTTTGTTGTTGGATCTTTGTGTGGTTTAGGCATTAGGCATCAGAGTAATAGTGAACTCATAAAGAAAACTTGGAAAATGCTCCTTGCATCTCTAATCCATGGAACAATTTGAGGAGTATTGTTATTAGTTCTTCTTTGACAATGTGGTAGAATTCTGTTCTGAAACCATCTGGCTCTAGGCTTTTTGTGGTTAGGAGACTTTTAATCGTTGCCTCTACACTAGGATTTATTGGTCTGCTTACATTGTTTATTTGATCTTGACTTAACTTTGGTAGCTCCTATACATCAGTAAATCTCTTTATTTCTTTTAGGTTTTCCAGTTTGGTAGAGTATGGATTTTTAAAATATGTTCTTATAATTCTCTAGATTTCCTCAGTAATGTTCCTCTTTTCCTTTCTAATTTTGTTACTTTGGATATTCTATCTTTGTCTTTTGGTTAATTTGGCTAAGAATTTGCCAATATTACTGATTTTCCTCAAAGAATCAATTCTTCATCCCATTTTTTGTCTTATTTTTTGTTTGTGTGCTTATTTATATTTCATCGATTTCAGTCTTGAGTTTGGTTATTTCTTGCCATCTATTCTTTTGGGGGGTATCATTTCTTCTATTTGTTCTAGAGCTTTCAGATGTGCCACTAAGTTGCTAATATGAGATCTTTCCAGTTATTTATATAGGCACTTGGTGCTAGGAGCTTGCCTTGTAGAATACTGTCACATCATATGTCCTGTGGGTTTGGGTACTCTGTACTTTCATCTTCATTCTGTCCTAAAAAACACTTGTCATTTCCTTCTTAATTTCTGCCTTGACCCATTTTTCACTGACTAGTGATTTGTTCAGTTTCCATAAATTTGCATACTTTCTGTTGTTTCTGTTGTGGCTGATATCTAGCTTTAATCCACGGCAGTCAGATAAGATGTAGAGTGTTATTTCAATTTTCTTATATCTGTTGAGACGTGTTCTGTGTCCCAATACGTGGTCAGTTTTGG
Source organism: Mus caroli (assembly GCF_978045245.1). Taxonomy (NCBI): domain Eukaryota; kingdom Metazoa; phylum Chordata; class Mammalia; order Rodentia; family Muridae; genus Mus; species Mus caroli. Next base: position 38,937,428 of record NW_028227265.1, on the reverse strand, counting down.
AGAAAGTTCTATGTGCTGCTAAGGAGAAACTATATTCTTCTGAGTTTGGGTGAAATGCTCTGTAAGTATATGCTAGGTCAATTTCAAAAACTTTTTTTTTAGAGGAAAACCAGCTAAAAGTGTCAAGCTCAGGGTTAAGGAATGTAAGCAATTTAATTTGCTCATTATTTTAGCTACACACAAAGGTGATTATAATAAAATCTATATCCATATAGATAAAATCTATATCCATATAGATATAGATTAAAAAGCTCAATAAAAAGGAAACAAAAATCCTATGTATTGTAAAAAGAGTGATTTCACACTTTAGTTGATACATTTCGTCTTTCTTAGTTGAACCACGTATTCAGTGACTACCAGTTTAGATTGTAATTAATAGAATAATATTCAAAGCTTCTTACATGCCCTTTTAAACCAGCCTGTCACATTAGATTCCAATATTCTGGAATACATTTTGAAAAGGTTCCATTTGCTTTATGATATGGAATACTGAACCAGGCAACAGAAGGGTCTTCAAAGCACGTGAAACCTTCATGTTCCTGGTATTCTTCTAATGATGTGTCCCATGTTAGTGTTATTAAAGATTTTATACCGAAGAGACCTCAGGGACAGAAATATTATATGATAGAGTTTTGAAATGTGTAAAGCAAAGGTGACAGAACACAGAAGACAAAGCTTCAACTGCAGTTGACCGAAACAATCTCTTAGGAACTGGTAACAGATGGAGAAGATCATGAAGGCACCAAGGCACACAGAAATGCATACACATGACCCTTCAAATAAGTAGGGTCTGAATGTAGGGTCTCCTGCTGTAGCACTGGCATAGCTCTGGAGTGCAGCTTAGCGTGGGACATGGGCATTAACTAAATGAGGCAAGCCCCACAGGAGCAAGCTCTTATATGAACATACCTTCACAAAGGGCCCTTTTTTTGGTTTCAGAGGTTTTCTTTGGGGGGAGGTTGTTTGTCTGTTTGTTTGTTTGTTTGAGAAAAGAAAGCTAAACAAGTGAGCAGCATCACTATCAGCTGCCATCTTTACGATGGCTACCAATCATGCCCAGAAGTGCTCCCACCTACCATTTTAACCTTTTGAGCAAGTGTCCAATGATCTGGAGAGTAAGCATACCCAAAAATGCTTTCCATCTTTTCCTTCTTGAACTGACCTTAACTGAGCACACTCAAGCAGTGAGCACAGCACATCCTAAACTGGGGATGCTTGGGTAGGCACCTGTCTCCAAAGAGCCTTCCTATGTGATTATGCACAGGCTCCCTTAATAAAATCCCCACACTTACTTTGTTGGCCAGAGCACTGCTTCGGGAATAGCTCTGATGCTGCCTTTCCCTGATGCAGGAACATCTTCTCCCTTGTCCATCTTTAGGATGTGCTTGTTGGCAATACGTTAGGTTACACATAAAGTATTTTCTGTATCTCGGCTAGGGACAGATAAATGTTTCATCAGTCACTACCTGTCTTTTGTACCCTTCTGCCCAAAGACATTTGAAAATCTAATAAGAACTTTTATGAGGAAGCGTTTTAGGGATAGAGACTATTTCAGGCTGGTCTTAAACTCAGCTATTGTACCTCAGCCTCCATAGTGCGAAGATGACTGATCTGACCACAGTATCTTGTCAAGGGTGTACCTTAAGTGAATGAAATGTGTATGATCCCTACTTAGAGTCAAGAATGCCCTTAGGACACCTGGGAATAAATGTCATTCCTCTTCCTTTATCCCTCAACTCTCTAAATGTGTGCTAGTTAATTCCTCAGATGATGCATGAGCAGTCATGAGGCCTTCAGGCCATGCCTCCTCGAATCTGCACCCATGTATGAGACTCCCACACACAACAAATGGCTGCCATGTTGGTCATGGGACTTCTGCCAGCCAACTAGACACCAACAAATTTGTCATAAGGAAAAGACTCAAATGTCATTTGCATCTCATCTTACAATCCTATTTGCTATGGTTTGGAGCCTAGCCACCATATTTTATAAAGCTCAAGTCAGCTTTCTGGAGACAGATGAAAGACAGCCAGCTCTAGCCAAACAACTAGACAATACCCACAAATGCCTAACTCAGACTCATGAAACTTGGGGCAAGAAGATGCCTACATTCTGGAGACATTTTCTATGTAGCAAGAAAGACCTTATTTCATCTCATACCACCAACAGAAAGTGTGGCAACTGTTCCTCAACAGAGTGGCACTGCCAGGAAATCCAGAGTCCCACCCCTCCTGACATAGTCCCTCCCAAGGGCCTGCACATCACATTATGAAACACAGGCTAGGATTCCCTCGGTGCCCTTCTCAAAAGAACTTTTTCATTAAGAAAAGGAGAAGAAACCTAATTTGAAGCTTTAATAACCTTCCAATTAGGTTGTTTCTGTTCACATTAATATTTAATCATGACATTACTGGCCTGTTTTAGAATTGAACTGAAATTAAGTAAAACTGTTTGATCATAAATAATTTCATTATTAAAGATAATCTTTGTTATGTATGTTCCCATGCCTATCCTTTATTAAGTTTACTTTTCATGTTGACATTTTTAAGAGCATAATTGTATGTTTTTGTTCTTGGTAATATTGTTACCATGTATTAATTATGGCACTATGCCAGGAACACTAGTAATGAAATTTGTTCTTTTTTTTTTTTCTCTCTTTTTGGTGCTACAGGAAGGCAATGGGCTCTGTCTCTGCTTTACAACTAACAGATGATCAACTCAGAACTCCAAATTCATTCCCTGAGTAACTATTTCTCCTCCCTAATCTCTCCAACATGTTGCTGGTTCTGATTTGGGGAGCAAACAGAAAAATAAGACAGAGAGTTCTTTGTCCTTTTTCTCAGACATTGGCCAGAGGGATACTCTGGTAGGTAGAATAATGGTCCTAAAAGATGACCACATTCTAATCCTGGGGCCATCATACCAAAGGAAATGTGCAAACGAAATCAAGGACAGGAAAGGGAGGACCACCCTGAATGATCTGAATGATTACAGGGTAATCAAGAGCATCCTTAAAAGGCTAGATAGAATGCAAGAGTAGATATGGTAACCAAAGCAGAGTTGGACTGAAAGAGAGAAAAGACGGGTGGCTTTAGGAGTGAATGTGAGGAAGACACTGGTCCCATCTAGAACCTCTCCAAAAGAACCCAGCCCGAATGGCACCTGGGATATCCAAGAAAGTCCTTCGTCAGATTTCTAGCTCCCAAAACTTGTGAGGTGCTTACTCTGCATTAAGAAGCAGGTTAGAAGTCTATTGCAGAAACTACAGGGAGCCCAGAACCTAAAAGGAACTTCTAAAATTGCTCAGCTCCAACCCTGGCGAATCCACTTGTGGGCTATGTAATAGAGTGAGCTTCCATTTTCTCCTTTGTAAAGGGATGGCTTCTCACAAGATTATTGGAATAATTAAATGGGACAATTTGCATAAGTTGCTTAGCCCAGTGGCTAGCACATTATTAGTATCTATTAAAGGTCAATTGTTGTGGTCCTCATTAAGCCCTGTTCTGGTAGACAGCTCTATTCATACTTGCTATGCTTTCTCTGTTAGAGGACCCCTACTGTCTGCCTTTGGAGAGAAACCTAAAGACACACTTCCTGTAGGGCATATGTACATCTGTACTACTGGCAGGCTTGTCAGTAAGGTCTTCCACAGACAGAGCAGATAAGGAGAAGCATCTAGACTAAGTATATAACTTGACTCCACCTCTCTTCTTTGTGATATGAATAATTTGCCCAAGTGAGCCTGTTCCTGGCAACAAAGAATGAAATCACCCAGAGGAGGCGTGTCTGCAGTTCCCCTTTCCTATTAACCTTCCTTCTTTTCTACTTCTGGTCGGTGGGCTAGAAGAAAGGTGAAATGGTTAAGAACCCTAAATAAAGTAGGTTGTGAAAAAATCTATGCCTACATGACCCAAGTCCATATACTCTAGCTTCTTCCCAAAGTAACGGGCAATCAATACAGAATTGCATACAATGGGTAGGAGGGACTGGCTGGATACTTAGGGGAGGGTCCCATGACTTTAATTTTTTTGAACCTTTTTTTTTTCGGTTTTTCAAGACAGGGTTTCTCTTTATAGCCCTGGCTGTCCTGGAACTCACTTTGTAGACCAGGCTGGCCTCGAACTCAGAAATTTGCCTGCCTCTGCCTCCCGAGTGCTGGGATTAAAGGCGTGCGCCACTTCCGCCCGGCCTGAACCTTATTTTTAATGATGGTTCTTAAATGTTTTAACCTCCCTTGTAACCCACTGCCCAGCAGTGGTAGTGGGAAAGAAAGGATACAAGGAAGTGGGCCCATTTAGAAAGGTTCTTTGGAGCAACTCCCATCTGTGTTGTCTGAAAATCAGCAGTTAAGTTTGGTAGAGTTGGGATAGCAAACACGAATCCGCAGTGGTGGCATTATCTAGCAGAGACAGCCAGGCCTCAGCCTTGGCACAAGTCAGCAGGAGGGACCAGGAGGAATGCCAGGAGAAGTTCTTGGCTGTGCCTCTCTCAGGGAGACCAACAAGCATTGCACAGCTATCTCTATAAGCAAGCCCAGCTCAGCCTCTGTCATTGTCTGTCGAGTCCTATTAATACCCTCAAAACATCACGAGTCCTCCACGGGTCTTGCCTCAGCACATGCTCCTGTCTCAGCTAACATCACGCTGAGAATATGACAAGTTCAGCTCAACTATGCAATGTAAGGTGGAACAATGCATGTATGTTGTTAGTGAAGAATCCCTCATGACCTGCTTGCATTCGCAGACTATCCTTTCTCCCGTGTCTGTTTCAGGCTCAATGTTCCTGCATGAGTCTGCTTTAGTCTTTCACCTGTGTCTACTTCAGCTAAATATTCCTTCACATGTTTGCCCAAGCGAAATGCCATCCAACCAATTTTCAAAGCACCCTTCAGATTCCACTTCCCATGACCATCCCCATTCCTCCATGAAGGGCTATAAACCCAGCAGTGATAATCCTTTGCAAGGGGTTCAGCTGGACTCTGAAAGATTGCAGTTTCTCGGCTAGGAGAACAGTCTCTCACAGCAGCTCACTAGTGGTAGGGGATGCCCTTTTGGGGGTGTCCAGAATAAAATAGTCTGTGGCATATGTTTGATGCTGGTGAACAGAATGACTGAAGTCCTCTTCCAGCAGAAGTTGGTTGATCCCACATAGGGAATTCTGTCTTGTGAAGCAGAGGGGTCCAGGAACAACCAGGATGAGGGAAGATTGAAGCTAATCCCTCAGCCTCCGAGGATTTTTACCCACAGAAAATTTCCTTGTAAATCTCCTCACAGCTAGACTCCAGCCTAGAACTTCATCTTGGCCAGGATGAAGTTATAGAGTCCTCTTCAGTAGAAAAGGAAATTTAAAGAGGACTAACATGGACCCTAGAGCTGAAAGGCCTCTGGGTAGGTAGGCAAAGTCCAAGAACTACAAGCTATCGGGAGCAAAGACAACTCTTCCTCCTCTCGGCAATCTGTTCTCTTCCTGCAGAACTGCTGACTCAGACCCATCAAACTAAGACCCATCAGCTAACAGCTGGCCCAGCCATGACACTGGAGCACAGCTTCTTTCCCAGACCCTAGTTGTAGGAATAATGGGAGTATGACAGCAGATTCTAAATCACAATGCCTAACTTCACAGAAGGGGAATATATTGGCCCAAGATCAAAAGTCTGTGTATGGTTGAATTAACATAGTGGTGTGTGTGTGTGTGTGTGTGTGTGTGTGTGTGTGTGTGTGTGTGTGTGTGTGTTCTAGTAGACTCTCTTCACAGTGCCTGTGGTGGTTGAAATAGGGATGATCCCCATAGTCTCCTATATTTGAATGCTTGGTCACTAGGGAGTAGCACTACTTGGTAAGGATTAGGAGTAGTCTTGTTGAGTAGATGTGGCTTTGTTGCAGGAAGTGTGTCAACTGAGGGTAGTCTTTAGGGTTTCAAATGTTCAAACCAGGCCCAGCCTCTCTCTCTCTTCCTGCTGACTGTGATCCAGATGTAGAACTCTTAACTGCTGGCTCCAGCTCCATGTTTGTCTTCATGCTCCCATACTTCCCATCATGATGGTAAAGCTCTGAATCTGTAAGCCAGATCCAATTAAATGTTTTCCCTTAGAAGAGTTTCTGTGGTCATGGCATCTCTTCACAGCAATAGAACACTGACTAAGATAAATTGCTTGTCTGTAAGCCTGGAAAGAAGAGGGGAGGCGTGAGGGCCAAGAAAGAGAAGAAGAAAGGAAGGAGAGAAGAGTGAGGTTTGGTCAGTCTTGGAGGTGCTTTGTCATGAAGGAATGACAAGAACTCATAGTGGTCTACACAGCACAGCACCTCAGGTGTCTTAGTTTGGGCCTTTCTATTTACCAGTTGATTCAGCACTGCTCAGAGGAATCCCCATTGTTTCCTTCCTGCCTTTTCTATTATCATCACGTAGAGAATGTCAGCCTCCGATTTCTTACTCTATGATCATAGGCTAGTTGCTATGGTGCCACTTTCTCACAGTGTAGCTTCATAAGCATGGAGAAAACAGACCCATTCCTCACATAGCTCTATGTAACCAGGTAGGAAAGACCTGTAGAAACAGTACCCCCTCTGTCACACTGGCCAGAACTATATCACACAGACACTGTCATGAACTGGATTGTGTTTCCCAGAACATATGCATTGGAGTTAAAGTAGCTCAGAGCATGACCTATGTAGGATGAGGTTGTTATGAAGGCAATAAAATGAAGTCATTAGGGGAGACTAATCCACAACGACTTTCAAGACAGGGTTCCTCTGTGTGGCTCTGGCTATCCTGGAACTCACTCTATAGATCAAGCTGGCTTTGAACTCAGAGCTCTGCCTGCCTCTGCCTCCTGAGTTCTGGGACTGAAGGTGTGCATACCACCACCAGGCATGGAGTCTTTTGAAGAAGTAGACATTGGACATTAGATTTGTTTGCTTTCCATTGCTGTGATAAAAATACCACGACTGAAAGCAAAGAGTTTGTTTTAGCTTACCATTCCAGAGGGATGGACTCGATCATGGTGGGGAAAGTGTGATAAAGAAGACAAAGCATGGTGGCAGGAAGCTGACAGGTCACATTTCCACCCACAACCAGGAAGCAGGGTGGAGGAAAACAGGAAGTAGTCAATGCAGCCTTAGTGACCATTACAGACTTCCTCCAGTAAGACTTCACTTCCTATGGGTTCTATAACTTGCCCTAACAGAACCACCAACGGAATGCCAAGTTCTTGAATATACTAGACTATTCGGGACATTTGTCATCCAAACCACAATGGAGATAGACATTGTAGAAAGGCTCAAAGATATGAAGACTTGGGAAAACAGACAAGCCTCCTGGGAGACAACCTTCCCTCATAGCTTGAAGAAGGAACCAGAACCTTAAAAGAATCCATTCCTTTGCGTTGAGCCACCTGGTTCATAATATTTTGTTGTAATCAGTTAATACAGTTGCTAACTCTAGACAGTGCCATGGAACACAGAGAGTCATGACAAAGCCACTAAGGAGGGACATGCAAAAGTAAGTGCAACACACCCCTAGGGAAAGCAGATGCCCACATGCAGACCCAGAGAGGACAGTGTGTGCTAGTGAGGTAACTGATGGCAGCAAGGATCTCATCTTCATGTTAACATCATAGGAATAGAGCCTGGCCAGCTCAAAGACAAGCTGTGTTTAGGTAGCATACAGAAGATGGAGGACTTGTTTGGAAAGCTAGGCTTCTCAACAAGGTTCAACAAGGTGCAGAGAGCAGGGGGTGCTAGGGTCCAGGTAGCAGGACAAGACCATCTTCATATCTGCTCTTCCACTGTGCTGACTGCACTCTTGAGCCAGGAAAAGGGAGGAAGGGTAACTGATTCAAGTCCAGCCAAGACCACAGTGATGTGGAGACAGCCAGTTCTCCGTGGGAAGCTGCAGATTTATGTCTTATAGAATTCTTTGTCCAGCAAGACAAAATAAAAGCCACCTTGGGGGAAAAGGACAAGAAAAACAGAAAGCAGAGGCAAACAGGACATCATTACCACCCTCCACCTTCCCAGCAGGCAGTCCTGTCTCCCAGACATCATATCTCAGAGTACAGTGGTGAGTGCCCAGTATCCTTCAGGAATTATTTTCTGATCTCTCTAGGTTCCTCCCTCTATCTTTAGATCTTAATCCCTCAAAGGGACAAACACAAAAGCAAAGGTTTGAAATCACCAGGTCCCCTACTTTCCCTAATCTCCCAACATTTGTCCAAACAAATAACAAAGAAAAACAAAAGCCTGGAGTCTGTATCAAGGAGGAACCAAAACATTAAGTCGATTAAATCAGGTTACAAGCAGCCTGTCACTCTGCGGGAGTGGGAGGAGGAGAATCTGCCAAATTAGTTATTGGAGTGAACTGATGGGATGTCTTGGTCAAAATTCTTCTTTTCTACTAAATGTTGATGGATCACAGTCTATCAAGAATCTCCCAAAGCCATTTCTCATCTGTGTAGACAGTAAAAATCAAGGTGGCATGTTGGAAACCTCTAAATAACGCTTTGTCTACATCAAAGGGTGGAATTCTTTAGGTCAGAATAAATTTCGGGAAGAAGGCTTCTTTTTCAAGTAAAAAGGATCTGGAGTCCAACTGCTCCCAGTGTGTGGTTGGCAGTGTCAGAATTTCTCACCACCTGTGCCACTCTGCCTGGCTCCCAGGGCATCAGTCCTAGGTGCCCAGAGAGTATGCTAAGTGTTCTCTGCTTGTTATCTTATTTAATCAGGCCATCAGCCTGAAGGATAAGGACCACTGTCCTCGGAGTCAAAAGGAAATTGCAGCTTCCCTAGCCTGCCTGGCTCATGCAGCATTCACAGACAACTGGGCTCACAGAGGAGCACTTTGCAAAGCCCAGCTTTTAATGACTGTGCTGCAGGCGTCATCTGAAGAGTGATTATTCATTCCTACCAGCTTTATTAACATCATTCTCACTGGGCAGACTCAGACATTCTAGACCAGTCTCCTCCACTTACTCTAGACAACAGAGTGTCTTCCTTTCCTCACCTCGGAATGCCTTAACTTACTGCAGCCTTGTCTTTCCCTTAGGCTCCAGAGCACGGGCCAGTGTGCCTCATGCCACACTTCTTCACATGATGCCTGCCATAGCAGTGTGTGCTCAGCCTCTGCTGTGTGGTTTGTATTCATAGTAGTGCCTCAGATCACTGGAGATGGCCCATTCTGCTTGTCTTGGGCTCCAGGGACCCTCTAAAAAGCACAGCAGGAGGTTTTAGTTAGTTTATTGTCATTGACTTTTGTCTCATGACCAGGTCTTTCACTTCTCCTATAGAAGCCAAGAGCTGCGTGAAGACACCATGCTGTTGTCTCATCTTGGAGGACCATCTAAACCCCTTCCTGATGTCTTCCTGCCTTTATCCATCCCCACATTAAGTTCTGAGGATATGTGAAGAAACGGCTTCTAGCTACCTTTCCTTCAGAGATAAGGCCTCATGTGTGTAGAGTGTTTTACAATCTTTGGAGATTTTTATTGTTTGCTTTAGAGTTGTGATATAAATTAATAAAAGATGAGGGATAAATTCACACAAGTGTAATAGGAGACAAAATTATCACTAAGCATTGCTTCAAAGAGTAAGTCAATATTTTTACACTCTAGGTCCCTGTTTTTTAACATTTCTGCAAGCATCATATGTAATTAAGCTAAATTCCAGAATCAGACTTGGAAGGAAAACAAATCACAGAAGAAATGGAGTTTGCAAACCGAGAAAGAAGGGAAAGAGGAGGAGGAAGAGAAAAAAGAGGAAGAAACCCAATAGAATCTGCCAAAGTTCTTGCCTTTGACCCTTAAGTTACCCTTCCAACTTCTTGCATTTGATCTGGGGAGGTGGGGAGAGGGCAGAAGAAAGGGGTGGAAAAGATTAAGGAGGGGAAGGAAAGGAGAGAGAAGGAGGGAAGGTAGGAGCATGGATGAGGATGAAGAAGAAATCTTTATGAGTGGTCAAATTTCTTGCCTGCAATACTACCCAGCTCCATTCTTAAAACAGGGGCAAGAAGAGGGCTCGGAGGTAAAGGCACTTGCCAACAAGCATGATGGCCTAAGTTGGATCCTCTGGATTCCTCTGACCCAAATAGTGAAAAGAGAGAACCAACTTCCAAAAGTATTTTTTGTTCCTCTGAATCAACATCCCCTTTCCTAGAAGAGAGGTGAGGGCTGATAAAATACCCTCAGAATCCCTCTATCCCGGTGCATACCTGGCCCATTTCAGCATGTCTTAGGTCATGTGACCAAAGCACACGTGCTCAGTCTCTAGAATGATGTTCGTAAGAGGCCCATAATTTCCTGAATCTAAGCAAGTGTTCTTCCCCTTTAATCCCTCACAATTTCCCTGAAGTAGATGTTAATCCTTGGCAATTTAAAAGTATAAATTCAAATTAAGCATGTCCATTTTTCAAGAACAGTATAAAACAGTAATAAAGGAGTTCTAAATAGATGTGTCAATGGGTTGGAAGTGATAATGTTTAGGAAGCATTTAGGCTAAGTAAAATGTCTTTTCAAAAAAATTTAAGGCAACAGTCACTCCTGAATTATAGTTCACGGGCTATTTACTAACCTGTTGTGCAGTGTGTAACCTATATAATCGTGAACTACTTTATAAGAGCCCACTATTGAAGTCACCATTGCCTGTCTCTTACAGACCTTTTCCAACCTCCCTGCTACCTCTATGTCTAGAGGCATGGTTCCCCCACCCACCCAACCCCAGCCATTCTGGTTGGTTGGTGTAGCATTTTTAGTTTGTTTTTGCAGTATTATGAATGGACACTGTGCATGATAGACAAGTTCCACCACTGAGCAATGTTAGACAGAAGTTACAATTTAAGGGAGCATAGATTGACTTGGGCTCCTGTTTTTAGAGGTTCAGTCCATGGAGATATGACGCCATTGCATCTGGGTCTGTGGTGCTGAGGCAAAGCATTGTGACAGGAACATACACTCCAGCGAGGAGGCTCAGCTCACAGCAGACAGTAAGCAGAGACCATCAGGATCGGCTGACTGAGGTTGGGCTAGGCTTCTGCCACTTGCAGACTCAGGTCTGTTCATGTAGTGCTGCCTAGAGCTATTTCATAGATGTAAACCTATTGGAAAGAGCTGCAGGATCAAAGGCCAAGGAAGTCAGCTCATAGATCATTCAACCTTCCACTCGTGTTCTAGAGTGTCTATGCAACCACTAGCCAGTGAAGTCTTGGTAAATAAGTATAAGCAGAGTAGCAGCCTCCGAGCTCGTAGACACAACTGTCCGAAGCAAGTGAGATGCCTGTGAACATGGACCTGATGTCCTGGATGGACACATGTAAACAACCAAGCATCATCCCACTGCTTAGCCCTGTAAAGAAGAAAGCCAGAAAGAGGTCTAACCATGCAAGGGGAGCAACAGCAGGTCATGGGGGAACGTGATCTGTGGGATGGGGGAGGAAATGGCCTTCTTGGAGAAGTAAGTAATTTGTCCCTGAGACGGTGAGAGTAGAATCTGGAGATCTCAACTGTGGGTGGGGAAGGGTCAGTCAGAGTCTGAGGAGGTGTAACTAGTACGCAAGCCTATGTGTGACTGTGGGCTCAGGGGAGGAACAGAGATGATAGAATGAATATATGTTAAAAGGAAATTTCTTACATGGGTTTTGTGTTGCTAACAGTAGACATCTCACACTGGAAAGACTACAAAGTCAGGAAATGTTCAATTCATCAGCCCAGGTGCCTCAGTGTTCCCTCCAGATCTGGTACTGGGGACTCGGAGGATTCCTAGAGAGCTGCTGGTCTTCAGTTTACACCATAGCAATGTAGGAGTGTAACAGCAGCAGCAACAGTAGAGTAGATGGACTTGCCAACAAGAGTTAAGCCAGGAAGGAAAAAACAAAGCTTTCTTCTGTCTCCTTTACCACTGCTGCTCACATTTTAAACGGGTTTTCCTGCTCCATTTAACCTGAGGCAATCCCTCACCTCACAGATCTACTGGGGAAGATAGCCTTAATTACTCGGCAGTACTTCACAAGTATTCCTACAGGCCTGCCTCTTAGGTGTCAGGTTGACAGTCCGTACTAGCTATCACAGCCAACAGCCCATCTCCTGAAAGCTTTGTGAAAACTCATATTATCAGGCCTCACCCTAGAGGTTTAGACCCAATACATACAAAGTATGCACAAGACCATGCATTGCCAACACCCTAGGTGATGTCCACAAATTCACATTTTCAAGACTAAGAAACAGAGCCCCTTGGGGTCCGAATGTATAACATAGTGTGAGTCCCACGAGGCTATGAAAAGCTAGGATGTCTTCTATGGCCCTGGAAAGCCTTAGAGGACATTAAGCAGGGCAGTCGTGCCACCCGATGGAGACACGGCTTGTTGTGTTTTTGTTGTGTTTTGCTTTTTTGGGGTATGCCCGCATCTTTTTAGCTTGGTAAGGTGTTCTGACTTCTGAATGGAGAAAGGTCATCAGGAAGCAGAAGTAGAAGGAAGCTGGGAAACTTAGCATCACCAGAGCAGCAGCTTTGCACAGTTCCCACCTGGGGTGATCGATCCAATGAGGCTGCCCACTAACAGAGGAGAGTCACCAGGGTGAGCCTCCAGAGGGTAAGGCCCATAGAGATATCTATGGACACATAGAGAGTCTACCATGGTGTGTTTCTCCTGGCGGACCGCACATCCTCCATGTATTATGGCCAGCAGCCCTGAGGCGCCAAAACATAAAAGCACCGTGTGAATATGTCTCTTAGACCAATAACTCTGCTACACCACAGTGCCTTCCTCCTCAGAGCTTACAGTCTAAAGAGAGGTGATATCAGCTAGTACAGCTTAAGTTTGAGGTGTCCCCCAAAAGTGATATGTTGAAAACTAGATGAGAAATAGAGCAGGGTCTAGATTGTGGCCTCTGGGAGGTAACTGGATCATAGAACTCTGACCTCTTCAAAGGGTTAATGTTCTGACATGACTTCACCCAGCATTCTAGTCAGACCCCTGCCATGATCCACAAATGGGATACTGAGGCACAGTGTGTTTCTGTAACTGCAGTTGGGAAGGGGTGACCCTGGAGTGCAGGGCAGAGCCAATTGTAGGAATGGTTCTCCTATGCACTTGGTGACGTGGCTCTCTGTTACTCCCTGGCAGAGTCTTCCTGAAGTCAACATCATTCTTACTCCTGGCCAAGCCTTGGTGTTGGCAAAGGTAAGAATCCAGTCTTACCCCAGCCTGCAGCTAGAACGAAAGGACTATTGGTAAGTGTTCAGAAAAGCCGATGCCTGAATCTATGTACCAGATCTTTCACACAGAGAAAATAAGGACATTTTCTTTTAATAATGCTACAGAGAAATAATGAAATGGTACCATTACAAAAACATAATTAGGTCTTCAGGAAAAAATCATCTCCGCTGGAGTCCTATAAAAAGACCACAGGTGTTCGTCATTATTTTTTATTTAGCAGACAGTTTTAGCCATTGTTTGTTTTTTTCCCCATTTATTAAGTTCTGGTATTTTAAGATGATTTGTGTGTAATAATAACAATAATTTCCTGTTTGCCTGTCAGTTGTGAGCCACTTTAATTACAGATATTCATTTTCACAAGTTAACTCGGTAAACACGCTCATTTGTTATATTGCCTGTTCATTAAATCAGTTAGCACAGCTAGTAACTATGTTAAGTATTTGGCTGTCCGTGTTCAGCGATGCATCTTCATCCATTTCCAGTATTATTTGTTGCAGAGGCAGACACAAACTCGCTGTGAGTTCCTGCTCAATGGATAGGAGATGCCAGTCTTCCACTTGCCCAGAGCCTGCTACCGCAGGCCAAGGAATACCACTTCGTGCATCACAGGCAAAAGCATGAATTCACACTGAATCACAGTACCTGGCTGTCTTGGGGTTTCATTGCTTTGACGAGACATTATGATCAAGGCAACTCTTATAAGAGAAGACATCTAAATAGAACTGGCTTACAGTTTCAGAGGTTCAGTCTGTTATTATCATGGCGTGAAACACAGAAAGCATGCAAGCAGACACAGCGCTGGAGGAGCTGAAAGTTCTATATCTTGATCCCCAAGGAGCAGAAGGAGACTGTCTTCCACAGGCAGCCAGAAGGAGACTAGATTCTACACTAGGTGGGGCCTGAGCAGAGGAGACCTCAAAACCCACCTACACAGTGGCATACTTCCTCTAACAAGGCCACACCTCCTCCAATAAAGCATTACCTCCTTACAGTGCCACTCCCTATGGCTAAACATTCAAACTCATGAATCTATGGGGGCCAAAGCTATTCAGACCACCACACTGGCAAACAAGACAACCTTTGATACAGTTCCACAAGGCAGGATCTGAGGAGACATGCTTGATGCATATCCAATTGCAACCCAGCCCCTGGACAACACCTCTCACCCACTTTACATAGGAGGAAAGCCCAGGGGTACTGTGGTGTCTCAGACTTCTGTCAGCAGCTACTTATCCCAAAGGCAGGTATCAGAAGTCGTCTACTGCCTCACTAAGCATTTGAAGGGGAGGTATCAAAGAGTCAAAATTCAGTATTGAGACTCTAAGCTACTTCCATAGTAGACCAAGCATGAGCTGCTGGATGTGCTCCATACTTACAGCACATATGTAGAGATGTGTGAAGCCAACACTGAGAAAATGCACAGCCAGAGAAGATAGAACAGGAGGAAGGGATCAAGGCCTGCAGCTCCCAAGAAGCCCGGCTATTTGTGTTTTGAAACTGTGGTGCCACTTTCCATACCTAAATACAAGCATACTCTTGGGGATGGGGGAGGAATGCCCTTTGGGTGTTTTACTTGTTTTCTTAAGTTTTCTTGTGGTCAGTTTTGTTTGTCAGTTGTTCTTGCTTTGACTCTGTAGTTCTGGACACTGAGCCTAGATCCTTGCACACAGTGGGCATGTGGTGGACTACATCTGAAGTTCTCAAACAATACATTTCCAGTCATGGCGACTGCCACGATGTTGATACCATGAAGTGTGCCACATTTGGTACACTCTAATTTTTCTGGATAGGACCTCAGGTACCACCAGGGAAGGTCTCCATTCAACAGACATCTGCGGGTCAGATTTTTTTATTCCGTGTCTCTTGCAGACACTGTGACTATTATTGGCATACTAAATCCAGGCTAAGGGAATAAAAGATTGCTGGTAAGACACGAGGCTCAAGAGAAGGGAATTCATTCGAGGTTTAGTGCAGAGGAGCTCAAGACAAGATGTCCAGAGTGGGAATTCAAAACAGAGAGAATGCTCCGGAGCTGCCTTGGGGGGGGGGTCTTTCATTGTTATCTGCATAGAGTCTTATGGTCTTGCTAACCTTCCCCCCAAAGAGCAAAGAATGAACAAGCTATAACAGGAAACAGAATGAGCAAGGCAGGCTAAAGTACATCGCAACAGGCACAATGGTGCTGGTAACTCAGGTTTAAGGGACATTGTCCTGGTAAAAGCATCAGATGCTAAAGGACTTTAAAGTCACCAAAGGGCAAGAGCTATGACTCTTAACTTTCCAAGCCAATCTGAAAAGTATGCTCAAAAAGGCTCCCACACCATTTTCCCAAGGGCCCTACCATGGCTTCCTGTAAATGTAGCTGCTTGTATTACGAATGTTAAGTATGTTCCCCTCCCCCCAAAAAAGAAAACTGTTTGTACAAAAGGGTCTGCATGTAGCTTCTGAGATCCTGCCCCCAGCTGGTTCTGATTGGTATATAAAGATGCCAGCATCCAAGAGTTGGGGAGGACAGACAGAGGGGAGACTTTAGGATTTCCCCAGGCTTGGGACCGGGAAGAGAGGAAAAAGGAGACCCACCATGCTTTAGGGGAGTTATGAGACAGGAGAGACAAGGAGACTGCCATGGGATAGAGAAGCGAAGAGAGCACTCTGGGCTCTGGGCCAAGAAAGTGCAGCCCAGGAGGTAGATGCTAATAGCAGAGGGGCTAGGCAGTCACCCAGCTATTGTGCTGCTTAAAGCATATTAAAATGTAAAGACTGAGTCTTTCATTCAGCAACCATTGAGGTGGGTAGCAACCCCACACCGAGATTTATTAATGAATAATTAATACTACAGGTAAAGGAGAGTCTGATTTTGATTTTGTTTTTTTGGTTTGGTTTGGTTTTGTTTTTGGGTTTTTTTGCCCCAGTCTTTTGGTGTCTGTCCAGAACTTCACTTTCTTTGTGAAGAAGCAGTCAGGACCTAGACTCTGTCCTCAAGAAGCTTAAGATTATGTGAAGGGCCAGGCATGGTGATGCACTTAGTCCTGATGAGCCTGAAGCACGAGGAGCTTGAATCCCCATCACCATGGGCTGCAAACTGACCCTTGAGCTCATAAAAATCAAACAACAACAACAACAACAAAAAAAAAACAAAACACTAATATTGATAGTTGGGGAAATATATTAAATCCCTATAGGATATTTCCAAGAGAGTTGGGGCCACATACTTAGCACCAAGAGGATGTCAGGTATATGGTGGATGTTTAATATTTATTGATCAATTGTAGAATAATATACAAGCATCTGCTGTTATATGGACAAAATTCTTAAGAATTCACAGTGACGAAATGTCAATACTTACCTTGTAACCGACTCCAGAGAAGTTTCGGGTAGCCTTCTATTCTGAAACTCTTGCTCAAGGAAGATCAATTAGACAATAACAATTTGTATTTTGTTTTGAGGAAATTTCATTTAAAGAGTTATCTTACACTTAAAATAGATTTTATGGTGCAGCTTAAGAGTCTCACTATGTTGTATAAGAGTCGGCCTGAGCATGGCATCCCACAATGTAAATCCATTCATACACTGACCTGCCCCTTAAATGTAAGAGCAAAACATCTAGCGCACAGCTGTCTAAAGCAAATGGCGCTGTTAAGGACACCAGCTACCCACCAGACTGTCAACACACAGAGGTCTAAGTAGCTCAGAGACTCTTGTTTCTGGAGGCAAAATTTGCTTGGAAGATCGCAATCCATTAGTGCATAACGAGAACCTTCTGGCATGACCAAGTGGATGAGACTCAGGAAAACCTGAACAGGGAGTGCTATAAAATTAAAATGCAGTGGGGGCGAACCGTGGCAGCAGATAGCATAACCTTCCTGGTGTCTTTAGTGGTGTTAATGGAGCTACTCAGGGCACAGATGGTGGTTTTCAGAAAAGTCATTTTTTTCTCTAACAAATTCATGACTAAACTAAAAAGACCAGTATCAACTTCATTATGCTTTCCAATTGACTTGCTTTTAGGGTTATTCTTTTTATTATAGCTCTTAAGCTCCCGTCTCTTTTTTTAAAGCACTTCTTTTAATACCAATTTTCACAGCACTAAGAAATTTAGCACTCTTCAGTGGCTATATTAATAGGAAGGACGGTTGGAGGCTGGAGAGAGGCATGAAACATGAGCTACTGGACTAGTCATTTCTTATCTTGTCTACCCAAGTTAGCTCCCAGATCCCAGGGGCTGACCATCAGACAGAGGTATACATTGGTAATGACAGAAAAGCCAGGCCCATTTCTTCTTGGGGAAATTCTCTTCCTCTGAAACCATCACGATGAGGAGACAAGGAACACTCCATATTCTCTTCTCCAATGTGACTCTATGCCGTGGCCCTCCTATCTACGTGTGATGAGGGAACAAGCAGTTCAAGTGACCCATTTCACAAGTATCTGTAGGTGGAGGTGTTGCTCCCCTAATTGGTTCTTGATTGTGTCAATAAAGACAGCGAAAGCCAATCACTAGGCAAAGGGGGGAAAGGTGGGATTTCTGGATCCCAGGAGAAAGAGGAGGGGACTCAGAGAGGGAAGGGGAGGGCAGAGAGTGGAGCAGAGAAAGTGACAGACATGTAGGTCTTAGGGACACTACTTTGTAGACTTGGCCTCTGGTGGGCTGAGGATAGGACAAGATATTGTTCTCCTCACCATTGGCTACTTTTAAAATATTAAAGCTCTCTGGTGTTTCCCATCTGAGGTGACTCAGATGGGTAGGAAAAAGAGCACAGCCAGGTTGGACATGGGCAGCTTGGCGAAGCTAGCTGTGGGGGCTAAGACAGCCATTGCTGGCGGCTGATCTCAGAGCTGAGCTAAGAGCATGGCCTCCAAGAAAGGAGCTAGCAGTGAGTTTTAAAAGTATCATTGTGGGTGACCTTAAACACCAGCATAAACAAAGGTTGTCTCGTGTGTTCTAGGAGTTCTGCAGGTTGAATCCACTAGACAAGTAGATTCTCTCTGACCTGGGGCTGACTGGGAACAGATTTCAGATTATTATTATATTATTGATAACAGTACAAATTGAAGCAAATTCCCTCATAGCGGGAAAACAACACAGTGTGTCTGCTCAGCTATTTCAAAAAGGAATAATTAGGGAAAAGCAGGTTCAAATGGGGAAGATCAATATAAAGTTCAAAGAACACTAGATATATATAGAACAGACAAACCACCATACCTACATAAGACACCTGACACACACAAGTGGGATTGTTTTTTTTTTGTTTGTTTGTTTTTAATTTTTAATATTTTTTATTACGTATTTTCCTCAATTACATTTCCAATGCTATCCCAAAAGTCCCCCATACCTCCCCACTTCCCTACCCACCCATTCCCATTCTTTTGGCCCTGGCATTCCCCTGTATTGGAGCATATAAAGTTTGCAAGTCCAATGGGCCTCTCTTTCCAGTGATGGCCCACTAGGCCATCTTTCGATACATATGCAGCTAGAGACAAGAGCTCCGGGGTACTGGTTAGTTCATCATGTTATTCCCCCTATAGGGTTGCAGATCCCTTTAACTCATAGGGTACTTTCTCTAGCTTCTCCATTGGGAGCCCTGTGATCCATCCAATAGCTGACTGTGATCATCCACTTCTGTGTTTGCTAGGCACCGGCATCGTCTCACAAGAGACAGCTATATCTGGGTCCTTTCAGCAAAATCTTGCTAGTGTAAGCAATGGTGTCAGCGTTTGGAAGCTGATTATGGGATAGATCCCTGGATATGGCAGTCTCTAGATGGTCCATCCTTTCATCACAGCTCCAAACTTTGTCTCTGTAACTCCTATCATGGGTGTTTTGTTCCCAATTCCAAGAAGGGGCACAGTGTCCACACTTTGGTCTTCGTTCTTCTTGAGTTTAATGCATTTAGCAAATTGTATCTTATATCTTGGGTATCCTAAGGTTTGGGCTAATATCCACTTCTCAATGAATACATATTGTGTGAGTTCCTTTGTGATTGTGTTACCTCACTCAAGATGATGCCCTCCAGGTCCATCCATTTGGCTAGGAATTTCATAAATTCATTATTTTAATAGCTGAGTAGTACTCCATTGTGTAAAAGTACCACAATTTCTGTATCCATTCCTCTGTTGAGGGGCATCTGGGTTCTTTCCAGCTTCTGGCTATTATAAATAAGGCTGCTATGAACATAGTGGAGCATGTGTCCTTCTTACCAGTTGGGACATCTTCTGGATATATGCCCAGGAGAGGTATTGCTGGATCCTCTGGTAGTACTATGTCCAATTTTCTGAGGAACCGCCAGACTGATTTCCAGAGTGGTTGTACAAGCTTGCAATCCCACCAACAATGGAGGAGTGTTCCTCTTTCTCCACATCCTCGCCAGCATCTGCTGTCACCTGTATTTTTGATCTTAGCCATTCTGACTGGTGTGAGGTGGAATCTCAGGGTTGTTTTGAGTTGCATTTCCCTGATGATTAAGGATGTTGAACATTTTTTCAGGTGCTTCTCTGCCATTCGGTATTCCTCAGGTGAGAATTCTTTGTTCAGTTCTGAGCCCCATTTTTTAATGGGGTTATTTGATTTTCTGGAGTCCACCTTCTTGAGTTCTTTATATATATTGGATATTAGTCCCTTATTTAATTTAGGATAGGTAAAGATCCTTTCCCACTCTGTTGGTGGTTTTTTTTGTCTTATTGATGGTGTCTTTTGCCTTGCAGAAGCTTTGCAGTTTCATGAGGTCGCACTTGTGAATTCTCGATCTTACAGCACAAGCCATTGCTGTTCTATTCAAGAATTTTTCCCCTGTACCCATATCTTCAAGGCTTTTCCCCACTTTCTCCTCTATAAGTTTCAGTGTCTCTGGTTTTATGTGAAGTTCCTTGATCCACTTAGACTTGACCTTAGTACAAGGAGATAGGAATGGATCGATTCGCATTCTTCTACATGATAACAACCAGTTGTGCCAGCACCATTTGTTGAAAATGCTGTCTTTTTTTTCCACTGGATGTTTTTAGCTCCCTTGTCGAAGATCAAGTGACCATAGGTGTGTGGGTTCATTTCTGGGTCTTCAATTCTATTCCATTGGTCTACTTGTCTGTCACTATACCAGTACCATGCAGTTTTTATCACAATTTCTCTGTAGTAATGCTTTAGGTCCGGCATGGTGATTCCACCAGAGGTTCTTTTATCCTTGAGAAGAGTTTTTGCTATCCTAGATTTTTTGTTATTCCAGATGAATTTGCAGGTTGCACTTTCTAATTCGTTGAAGAATTGAGTTGGGATTTTGATGGGGATTGCATTAAATCTGTAGATTGCTTTTGGCAAGATAGCAATTTTTACAATGTTGATCCTGCCAATCCATGAGCATGGGAGATATTTCCATCTTCTTAGATCTTCTAAAATTTCTTTCTTCAGAGACTTGAAGTTTTTCTTATACAGATCTTTCACTTCCTTAGTTGGAGTCACGCCAAGATATTTTATATTATTTGTGACTATTGAGAAGGGTGTTGTTTCCCTAATTTCTTTCTCAGCCTGTTTATTCTTTGTGTAGAGAAAGGCCATTGATTTGTTTGAGTTAATTTTATATCCAGCTACTTCACCGAAGCTGTTTATCAGGTTTAGGAATTCTCTGGTGGAATTTTTAGGGTCACTTATATATACTATCATATCATCTGCAAAAATTGATATTTTGACTTCATCTTTTCCAATTTGTATCCCCTTGATCTCCTTTTGTTGTCGAATTGCTCTGGCTAGGACTTCAAGTACAATGTTGAATAGGTATGGAGAAAGTGGACAGCCTTGTCTAGTCCCTGATTTTAGAGGGATTGCTTCAAGCTTCTCACCATTTAATGTTGGCTACTGGTTTGCTGTAGATTGCTTTTATCATGTTTAGGTATGGGCCTTGAATTCCTGATCTTTCCAAGACTTTTATCATGAATGGGTGTTGGATCTTGTCAAATGCTTTTTCAGCATCTAACGAGATGATCATGTGGTTTTTGTCTTTGAGTTTGTTTATATACTGGATTACGTTGATGGATTTCCGTATATTGAACTATCCCTGCATCCCTGGGTTGAAACCTATTTGATCAGGATGGATGATTGCTTTGAAGTGTTCTTGGATTCGGTTAGCAAGAAATTTATTGAGGATTTTTGCATCAATATTCATAAGGGTTATTGGTCTGAAGTTTTCTATCTTTGTTGGGTCTTTCTGTGGTTTAGGTATCAGAGTAATTGTGGCTTCATAGAATGAGTTGGGTAGAGTACCTTCTGTTTCTATTTTGTGGAATAGTTTGTGAAGAACTGGGATTAGATCTTCTTTGAAGGTCTGATAGAACTCTGCACTAAACCCATCTGGTCCTGGGCTTTTTTTGGTTGGGAAACTATTAATGACTGCTTAGATTTCTTTGGGGATATAGGGCTGTTTAGATCATTAATCTGATCTTGATTCAACTTTGGTACCTGGTATCTGTCTAGAAACTTCTCCATTTCATCCAGGTTCTCCAGTTTTGTTGAGTATAGCTTTTTGTAGAAGGATCTGATGGTGTTTTGGATGTCCTCAAGATCTGTTGTTATGTCTCCTTTTTCATTTCTGATTTTGTTAATTAGAATGCTTTCCCTGTGCCCTCTAGTGAGTCTGGCTAAGGGTTTATCTATCTTGTTGATTTTCTCAAAGAACCAGCTCCTTGATTGGTTGATTCTTTGAATAGTTCTTCTTGTTTCCACTTGGTTGTTTCGCCCCTGAGTTTGATTATTTCCTGCCTTCTACTCCTCTTGGGTGAATTTGCTTCCTTTTGTTCTAGTGATTTTAGGTGTGTTGTCAAGCTGCTAATGTGTGCTCTCTCTAGTTTCTTTTTGGAGGCACTCAGAGCTATGTGTTTTCCTCTTAGAAATGCTTTCATTGCGTCCCATAAGTTTGGGTATGTTATGGCTTCATTTTCATTGAACTCTAAAAAGTCCTTAATTTCTTTCTTTATTCCTTCCTTGACCAAGGTATCATTGAGAAGAGTGTTGTTCAGTTTCCACGTGAATGTTGGCTTTCTATTATTTATTTTGTTATTGAAGATCAGCCTTAGTCCATGGTGATCTGATAGGATGCATGGGACAATTTCAATATTTTTGTATCTGTTGAGGCCTGTTTTGTGACCAATTATGTGGTCAATTTTGGAGAAGGTACCATGAGGTGCTGAGAAGAAGGTATATCCTTTTGTTTTAGGATAGAATGTTCTGTAGATATCTGCCAGATCCAGTTGATTCATAACTTCTGTTAGTTTCACTGTGTCCCTGTTTAGTTTCTGTTTCCATGATCTGTTCATTGGTGAAAGTGGTGTGTTGAAGTCTCCCACTATTATTGTATAAGGTGCAATGTGTGCTTTGAGATTTATTAAAGTTTCTTTAATGAATTTGGCTGCCTTTGTATTTGGAGCATAGATATTCAGAATTGATAGTTCCTCTTGGAGGATTTTAACTTTGATGAGTATGAAGTGCCCCTCCCTGTCTTTTTTGATGACTTTGAGTTGGAAGTCAATTTTATCAGATATTAGAATGGCTACTCCACCTTGTTTCTTCATACCATTTGCTTGGAAAATTGTTTTCCAGCCTTTCATTCTGAGGTAGTGTCTATCTTTTTCTCTGAGATGAGTTTCCTGTAAGCAGCAAAATGTTGGGTCTTGTTTGTGTAGCCAGTTTGTTAGTCTATGTCTTTTTATCGGGGAGTTGAGTCCATTGATATTAAGAGATATTAAGGAAAAGTAATTGTTGCTTCCTGTTATTTTTGTTGTTAAAGTTGGCATTCTGATCTTGTGGCTGTCTTCTTTTAGGTTTGTTGAGGGATTACCTTCTTGTTGTTTCTAGGGTGTGGTTCCCGTCCTTGTATTGTTTTTTTTCTGTTATTATCCTTTGAAGGGCTGGATTCGTGGAGTGATAATGTGTGAATTTGGTTTTGTCGTGGAATACTTTGGTTTCTCCATCTATGTTAATTGAGAGTTTGGCTGGGTATAGTAGCCTGGGCTGGAATTTGTGTTCTTTTAGTGTCTGTATAACATGTGTCCAGGATCTTCTGGCTTTTTTAGTCTCTGGTGAAAAATCTGGTGTAATTCTGATAGGCTTGCTTTTATATGTTACTTGGCCTTTTTCTCTTACTGCTTTTAGTATTCTATCTTTATTTAGTGCATTTGTTGTTCTGATTATTATGTGTCCGGAGGTATTTCTTTTCTGGTCCAGTCTATTTGGAGTTCTCTAGGCTTCTTGTATGTTCATGGGCATCTCTTTGTTTAGATTTGGGAAGTTTTCTTCTATAATTTTGTTGAAGATGTTTGCTGGTCCTTTGAGTTGAAAATCTTCATTCTCATCCACTCCTATTATCCGTAGATTTGGTCTTCTCATTGTGTCCTGGATTTCCTGGATGTTTTGAGTTAGGATCTTTTTGCATTTTCCATTTTCTTTGATTGTTGTGCCGATGTTCTCTATGGAATCTTCTGCACCTGAGATTCTCTCTTCCATCTCTTGTATTCTGTTGCTGATGCTCGCATCTATGGTTCCAGATTTCTTTCCTAGGGTTTCTATCTCCAGCGTTGCCTCACTTTGGGTTTTCTTTATTGTGTCTACTTCCCTTTTTAGGTCTTGGATGGTTTTATTCAATTCCATCACCTGTTTGGTTGTGTTTTCCTGCAGTTCTTTAAGGGATTTTTGTGTTTCCTCTTTAATGTCTTCTACCTGTTTGGTTATGTTTTCCTGCAATTCTTGAAGGGATTTCTGTGCTTCCTCTTTAATGTCTTCTACTTGTTTAGCAGTGTTCTCCTGTATTTCTTTAAGTGAGTTATTAAAGTCCTTCTTGATGTCCTCTACCATCATCATGAGATATGCTTTTAAATCCAGGTCTAGCTTTTCGGGAGTGTTGGGGTGTCCTGGACTGGGCGAAGTGGGAGTGCTGGGTTCTGATGATGGTGAGTGGTCTTGGTTTCTGTTAGTAAGATTCTTATGTTTACCTTTGGCCATCTGGTAATCTCTGGAGTTAGTTGTTATAGTTGTCTCTGTTTACAGATTGTTCTTCTGGTGATTCTGATTACCGTCTATCAGCAGACCTGGGAGACAGGCTCTCTCCTCTGAGTTTCAGTGGTTAGAGCACTCTCTGCTGGCAAGCTCTCCTCTTACAGGGAAGGTGCACAGATATCTGGGGTTTGGACCTCCTCCTGGCCTAAGAAGAAGGCCCAAAACAGGACCATTCCCAGATGCTGTGTTGCTTTGGCAGGTCACAGATGCTGTCAGCTCCTGTGGTGCACACTCTCACCTGTGCAGACTAAGTTCCTAAGTTCAGCAGAGTCCCGGAACCAAGATGGCGCTCCCTGCCCCTGAGGCAGAGGGCTCCCATGCAGGGCTGACCACTGTCCTCCGGCTGGGAGGGTGCCGGATGTCTGCGGCCCCAAAAGGGTGCTGCCTCAGCGGCTCTGTGGCTCCCGCCTGTCCCAGAAGCTGTCTGCCTCTGTGGTGCACACTCTCACCTGTGCAGACTAAGTTCCTAAGTTCGTCGGAGTCCTGGAACCAAGATCGGGATTGTTTTAAGGTGCTACCAATCGCTGTTTTGGTGGTGATGGAGTTCCACGAGTGCTAAAGCACTTCCACGTTCTACTTTTCTATTAAGAAGAGTTGGTAGTCACACACAGAGATTCTAAGCTTTGCATTCTGCATGAACACCTCTACGGTTAGGCTCCCGAAATGTTCTGAACATCACACTCAGAAGCCACATTTAGTATCAGAGCTGCTCACAAACAAAATGCCCATCCATGCTTCCATCCACACACCTTTTCAAATGGGCAAATCTTTGTTCAGAGAGCTCTTCCCTGAGACCCAGATCCCCTTTATTCAGCTTCCGTAGAAATATCTAAAATTTCAAAAAAGGAAAGGGGTGAAATTATAGATTCTGCTCAAGTTAGTCGTGGTGAAACTGTTTTGTTTCTTTGGGGCCCTCAAGTTCTGCTTTCATTTCTGTTGCTGTAATAAAATATCCCAACTGAAAGAAATTTGTGGGAAGAATGAGTTTATTTCAGCTTATGATTACAGATTACAGTCCATCTCTGAGGAAAATTAAGGCAAGAGACCCAAAACAAAAACTTTAAGGCAGGCCCGCTTGTTATTCCGTGCAGCATTGAGTCTGTCCTAGGAACTCATCACAGATGAGGGGGTACAGCAGAACACACGAAGGAGGATGCTAGCTTGCTGGCTCCCTGCTACCTTGTACTCCTCCAGCTTTCTTACACAGGTCAGGATTATGTGCCTAAAGATGCTATGGCCCACAGCTGGCTGAGCCGTCCTGCATCAATTCACAGTTGAAACAGTCCCCTGCAGACATGCCCACAGACTGATGGGACCTGGGCAACTTCTCTGTGGAGTCTGTCCTCCCAGATCCAGGTTGTATCAAGTTAAAGCTAAGCAGGACAGGTTCGAGAACCCTCTCACATCCAACCACCCTGTTCCCTTCAAAGGGACGTTGACTCAAAGTTCTTATATGAGATCCAGCCTGGCTTCCAAAGCCTTTTTTTCTGAGACCGCTCCTGCTCATGGTCTGCTGTGTTGTGATGTGCACAGGCAGACGCAGCTGGGAGCCTTCCTATCCCTATTAGGCTAAGATAATTCTGGAACCTACCTTCGTTGTGCTCCAGCATGTCGTGTACAGTATACACACAGGTTCTGTCTGAACCAAGCCATGGAGCAGTGTTCTAGGTCTTATCTAGAACACAAGGCCTCGGGTGGGGTTCTGGGAAACTGGCTTGCTTAAGCTAATTCTGTGGTAGAAGCAGGCAGGGATAGCGCCCTGGAAGAGATTAATGTTGTTTGGTGACAGGGTAACGTTTTGAGAACATTTTTCCCCAGAAAGACCATCCTACTTTGGAAATGGTGGGCACATTTTTTTTAATCCAACCTGTTTTTATCCCATTTTTATCTCATGCTAAGAAAGAACAGTGATCTTCCACAAAGAGCTTTGAATGACAGCAAAAATGACCTTATGATAGATCATTTCATACAGTATACCCCACCCAGGAGCTGCTGTCACCACCATGGGTGTTTTTCCTCCATGAAATCCAGGAGCAGGTCTTGAGGGATTTGTTTATGGGAGGCAGACCTTGAACAACAACTACAAAAAATCAAAAATCACAAGAACAACGAATCAGAATTTGAGGCACCTTTAGAGACAAGATGAAGTAAAGGCTCAGAATGTGAACTGTTTGGTTGTTTTCACGCAAGCTTTAAACTCTTTATACCCCATCCAGCATTTCTCAAGTCCTACTTTTTACTGAGGAAACCTGATAGAAAAATACCAGGAAATCTGAATGAACAATCAGGAGAGTTCTTAAATCTCAGGGCCATTTGAAAGAGGCATCACACATCTCTAACCTACCCTTAAAGTAAGGCAGGGTTGAAATGTAGGAAGAAAAATGTTCTTTGTTGCAGGCAAGGAGCGAAGGTTTCTGCTAAGTCATATTTGATGCCATATTTATCTCATCTTAATTCTAATTTCTCTCTCTCTCTCTCTCTTTCTCTCTCTCTCTCTCTCTCTCTCTCTCTCTCTCTCTCTCTCTCTCTCTCTCACACACACACACACACACACACACACACACACACATCTTTTCTGCAGCAGAAGGTAGTATAGAACGAAGCACCATGCACCACCTTGAAAGGTCTTCATTTCTGCCATAGATATCCAGCACACCTGGGCATCCAGCACACCTGGGCATCCAGCACACCTGGGCATCCAGCACACCTGGGCATCCAGCACATCTGGGCATCCAGCACACCTGGACATCCAGCACATCTAGGCGTCCAGCACACCTGGGGTTGGATTAAAGTTGAGAAGATAAACCTTAAGTATTAACTTCATGGGACTGAGAGAGACAACTAGGACTAGAATCATAAAGCACATTTCTGAGTCTACGTTAAGGGGGAGACCAACTCAATATGGGGGATACCGACTAGCTGTCTGGGGACCCACATACTAGCTGTCTGGGGACCCACATACAACTAAAGCAGAAAGAAGGATCCTAGCAGTTCAGGCTTGCTCTGTATCTTTCTGCTTCCTGGCCACCATGAGTGAACAGCTTCCTCTACCACATGTTCCCACGACCCAGATGTTCTGTCACACCAAAGCAATGGAGGTAGAGACTTCTGACCACAACCTACAAAAGTGTAGCCAACAGTAAATCTTTTTCTTTAGTATTTTGTGACAGCAGCAGAAAAGATAACCAGCACAGATGCCTATAGTCCAAAGCACCGATTCAATATTCCTGAGTCCTAGGCACAGACTGGATACTCACAGAGACAAGATCTTTACTGATTTCCAGAGACTTTCTGCTACAAATTCCCAATTCAGAAGAGAAGTTCACCAGACTGCATTCAATCATAATTTACTAGAAATCTAATGGAATAGATACTGTCCCACACAATACCACAGGACAGTTTAAAAGAAAACAAAAACTAAGCAAGGTCTTTGAGAATCTAGTTAATAATAGTGACTTTGGATACTAGAGTCTCTACTGTGAGTGGTACCAGGGAGCCAGGACAGTTTTGAAAGCAGGCAATCTTTCCTACCATGGAAAAGCCAACTCCCCTCCCCTCCCCTCCCTTCCCTTCTCCTCCCTTCCCCTTCCTTCTGTTCCCTTTCCCTCTCCTCCTCTCTCCTTTCCCTTCTTCTCCCCTCTACCCCCTCTTTTCTCCTCTTCCTCTCCTCTCCCCTCTTCTCTTTTCCTCTCCTTTCCCTTCTCCTCTCCCTTCTTGCCCCTCACCTTACCTCTTTTCCTCTCCTCTCCCCTCTCCTCTCCCTTCCTCTTCTCTCCTCTCTGTTTCTTTTCCTCCAACTTCAAGGACCACTCTTTGTCAATATTCTCCTCAAGCCATCTGTAAATGCTGGTATATTACAGACTTTAAATTAAAAGACTTTTTTCTCTTTTCCATTCACAAAGTGCATGGGTGACACTACCCAACACTGGGTAGCTAACAACAGCTCCAGGGGAATACTCACAATGCCTCAGGCCTTCAAGGGCACATGCATTTATATGCATATAAGCACACATGCATACACAGAGAGAATTTTTAAATAATAATAATAATACAGCTTTTTTGAAAAGGCCTATTACATAAAGACTTGGTCCCCAGTGTAGTGGTATTTGAAGCTGCTATAGACCTTGAATAAGTGAAGCCTAGTGGTAGGCCATTTGGGTTATGCTTTTAAATAGGATTATGGCACCATGGTCTCTTCTCCTGTCTGCTTTTGTTCAAAGTGTGGCCATTTGCCCTGACACATGCTCCTGTCATTACCACCAGCCAACTTCCCCAGAGATCAAACCAATGGGCCCAGCCACTCTTCAAACCTTCAAACTGTGAGCTAAGCACACTTTTCCACTTCCTATGCAGCCTGTCCCTGGTGTTTCATTACAGCAATATAAAGCTGCTTAGGACAACCTCCTTCCTGGTCTCTGCCAGTTTTCTCCTTGTTAACCTTTACACGCCATTAGAAGCAATCCTGGGATGTCTACTCTCAAGACCTCATCTAAAATGAATCCCCTTCCAAAAATCCTACTCTGTATACCATCCAGCTCATGTAGCCTCAAAAGAAAAGTTTGGAGGAGGCATAAATATGCAATCCATAACATTTGGTTTTCGCTTCCTACCCATTTCTCCATCTAAGTCGTACTCCTTGCTTTTCCTCTAAAGCACAGCCTGAGATTGTCCACTTTTCTTCAGCTTGTGTCTGAACTGCTGCAGTAGCCTTCCCTGATCTCCACCCCTCCACTCCAGTCTCCACACGCAAGCACTCTTAAGTGTTCTTATAACAAAACTATATTAGAACAAGTCACTCCCCTGCTTAAAATGGTAGTTCCCCATCACACCCTGAGCAAATCCTAAACCATGCTCTTCACAACTCATCCCTGCTCAGCTGTGGAGCTCACTTCACACCACACTTCACACCACACTCTACTGCCCACTCTGCTGTCCCGCACTCTCCAGAGATGCCAACCTCAATCAGACCTCACCTGATTATACCTCTGCCCATAGGTATCATGTCCTTGGCAGGCTCTTGTCTACTCAAGTCTTCCTTACAATAGCCTTGACATTCTAATCCCTGCATCCTCAAAGGTTAAAGAGAGATGCCCCTGAGTCCTCATCCTCAGAAGTCAACGCAGTCCCTTTCTTATATGACACTCTAAATCTTCTTAACCACCACATGTGACAGCCCTGTCTGTCCTCCTAGCCCTGTCTGTCTTCATCACATAGTCGGCTTTTATTGTCCTGGGTACTTCCATAACCTCAGACCCCGCAAGAGACATCAATAACTCTTCTTTCTTTAAAAAAAAATAGGGTTGGCTGGCCTTGAACTCAGTATGGAATTGACACTGGCTTTGATCATGTGCTATGAGAAGCAGAATACCATGATTTCACAGCTACACTATGAAGATGCGTACTCTGACATTCTCCTCACTGACCTCCAGTGTTCCCTCCTATAAAGCTGCTCCTGACGATCACCCAGATAATTTTGGGGGGTAACTGCTGCCTAGGGTTCCTGAAGGATTAGAATGAGGGTATGCAAGTCCTTGTTTCAGCTAAAACAGCTCAAGTCGATAACAGCTGCTACATCCAACTCAAACAATTAGGTCACACACCAGCCTAAATTTTCTGCCTTCCTACAAATGTTTCCAAAGGTGCAGAACTTGCTTGGTTTATAAAAGGTCATGTGGTACATATTTGTGAATGGGAAACTCTTAATTTAATCCCCCCCAAAAATGTAAGTAGCTTGTCTTGGTGCTAGAGAGACAAACCCAATCAGAGAATTCAGAAATTAAGAACTCACTGCCAAGGAAGTTTTATCAAATGCCAGCAGGAGTTTGGACTGAGTTTCTCAGAAGTCACACTTTAGATGATGGCTATTGTGTTGGTTATTAACTGTCAACTTCACATAATCTAGAATCACCTGGGAAGAGAGTCGCAAGAGACTGCTTAGATCTGACCGACCTGTACGAGATTCTCTTGATTATGTTAATTGATGTGGGAAGGCCAAGCCTACAGGTTGGTAGCACCATGCCCCAGGGTTTGGGCCCTGAACTGTATAAGAAGAAAGGATGAGGATGGAGTAGCAGTAAAAGCCTGTTCATTCATCTCTTTCTGCTCTTGATTGTGGATGTGACCTGACCAGCTGTTTTAAGTTCCTGCCTCCTGGACTTCCCTGCTATGATGGAAGGTAACCTGGAACTGTGAGCTACAATAAGCCCATTTTCCCCTAAGTTGCATTTTGTAGGGCCATTATATCTCGACCACTAGACAGGAAATGAAAACAGCTGTCTCATGGCAGTTTGGTCACAGAATATTCCATTCAGGTTACAAATATACTTCTTGACCCAGTTTGGGGATAAGAAAGATTATCTCAAAGAAGCAACCTCGAAACTAAAGGTGGAAAAGGCCTTTGACTTTTAGCAGATCAGTAGTGCCAGTTTGTATAGCTCCTGGCTCGTGGCTATTCTATTATTAAGAGTTAAAGGAGAAGGAGTGGGAAAAGAGCAGTGCTCCTGGACTTTTACATGTGTTATTAGAGTTAGATGGAGACAAGCAAATCTGAATACCGTAGACATTTCCATGGTGATTGTTGCCCACAGTAATTGATATAGGCATTCCGCAATATAGGCAGATGCCCACTCCCATACTTTAAGTAGACATTTTTGGGAAGGATTCTGTTGACTTGTCCTGTGTCCCTGTTCATTCTCCCTATTCTCTTCACTCCAGCCTCCTGTGAGCACCTGCCCCCAAGTCTGTCTCCAGCTTTCAAAGAAACCTAATGGTGAAAGATACCATTCACTTGAATGTCTATATGATTTCAAATGTTCACTTTTTCATGGAAAGGGGGCAGAAAGTAACTGAGGTTAGAGAGTGTTAGGCTGGAACCCCTGCTCATCTCCTGCACAAGCTGGGAAACTCTGTCTGCCCTCCTTCCTCAAACGGTGCCCACACAGAGAAAACTCCTCATCTCTGCACTTGCAGCAACCCACCCAAGAGTGCCCACTTAGGAGCTCAGTTTTTGACCATGTGTGGACACAATCCCAGCTCCTAGATGGCACATCATCACTCCTCACCTAAACTCTATAAACCCCCCTTGCTTTAGCCCGGATGTGTGACTTCACTGACCTCCCCCTGTGAGATCAGTGAACCCACCCGAGAGCTGCTTCCAAATAAACCTGCCTTTATCTACTTAAAATCTGATCTAATCTGGCTTCTATCTGCATCACAGAGGGAGAGAAAATGCCTATCAGGGAGGACTGCTACAAAGCAGGATTTTTCTAAATATGACCGGGCTGTTTGACACATGAACTCACAGTGGCTGTGGATGCTCATGCAAGACCAATACAAGATTAAACCAGTCAACCTTCAAGTAAGGATGGAGGGATTCACAAGGTCCAACCTTGACTGAGGAACTATTGGCAATTAATGGCTGCTGGAGGAGGGGAAATCAATTTTTTTAAGGAATGCAACACCTGTTGGGTTGACCATGGTCCAATAAATAGCCCTATACACTTGGGCATACAGCATCAATAACTGGATTTAGTTGATTAAAAAGGGGGGAAATGAAACTGGGTGGGAACCATAATGAGAGGGCTCAGAGGAGAGGGGAGAGAATGACAGGACAGATACTGTGGTGGTTTAAACATGCTTGGCCCAGGGAGTGGCACTATAAGGAGGTGTGACCTTGTTGGAGTAGGTGTGACCTTGTTGGAGGAAGTGTGTCACTGTGAATGTGGGCTTTAAGACCCTCAGCCTAGCTCCCTGGAAGCCAGTCTTCTGTTGTTTGCCTTCAGAACAAGATGTAGAACCCTCAGCTCCTCCTACACGTTGCCTGGCTTGACACTGCCATGCTCCTGCCTTGATAATGGACTTGTACCTCTGAACCTGTAAGCCAGCCCCAACTGAACATTGTTCTTTCTAAGAGTTGCCTTGGTCATAATGTCAGTTCATAGCAGTAAAACCCTAACTAAGATATATACTATCAAAATACATTGCAAACGTGTATGCAACTATCACAAATTTTTTTTAGATGTTTGCCTTTTCTCTGTCATATAGTACCTTTTTCCAGTAACTGAAGAAATTTCAAATTGCTCCTTTGTATTTTTTTTTCTTAAAAATCATCACAGTGACTAAGGAGAAAAAAATAATTTAAAGAAAAGATTGTTTTTCTCATTTAGGAGGTTGAAAAAGTTGAAGTCCAGAGATAAAAAGTGGCTTAGCCAAGGTCACAGGGGAAGTAAAAGGCATGTGGCTAATACCATCATCAACCACTAAGCTGAGTGCCAAGTCTTTCTCTGTAGCCAATGAAATTCCTCTCCACTACTTGCCTTCTTGTCTGCTCAGCACCCTACCGTGACTGGCCCTGTAAGAGTTGCTACTACTTTCACTGAGTCTAGGAAAGTGTACTCCCTTTAAGCTCTTGTAGGGAAAATCCTGGGTCTTGCTGTTTGTATTAATCGAGGCTCTTCAATGAAAAAGATGCTAAATTTGTAGGTAAAGTTGATTGTTAGATAGATGGATAGATACATATACACATATACATATATATATACATATATACACATATATAATGTACACATACCTACAAAGAATACACACACACACACACACACACACACACACACACTGTTGTGTGATAAGACTTCCTGGAGAGACACAACACACATCTACTCAATACTGATAATGAGTTGTGACCAACCAAAGTACAGATACCAGCAAAGTCCAAATTGATAAACTACAAGTTTTATATGTCACACGTTAGAGTCACTTGGGATATGGGAACCTCAATTAAGAAGATGTCTCCATAATAGCAGGCTATAGGCAAGCCTGCTGAGTATTTTCATAATTAATAATTGTTTGTGGATTAAGGAACTCCACATAAAACCAGAGACACTGAAACTTATAGAGGAGAAAGTAAGGAAAAGCCTCGAAGATATGGGTACAGGGGAAAAATTCTTGAACAGCAATGGCTTGTGCTGTAAGATCGAGAATCTATAAATGCGACCTCATAAAGTTGCAAAGCTTCTGCAAGGCAAAAGACACCGAAAATAAGACAAAAAGACCACCAACAGATTGGGAAAGGATCTTTACCTATCCTAAATCAGATAGGGGACTAATATCCAATATATATAAAGAACTCAAGAAGGTAGACTCCAGAAAATCAAATAACCCCATTAAAAAATGGAGCTCAGAGCTGAACAAAGAATTCTCACCTGAGGAATACCGAATGGCAGAGAAGCACCTGAAAAAGTGTTCAACATCCTTAATCATCAGGGAAATGCAAATCAAAACAACCCTGAGATTCCACCTCACACCAGTCAGAATGGCTAAGATCAAAAATTCAGGTGACAGCAGATGCTGGCGAGGATGTGGAGAAAGAGGAACACTCCTTCATTGTTGGTGGGATTGCAAGCTGGTACAACCACTCTGGAAATCAGTCTGGCGGTTCCTCAGAAAATTGGACATAGTACTACCAGAGGATCCAGAAATACCTCTCCTGGGCATATATCCAGAAGATGTTCCAACCGGTAAGAAGGACACATGCTCCACTATGTTCATAGCAGCCCTATTTATAATAGCCAGAAGCTGGAAAGAACCCAGATGCCCCTCAACAGAGGAATGGATACAGAAAATGTGGTACATTTACACAATGGAGTACTACTCAGCTATTAAAAAGAATGAATTTATGAAATTCCTAGGCAAATGGTTGGACCTGGAGGACATCATCCTGAGTGAGGTAACCCAATCACAAAAGAACTCAAACAATATGTACTCACTGATAAGTAGATATTAGCCCAGAAACTTAGGATAACTAAGATATAAGATACAATTTGATAAACGCATGAAACTCAAGAAGAACGAAGACCAAAGTGCGGACACTTTGCCCCTTCTTAGAATTGGGAACAAAGCAAAGCACCCATGGAAGGAGTTACAGAGACAAAGTTTGGAGCTGTGACGAAAGCATAGACCATCTAGAGACCCAGATATAGCTGTCTCTTGTGAGACTATGCCGGAGCCTAGAAAACACAGAAGTGGATGCTCACAATCAGCTAGGGGATGGATTTCAGGACCCCCAATGGAGGAGCTAGAGAAAGTACCCAAGGAGCTAAAGGAATCTGTAACCCTATAGGTGGAACAACATTATGAACTAACCAGTATCCCGGAGTTCTTGACTCTAGATGCATATGTATCAAAAGATGGCCTAGTTGGCCATCAGTGGAAAGAGAGGCCCATTGGACTTGCAAACTTTATATGCCCCACTACAGTGGATTGCCAGGGCCAAAAAGTGGGAGTGTGTGGGTAGGAGAGTGGGGGGAGGGTAGGGGGGACTTCTGGGATAGCATTGGAAATGTAAATGAGGAAAATACCTAATTAAAAAAAATGAAAAAAAAAAAGGAGCCTCCCTGAAGGATGCAATGATTCAATCTTGAAGGAAACTGTTACACAACTTATACATAGAATGATAAATCTAGTTTCTTGAAAGGAATTAAAAGGCTGGAGAGATAATTCTGAGGTTGAAAGCATTGGCTGTTCTTTCAGAGGTCCTGAGCTTAATTCCCAGCAACTACATAGTCATTCATAACCATGTATAATGAGATTTGGTGTCTTCTTCTGGCCTACAGGCATATATGCAATACAGAATGCTGTATATGTAATAAATAAATCTTTTTTAAAAAAAGAATTGTTTGACATAGTTCTTAAGTTTTGAGACACCTGGCAATAATAACTCTTAACATTAATGGTCTCAATTAAGGAACAAAGACTGGAAGATTGGGTTGTAAAACAGGATACATCTTCTGTCTACAAAAAATATATATACATCACCATGAGAGATAGGTATTTTCTTAATGTGAACAGACAGAAAAAAGGTATTTCAAAAAAATGAAATGAGAAATAAAATAGCTATCACTGTTGAAAAATCCTACAAAATAACCCTCAAACTAAAACTAAACAGAGAACATAAAGAAGATCATAAAGGAAAGACAAAGAATCAAGAGAACATTACAATTCTAAACATATATGCACCACACTCAGGAGCACCCATCATTGTGAAACAAACACTGCTACAAACAGAGTCACAGATTAACTGCAACACAGTAGTTAGTAAATACAATACCTATTCTCACCAATGCAGGTCATCCAATCAAAACATAAACTGAGAAAGAGTTGAGTTAAATCAAATGGACAGTTAGGGGGTTCCTTCTGGTTGGTGGCAGTGCCAGGCCACCTTGGGCCTGAACTCTGTGGACAGACCCACGGTCTCCAGAGTACTCTACACCCCACAGGCGCCCTAGAATGCCCAAGATCTTAGGATCACTGATGAGTGGAACAGAACATCTGTTCCAAAAGAACAGGGGGTGCCTGGGGCCAGCTGAAGCACAGACATAGGAACCCCACCCTACCAGTGGCTTGGATTCCTTCTAGTAGGTGCTGGTCTACATTGGTTTCGAACTCAGTGGACAGCCACACAGTCCCCAGAGGAGGTACCACTTCCAGGCACTCTAACACACCCAGGATCTTAGGATCCCAGGATCCCAGGATGCCAGGAGCGTGGTCACACCAGGATCTCAGGGTCTCAGAGGAAGCTTGACTGCCAAAAACTCTGACACACCCAGAATCTCAGTATCACAGAATCACAAAATCACAGGATCACAAAGAAAGCTGGACTCTGAGAAGTTCTGACTCAACTGGGATTACAGGAAGGACAGGCTCCAATCAGCTATATCGAGGACAGGGAGCACTTGAGATAATCAGATGGTAGGAGGCAAGCATAAGAACAGAAAAGCAACAGAAACCAAGGTTACTTGGCATCATCAGAACCAAACTCTCCCACCATAGCAAGTCCTGGATATACCATCACACCAGAAAAGCAAGATATGGATCTGAAGTCACTTCTCATGATGATTATAAGAAGGGCATAAATAACTCCTTTAAAGAAATACAGGAGAACACATCCAAACAGGTAAAAGAATTGAATAGAACCATTCAGGATCTAAAACTGG
The DNA here is from genome assembly GCF_978045245.1 of Mus caroli. Taxonomy (NCBI): domain Eukaryota; kingdom Metazoa; phylum Chordata; class Mammalia; order Rodentia; family Muridae; genus Mus; species Mus caroli. The sequence continues at coordinate 38,901,206 of NW_028227265.1, read as the reverse complement.
AAGTAGAAACAGTAGAACATAAAGGGAGACAACTCTGGAAATAGAAAACCTAGGAAAGAAGTCAGGAGACATAGATGCAAGCAAAACAAACAGAATACAAGAGATAGAAGAGAGAATCTCATGTACAGAGGTTCCATAGGAAACACTGACACAACAATCAAAGAAAATGTGAAATGAAAAAAAGATTCTAACCCAAAGCATCCAGGAAATCCAGGACACAATGAGAAGACCAAACCTAAGGATAATAGGTATAGACGAGAAGGAAGATTTCCAACTTAAAGGGCAAGTAAATATCTTCAACAAAATTAAAAAAGAAAACTTCCCCAACCTAAAGAAAGAGATGCCCATGAAAAAACAAGAAGCCTACAGAACTCCAAATAGTTTGGAACAGAAAAGAAAGTCCTCTTGTCACATTATAATCAAAACACCAAATGCACAAAACATAGAAAGAATATTAAAAGAAGTAAGGGAAAAAGATCAAGTAACATATAAACGCAGACCTATCAGAAGTATATCTGACTTCTCCCCAGAGACTATGAAAGCCAGAAGATCCTGGGCATATGTCATATAGACCCTAAGAGAGTACAAATGCCAGGCCACGCTACTACCCAGCAAAACTCTCAATTACCAAAGATGGAGAAACCAAGGTATTCCATGACAAAACCAAATTCACACAATATCTTTCCACAAATCCAGCCCTTAAAAGGATAATAAAGGGGAAACGCCAACACAAGGAGGGAAACTATGCTCTAGAAAAAGCAAGAAAGTAATCTTTCAACAAACCTAAAAGAAGATAGCCACATGAACAAAATTCCAACTCTAACAACAAAAATAACAGGAAGAACAATGACTTTTCCTTAATATCTCTTAATATCAATGGACTCAATTCCCCAATAGAAAGACATAGAGTAACAGACTGGTTACATAAACAGGACCCAACATTTTGTTGCATACAGGAAACCCACCTCAGTGACAAAGACAGACAATACCTCAGAGTAAAAGGCTGGAAAACAACTTTCCAAGAAATTAGCTGGAGTAGCCATTCTAATATCAAATAAAATTGACTTTCCACCTAAAGTTATCAGAAAAGATGAGGAGAGACACTTCATACTCATAAAAGTTCAAATTTACCAAGATGAACTCTCAATCCTGAACATCTATGCTCCAAATGCAAGGGCATCCACATTCATTAAGAAACTTTAATAAACCACAAAACACACATTGCATCTCACACAATAATAGTGGGAGACGTCAACACCCCACTCTCATCAATGGACAGATCCTGGAAAGAGAAACTAAACAGAAACACAGTGAAGTTATGAAACAAATGGATTTAACTGATATCTATAGAACATTTTAACCTAAAACAAAAAGATATACTTTTTCTCAGTGCTTCATGGTATCTTCTCCAAATTTGACCATATAATTGGCCACAAAACGGGCCTCAACAGATACAAAAATACTGAAATAATCCCATGCATCCTATCAGATGACCACGGACTAAGGCTGATCTTCAATAACAACATAAATAATAGAAAGCCCACATACACGTGGAAGCTGAGCAACACTCAATGATAACTTGGTCAAGGAGGAAATAAAGAAAGAAATTTAAAACTTTTTAGAGTTTAATGAAAATGAAGCCACAACATACCCAAACTTATGGGACACAATGAAAGCAGTCCTAAAAGTCGTAGCTCTGAGAGCCTCCAAAAAGAAACTGGAGAGAGTATACAACATCAGCTTGACAGCACACCTAACAGCTCTAGAACAAAAGGAAGCAAATACACCCAAGAGGAGTAGACGGCAGGAAATAACCAAACTCAAGGCTGAAATCAACCAAATAGAAACAGAAAGAACTATACAAACAATCAACCAAATCAGGAGCTAGTTTTCTGTGAAAATCAACAAGATAGATAAACCCTTAGCCAGACTAACTAGAGAGCACAGGAATAGTATCAAAATTAACAAAAGCAGAAATGAAAAGGAAGACATAACAACAGAATCTCAGGAAATCTAAAAAATCTTCAGATCCTACTACAAAAGACTATACTCAACAAAACTGGAAAACCTGGATGGAATGGACAATTTTCTAGACAGATACCAGGTACCAAAGTTAAGTCAGGATCTGATAAATGATCTAAACAGTCCCTTATCCCCTAAAGAAATAGAAACAGTCATTAATTGTCTCCCAACCATAAAAGCTCAGGACTTGATGGGTTTAGTACAGAGTTCTATCAGACCTTCAAAGAGGACCTAATTCCAATATTCCTCAAACTATTCCACAAAATAGCAACAGAAAGTACTCTACCCGATTCGTTTTATGAAGCCATAATTACTCTGATACCTAAACCACACAAAGATCTAACAAAGAAAGAGAACTTCAGACCAGTTTCCCTTATGGATATCAATGCAAAAATACTCAATAAAATTCTTTCAAACTGAATCCAAGAACACATCAAAACGATCATCCATTATGATCAAGTAGGCTTCATTGCAGGGATGCAGGGATGGTTTAATATACGGAAATCCATCAAAATAATCCACTATATAAACAAACTCAAAGACAAAAACCACATGACTGTCTCATTAGATGCTGAGAAAACATTTGACAAAATCCAACAACTGTTCATGATAAAAGTCTTAGAAAAATCAGGAATTCAAGGCTCATTTCTAAACATAATAAAAGCTATATACAGCAAACCAGTAGCTAACATCATACTAAATGAAGAGAAACTTGAAGCAATCCCACTAAAATCAGAGACTAGACAAGACTGCCCACTTTTCCTACCTATTCGATATAGTACTTGAAGTCTTAGCCAGAGCAATTAGACAAAAAAAGGAGATCAAGGGGATACAAATTGAAAAGGAGGAAGTCAAATTATAATTATTTGTAGATGATTTGATAGTATATATAAGTGACCCAAAAAATTCCACCAGAGAACCTCTAAACCTGATACACAACTTCAGTGAAGTAGCTGGATATAAAATTAGCTCAAACAAATCAGTGGCCTTTCTCTACACAAAGAATAAACATGGTAAGAAAGAAATTAGGGAAACAACACCCTTCACAATAGTCACAAATAATATAAGATACCTTGGTGTGACTCTAAATAAGGAAGTGAAAGATCTGTATAATAAGAACTTCAAGTTTCTGAAGAAAGAAATTGAAGAAGATCTCAGAAGATGGAAAGATCTCCCATGCTCATGGATTGGCAGGATGAATATACTCAAAATGGCTATCCTGCCGAAAGCAATCTACAGATTCAATTCAATCCCCATCAAAATTCCAACTCAAATCCTCACTGAGTTAGAAAGGGCAATTTTCAAATTCATCTGGAATAGCAAAAACCTAGGATAGCAAAAACTAATCACCATCTCCGACCTCAAGTTTTGCTACAGAGCAATTGTGATAAAAACTGCATGGTACTGGTACAGCGACAGACAGGGAGATCAATAGAATAGAATTGAAGACCCAGAAATGAACCCACACACCTATCGTCACTTCATCTTTGACAAAGGAGCTAAAACCATCCAGTGGAAACAAGACAGCATTTTCAAACAAATGGTACTGGCTCAACTGGCGGTTAGCATGTAGAAGAAGGCAAATTGATCCATTCCTATATCCTTGTACAAAGCTCAAGTCTAAGTGGATCAAGTAACTCCACATAAAACCAGAGACACTGAAACTTATAGAGGAGAAAGTAGGGAAAAGCCTTGAAGATATGGCACAAGGGAAAAATTCCTGAACAGAACATCAATGGCTTCTGCTGTAAGATCAAGGAATCAACAAATGGGACCTCATAAAATTGCAAAGCTTCTGTAAGGCAAAGGATCAGTAAGACAAATCAGCAACCAACAGGCTGGAAAAGGATCTTTACCAATCCCAAATCCGATAGGGGGCTAATATCCTATATATCAATAAGTTGGACTCCAGAAAACCAAATACCCCTATTAAAAAATGGGGTACAGAGTGGAACAAAGAATTCTCAATGAGGAATACCGAATGGCTGCGAAGCACCTAAAAAAAAAAAAGTTCAACATTCTTAGTCATCAGGGAAATGTAAATCAAAACAACCCTGAGATTCCACCTCACACCAGTCAGAATGGCTAATATCAAAAACTCAGGTGACAGCAGATACTGGCAAGGATGTGGAGAAAGAGGAACACTCCTCCATTGCTGGTGGGGTTGCAAGCTGGCACAACCACTCTGGAAATCAGTTTGGCCATTCCTCAGAAAATTGGACATAGTTCTACTGGAAGGTCCAGCAATACCACTCCTGTGCATATACCCAGAAGATGATCCAACTTGTAATAAGGACACATGCTCAACTATGTTCATAGCAGCTTTATTTATAATAGCAAGAAGCTGGAAAGAACCCAGATGTCCCTCAACAGAGGAATGGATACAGAAAATGTGGTACATTTACACAATGGAGTACTACTCAGCTATTAAAAAGGATGGATTCATGAAGTTCTTAGACAAATGGATGGATCTGGATGATATCATCCTAAGTGAGGTAACCCAATCACAAAAGAACACACATGATATGCACTCACTGATGAGTGGATATTAGCCCAGAAGCTTACAATACCCAATATACAATTTGCAGAACGTATGAAACTCAAGAAGGAAGACCAAAGTGTGGATACTCCAATCCTTCTTAGAAGGGGGAACAAAATATCCATGGAAGGAGTTATAGAGACAAAGTTCAGAGCAGAGACTGAAGGAATGACCATCCAGAAACTGCCCACCTGGGGATCTATCCCATAAACAACCACTAAACCCAGACACTATGACAGATGCCAACAAGAGCTTGCTGACAGGAGCCTGATATAGCTGTCTCCTGAGAGGCTCTGCCAGTGCCTAACTAATACAGAAGTGGATGCTCAGAGTCATCCATTAGACAGAGCACAGGGTCCCCAATGAAGGAGCTAGAGAAAGTACCCAAGGAGCTAAAGGGGTTTGCAGCCCACTAGGAGGAACAGCAATATGAACTAACCAGTAACCCCAGAGCTCCTTGGGACTAAACCACCAATCTAAGAAAACACACAGAGAGACTCATGACTCTAGCTGCATATGCCTAGTCAGTCATCAACAGGAGAGGCTCTTGATCCTGTGGTAGTTCTGTGACACAGCATAGGGGAATGCCTGGGCCAGGAAGCAGGAGTGGGTGGGCTGGGGAGAGGGGGAGGGGAGAGAGGATAGGGGATTTTCAGAGGGGAAACTAGGAAAGAGGATAACATTTGAAATGTAAATAAAGAAAATATATAATAATAATAAAGACTTAGATTTCTTGCGAATCTGAGGCCAAACTAATCTCTAAAAATACAACTGGATCTGCTAGGGCTACATAGAGAAACCCCATCTTAATAAATAATAATAAACTGTTTAAAATTGCAATAAAAATAAAATAAAAATAAATCAAATGGACCTGACAGACACTACAGAACATCCTATCCAACACTACAAAATGTACATTTTTTTTTCAGCATCCTATGGAATATTCTCTAGAATAGACCAATATTGAGACACAAAGCAAGTCTCAAAAAATATTGAAAGTGAAAATAATGTCTGATATCCTATCTGACCACCATGGAATAAAGCTAGAAATTAAAAATAAAAGAAACACCAGGGAGGGAGAGAGACCAAAGTTCATAGAGTGCAGACAGCACATTATTGAATAATAAGTGAGAGATTGAAGAAATCAAGAAGTACATTTTAAAAATTCCTGAGATTGGGTAAAAATGAAAGCATGGCATACCAAAACCTATGAGATACAGTGAAGGCAGTCCAAAGAGGAAAGTCTTTAGCTCTAAATGCCTACATTTTTTTAAAACCTTGGGGACTAGAGAGATGGCTCAGCACGTAAGATCACTGGCTGGTCTTCCAGAGGACCAGGGTTTGATTCCTCACAACCATGTAGCAGCTCAAAACTATCTGTAACTCCAGTTTTCAGTTATCCAAAGCCTTCCTCTAGCCTCTGGGTCACTGAACGCTTATGGTGCACAAACCCACATGCAAGCAAAACACACATGTACAAAAAAATAATAAAATAAAAGTAAAATCTAGTGCATGATGGATCTGCAGGTAAAGTCACCCACCAACAAGCCAGGTGCCCTGAGCTTGATTCCCAGCACCCACAGAGTGGAAAGAAAGAAACGACCCCTCCAAGTTGCATTCTGGTCTCTACACATGCTCTGTGGCATGGAGACACACACATACAGAGAGAGATAGACAGAGACAGAGACAGATCATTAATATATGCAACAAAAATCTAAATCAGAGGTAACTCAAATAAATACCATAATGATGCACCCTAAAGCTTTCAAAAAATGAAAACCAACTAAATTCCAAAGCAGCCCAATGCTGATGGTATAGTGGCAAGCATAGCTTCCTTCTAAGCACCAAAGTAGTAGAAAAAAATAATAATTAATATCAAGGCAAAAATTAATGAAATAGGAATGGAAAAATACAAAGAATCAATTAAACAAAGAGTTGGTTTATTTAAAAAGCAAAATAGGATTGACAAATAGCTGATTTAAGCAAAAGAAAGAGGGAAGACCAAAAGTAAAAAAAGTACAAGATGAAAGTGGGGACATGATCAGAGACACCAGTGAAATTCATAAAATAATGAAATACTATAAAAAAAACTATTCCACTAAGTCAAAAGATCTAAAAGAAAAGGATATATTGCTAGATATGCATGGCATACCAAAGATAAACGAAGAACAGATAAATAACAACAAGAAGTGAGATCAAATCAGTAATAAAAAGAAAAAAGCTCTCCAAAAAAAAAAATCCATGTCCAAACAGTTTTAGAGCAAAATTCTCAAGACCTTTAAAGAACCAAAACCAGCACTTCTAAGATTGTTCTGTGAAATTGAAAAAGAACGAATATTCCCAAAGCCAGTACCACATAAATACCCAACACAGATAAAGACAGGGGAAAAGAACCACGGTTATCTTACAATAGAGAGCCACGCACGCCATGTTCCTTGCTGCCCTCTTCCCAGTAGCTGAGAAATGGAATCAGCCTAGATCTCCATCAACTGGTGAATGGATGTTGAAAATGTGGTACATTTAAAGAATAGACTCAGTTATGAAAGCTGCAGGAAAATAGAACTCAGAACAATATATTCTGAGTGAGGTAACCCAGCCCCTGCCCCCCGGCAAAGATAAATTCCATGTGTTCTCTCTTATATGTGGATCATAGTATTGAAATTATCTTTTGAGTGTCTGTAGAGACCAGGAAGCAAGATAGGGGCCGTAAGGGAAGAGATGCCTGAACGGGGGTGCATGTAATAGAACTCATGTGAAATGAAAGGGAGGAGCAATCGAGGGGTGGTAAGGTTTAAATGACAAAAGGGAAAGGGTAAAAGAAATGGGAGGGTGAGTCAAAATTAAGGTTGTGGGGAGACATACGGAAACTTACTTATCTTGTGGTTTTAAGAGCTTTTGAGTGGAGATACACTACACTAGGGTGGATAATACCAATCCCAGCAGCCATGGGTACACAAATGAAAACCTCAATATCAGGTATGGGATGCCTCTGTATAAGCTTTTGGTCAGAAAGAATCCAGAGGCCTTGAAAACAGCACCAACAGAGGCCTTGTCGTTATCCTCCTGAACCAGGTGGCGAGACCTTGTTGCCGAAGATGCCACAGATCTTGGATGAAGGATGTAGAGAAATAAAGCTGGAACTGAATTGCAAGTTCCCTCTCTGCTCCCTAAATCTAGTTCACTGTGACAGGAGGAGCCATGTTGACTGCTAGAGGAGAAGACTCAACAATCTATGCAACAGTGAATCTTATAAGCTACAGTAATAATCTGCCGGGCCACATATGTTTTCTGGTACAGTATTGGCACGGCTGTTATAGAGATACCAAACTCCATCTGAGTGGATTTGAGAGACCCACTCCAAAGGAGGAAATTCATACCTGGTACAATAGTCAAAACACAAAAATCTCAGCCAAAAACCCATGACTAGGGAAGTCACAGTCCCTAGGGAATCACTATTGTTTTGCTAATTTGACATGGCATCAAACTGCCTTCTAAATATTTTCATTTCTGATCACAGACAAATGCCTGGATCTCTTAGCCTTGGTCAGAGAGGCTTCTCTGTGCAGTAAAAGACAGAGTGACTGCAGGGATGCACAGCTGCTTAAGGGTCTGAGATTTAGTGATTGCAGTATATTCAACCCCAAACAAGGCATTTGTATCACCACTTCTAAGGTTCAGGGGATGTCTCAGAAGAGGAGATTAAAAAAAAATGTAAGATCTGGGTGGCAGGGGGCAGGGGTTGGGGGGAGTGGGTTGTAAATCATTATCTTCTAAGCACGATGCCATCATTGAAATCATGAACTCATAGAAGCTGAAGTTGCCTGCACTGGGCCTGCATAAGACTAGGCAGTCACCAGTCAGTCTTGGGTGGGGGAGGGGCTCCTAGGGCTCTACCCTTCCCTGGGGAACTACTGGCAATGGATGCTGGGAGAATTATTGTCTCTAATTGTATACCCACTGGGAAGCCTGCCAGACTCTAGGAGATCATTCCACACCTACTGTCACATGAATAACCTTGGTGAAATTCAGTCATGAAACAAAAAGACTCCAATGTGAGAAGAGATTTATAGGGAAGATGGTGGGAGGGAGATAAAGAGGGTGTGGAGATGAGAGTAATCAGTGCATTATATACACGTATGAAATCATAGTGGAATAAATTTAGTTAATAAAAAACCCAGAAAACTCAAATTTCAACTCAAATCTGAGGTCAGGAGAGCAAGTCCATCACTTGTAGTCTATTAGCAGAGTTCCCTCTTGCCTGGCTTTCTGTTGCATGCAGACCTTTAGGTGATTAGACCCGGCCTCCCACACTGGGTAGGACAGTCTGCTTGCCTCAGTCCTACCCAGGCAAGTGTTAACCTCATCTAAACACTTCTTTTCACGGTCACTTATGATAATGTTTGACTGATTATCTGGGCCCTACGAGGCCCAGTCAAGTTGCCACACATGATTATCCTACTGCTGCCTTGCCATGTTTAGCTCATAGTCAAAGCTGCCCATCTGCTCCTCAACTGTGAATTGTATATCCAAGCATTTCTCATTTGGCTCTGCTGACATCTTAGCTGCCTGACTCCTCTTAAATCTGTGAGTCTCTTAAACCATGTTAATTGTCTCCATCTCCTCAGTACCAGAAATAATTATGTCCTATGCAAGTTAAGTCCTTTTTAACAGCATTTCTTGGATGGATGGATGGATAGATGGATAGATGGATGGGTGGATAGATGGATGCATGCATGCATGCATGGATGCATAGAGGATGCATAGATGGATGCATGGATGGATGCATAGATGAATGAGTAGATGCAAGGAGAGATGGTAGGTGGATGGATAGATGGGTGGATGGAGGATAGATGGATGCACACATGCATAAATGGATGGTGGATGGCAGATGGATGAATGGATGCATGAATGGATAGATGATGGATGGATGGATGGATGGATGGATGGATGGATGGATGGATGGATGCATGGATGCATGGATGGATGCATGGATGCATGGATGCATGGATGGATAATGGATGGATGGATGGATGGATGGATGGATGGATGGATGGATGGATGATGGATGGATGGATGGGTAGAATTTCCTAGAATAATGTGATATTGAGTAAAGGATAAACTGACTAGAGACATTCTGGCAACTCTAGAATTGGGTCTTCAGTGAAATAAATTTTTAGCCTGTACTTTTGCTGAGTAAATGGTTATGTCAACATCAGGACCAAATATTAAATATATCAGAATGGTTAGTAAAGAACATGTGGCTGGTAGTGGTTTTCACATGCATGGTTTCTCACAGAAAAGGTAAGTCTTGGCAATACCTTCTACCCTTCTGTGCTTCTCAATGATGAAGTTGCCCTATTGTAGTTGATAAGAAGACTCAGGTTGTCTAGTTCTCAATTAACATGGTTGCCTTTGGCAGTCTCGTTTTGTCCTAAGAATGCCAATGTAGTATTTCAGTTGATCCAACTTCCCAGATCCTCTGACATATAATGCTATATAGATTTCACAGAAAAAAGAAATGGCTCTAGAAACTTCTGTAACTTAACTCTCATGTAAAATAGACTAGGAAACAAGATTTCAGACCTGTAGCTCAGAGGTCCCAAAGCATTAACTCAGAGGATATGTTACCATGTTATTGCAAAGTTATAATAAACTCCTAGCTAAGAAACACTTTTGCGAAGGGCAAAGTCAGGATATCTTTTAAAATCATTTTTTTACCATTACTTTTCCTGATGGGCAATCCCTGGTGGTCAGAGCCTGAGAGGTCTCATAACTAACCTAAGAAAATTTCTAAGCAGTCTTTACAAATTCATATTTTATAGCTTGGACATACACCACATCTCAGAGGGAAGTAGAAGAAATCCTAGCCACTATCGATGTTTCTTATCAATAATGATAAATAGAGAATGATGTGCAGCAGAGGCAAGAGACGGCCAAAATCTGCTGAATGAGGAAACACAGAACTTCCTTCCTTAGAAAAGTCCTGATGAAAGTATCAGAAAAAAATCCCCAAAGCATCAGCACAGCAGCTGCCCAACAGCCATGAAAGGATAAATTCCCAGTATCCACACCTGGAGACAACCCATTTCCCTCTGTGTTCAGCAAGAGTGGTTCAAGATACTCTGTCTCAAGAGAACACTGGTTTTGAGCAGTCAGAAGGCATTGAGATCATGGAAAGACACACTGTCATTCCACATGCATTTCTTCAAAAGGAGAATCAGGGGAGCCGATTCTGAATGTTCTCCAAAGTCCCACCACGAATCTGTCAAAGGATCTGTGGAGAGAGAGGGGAGAGAGAGAGAGAGAGAGAGAGAGAGAGAGAGAGAGAGAGAGAGAGAGAGAGAGAGAGAGAGAGAGAGAGAGAGAGAGAACCATTCGAGACCATTATTTCAGAAAATGGAGACTTCCATGGTTTTGAGTCAACTGATGCTGAGGTATAGAACCTTAAGGATTAAACATACTTTTATTTTCATCTGCGCACCTCACCACTGTCACATATGTGTATCTCCCTACGTTTGTGAGCAGACTATCTGGAATTTGTTTGGGTCATTCCTAGAGGGTGTGCAGCCAGTGTTATGAATGTGTTATTATAGCTGATGTCCTGTCACCTGTCACACAGAAGCTCCAGAGCTGGTCCCCTCCATTCTTTGGGAAATGGAAAGCTCTTTGACTGGCTTCACTGTTGATACTGTTCTGTCTACCTCTGACATCTTTCAAGATGTCTTTCAACCTTTTCTTCTGCCTAGAAATTACATCTTCCAATTGCCTTCTCTGTTCCTTTCTTGTACAAGCCCCAACCCGTGGGCCATCTCCAGGCTCCTACTTATTTTGTGACTATTGTTGGCATACAGCCATCCTCACACCTTTCTGCCTTTTCTGTGAGCATCATTGTATACAGCAGGCCAGTCTAAGCACCAGAGACTGAAGCTACGTAACCCCATGAGCTTGCAGTATACCTTCTGTCCTTTCCAGAAAGTTTGTGAGCCTTTGTTTCATATTCGTAGGTGAGTCAGGATCTTTGCTGGAGTGAGGGAGACACCTTCCCACTCCTGGATAAAATAATTTGATAACTAGGGTGTTCTTGATAGCCAACAGTGGCTAGCGATGCAGCGTCGAACCTAATTTTCAACTAAAAGCAAATCCCAGATTTTATCTTGCTTTGTTTTGGGTGGGGGTGGGAGGAGATGGCCCATGTAGCCCAGGCTAGTCATTACTATCTAGTTAAGTGCTAGGATTACAGGCTTGTGTCACTGTACCTGACTTAGGTGGTGCTGGGTATGAAACCAAGGGCTTTGGGTACGCTAGGCAAACATTCTACCAACTGAGCTACACCCTTAGCACCAGTCAACCACAAATTTTAGAAGCTAGAATTCCTTGATATTTGGCGCTTGATTCCAATGTGCTTGAAGCAGCTATCTGCCTTGACCCAGGTGGTTATACCTCACTCTGAGAGAGAGGAGTCCTTCTGTCTTCTGTTCATTAAGCGCCAGCTCGCCCCAGCCTTGAAGCACAGCTGGTGTCACTGACTTAACAAGAATGCAAAAGGAAGGCGGACAAGAGAGAATCAGAAAGTCACCAAATTCAAAAACAAAATTATGGGGCCAACATGATGGCTCATCAAGATGATGTGATGTCACCAAGCTTGACAGCCTGACTTTCATCCCCAGGAGTCACAGGGTGGAAGGATAAAAACCGACTCCAACACGTCCACATGCATACCATGACACATGCATACATGCACACACATATGCATGTGCATATGCATACACATGTACAAGCACATGCTACATGTGCACATATACACACATGAATGCACATACAAATAAATACAATTTTAAATTTTTAATAAAGTAATTAAATTACGGGCCAGTGAAATGATTCCGTGAGCAAAGGCTCTTGCTGTACAAGCCTGGCAACCTGGAACTCATGGGGGAGAAGGAGAAAACTGGCTGCCACAAGTTGTCTTCTGATCTCCGTAAATACAGACAAAAATAATAAATATAAAAATCAAATTATAAGGAAGAACAACTAAGTCAAATCTCTCTCTGAAATATGCAGAGGAGGAGGCAAGCATGTGCTTTTAAAATGAGCAAGATGGCTTAGCAGTTAAGAGCACTGGCTGCTCTTCCAGAGGACCAGGGTTCAGTTCCCAGCACCTATCTAGCCATTCACACTGTCTGTAAATTCACTTCCAGGGGATCTGTTCTCTTCTGATCGCTGCTGATTGGTCTTGTACTCAGATAGTGTATAGACATATGTGCAGAAAAAAAAAACCACCTATACATATAAAAATAAATACAATTTTTAAGTGAGAGTGGCAGGCTCTGTTGGTAGGATACTACTTGCTTACCTAGTATGCCTGCATGTAGGAAGCAGCCCTGGGTTTATTTTTCCCAAAGACCACACAAACTTGATGCAGGGATACATGCCCAGGAGTGTCAGAAGGTCAAGGTCATCCTTAACTGTATATATTTGAAGTTGAGATTAGCCTGGGCTAAATGAGACCCAATCTAAAGAAAAAATGAGGGGAGGAAGGGAAGGAGTGCAGGAGAGAGGAGTGGAGGATGGGAAAGGGGCAGAGGGAGAGAGAGGGGGAGAGGGAGAGGGGAAGGGGGAGAGGGAGAGGGAAGGGAGAGGGAGAGGGAGAGGGAAGGGAGAGGGAGAGGGAGAAGGGAAGGGGAAGAGGGAGAAGGGAAGGGGAAAAGGGAGAGGGAGAAGGGAAGGGGGAGAGGGAGAGGGGGAGAGGGGGAGAGAGAGAGAGAGAGAGAGAGAGAGAGAGAGAGAGAGAGAGAGAGAGAGAGAGAGAGAGAGAGAGAGGCAGCATACTGTTGTGACCCAGAGTAAATTGCAGCGGGGGAGGGGGACTGCAACACAGGCAGCATATGGTATTCCTTGCACACAGGATAATTAAGCAGTGCCTTGGAAAGGGCATGTGCACCCCTCTTCTATGGCCTGACGGCTGGTTTCTATCAGTTTCTATTCATTACTGTCAGGAAGAACAAAACAGGCCGTGATTAATGGAGTCCAGTGCAATGAATTGCAGCCAAGGATGATTCTTCCAAATGAAGAAAACATGAGGTTAAGCAAGAAAAAAAAAAATACCATCATTTACTAAGGCTGGGGGTTCTATTTATATTTTATATAAATGTATAGTATTATTGTTGTTGTTACCAGCAATGTAATGAGATTTAGATGTTGGCTGATGCTAATGTTACTCTGTGTGCCTTGTGTGCCTTAGCTCACTGCATCCTCATAAAATTCAATAAAGTGGATATTGATGTCTTCCCTAATTGACAGGTAAGGCAATGAGCTTCAAGAGGCTAAGTGACTCCCCCAGTTGCTGGGTGTTAGAACCAGAGTGATATCGAGGGCAGTAATAGATGCTCTGTTTATCTCCTAGATTGTCATTAGTGTTAAACACGATGCTATCTTAGGAAGAAGCCAAAATTTAACATGCTTATCTGGGTAAGAACCTGTGATATGTTATCTAATTCTCCTGGTGCGGTGACTCAAAATCTATCTCAGATTACAGGTTAGGGTTAACAAAGCCAGAGCGGCATAAGTGGCCACGAGGCTGGAAGGCACTGCAGAAGCAATCATAGAAGGACTAGAATTTGGATCCATGGATGAAGACCTCCAAAGTCTTGTACCTTTGAGGTTAAGGGCTGTGGTGAAGTGGCAGCTCAATGAACATGTGTCGAGCTCATAGATAATAAATAATTAAGTAGTTCCGGCTAGATAGGTAAGTAAATATCCATTTATCCAGTAACTATAAAAATAGCTAAGCCAAGCTGCCTGGTTGAATACCTAGTCTATCTTAATGCAGTTGCCTAGCAATCTAAATATATGTCTAAAACACATTTTTTGTCAGATACACGATGTCTATTTAGACACATGAATCATCGTGGATAGTACTTTAATTACAGTATGACAATAAGAAGGACCTCGGGGTGGGGTAGAGCAAGACTAGGGGCAAGCTTTACATAATCGTATAATTACTGGCAACATGGAAGCATTTCTCCCTTTCTAGAGCAAACGTGGTACAGAATGTTCCATGATGAATGTGATTCCCCTCCCCACAAAAATGTGCCGAAATGGCCAAGTACATCTTAGAAAAATAGAACTAACCAAATTTTCTCAAATTCTAAAATTCTGTCTTTTACATAGTAAAATGCATCCAAAATTCCCAAGTAGAGGAATCTTGCCTACCAATTTTTCCAAATCCACTGTCCCATTGAATCATTCTCTTGAAGCATTGAAAGGGATTATCCGCCAAGAAATCCACACGGGAATGAGTGCATCACAACTGAAATGAACTGAAGCTGGCAACTCCAAGAGAGAAGAATTTACCCTTGCAGGAGTAGATCCCTGGAGCCAGCACAGCTGAATTCCAGGGCTCAAGCACAGGTTGGGGATCGGTCCCTCTCTATGCCACCAGCTGTGTGGGCTTTATTCTTGTGTTTCATGGGGTAGTGCCAGCCACTCGAGATCACAGCTTTCCAAGTTCAAGCACCACTGCTCACTTACTTAACCAAAACCCTCAAGATGTCTCTGAAGAAGACTAATTAGCTGGTTTAAACATGCCTGCCCCAATCACTGGCCAAAAAAACCAAAATTCTCTGAGTGACCAGGCTGAGTGGGCTTCTTCCGCTACAGCTCAACATTGAAGTGATACTGTCCAAAGGGCAGAAGGTAGAGGCCACAAAGTGTGCTGGAGAAACCTGGGGTGCTATTAGTGGGGTAAGGAAAAATGAGTATCCGGAAAACAGAAATGACAAATCCCCAGTAAGCAAGCTGGTCTCCCTGGGACCTAAAATGCTGCAAGTCATTTTCTGACTAATTTGGATAATACCCCCTCGGATAAATGGTTGATTTAAAAATCGTAAGCTAGGAGAAAGAGGAAGCTAGCCGAGACAGGCTGCACAGTGAGTTCTAGGCCAGCTTGGAACTGGCAAGACACTGCCTCAATAAAACAACAGCTGAAAGGAAGGAGGGAAAGAAGGAAAAGAGGAAGAGAGGAAGGAAGGAGAGAGGAAGAGAGGATAGAAGGAAGAAGGGACAGAGGGAGGAATAGTAAGAACCAAATGTGTTGCCTGGTGAATATTTTGCTGCTACAAGGGCGATCTGAGGCAGGATATTTTATAAAGAATCACATTTAGCTCACATTTAGATTTTGAGGCTTCACATTCAAACAGCATGGCTAGGCTCTAAAGAGAACCGTGCATTGTGTGATCCTGAGAACATGTGTGTACCTCCGTGTATCCTGTCTTTCTCCCTCTTTTTATAAAGTCACAGGGGTTCAGTCACAGAGAACCTACCTTAAGTGAGCTAA
Source organism: Mus caroli (assembly GCF_978045245.1). Taxonomy (NCBI): domain Eukaryota; kingdom Metazoa; phylum Chordata; class Mammalia; order Rodentia; family Muridae; genus Mus; species Mus caroli. The sequence continues at coordinate 38,885,313 of NW_028227265.1, read as the reverse complement.
GTTAATCTACTTTATTTCCAAAGACCCCACCTCCAATACCATAGCCCTGACATTTCTACTCTTGACCAACATCAATATTAGACTTTGGAGAGTAAAGTCCTGTAGGAACCTAGGAGACTATGTTAGTTCTTTTTCCTGTGGTCATGATAAAATACTCTGGACAAAAATTCAAAGTGGGGAGGGGTTTCTTTCAGCTCGAAGTTTGAGAGTTCAGCCTGTCAGGGCTGGGAATTCAAGGTGACAGGAGCTGGAAACAGCTGGTCACATTTCATTCTCTGTCCTGAAGCAAAGAACAATGAACAATGGCTCTCGGCTAGCTTCCTCCATTTAATCTCAGTTAGGCCTTCCAGTTCCTTTAACCTAATCACAATGACCCCTCACAGGTGTAAGTGTGGGGTTGTCCCCTAAATGACTGCAAATCCTGCTAAGTTGGCAGTTGACACTAACCATCACGGGGACTTACCCACATTTAGATCACAGCACGGGTCTATTTCATCTGTGGTACAGTACAAGTCTACATGGGGAACATTCAAAGTTCAGCTGTTCACTGCTGTACAATTAATCACAGTGTTAGAACGCTGACTTGAATCAACAAGTCAGCGTGCTCTTAGCTTACTACTCATGTGCCACAGGAAGACACCACTAGGTCTTCTATAGCTAACACTGAGATATTCTTGTCTCGCACACATAAATTTCCATAACAGTACACAGAATATAAAATACAATAATAATCTTTAGGCTGATTACATTCTGAGATGATGCTTTCAAGAGGAAATTCTCTCCTTCTGCCATGCAGGTTCTTGGGATTGAATTCAAGTGCTTGGGCTTGACACCTTTACCCTTAATGGTGGCCAATTGATGGACCAGCCTTACTCCATCTTAAGATCAGAAACCATCTTGTTACAATGACAAAATAGGCTTGTTTCTGTTTTCTGTAAAACTTGAGTTTCTGGAATTTAACATGTTCCACACCCCATGCTCTGACCTCTATCCTAAGATAAGATGCTCAACCACTTTTAAGATGTTCTGCCAAATTGCTACATAACAAAAATTCATCTAGAAGTCCCCCAACCCTTGGAAACCCCCGAGCCTTGAAGTGTGGGTGCTATAAAAATCCCACTTCTCCTGGGTTCCAGACTGCCCTCTCAGATCCCACACTTAGGGAGAGGCAGTTTCCATACTGACTATATTTGCACATATAATAAAGCTTGTTATAAATATGGCTAATTTGGGTGATGGTCTTTATGGCTGTTTCATAGATGCCAGCAGAAGCGGGTACCAGAGGGCAACAGCTGCCTCTAGGAAGCAGAGTAACTGAGTTTCATCCTGAACCACGTCAGTAGGATCTGAAATATTTGGGTGTTCATTTATCACATTGATTTTTAAAAGTCGGGCATCCACAAGGTTAAGTAAAGCATTTAAGAGGGCCTTCATCAAGACATTGGACAGTGGAGGTCTGTGCATGCTCACGGTTGCCCCAGTGTTTTCCAAGCTGAATGGTCACTCTCTAAATTGGGGTTGGGGGGGGCATGGCTGGGGTGGAATGACCAATAGAGCTACAAGTAAAATGCCTGGAGAAAATCCTGACCCAGCCTGTGGGTATTCTATAGGTAATATGTCTACCTTCCTTTAGACGGGAGCCATCTTAAAATCTGAGGTATCTTCATTAGATAATTTTCTAATGTTGTGACCCTTTATTACAATTCCTAATGGTGTGGTGACCCTAAACCATAAATTTTTTTGTCACTACTTCATAACTGCAATTTTGCTATTGTTATGAATCATAACATGAATATGTTTGGAGATAGAGATTTGTCAGGAGAGTTGATACTCACAGGTTGAGAATCACTGGTCATGGGCTTCTAGCAGCACAAAGGAGCTACTGCCGGGCCATGTGTTCACCACAGTATTATCAAATAAATAAATAAATAAACCACTATTTACCATGCAACTAAAGCCCAGCTTAAGGGAATATATATATATATATAAGACTTGTTGAGGACACACAATGCAGCCTTTCTCTAGGTTGGTGTTTCTCAACATATGGAGCAAAGGCTATCACTGAATGTCCCTGAAGCTCCACTTCCAACCAAAGAGTGGTTTCACTTTCTTACCCACTTTACAATGACCACGTGACTTGCTCTGTCCAGTAAAACAGACTTGAGAAGTAATGGACACACTCAGAAGATGTGGGAACCTACATACATCGCTCGAAACTGTTTTTGCTTTCTTGGCATCTTGAAATCATAGTGATAGAGCAACTTGTAGCAGGATCCTTGAGTATGGAAGTCCCAGAGTAAGGATGACAGTCCTCTAACCCTACCCCATTGCCAGGCTGAACTATAACCATTAAGTAACATGAACAAGTCAGCCTTTGCTGCAGGACATCCCTGTCATTGCAGAGGTATTGACTTTGGTGACGTGACCTGAGACATAACAACTTTTATCTCACAGATGACTAACACATGCTGGGTCTGGGAACAACTATTTAGTGTGTTCATAATCGCTACTTGGCTTATGCAAGGTCAAACAAAAAGCTACTGTCTAAGCTTCACAGTTGGTCTTATTAGAAATGCCTCTGCTGCTTGAGATGTCAAGTATAGGGCAATCCAATTAATTAAATGTGTTTCTTAAGGATCTTGCTGGAGACTCTTGTCCCTGAGTAGAAGTATCCTCTTAGTGAAGGCCTAGAGAGGAAAACCCTCTCTAATGTCAATACCAAGTGTGGCTTCTCCTGCATCCTCGAAGTGTATCTAATCAAACCATCACTAGGGCACTCACCCCAGAGGAACAGAACATAGGGCCATCCTCCCACAGTGAGTACCAGATCTTCGAGTCAGTCCTCCACCACCAATTCCCTCTTCTGAACCTGCTTCCCTCTCCCCATCAATACTTCTGGCTCACTCCTTATTTTGTTTTGTTTGTTTGTTTGTTTGTTTGTTTGTTTGTTTGTTTTGGTTTATCAAGACAGGGTTTCTCTGTATAGCCCTGGCTGTCCTGGAACTCACTTTGTAGACCAGGCTGGCCTCAACTCAGAAATCCACCTGCCTCTGCCTCCTAAGTGCTGGGATTAAAGGCATGCGCCACCACTGCCCAGCCACATTTTGTTTTTAACTATATATATTGTACATACTACCCTTACTTGAGGGGAAAGGATAGAAAGGATATTCATACATGCAAGTATGAATATAGAAATAATCAGCTCTTGTTTCTAGTGCTACAGCACAGAAACTTGATTTGATTCACTGCAAGAAAGAGATGAGAGAGAGAGAGAGAGAGAGAGAGAGAGAGAGAGAGAGAAGAGGATAGACTTGGGGGGGTCGGGAAAGCTGTGAGACCATGAACATCCCACGATATTTGAATCCTAGTTTCCAGTTAATAGGCAGTGGAGGACAGCAACTTTATCTTCAAGATAAATGTTATAAATTGTGCATTATGAAATAAGGTCTTATTCTCCCACCTTTCGGTTTCTTATTTTTAAGATATACAGCCCTGTGTCAACCAAAATATCTAGACTTATAGCGCACACTTCTCTTCAGCTTGTAGAACAAATTCACTGGCGGAGTCGATTTTTATTTTAATTATTTGTATAGAGTAGAAGGGAATGTTCTGATTTATGACCAAGTGGGACTCCAATGGCAATATTATTATAGTTGCAACAGATGAATAAAGCAGTATATTTCTTCGAGCCGTAAAACAACCAACTACATGTCAGAGAAAATTGTTCTCCAAAACAACAAGGGAAAAAATTTCAAGGGAAATGGTGGCCTCCTTGGCCTCCCATCACCAATCCAAAGACAGCGGGACTCCTGCAGACTAAGAAAAACTCATTTCAACACTTACTTTCCATCTTCCAGATGAAATTAAAAGCTGGCTGGAGTAAGTGACAAGGTTGTCTTTGGCATTGATGTGTTTATTCCTCTGAATGTGCTTTGAAAAAAAAATGTATCAGTAGCCACAGAAGATCATTGTTACCCTACAACCGGTAGCCTGCCGCGATGATGCAGCCCTGGGCTGCAAGCTGCAGGATTAAGTTGCTCAGAACTCTGTGCTGTGATGACATTGTAATGCCCGACTGGAGCACAACTGTTCTCTGCAATTTGCTTTGAAGGGAGAATAAGGAGGGAGGGGCAGAAAGAGGCAAAGGATTTTGCATCCTCTTTGCTTATCTACAGAGTGCATGCCATCCCTGCACAGGCTGATCACAAGGAAGCTGACTGTAGAGGGTGGGAAAGTCAAGTGCAGAGCTCAGAGCCCCTTCTGCAAGGCCCCCATTGGATTCTGTGAACTCAGCTTGGGCGGACTGCCCAGAGTTCCTTGGAGCTCCGTTAGCCACTGAGAGTCTTGGGTTCTTTTTCTGGTCTGGTTTCTACTTGTCTCAAGTTCATTCGATGCTTCTGGGTAGTGAAAATACCTCAAAACCTCAGAGGTAGCTGTGAGTGTAACCTGAGTACAGAGGGGTGTATCAGTTATGGCATTTGGCTCTAGAATCAAAACAATCTGAATAAAGTCCTGAATAAATTCCATACACCTCTTGCAAGCGTCCTTGGGCAGTTGCCTGACTCTTCTTAACTGTATTTCTCATCGGTTTGATGGGGATATTAACACGATCGCATGACTAGCTAAGGTGCTGGCCAATGTCGTGCATTCTTCACAGTGCCGGGCACCCTGTAATGACAGCATGTCCTGCTCATTATTTTCTACAGACACAATCACTTTCCAGTTGCCTATCAGTTGTGCCAATGGTTACTTTCAAGCTCCCTTGTCCGCTCCCTGCATTTCACCACACAGAAGTCTCAGAAGGACTTTTTAGAATGCCCTGGTTGGAAGTCTGTCCTTCAAAGTGAGTGCTACAGGACCTTAAAGGCGGAGAGGGAGTTTAGGCTGGGAAACTTGAGGAGTAAATGCCCTGGGCTTACAAGTGACATGATACCCACTAACCCTTCTCCTCCAGCTGCCAAACACCAAGGTAGGCAACAAGATGAAAACATGACAGCTACCACAACTGCTAGTATTTTCAATGCACAAGTCTTTCTAGGAATATACGGAGCCCTTCCAATGCAATAAACTTATTTAGTCATTACTTAAATCTATAAGGCAGATACTAGACACATCTCTATCTTACTAGCCCAACAAGGTCAAAACAAGTTGCCCAAATTTAAAAGGGACTACACAAGGACTTAAGTTCAAATCAGAATAATTTCATAGCCTATGATCCTCTAGCTTTTCGTGGCAACCCGAGATGGTCACTCTGCTTCCACTCGCAAGTCCTCCTTGCTCTCACTACCAGCAGCAAGTTAATTCAGCACCTCTTGCTTCTCTTCTTTACACAATTTTAAGGATCTGGCTCTACAGAAGCAAGTATCATATGAAAAGGAATGGCTCCAATGACTTTAGGATTCGGAGGAAGAAAGTCTCCATCTCAAAGAGTTCAAGGCACATTGATCAGGCACTGCAGTAATGGACCACATTATTGAAGACAAATGTGCAAGATTATGGTATATTTCCGTGTATGATTCCCCAGCACAGACTGGCTTTGGGTCCCAAAAAGATGAAAAAGAAAGAAAGGAGAATGTTAGGGAAGGAAGGAGAAAGGGAGAGGGGGAAAGGAGGGAAGGAAGAATAAAAAGACATGGAAAGAGAATAAAAGGAAGAAGCCGGGCGTGGTGGCACACACCTTTAATCCCAGCACTTGGGAGGCAGAGGCAGGTGGATTTCTGAGTTCAAGGCCAGTCTGGTCTACAAAGTGAGTTCCAAGACAGCCAGAGCTATACAGAGAAACTCTGTCTCAAAAAAACAAAAAATAAGAGAGAGAGAGAGAGAGAGAGAGAGAGAGAGAGAGAGAGAGAGAGAGAGAGAGAATAAAAGGAAGAAAGAAGGGAGAGAGGGAGAAGGAAAAGAGAGATGGAAGGGAACAGGGAGGAAGGAGGGAGAAGAGAGGAGGAAGGGACAGAGAATGAAAGAGAGGAGGAAAGAATGAAAAGGAGGGAAGGAGAGGTTGAGACGGAGGAAAGGAAAGAGAGAAATGGGAAAGAAGCAATGTACAAATGAAAAGTACTTCCATTCACAAATGTCTCCTGGCTTATATGTAAGCACTCCATAGACATTTGGTGAGGGAAGACCTTTCTTTTCAGATGCTAATCTGCCCTTGGCACAAAAAACAAAATTTAAACTTAGAAAGCCTCCAATCTATCCAGCCTGAAGACTCATCTCCAACTCATATTAGACAATAACCAAGAGCTAATCAGAATTATATGTTATTCTTGCCCCTGTGTGTTGGGGGGGCAGCATATTTATCCCTTAATTCCAAACAAAGGTTTCATTCCTAACTGTAAAAGAATCTGTCATGATTTCTTTGGGCCATTGTTCTGCTCCAGAGCAATGCATCACTGAGCATGGCTGGCTGATGGCACACTAGACTATTACATCCTTACACTGGTGAAGCCCTAATGATCTGGCAGGCTCCTAAATCACCAGAGAGCTCTCACTCCCATGATGTGTTATTCAGGGATGCAGATATGATCAGAGCAAGGCATCTAGGAACTCAATGATGGGAGAATTATATTTTTGACTTCAGAATTTCTTGACTATAAATAACTTCTCTGTAGAAAATAGAAAACTTACCCTGAAATCAAGAAAAGCAGGACACTATCCTCTGCTTTGGAATATGACAAACATACAATAGGCACACACATTACTGGGAGCAATAGCCATGTAGGGGAGATGGTGGCTGGGAAGAAAATTATTTCTACAGGATCCATGGAGTTTCTGAAATGTGGCTGACTGGGTGCTCATAAGTGCAGACAACACTGATGCAGATTCATCAGTGCCCCCAAAGAAAGAGAGCTAAAGCCTGAGTTAAAGGGAAAATGATAGAGTAGGGGAAAGGTACCATCTTCAATACTGGTGGCAGGAGGGCAAATTGATGTAACCTTTCAGAGGGCAATTGGCAATCTTTATCACAATTTAAAGCACACACACGTAGACCCTAGCAATTTCATTTCTTAAAAAAAAAAAAAAAAAAAAAAAAAAACTAATATACTGAAGAGATGTATTCAAACAGGAGCAGAAGAGCTACAAACTCCTAGAAGATTCTCTCCAGCAATGGTTGCAACCGGAGGTGGGGGGTGGGGGTGGATAAAATGAAAAACACCTAAAGAGCCATCAACAGTGGAGTGCTTAAATACTTCAGTGCCTGATAAACTACAGGGCGGGGCGAGGGTATAGTAAACTTTCAGGATAGCATTTGAAATGTAAATAAAGAAAATATCTAACAGATAGATAGATAGATAGATAGATAGATAGATAGATAGATAGATAGATAGATGATAGATAGATAGATAGATAGATAGATAGATAGATAGATAGATAGATAGATACTTCAGTGCAAATTTATCCCAAGAAGTCTACTTCCCCATTAAAACTTAGGTGAATCAGCAGCTCTAAACAGAGCTTCCATGGTCAAATGTCTGGGTCCACTGGAGTCGCTAGGGAAGTCTACAAGTAACCCAGAGGCCTGGATCAGGCCTGGACTTCTGCATTCTCACCCCATTCTCTAGGTGGTTATGTGTGAAGAGCCTTTGGAGGGCTGCTTGGCAGGAATCTGACTTTGGCCAAGGACAAGGAAATGGACTTCAGGCAGGAATCTGACATTAGGCCATGACAAGGAAGTTTAATCTTAAGGTGGAACAAAACAAGTAGGCTTCAGGCAAGAATCAGATTTTGGGCTTGGACAAGGAAGTGGGCTCAGATATTTTGGTCATTCTGACAAGCCCTTGGAAACAACTGTAATGAGAATAATCACGGGACTTTGCTTATTGCCTTGCTAGTTCCTTATTGTACTCTAGCCCTTAATACTTGCATGCAATTAAAATGGTATAAAAGCGGATTGGGAAAAAATAAACCTGCCTTGAGTCTCAGAATTGACTGGGGTCACGCGGCAGCATTGTCTAATCGTCTCTTACTTTTCAATCCTCACTCCTGCACTGGAGAACCTGTTGACTGACTGAGCGGGCTTGGTCAGTTATGAGATACTGAAACCCAAGACCTGCTTTCCTCAGATGCCGTAGAGAGCAATCAGAGACTGCAGCTCCCAATTCCAGCCTCATCCGGGCATGTGTATTTCCTTACAACGCTGAACTGCTTTGAACTAGTTTGAAAATCATTGATGTCGACAGATAATGAATGTGGAGCTTTTAGACTATGCCTTCTAGCCATTATCATTTAATCCTGTGGCAACCCAGTGAAGTGGGTCATATTATTATCCTTCATTTGGCAGTTTAATAAGTTGAGACACAGAGAAGGTGAGTTTCAGAAGACCATCCAGGCTAATAATGCCGGAACTGGATTTGAGCACAGGCAGTGTGACTTCTGTGCTTTCTGACTGCACTGTGTATATTAACTCACTTGTCTGTTGACTCGAAAACAGATCCACGACACAGTGGTTTTGTAAGCAGCAGTGTGATTGGGTACCAATGCATTACCGATCCACCGAAAGAGAGATGTATTATGTGCATGGGCATGGAAAGATGGAAGCTGCATTCAAACTGTTCAGAGAGAAAGGCATGGGCTCTCCAGATAGAAAGAACGTTGTCCGGGATCAGAATGCATCCCACAGAGTCATGCTCCTTCTCTGAGTGCTGCATGTGTGACCATCCTTTAGGTGACTGTACATACCTAGTCATTGTCAAGACTGAGCTTAGAGCCTGTGTTAGCTCTTGGCTTCCCTTGTGTCCTCTGAGTTACTCGATGTCAGGCACAGCACGTGATCCAAAAGTCATCGGATGAATACACAAACATTCTAAGTAGAGATACGTTCCTTCAAGTTCTCCGTCTGGGTTGCCAATCAGAAATTCACTGGAAGGAAGATTAAAGGTTTACACACCTAATTCTACAGAGAGAACTGAACTGAACCAAACATCATAGAAAAGGTGACAGCAAAGAAACCATAGAGAGCTCCTTTTGTGGAATTTGCAAGTTATTAGAATTTCTCAAGAAAATGTCCATGTAGCAGAAAATTAACTGGGTGGGTGGGGGGGGTTATAAAGTCCGTATTAGAATACGTGTCAAAAATACACAGGGCTCTGACTCAGCTCTGGTGGAGAACAGTTACACAAGTCGAAAATGAACACATATTTTTTCACCTATGCCAAGAGCTGTGGTTCTCCACATTGAGCTGTAGGACCCTAATAAACCACCAACCCAGAACAGAGACACAACTTCATTCTATCCAATGCAACACTTTTTGAGTCAAAGTTAATATACGCATTTCCAGCACCCAATGGACATTTCAGCTAAAGCATAAAAGCACAAAGGATGGACGTCCTGCAACAGACCCAGAAGTGTGAGACCAAGAGGGCAAGGGCAGTGACTTGTAAATGCATATGAAAGAACATGTCCAGACCACTATCCATTCTACTCAAACAGCAGAGCAGTGTGGAAGAGTGGCCACTGACTGCTTTATAAACACTGGAGGCATTGTTACACTGTGGTAATAATTGCATTGTAATTATTCCTAATTTGTTTAAATGTTGTTTTTAGTCTCCTAATCGCGCCAAGAGGGCTGCCAGAATTCTAACATTCTGAAGTGTGGCATGAATCCACAAAGGCTAGGAGCTACTGATCTCAGGCCTTTCCCAGCCCATGGATATTTTTGCTCTTAAGAAACAGCACTGTGATGATAGAAAAAAATCAAAAGTATTTATGGGCTATGGGGGATTAAAATTACCTAGAACTGCTTAAATTGAGAAGATCATTTCCTGAAGAGACAATGACTAGTCATGTTGCCCACGTTTCTCTCAAGCTCCTGAGGTCCAGCTATCCCCCCCACCTTAGCCTCTGGAGTGTCTGAAGCTACAAATATGTGCCACTATACCCACCTAAGACACTTTTGAAAATTAACCTTTTATCCCAAAACAGCTTAAATTTACAAGTTGCAAAATAAGATCCTCTTTCCAGGTACTCTCTCCCCAACTCCCCTTGATAATAATTCATATTGCCATTGTATATTGTTAAAACTGACATTAGGATAATAAACACAACTCAGGATGTACTGTTTATTTTTAAACAATATTCTGCAAAAATGTTGTTTAGCCAAGGGCTAGAAAGATGGAGCAGAAGTTAAGAGAGCCCTTGTTGCTGCTACAGAGGATCCAGGTTCAGTTCCCAGAACCCACATGATGGTTCACAACCATCTTTAACTCCAGTTCCAGGAATTGTGACTCCCTATTCTGACTTCAAAGGGCACAAGACACACGTGTACATGCAAACAAACACTCCATACACATAAATAAATCTAAATTTAAAAGAAAAGGATGAGTCAATAAATTTTAAGAAGTCAACCAGCTTGAGTGAATTTCTGGTTTTCAGCTTGGGTGAATTTTACACACATGACTCTGTATGTTAACCCAGGGAAAATGAGTAGAGAAGTTAGCTTATACTGTCTGAAAATCAGAAAGTAAAACTTTTTTAAGCATCTTGTATGTACTAGGCATTGAAATAGTGGATCAGATATGCCCAGTCCCTTCATGTCACTCACAGTCCAAAGGGGACTATAAGTAGGCACTGGCATCTTGGTATGAAATATAAATGATGTTTAGTAAAGAAAACATTGGATAAAATTAACTAGAATAGTAATATACTTAATGTAGAGTTCCTCAGTCTAACACTGAAGGTCTTAGCCACACATGGCTACTGAAGCTTGAGGTATATCCAGGCCTCACCAAAATGTGTCCTGTATACTGAACACAATAGATTTTAGGACCAACCATCACATGATAATAATAAATACTAATAACATTATATTGCTTTATGCTAAGCTATTTGGGCATATTGAATAAACAAATATACTAAAGCCATTACTTTCACCTATTTATTTCACTAGTTTAATGTGACTACCTAAATTAGCATTGTCTGTGGTATTACTCTAAGGGATGCTTCTAAGGAAATATCCTGAGGTCTACAGGACCAAGAAAGTCAACCAGGGACATCTGGAAAGCCAAAAATGAGGCCTGGAAAGGTGAACAAGAGCTCAAAACTATTGTGTCATTTAGGTAAGCTTGCAGAGGTCCTTTAATGTAAGGACAAAGGAATTGTTGAAGAAGTTTATTTATACAGGAGATTAACAAGGTAGATTTGTAGGTTAAGAGCATCTGCCAATTCGGCATAGTAATGGTGGAGTCCTGAAGAGAAGCTCTGGTTACTGGCTGCTCCAAGGCTCTGTCTTTTTCCCTGCCTGGTCCCTGGATTTCCCACCTCCATCCTCATACAAATCTGGTTATCGTACTTGACCAACAATGAGGAGTAGGCCAAGGCTACAAGTCCTACAGAGAAGCTTCCTCCCATAGCTCACTTTTCAAGCTTGAGCAGTTAGACAAGTCCACTCCTGCAGTCGGTGCCCTGGACAAAAGGCAAAGCTAGTTGCTGATCTCCCAGCCCCCACAGCCCTCTGAGCTCTTCCACTTTAAATGATTGAAACCAAGTGATCTCAAAATAACCATTAAATCGTCTTCCTCCCTGCTCTCTATTAATTTCCAACGGGCATCTCATCCTCCATTTATGGAACTCAGAGCTCAGAGGACATACCTACCATACTAGTTAACCAAATAACAAGGAGTCCCAGGGGCACCAGGGTGGTACAAACCAGAAGTGTGCTACCCTGTCTAAAGAGACATCCAAAAGTGACTTTAACTACCAGGTCTTCAGTTCTACTCCTCCCACCCGGGGTGATGTTGAGGTTTTTTTGTTCCCACTGCATTGCTCCTTGTTCTTATTGCTTCTGTTTTACTCAGACCTTTATCTTGGGGTTCAATTGGGAGATAGTCTGCATATTTGACCATTTGTATTGTTTCCCTGTATTGTAGGGTTACATGGAATTAGATACAAAAGTGAAAAAGAAAGGCACTTACCTTTCAAAAACATCTTGGGCTACAGAGACAGTTAATGAGCAAGGGTACTTGGTGATCTTATAGAGGACTCAGGTTCAGTTCCCAGCACCCACATGGCAGCCAACAAATCATCTGTAACTTCAGGCTCAGGGACCTGATGCCCTCTACCTGGCTAAGCTGCATGCAAGCTCCATCATTCATTGACAGTGTCAAACAAGCCAGTTTAGATAGATGAATAGACTAGATGTGGCAGTGCCCACCTTCAATCCTGGTACTCTGGAAGCAGGGCCAGGCAGATCGTTTAGTCGGAGGCCAGTCTATTTACATAATGAATTAGAGGCCAGCCTATTTACATAACGAGTTCCAGGATAACATATCCAATGAGATCCTGTCTAAATACATTAAAAACTCTAGATAGGTGGAATGAATAGCAACCTGTTGTGCGAATGCATATAAATCAGGGTGAATCTGAGCAGGGGGTGGGGGGCCACACCTGTAAACCAAGCATTCAGGAGGCTAAGGCGCAGGATCACAAGTGGAAGGCAAAAGGGACTTCATACTGAGACCTTGTCTCGGTCACACAAAACTATGGTGACGAGTACAGTCTGTAACTTGAGTGGTTACCTGTGAAAATGGCTGTAGGAGTAATAGACACACTCTGTGGTACCATTTATAGCCATGTTTATAAAAGGTTTCTAGAACACTGATACATTGTTTTATTATTGTAACCATTTTAAAATAATATTTATTAATAAGTTACAACCATTTACGTGGAGACTATTATAGATTTACTGTACTAAACAGAATACTATTATATTCATAGAGGGAAGGTTATCACCAACTAGGAACATTATTATAGATACTATTTTGATGTTGTGCCAGGATCCCAACTCTGTACTTTATCCAGCCTCTAACATAGCACATGCCATGTGACATACTAACATAGTTTTCTGTGAGATAGATATAATGGCCAAATGGCCAAGTAAGATGGTCAAATAAAACAAGTAAATATGATGTCTTGGACAACGTAAGTCATGTTGAAAAGAAAAAAGCATTAGCCTTAGGCTAATCTATTATTTTCTTTTTTATTTTACCAACATAAAACATAAGCCTCTCTAAGGTTCATATCTACCAAAGATGTGCAGAGATCTACTGAAGCGTCCAGAAAACACTTGCACTCAGTATACACCGTGGAACAAAAACATGTGTAGACTAATGTACGCAAAGCACTTGACTTAACCTATGGCCCTATCCAATTTACCCATCTTACCTTATGCTCTATAAGGTAGCTTTGTCCCACACACCTCAAAAAATTCCTTATTCAAGCTTCATATTTTTAATAAATGCCATCATTCATGTCTAAGGCTTACAATATGCTATTATGGGATGCATGGATAGTAGTGGGATCTATGGTAACCAAACAGATTAATACCGGTCACTTCACAAAACTCCTTTCCTGTGACAGGAGCAACTTATTTATTCAGCAAAAAGGCCGGAATTGAGTTTTGTACACTCAGTCTCCAGACTTCCTTGCCCTGCACATGTGTTGCATCTGTCCTTTCACCTCCTGTCCCCATCACTCCATGATCCCTCGGTGTTATTCTCATCAAAATATGGCTGACCCTTTTTGTTTAATTTAGATTCCATATGGGCATGAGATTCTACAGCAATCTCCTCTCTGGATCTGGTTTATTTCATTTAGAACAGTGCCCTCCAGATCTGTTCATGCTGTGGAAAAGGCAGGGGATTCTCTTTTAAGATTTTAGGTGCCTACAAAGAGTGAAACAGGGAATCAGACCCACTGGAGTCCTATAATTGTATAGGCAGGTGTGAGCTGGGTGGGCTGTTTGAGGGCCTAAGAACTGAACCCAGGTCCTCTGGAAGAGAGAAGCAGGTGCTGCTAACCACTCACCCACCTCTACAGCCTCATAAGACCTTACTTCATTTATATTCATGTATATGTATGCATGTGTGCCTGTAATTAGGGGTGTCCACATGTATGCGGGTACTCATGGAGCCAGTGGAGAATGTCAGATCCCCTAGAGCCTGTTGGCATGGCTTTCAAGCTAACTTTGTCCCACCAGTGTCCCCTTCTCTCGGCATACTTGCCCACATTTGTTGTTCCCCATTCGTTGAAAAACTATCCTGATGCCTACAGAGAGACATCAGACATGGCGCTGTTGCAACCACGAGTGATGTTAACTGGGTACCTACTGTGTAGCTGGTGCCCATTTTCGCTTCTCTTTTAGAAATCTGTCCAGTCCGTTGCTCGCATTTTAACAAAGTTAGGTTTTCCTACAGCTGAATTTCTAAAGTCCCTTATACATTTAGGGTATTTGCTCCTCATCAAATGTGTGGTTAACAGACCCCCACCCCCAACCCCAGACTGTAAATGGCTTTTCATCTTGTCAACTGTTTCATTTCTCATGCAAAAGCTTTCTACCTTGGTGTCCACCCCACCCCCACCCCCAATCCTTTTTGTTCTTATACCCTGACCTTTTGGTGTGAGAGCCACAAAAGCCACTGCCAAGGCCAACATCAAGTAACTCTCTTACCCCACCCCACCCCTCACCTTACCCTGCACTCTCTTCTGACATTCTTGGGGCTTCAAAAATTAAGGAGAAAGAAGTCATTTTGCCATATATATTTGTGCTTTTTTCTGGATTACACTGCCCTTCTTGTGATACGGAAAATGGGACGCGATCCGTGTCTGCGTAGTAGAGCTGGGTCATTGTTCTTTGGTCACACTGTGGCGCACGCTCATACACAAACACTCACACATCTACATCACACATGCAAATAAATGTAACTTTTGCATTTTAAAAGAATGTAGCCCCAGGGGCAGGAGAGATGGCTCAGTAGTTAAGAGCACTGACTATTCTTCCAGAGGTCCTGAGTTCAATTCCCAGCAATCACATGGTGGCTCACAACCATCCGTAATGGGATTCGATGCCCTCTTCTGGTGTGTCTGAAGACATCGACAGTGACTCATATACATAAAATAAATAAACCTTAAAAACCATTTCATACATATATCCTTTGATCAGTTTTCCCATTATCTTTTCTTCACCCCCCACCCCCATTACATTCCTTCTTCGCAAGCCTCCCTCTGACATCCTTTTTGAGACAGGGTTTCCCTGTGCAGCCCTGGCTGTCCTGGAACTCACTTTGTAGACCAGGCAATTTCTATCAGCGCTTTGACCTGTTTTGAGTCTCTGTGTTAACCAGTGCTCACTGCAAACAGAAATTTCTCTGACTAGGGCAGACATAAGAGTTCATAAGTACCTAGAAGGCCATCTTGAAACCATGTCCATTTAACAAAGCAATAGTATATTGTCCCCCTAGAAATTATTCCTTGCTGGGCCCTGGGTTATCAGGTTTAGAATACCAAGTATGAGTCCTTCCTATGGAATGGGCTTATGTCTGCTCATAAAGGATTTTTGCATTTTGTAAAATAAACAAACAAAAACGACCATGCTGCTGTAGTGTGTACATTTTGCCTGTACATCTTGACTGGCAGATCGTTTCTGTAACTGGTAGGTTCATATTGGGGTAGGACCACTAAATGTCTTTGTTCTGTAGCATCCTGTAAAACGCCTTCTGGCACCGTAGAAACTTGTAAACGGGGAGGAAACTTTCAACTTTCAACTTAGTTCCAGTTTCAGCTTGGTTTCTCTATATCCTGCAACCAATGTGTGTAATACCTTCAGCAATACGGTCTTATGACCTAGTTCTATGGACAACCAAGAGGAATGACCAAATTGAACATTGTTTGGGGGACTTCTGATGACTCCAGGGCCAACCCGCAGGAGAAGTATCCCACTCCCGGCACTGGGCTTTTGTTTAACAGACCATGGCTTCTAGATGCAGCACTAGTCGACCTTGTCAGCTCCCTCCTTTCAATCACTTTTTAAAATCCACCCCATCTCTGCTTAAACCTTCTGGCTCCCACCATATCCCCTCTCTACTTTCCTCTCACCCACACTGCAAGCTTCCCCTCCTTTTTGGTTTTGCTGCTTCAACAAATACTCTGAATTTAACATATAAGTGTAAAAATTCAAAACTAGGATCCATGAACGAGAGAGAACGTGCACTGTGTGTCTTCCCAGGCCTGGGTCACCTCAGTGTGTTTTCCAACTCCACTCATTTACCTGAAATTTTCATAATTGCATTTTCTTACAACTGAATATAATTTCATTTTCTCAACTGATGAATCAGTTGACTGATATCCAGGCTAATTCGACCTCCCAGCTATTGTGAATATGCAACAATGAACATGGATAAAAAAGTGTGTCTGTAGTGGGACAGACTCCTTGGCTATCTGCGCAAGTGTGATATAGCCGGGTCACATTGTCGCTCTCTAGCTTTTTGAGCAATGTCCACACTGATTTCCACGGTGGCTGTAGCAGTTTACAGTCCCACCTGAAGTGTGTAAGAACTCCCCTTTTCCCACATCAATACTAGAATTTATTGGCAGTTATTGTCAAGATGATGGTGATAACCATTCTGATTGGGGTGCTTTCAAAAATAGTTTTAATTTGCATTTGCATGATGAATAATAATAATGGTATTTTGAACACTTTTAAAATTACTTCCCAGCCATTTATAGTTCTTCTTTTGAGAACATTGTATTTGGTTCCAAAGTTTTGTTTTTTTTTTTTAATTGGACATTTATTGCTTGGGTTTAGTTTTCTGGTTTTTTTTACATACTCTAGACATCAATCCTCTGTCAGATATATAACTGGCTGGGATTTTCCTCCCCTTTCATAGGTTACCTTTTCATTCAACTGACTTTACAGTTTTCTTTGCTGTACAGAAGTATTTTTTTAATCTATGAAGCCCAATTGTCAATTGTTGACCTTATGTTCTGGGCAACCAGGTTTCTATTTAGAAAGTCCATACCTATGCCAACCTCTTGTAACATAGTCCTTACCTTTTCCTCTACCGGTGTTCAGTGTCTGGGGTTTCACATTAAGGTCTTCAATGCACTTGGAATTGATTTTTGTACAGGGTGAGAGATAAGGATCTAGCTTAATTGTTCTACATGCTACACATACACTTGACCCAGAGTCACTTGCTAAAGAGGCTGTCTTTTCTCCAGTGTGCACTTTTTGTCGTCTTTGTACAAAATCAACTGACTATAACTGTGTAGACTTATATCTGCACCCTCTGTTCTATTACATTAATTTACATGTCTATTTTTGTGATAGAACCATGATGTTTTTAATAATTACTATGGACTGGAATGTATCTTAAGATTGGGTAGACCAAGTACCGTGTTATTTTAAGTAGTATAACTTGGTGATATAATTCTAAGTCAGGAAGTGTGATGCATCCAATTTCACTTTTCCTTCTCGGTATTGCTTTGGTTGACTGGAGTGTGTGTGTGTGTGTGTGTGTGTGTGTGTGTGTTTATACACTCTCGAATTTAGCATGTTTATTTCTGGAAGTAGTACCCTTGGTATTTTGATAAGGATTGCACTCTATCCACCACTCTGGATACTATTTTTAATTTCTCATTGCAAGCTCGATTAGAAGATTCTCTAACATGTTTCAAAAAGCAACAGGAAGTAATGAAAATAAACTTACCAGTAGCTGGAATACAGAAAATAAAGAGATAACACCCCTTGATCGTCGGGAAGCACTGATTTCCAAGGAAGGGCTAGCGAGTAAAACACAGCTTTGTCCTCATCCAGGAAGGTACCATGTTTTTTGGCCACACTTTCTATTTATGGCTATGTGGATAGGTTGGCTTTATTTTAAAGATTTTTTTAAAGGATTCCCTTCATGTTAAAAGAGGTTTGGATGAAATGAATCTGTTACTCTCCCTAGCTCTAAGATCCTGTGTTTTTATGACAGTAAACTCACTCAAACAGCTGTTGTTTTTTAAATAACTAATTAGCAGTACCATAGTTGGCTACTAAAGTTAATTGAAGGGGGAAAAAAGCCAAGTAATAAATTACTTCGACCCATGTGATTGTTTCCTTGTTATAGAACAACAGTAAGTACTCTGGTTGGTTATTAAGATCATGATGATACCTACCAATACTCATTGTTATGCAACAGAAACTTTGCTTGGGTTCTTGCCTTAATCTTCCCCGAGTCCATTAAGTAGATCATATAATTCCCCCCATTTATATGTCAGAAAGGCTCAAGAGGTTAACTGAATTTCCCCAAGATTGTAGATAAGTGACAGAGCCAAGATTTGAATCCAGATTGACTTTATGCCAAAACTTTTGTTCTTCTCCATCATACCATACAGACTCCAGACTTAAGGACAAACTCCACTCATGGGCACAAGCCAGTTTTAATCTACCCTTTGATGACTGACTGACTGGTTGACTCTTTGACAGATCAAATACCTTGCATGCCAAGCCTCCAATAGGATAAGAGAAACCAATTTTCCCACCATTCTCCACTCTGTACATTTGAATAAGTCTTTGTATTTCCCTGCAGGTATAAGACAATGCTCGTTTAAAAGGGATCAGAGATCCATATTTGTCTTTACCCGGGCTCATCCATGATTCATTTTTAACAGAAACAAGCCCCTCCTCCCCCTTCCCTCTGCCCGTTCCCCGTACATAGCTATATTGCTTGGCTGACTGCTCGGATCCTTTGACAAAGCATGTGTCACTCTCACAGCTAATAGATTGATATGATAGCAAACAAATGTCTTTCCATTTGGAAGAATTTATACTTGAGAAAACACCTTTCCCCCAGGACCCTCTACTTATCCATGAGGATGAATCATGGGGATGGGTACAAGACAATCCCTACAGAGAAGTTTTTCAAAACCGGCTTTGATTGGTTGGCCTTCAGCTAGGTTTTTTTGCTTTTTTTTTTTTTTTAAGTACCTACAAATTAGGCATGCGGATTATCTTTTCAAAGTCTTTCTGGCTTTGTTCATTTTAATGGCAGAATAAGACAGCATTTAGACCCAAACACTTTCCCGGCAGTGTGCAAGCTGGTCCCTAAACATTTACCAAGAAATCGTCCCAGGGTCCAGTCGTCTTTCAAACAGAAACAGTGTTTAGCTACATAGAAATCACTTTAGGACAGAGCTGTTCCAACAGTCGCTGTGCCCACAGAAAAGGATTCTATTTTGGCTAGCAAATACTTGCAAAAAAAAGCCTTTCTAGCTATCCATGGGAAAGGAGTGAGTGCCCCCTGGTGAAAATGTGGGAAACGCTTCCATATGTTGTTTTTGGCTGGCAAGAAGGTACAGATGTCTTCACAATAAAAATATACTCGCTGAGAGTGCTCATATCCTTGAGAAGAGCTGGCACCATTTGCAGGACTGGATCTAAAGGTGACAAAGGCATACAAAGGAAGCAGGAGAGAGGGCCTACACCAGAACAGACAAATTGGAGCCACAGGTGAACCTGAATTTAAGTGTCTCTATCTGGCTTCACCAAACCTACCCTCCATCTGTCTCCACCCTGTTCCTTGTCCAGGGGAGCCAACCTATAGGACTTTATTATGTATCCCTTTGCCTTCTGCCCTCTAGTCAGGTTTACCCAAGGGGAGGCACTGGCTGGTGATGGAGGAGGAAGTATAAGAAAATGTTTATTCCCAGGCTCCATCCTTCCAGTACATTTGGAAGGTACTGTCTCCCCTTTCCCCTGCCACCACCACTGCCCATGATCTCAGCAAGTCCAGACAGCTGTCCTATATAACTTTCTCTTGAAGGTCTGGTGCCCTTTAAGCATATGGTGGTTAGAGCTCCTCACTGTTGCTGGCTTGAGGTACTTCACCATTCTCCCAGAGTTCCCTTCCTGCTACACCCACCTTGGTTAAAACAAAACAAAACAAGTTCAGGCAGCAGAAATGCACACTATCAACCTTTATCAAGGTACCATCTCCTTTCCAAGTTTACCCTGACTGGTGCACATGCCACAATTTCTATAGTATGCCTTTAAAATGCAGGTAGAGTGCTACTTGCATAGAAGCTCAGAAGGACGCTGGAAAGGATGCTGAGGCAGGAGGATTGTGAGTCTGGGGCCAACTTGGACTGCGTAGCAGGACTCTATCTCAGACAAATAAACATAACATTGTAACAACATTGTAACAACATACAATATACACAAAACAGAAATGCAATAGACATCTAGGTTTGTGTAGCACCAGGGACCCCTAAGTCTCCCAGTCATTGTAGGCTCCAAATCACCTGGACAGAAGTGAAGTAAAAAAAAAAGCATGGCCAGCTGGACAAAGGTAAGGCAGAAATCTCAGTGGTTTTCAGAGTCTTACTTTCGTGGCCTGTGACATCTTTAGCTCAAAGTCAAAGCTCTGACTTTGTTTTGAGTAGGACGAAGATTCTGTTTACATTTAGCCTTCACCCATCTCTCCAGGGTGAAGAGAGAACAAATTGTCCTGTCAGGAGAGATCCCTGAGATTAAACAATAGTGTGTTGGCTCTACGGTGCTAAACTGTTGAGAGTAGAGGCTCTGCAAACCCAAGAACAAAAGGACAGCCCCCCTGGTCTGTAACCAGGGCACCAGCCCAAGGGTCTGTTCACTGGCAGGAACACACAGATGTAGCTGGACCCTGCCAGTCCTCCACACATCCGGACTTTCTGCATGATTCCATTGTGAGGCTGTCATTCCGGATTGTGCCTGTGAACTCTCTGCTGCTGGGGGTGGAGAGGAGGAGGGAGGAGCAGAGGAGCTAGCATGGCCTTAGGCTTTCAAAGCTGGGCTCCACTCCCAGTCTTACTTCTCCCTTACTGTGTGATGGGGAACAATGTTAGCCCTTCCAAGACCCTTCCCCAACCTTCCAGGGAAGATCATCACAGCATCAATGCCATTTACCCACCTAGCTGGTGTCATGAGCCTGGGAGAGCAGGACCTAAAAATGAAGCAGACTAAAGTCGCATCCAAGAGTCAACTTTATTCAGAGCATCAGACAATTTATACGCTGAGGGTTAAGAAGAGTCACCTGAGTGAAGTGTCCAATCACAAGGACAATGCCTCACATGGCAAAAGCATGTTTTCCCCTGAGGAACATGAGTGACAGCACATGAGGTAACCTCACTCCTATCCACTGCACCTGGGAAGAGCACAAAAACACATCTCAAGAACAATTTTGTGTTTTGAAGAAGCCAAGGTCACAAGACTCTCGTCTTGTTTTGCTGGAGTTTTCTCACTGGCAGTCAGAATTCTCACATGACTCCGCTCTTGGACTGTTCTGACACAGTGGTGTGAAGGGTAAACAGAGTCATAAGAAATGAAGTGTGGCATCCCAAACACAGTGAGGACATCTGTTGTTGTAGAAGACTTCGCTTCATCCTCCTAAATTCTAAAGAGAGCATAGGCCTGCACCTCTGCACTGAAGTTCAACAGTCAGATCATCATACAGAAAATGGGTTTGAGCTCACAGCTTGAGTTGTTTTACATCCAGAAACGTTCTCCTGGGCCCGTAAGATACCACTAAAGCCTGACAACCTAAATTTGATGGCAGGATCCCATAGAGGATGGAGAGAAAAAGCAACTATTGAACATTGTTTTCTCCTGACCTCCATGCTCAGGCTGTAGCAGCTGGATGCCCATCACGATGATGATGATGATGGTGGTGGTGGTGATGATTTCTAAAGAAAAATTTTAAAGTATTTAAATTCAAAAGTTTAAAGGAAATTCTCCCGTTCACATCTGGCCCATTTCAGCACACTAGGAATAAGAAAAATAATGATAAAAAAAACTTATTGTGAGGTCCTCATGACACAACAGATACTCTACAAAGCTACCTTTAATTTTATGATTATCAAATATATAAAGGCATATATTTAAAGAGTCAAGGAGTCATAGAAGATTACATGACACTCAGCACCTGTCACCCATTGCCCCATGTCCATTGCCCCCAGTAACCATGAACAGCGTAAGTATTATGATGTTCCCGGTTTTGCCTTTTATACCTCATTGTTGCCCTCCTCCACTTCCGGTGATAACTAAACTCCTTTTCCATCCCTTAGCTTCATGAATACTCTTATTCGCACACACTCTTCTCAATAAAACCATTTTTGTTTTATCAGATCAATATTCAGTGTTGACATTTTGACTGTACAGTCATGAGTAAGTTAATAACGGTTGTTTTCTTTCTCGAGTTTCCCTAGAGACAATAGTCTTGGGTGGGGGGTTGTTTTTGTTTTTTGGTTAAGGGGTTTGGAGTTTTTTCGTCAGGTTGTTGTTGTTCTTGTTGTTGCTGCTGCTGCTGTTGTTGTTGTTGATGATGATGATAATGATAATAATGTTACTGTTGTTTTCCCCCTCCTGGGAACTTACCCCTAATGCAACTTGAAACTTCCTGCCTTTTTTCTAAATCTCTTTTTAAGACTATCTAGCATGCTCACAGTCAGCTATTGGATGGATCACAGGGCCCCCAATGGAGGAGCTGGAGAAAGTATCCAAGGAGTTAAAGGGATCTGCAACCCTGTAGGTGCAACAACATTATGAACTAACCAGTACCCCAGAGCTCTTGACTCTAGCTGCATATGTATCAAAAGCTGGCCTAGTCGGCCATCACTGGAAAGAGAGGCCCATTGGACATGCAAACTTTATATGCCCCAGTACAGGGGAACACCAGGGCCAAAAAGTGGGAATGGGGGGTAGGGAAGTGGGGGGGAGGGTATGGGGGACTTTTGGGATAGCATTGGAAATGTAATTGAGGAAAATACGTAATAAAAAAATTTAAAAAAAAAAAGACTATCTAGCAAGCTCCTATTCTTGGAAAAAAAAATCCCCTGGAAGGATCTGGTAGGTACTGGATTGGATTGGATTTCTTCTCCCTTGAATTGGGTCTCTTCTTTCCTGGAACTCCTTTCTTCTTCCTTATCAAATTCTTCCCTCTTTGCTGGAATAGAAGACATCCTTCAGTAGCTTCCAGGGAATGGATTTTTTTTTAACCTATAACATCTTTATTCAACTTTCATATTTTCTTTTCTAGTACTGGACACAAATTTTTTTAATATTGTTTGAGGCAAAAAAAAAAGATTTTTGAGGATGGCAAAACAATAGCAATGAAAACTTTGGACAAGTTTATCATATAGGCATCCAAATAATTCCTTATAGTAAAAAGAAATTCAATTAGACCCAGACCAAAGAGAGGAAGCTCCTTTATTTGGGGCCATATACCTAAAGTAGCTGATAGGGACTTTTTTTTTTGAGACAGGGTTTCTCTGGGTAGCCCTGGCTGTCCTGGAACTCACTCTGTAGACCAGGCTGGCCTCAAACTCTGAAATCCGCTTGCCTCTGCCACCCAAGTTCTGGGATTAAAGGTGTGGGCCACCACCGCCCAGCCCAATAGGGATATTTCTAAGCATCTCTGCTTATTATAAATTACACTGCTTGTCCATCCCTTTATTTGATTGATAGTTTTGCCTGTGCATACTCATCTAAGCAGTAATCATTTACCTTTCAGCCTTGAAGATATCCCTCTAGTGTCACCCCATATCTCCCATGGCTGTGGGAAAGCTTGAAACTATTCTACTTCCAGGTCCCTCACTCTCAATTCTCCCCATGGTGCTGAGATCTGCAGGCCTGGTGTAGTCACCATCACTGTACCAGGAAATGGGGGTTTTCACCTTCTGCGGACCTGCCCTTCCATTTTCAGAAACTGGTTCCCTTTCTGAAATGCCTGTTGCCCAGATCTTAGACTTCCCAAACTGAACCTTCTGTGTTACTTACCTGTCTGTTGTGATAAAATACGACAACCAAGGCAACTTCCAGAAGAATGAGGCTTTATTTTAGCTTATGGTTCCAGGAAGTCAGAACCCGTCATGGTGAGGAGGCAAGGCAGCAGGCATAGATGCAGGAGCAGAAAGATGAGTGCTCACACCTTCTGCCTCAAGCAAGAAATGCAGCTAGACTAAATACTCAAGGCCATCCCCAGGGTGGTACTTCCTCTGGTGACGCTCCACCTCCCAAAGGTTCCATAGCCTTCCAAACAGCACCACCTACTGGGGACCAAGTGTTCAAACACATGAGTCTGTGGGGAACATTCCCCATCCAAACCACCACAGATTCCAAATGGTCTTTCTTCGAATTCCTTTGCCTTTTTCACTCCACCATCTAAGCTATTTGCTTGGTTTAATTTTTGTTCAACTAAATCCTGTCTGTTAAGGTGTTTGCTACGTTCTATTTGTAATTACTGTGATTCTACTTCCTGTGTGCCTCTTTTGGGAAACTTCCCTGTTCTCAACTTAAAGATGCCACAGCAATCAGGATTTTGTTTTGTTTCATTTTCCTTTTATATTGTTTCCATTTTTACTACACTGGTCTTTCATTACTGCTGTCCCCTTCCAGCTGCCAATTAAGGTTTCTATGAAGTATGACAACACAGTTGCCTGCTGTATTTAGGAGTCTAACGACAGGGAGAGACAGTTCAGCATTTAAGAACACTTACTGCTCTTGCAGTGGACACAGGTTCTGGTCCCAGTACCCACAAGATGGCTTGCAACCTTCTGTGGCTCCAGTTCCAGAGAGGTACACCTTCTTCTGACCTCCTCAAAGGCAGGCAGGCATGATGTATATATACACACATGCAGGCAAAACACTCATACATGTTTTAAATGCTCTTATAAAAAGAGTATAAAGTCTGATGTGTGTGATAACTTACACCTCCAAGCCTATCACTAGGGCAGCTAAGACAGAAAGATTCCTGTGTGCCATAGAACGAGACCTGGTCAGAAGAAAAAAGAAAGAAAGAAAAGGGAAGGAAGGAGGGAGGGAGGGAAGGAGGGAGGGAGGGAGGGAGGGAGGGAGGGAGGGAGGGAGGGAGGGAGGGAGGGAGGGAGGGAGGGAGGGAGGGAGGGAGGGAGGGGGGAAACCAGATTGACAGCTCCAAGAGGCAGATAATAATTGTGATCTTTGCCTGACCAGGCTTGAGCACTTCCTTTATCAGATGTACACAGATCAGACCAGACCAAGTTTCTGTCCTAAATGAAGTTCCTGTCCTAGACCACCCCAGAAAACATAAGGGTCTGAGCATCACTTCAGAGGCTGAGTGAATGGGGTACACATTCTTCACACCCTGTGTTTTCATCATGTTGATGCAAACTGCATTCACATGGAAGGAGGGACTTTATTGAGGAATTGTTTCCATCAGATTGGCCTGTGGACATTTCTGTGGATCACTTTCTTGATTGGTAGTGATGTAGGAGCTCACAGTGGCTAGTGCCACTCCTGGGCAGGTAGTCCTAGAATGTATAAAAAAAAAAAAAAAAAAAAAAAAAAAAAAAAAAAAAAAAAAAAACAAGCTGAGAAAGCCATTGAGAACAAGCCAACAGCCAGTCTTTCTCCCTGGTGCCTGCCTCTGTTCCAGCTTGAGTTTCTGTCCTTTCTTCCCTTCTGTCAAGTAACCCTTTCCCTCCTGAAATTACTTTTAGTCATGGGTTTATCACAATAAAGAGCAAACTAATACAGTGATGCCTGAAGAATGGTAAGGGTTCCTAATCCCAAAAACTGAACCTCACTGAATAGTAAGTTCCTGAGCTTCCATGAGGATGAATATGTGACCGTTGCCAGCTGAGACCATGGCAAAGGAAATTGAAACCTAGTGTCTTCTTGTTCGCCAGCTCGATTTTGGTCTGGTTTAGAGGTGTGAGACCATCTTACTCTATAGGCCAAACTGAGTGGAATCACACATGTGTGCCTCCATACTCTGCTTTGTGACTGTTCTTACATATATTCAGTAAGTCCTCCTGGACTGTAGCCACTGCTTTATCTCATTTTGTCCTGAACCCTTGAATCTGTGGTTTAATCAGAATGGATTTTGATTTTCTACTTTCAGGATCAGGGCTCCATACTGCACCACTTGCTCTCCTGGTTATCTGGTCCTTGCTCCCCATATGTCTCTGCTGTCTTCTCTCTCATTTACTCAAAACACAAACAGCCACCACCTTATCCCTCTTAAAGGATCCTTTTAGTGGTGTTTAGGAGACAGTAGAGATAACTAAGTTCAAGTCATGGATTTCTTTCTCAACTGTATGCAAAGCCCCTGAGAAGTAGATGTAAAGTACAGTAAGTATTCCTATTTGATAGCTGAGGAAGCCACTCAGAGGAGAGGTCCCCAGGTAAACACAGTGAATCAAGGCATCCCTTGACTTCAGATCATGTCCGTGGGACTCCAAGACCTTATATTTCATCTCCATACTAATATGTAGCACAGGAAAAGAATGTGGGCTTAGAGAAGTGGTCCTCGACCTGTGGGTTACAACCTATGGGGGTCAAATGACCACCCTCTCACAGGGATCTCCCAATACCATCGAAAAACACAGATATTTACGTCACGGTTCATAACAGTAGCAAAATTACAATTATGAAGTAGCAACAAAAATAATATCATGGTTGGAGGGTCAGTACAGCATGAGGAACTGGATTGAAAGACCACAGCACTAGGAAGGGTGGGAACCACTGGCTCCAATGACAGGAGAGGAAGGGCCACACAAGGATGGGTAGCCAAAGAGAACACAAGGATTGGCAGGCAAACAATATATTTTATTCACTCCAGGCAAAGGTTTGTAAGCAGGCAGCCACCAGCAGACACACAGGCCTACAGACAGGCAGGCTGATGAAGGCTCAGGCAAAGGCTCCTGACCTTAAAGTTGTGCTTCAGAATTTCCAAACAGCAGAAAATATGGGCAAATACGCAACCCTAGCTACACATGTGGGCAGGTAGATTACAAGAGCTTCAGTCTGGATGCTCCCTTTTTTAAATTTGTGTTTACAGAGCTGGAGGGATGGATGGCTCGGCAGTTAAAGACACCAGCTGCTTTTCCTGGAGACCCAGGTTTAGTCAGCACCCACATACAACTTACAACTTAACTTCAGCTCCAGATGATCCAATGACTTCTGGCCTCCGTGGGTTCTGCACACATGTTGTGGTAAATATTAACTGGGGATTTCTACCCCACCTTAGATCATTTTGTTCCCAAATAAAAGACTCAAAACCTTTAGATTTATAATAAGCCTTAAAACTAGACTTAACACTAGAGCAAGGCAGATATCAACCCCGTATGCTATTCTGTCTACGTTCCTGTCAATAACCCCAAGATATAACTTGCCATGTTCTGCCTGGACAGCTCCTACTCCAACTGGCTAACCCTCATAGCCATGCCCTCATGATCCATCTACCCCATAGCATCTTCATCCTTCTTCTCCTCTCTCCTTTTCTCTGGTCTCTGCCTCAGACCCCAGCCCAGAAACTGAAGCTTCACCTATCTCTCTTCTGCCCAACTATAAGCTATATGCATCTTATTCAACCAATAGTCTTAAATTAAGGAACAAGGTTGCATAGCATCATTAGGTGTACATGAGGGTCTGCTTGTCGGGGCACCCACATCGTGAGAATCCAGTATTTAGCATTAGAATACAAGCAGCATCAGACAACCCACTGCACATGAATGTGTACACAGACATATGTGCAGGCAAAGCACCCATATTCATAAAAATAAATTTTAAAAATTATTTAATTAATAACTTTTACATGTATCTTTTATGTTGAGCATATTTTCTCTTCCCCTCCCCTTTTTCTCTTCTCTTCCTTTCTGTTTACTCCTTTTGTTTCCCTGAATATTTTCATCTTGTACCATCTAATACATGGTTTCATGTGACTATATAAAGTCTTGGAACCACAAATGAGAGAAAAAGTGTCTTTCTGATACCGATTTAATTCATTTAATATCATTATCTTCGTCCAGTTGTATTCATTGAATGCAGATAGCGGGGCTTCATTCTCGGTGGCTGAAAAATCCATGTGTGTACATTCTGTATTTTCCTTATTCACTCACCTCTACTCTTCCTCTCCAGCTCCTCCCAGATGCCCAACACCACACCCCTCTCCTAACTTCAGGTAGTCTTTTTGTTTTTAATAACCCACTGAGACCAATTAATGCTTTGCATGTGCACATGGGACATCTACAGGAGCACTTGTGACCTACTAGGGACCATATCTCCTAATAGCCATCAAGTACCAGTATCTCCTCACCTGGGGAGGGGGAATGTCATGTGCCCCTCCCTCATTCATGCTAGAATGCTTACTGGCTTGATCTTATAGAGGTCTTGTGCAGGCACCAGACCCATGATTTTATGAGTATATTTACGATACTCATGCTTTGTCCACAGGGCACTGTTTAACTCGGGGCTTCCCTGTTCTCTGGCTCTTACATTCTTGCAGTTCCCCTTCTACAATGTCCGCTGAGCATCCAGAGGAGGTGATGCAATGTTGATGTCCCACATATACCTGAATACTCCACAGACACTTTTCCTCTATAATTTGACCAGCTGCAAGTATCTATATTAACTGCTGTCTGCTACAAAAAGACAATTCTCTGAAGAGATCTTAGAGCTGCACTAATCTATGGATACAGAGGTACAGACTCCAAAGGCAGTTTGATACCTCATCCATTTAGCAAAATAGATTTCGGAGGCTTACTCCTAGGGTTGTGAGCTTTCTGATCATGGGTTCTTGATGAAAGACCTTTTCAAACTAAATTATGGTCATAGACTACTTTCAAAGAGACACTAAAACTATCTAGCATCTATCTTCCCAACGACTGACTAACCTTTACAGACCAGAGGAGGATGGGGGATTAAGGAGGCTTGGGGGGCTTTGGTTTTGGTCTTTGTTGTTTTGTCAGGTCACATAAAAAAATATACTTTGAAATATATTTGCAAATTAGGACCAGCTTACTCCTTGGTTATATCAATACCCTGGTTCATTCTTAAATTAAAACACCTTTTAAAATGTTGGCAAAGATGTGGCAGATCTGACTTTCAGACATGCCTGTCTGAGTAAAAAATGAGCAGTTGCTAGAGAAAGTTGTTTTATAATATCTACCAGCCTATGACCCAGCAAGCCACTCCAGAGAGTAATCCCAATAGAAGGGTTAAGATCATCACCAGAAAACATTATTACTTTATTTAAAACATAGCCACAGTATTTGACAGTTCCTCCTATCAAAAGATGTTGTCTGTTTCCCAGACTTTTAAAGTTGGGCTCGATATGTGGTTTGGGTGTAGTTTCAGAGCCTGGCATTAAGGAGTCTTAAAGTTTTGCTTACTCCCTTGGAACACTACCCTAAGACTACCTTAAGGGAAAGCTTGTGTACTCTAACTAGAGAACAAGACCAGGTGGAAGAAACACTCGTTGCATCCACTGAATACCAATATCAACATCCACCTGTGAGGGGGCCATCTTGAATCTTTCATTCTAGCTGAGAACAGTTGCATGCTGGGCATACACAGAATCAACAAGGAACTGCCAAGGAAGTTCCCAGGAACATAAAAAATAAAATAAAATAACCCTCTCTCCTTATTGTTTGTTTGCTTGCTATGGTTTCATTCCCCGTAGATAATAAGTACAAGAATTTTCTAGAATATTCATAACATCAATATTCATAATATCTGAAAGCTAAGAATGACTCAAAATGCCCATCCATGACTAAATAGACCAATCATAGTATATCACACTATAGAAGACCAAGTAGTGATAACAAGGGATCTGCTACCCGGAAGAACTTTTCTCCCTCCTCTTCCTCCTCCTCACCTTTTCCTTCTTGGAAACAGGGTCTGATTGTGGCTTTAACTGGCCTGCAGGAACTCAATAGACACCAGGCTTACCTTGAACCCATAGAGGTCTGCCTGTCTCCCAAATGCTAGGATTAAAGGCGTGTTCAAGGTAAGCCTGGTGTCTACTGAGTGAAAGAAGATAGATATGGCCAAGCAGACACAGGTAAAATACATAGGAAGAAAATACCCAGCGCTGCACCTGGGCATTCTATTTTTTTTCCCTTACAGAAACAGGGGCAGAAAGGAGAAAATATGGTTCTAGAAATACTGTTCCTCGATACACTACGAGAATCACATTCACCCTCATAAAGCCTCAGCAAACTGAAGAGGCACCACGTGTGAACTTGCCTGTTGGCATGGAAGACTTCAAGAGGATGTTTAAAATGGCAGCTGCAGGCCCAATGGATACAGCTACCAAACGTCCTCACACCTAAGGCTCAGGGAACATTGCAGAAGAGGAGGCAAAAGGATCAGGAAGATTGCTGTGAGACTGTCTCCTCATACGGAAGCTACACCCATAGAGTCTCCCCAGTGTGACACCCAAACGTGAGCTGAATAAGGAGGACACAGAACTGCCAAAGGAAAGGCCCAAGAGGCCTTGACCCTACACAAAGAACTACAGGTGACTTCGTGAAGCTTGGAGTGAGGGAGGCAGCCCTCCCCAGGGAAGGGTTTACCTATTAGTTGTCCAAAGGATCGTCCCTGAAAACATACACGCGAGTGCCATTATTGGACTTAACAAATTATACTTGGGGCTATGATCTCAGCTACTCCACTGTGTGGTATCCACATGAATCTATTTCTAATTCTCCCTATCACACAATAAATAAAATAAATAATAAGAACTAAAAAATGAAATGACCCAGAGAAAGCTAAAGATTGCATCATTTCACAATGTAGAAACTTTCTCTCTTCTCTCTCTAAAATAAAGCTTTATTGTACCCAATACTCTTTCAGAAGTATCAAAGAATTCAACAAACAGAAATTTATATCCAGATAAAAAGGAACAAGAGACCAGAAAAAAATATTATATATAAACGTAATTCCATATCAACCCCAGCCCCAACCCATTATAATACAGGTTCTCGGATATTTTGTTTAAGTTAGGAGGCGAGAGAACCATCTGGTTCTTTAATCCTCAAGTCTCACAAGTTAGGATCAAAAGTCTACCCTACATTCTAAGCTTAATAGACAGACAGCTCTTGTAATTAAATAACAAGCTGGTGTGTAAAAAAAACAAAACAAACAACAACAACAAAGTTGCTGAAAATTGGGGAAGGTGCGGTTTCCTGCACAGATCCTTGAAGGTCTGATGTATTGAGTCTTGGTTACTTTATGAACTATAAAAATTCAGGTGTGCTGCTGTTAGCTTAACACTTGGGTCTTGGTACACACCCTACTAGAATTCTCTCTGCAAGAGGTCATCCTGACTTCATGCTACACTTTGTAGAATAAAGAGAGTAAGCCCTTAGCACACAAAGGTAAACAATGTAGCGAGTTCTCTCTCTTCCCCCCTCACCATCGTAAATGTGCTTTGAGTTTTCCCAGTCCTTGGTGGGGGCAGAAAACACTGTGTTCAGTTTTGCTGTGCCTAACCAGAGGAATCCCTTAAAGCTTGGGGTGGGAAGACTGATGGTTGACTCTTTTGTTTGGTTTTTATTGTGCGTGACTAAATGTATTAGATGTGTTGGATCACAGAGAATGTGTGTCCGTGAAGCCCAGAGCTGTTGAATCTGTATGCATTTTGCCTACTAATATTGCTTGCCCTTTCCAAATACAAAAGGCCTCCACACTGGCTTGGTATCTGAGTCATTTTAATAACACTACAGTCGGAACGTGCTCTGGGAGTCTTTGGTAGGAAACCGGAGATCCTTTCTAAAACCTTTCCATGGGATTGGTTTTCCATGATTTTTTTTTTTCTTTTCCAAAACTATGTAGGAGAAGCAGAAGACAGGGTCCAGGAAAGGAGTTGATGGACAGAATGGTTTTGGGAATCACTATTCATGACCCACCACAAACTGTAAGCAAAGGCACATACAATTATATATATATATTATTTTGAGTAACAACACCCTGAGAACTGGATGAGGGGATTTTTTTCCAGTTGTCCTCTATGATGGCTGCTGGAAAGTGGATGACTCAAGGAACAGGCCATTCTGCACAAATATGGCTTGCTTTTTTTGTTTTGTTTTGTTTTGTTTTTTTGTTTTTGTTTGTTTTATCTTGTTTGTGTTGATGTTGTTGTTTGCAGATAGATAGGGCTGCTTCTAGATACCAGGGGGAGAAATAGACCACTGACAGGGTTACATCAGCCTTACTGTTCTTCCTTGATAAAAAGAAAATTGACATTTATTTCGTTGTAGAAGTATAACAAATGTCTTTCTTCAAATCTCCTTTTTTTTTCAATGCAGATTTTCAATTGAGGAAGATTATTATTTGGGGCGGGGGCGGGGGACACCTTTGGCAACATCTTTGCTCCAGGTTTGGGGGGAAAAAAGAAAACGAGGGTGGGGGTCGGGGGAATCCCTCAGCAAGAGGATTACTGCCGAGCTTTATTGCCCTGTCACAACGCCAGGTACTTTGAGTTCAAAACAAAAGGTAATGTGATTGGAGGGAGGGGCTGGCTGCTCCGGACCCTCTCTCTGCTCTAATGCAGAATGTTGAAGAAGTCTGTTTCTTTGTGCCTTGGTTTCCCCGACTGCAGAAGGAGGGCTTTGAGCTAGATTACCCTTAAGGCCCCCAAAGCTCAAAGAAACCTGAAGCTCAGATCTGACCGTGTGCCTGCCCGCCTGCATTCCAAGCAAACACCCTTGCTCCTCTGAACGGCTGTTTCCCCCATACTCCTAATTGACGATATTTTATACCTGAACTTACAATTTCATCACTTTACCTACCCCATATCATTTAAGGTCTCTCCTTTCTGCTTTGAAGTTCAAAGAAAAGAGAAGACTTTGTATAATGAGGATGGCCCCTTTGAAATGCTCCCTGCGCAGCTGCAGGCTGGCAGATTCCGCGCCGAGCGAGGAAGCCATTGTGATGCAGATGGACTTCGAAGTGCCTCTGCAGCAAGAGCATTTCCACGGGCCTTTACTGTATTTCTTCTATTATTCATAGAACACAATGTAAATGAAGCCATAAATTTTACCCCCCACACTAGATGTAGAAAGAAGATAATGGAAATTGTGAATTATGAATGAATCTCTGTTATTGTAATTCCTTAAGGATTCTGACGGAGATGATTAAATTCATGCAAAGACACAGACTGGAAACTTTCCCGCCTGCGTCCTCACTAATGCTTCTTGGAACCTCACAAGGAAGGGACAGACTAGAGATGGTCTTGGTTGCCCATTTACCTGCCAAATGATCTCACAGATGATCTACCTAAGCTTGGATGGATTAAAATAGTCTCTCTTCCTATCAGAAGGGAAGAATGGGGCTAGATCAGTGTCTCTCAACTATCCAAGCCTGTCACTTGAGAGCCCAGGAAGAAAACCTACCCTGAGCCCTACAAATTTATTTTTTCTTTCAGGAAACTGGAGAAAGAAGAAGCCACAGGAAGGGGGAGGGGAGATGTCTTTCTCAAGAAGATGAACTTGTTCATGTTTAATGAAGTCAATGATACAGATTGCTTTGGATTTTTTTTTCTTCTAAATTTGTTTTGATAACAAGAATTCTGGTCAATGACTCTCTCGACCATGGTACACTGTCCTTCTAAATAATGACAGCAGACTGGCTTGGATAATGACACAAAGTGATTAGAAGCACTTCGCTGGAGTGAGACCAAGCCTCTGGAAAATCTCAGCCTTAATCCACTTTCATCCTGTACCAGGCTTTCTGAAGGTTAGAGCCCCACCCTCCCCCAAAAGGAGATAGGAGATGATATTTAACAGTTCAAGCATCGTTCGGAAAGAGTTCTCTTCTGCAAAACCCCAAAATAGACTTTTGACATTTTTATACAAGGAATATGCATGGGGAGATGAAGCTGTGGGCACAAGCAGACTTCTGTTCGGAAGTGACTTCTACTCTCAGACATAAAAATCATTTAAAATGTAGATGTGATTACACAGGTAGGAGTGAAAGATGTTAACATTCGCCGCAGATGCAGGGTGACCTGGGAGCTCCTAGGCAGCCAGCATCCAGTCTGTGCCTCATCATCCTTCGCTGCAAAGTGAAACATCTGGACCAGCTGGTCTTCAAGGCAGCTGAGATTTAGTCTTTACCTGTGTTCTTGTGTTCCCATGGATGAAATTTGGACAGTGAGGTGACGCAGAGGCTAAGACACCATCCTGGGTCAAAGACTTGGGAAGTTCCCACAGAGAGGTAATGTAGGCTTTCTACAAAGAGTTGGGTCAGGAAGCATAGTCAAGGCCACTGAGCTGCTGGCCAAAGAAATAGCCTTTGCTATTTGTCAAAGGTATGGCCAATAGATGCTACCTCTCCAGCTCCTAGAACCATGAACAAATGAACCTGGACAAATCATCCCACTGAAAATATAAAAGCCATTCCTAGGGAAGGGATGGCTTGGCCAATGTGTTTAGTAGACATATTAAGCATGTTGCTTAAAATCCTCCACACAAAATGCTTGAACCTTCTGACCCTGAAACCATGGAAATTTACTTCCTCTTTTAGAAGAGTATAGGGAGAAAAAAAAAACAAAATTAAGCAGGAGGCAGCAATAACTTTCCTTAAAGGATGACCCAAACATGATGTCCAGGCTTCAGAACTTTCCCGTCTTTATGTGTGTTTTGAGAATGAGAATTCTGGTATTTTTAGCATTGACTACTCAAATGACTACATAGAGTGTTAGAGAAACATCTGCCTGGTACACACACACACACACAAATACATACACACACACACATACACACACACACACTCTACCTCTGCTTCCCTCAGCCAAGCCCCCACCCATCTCTCTCCTTCCTCATCAGCCCTCCTGACAACTCCAGGGGATCATGTAGTATCTAGGCAGGAAATCAGAGCTTAAGGCAAACTGGGGCAATGAGACATGGAGAAGGACCAACAGAGATGTGGGAGACGGTGAGTGGTCACTGGGGACTAGTGAGCATCACCAGGGACAGCCTAGAGACCTGTAGCAAGCAACTAATATCCTGGAACTGAAGACAAGAGAGGGCACAGGGAGGGTCCCTAGAGTCCAGATGTTCCCTACAGGCAGGGGCCAGAGGAGGCGCTGCCTGCTGGGAATGGGGCTGATAGATGCAATGCAGATGGTCTACCAGATGCCACCAGAAATAGGGAGACGTGGGAATAGGAGCATCCAGTGTCTCTCCTCTGATACCCAGAAATAGTCTCGGCCCTTTGCATTAGACACACCTACCAGAGGCCAAGGGGACAAGATCCTGTAGCAACCAGCCCCATGGGACAAACCAGAGCAATGTGAGGGAGAGAACGACTCTCCAAACAGCAGGCAATGGCCCTGTATGCCTGAGAGATCTGCAGAATGAACAGCTCTATGTGGTCTGTTTCCTCTGAAACTCAGAGCCAAGAACAAAGTCTTATCTCTGTACTCCTGCTAAGGTGGTTTGTAAAAAGGAGTTGGACTGCTACAATCGGGAGCAACCAGGAGCCAGAGAGAAACATGACAAGTTTGCCTGACCTGGTTAAGTCCCTGACCAGGGACTCAGAATGTCCCTGATGTCTCTCCACTGTGTGGTTTTCATACGTCCATCCTTCTGCTGTCAAGCCCTGTTCCCTGTTGCAATGGCCTCATTACCTAGCTTCCCATCACCATCTCCATGGCATAAACTTCACATATTACCTGTGTGGAAAGCTCACACACACACATACACCCTGCTTTTCCTACACAGTGGTTCTACTTAATAAACAGCAGGGCATACAAATAAATGGATGGGAAAGAGGCTCTTTCTCACCCATGAGATGTGTCATTTATCAACATGAACCTCACACACACCCACAGCATATTAACCCTTCATATGTTCTAATCTGATGATACCAAGAAACAAAAGCCTGTGGCTCATTCTTCAAAAGGGTCCAGGCAGAGATCCGTCTGCCTTCGGGACTCACTCACAGTGCTGGGTCATGGCTTCCTTAGTGGCTGCCTAGAGAACTCTGACACAAGTCACGGTTTTAAACAAAGCCTGTCTTTGTTGGCACTGTTCAACTCTCACACGGTAGGAATTGTGCGAATAGCTAATCTATCATTGGTTCTATAGAGTCTGGTACATAGCAAGCATTTCATGAGATTTTGTAGACTGAGGAAGTGAATTGGTGACTAAAACAAAGCCACCATAAAGGTATATTCTATATATTCTAGCATATTAGGAAGACATTTCCTCCTTGCAAGATTAGCCAGGCCTTTCACGTAGACCAGTGATTCTCAACCCATGGGTTGTGACCCCTTTGGCAAACCTGTCTCCCAAAATATCTACAACACAATTCATAGCAGTAGCAAAACTACAGTTATAAAATAGCAACAAAAATAATTTTATGGTGGTGGGGGAGGGTGTTGGTCACCATAACATGAAGACATTAAAGGGTCAAAGCATTAGGAAGGCTGAGAACCACAGACCTAGACAAAGAAGAAAGTGCCAGGGGTCGCCTGTTCCTTGATAGCATCTGCCGGCTTGTCATGGCTACTGGATTCTTTGCATAGGCTCATTTCTTAAAGCTCACACAAGCAGTCACCAAATAACACCTACCTGTAAAGCAAATGTCCTTAAGTGGCATTTTGAAGCAAGATTATAGGAGAAGGTAGTTAATAAAGAAAGATATGTATTGAGGCTGCAGGGTGTGGGTTGTGGGCCTGGGATCAACTTCTTCCATTAAAATAATTCTCTCTGAGTAACACTTGAAATTTTTTATGTCTGACTCTCCTCAGAAATCCTTTGCCTTTGTGTGAAACTTTGGACAATTAGTTTCAAAAGGATGTTTTCCCTTTCCTGAAGTGTGTGGGAGAAGAGTATCAATCCATTGTGGCCATTGCACTGTTCTTGATCAGCCTGCCATTGGGAAGGTAGCTCTGACCAATCTTGTAAGCCTGGTGGATTTCAGTGCAGTGGTGGGAGCCCTTTCTGTCTAGCTTGGGTCACAGAGAAGGCCACACAAGGTAGGACTCCAGGCTCAACATAAACAACCGTTGTCTTGTATACAACTTCTCTGCATCCCAGACACTGTGACTTCTCAGTAGCCTTGGGTCACTCAGATGATGTGGATTCTTTGTTCCTGACCAAACACTTGGCTCTTGGGAACCGTTTCTCTAGTTCCTGCTAGACCCAGCCTAGGTTCTCAACTCCAGTACTCTGTTCACCCAAATCTCTACCGAGTATGCCTTCTTCTGATGGGGAAGAGGCAGGCACACTTGGATGTGAGCCATAGACAGGTGACCCAGAGGTACTTCTTCACATTGCTGAAGTCCTTTGGCCTCAACATCAGGCGAATGTCACCCAGACACTTCTTTCAGTATTTGTCTTCTTCTTTTTTGATGTGTGCCACTCCTGGAAGAAGTACCTTTTGAACTTGTAGCTGATATGCCCAGCAAAGACTTCCTCGAAGGGACAGAGGTCCCATGAAGCCTAGCCCACAGCCACCACCTCAGACAGTGTGTTCACAGAGGTAACACACTGGACAATTTCTCTTTCGTTCACCTTGCCCCCTCACCTGAGACCTTCTTGCATGCTATGGGCATGGTCATGACAGCCTTGTAGCGCAGAAAGGCTGTGGAGCATCACCTCTGGAGAACCTTTTCATGCCCCATGATGCCTGCTGCTCTGCTTCTGAGGCAAGAAACCCAAGGACCCATCCCTTAGAGCTGAGAATTTCCTGTGAGACAATGCACAATCGGATACCACCAGCAGAGCCTACCAACCCTTACCAAAACAACAAATAGAGACCTTTGATAAATTAAATGAGATTCCCAGAGCTTTTTTTTTCCACTGTGTTAAAGATTAGACACAGAGTCACCTACTGCTAAGCTCCTAGATGCCTCTTTCTCCCACCGCTTCCTTCTCCTTCTTCGATTTATTTTCATTTACTTTAGTTTAGTTTGAGACAGGGTCTCATTAATTTATCCAGGCTAGCCTCAGACTTAAAATCCTCTTACCTCAGCCTCCTGAGTAGCTCGGATTATAGGTGTGTGCCGTCATGTCCTGCTGATAAACTTATTTTAAGCCCCTCTACTGTCACTGAGCCCAAAGTTATTTCCTATACTAATGATTGCCAGCCAGCTCTGTCTGATGTTTTTAAACAGCCCATAAAGTGAGGTGTCAGCTCGACACCATTGTGAACATAGAACCAGAGAAGGGTCATCTGTTGGAGTTTTCTGTTTTGTTTGTTTGTGGGTTTTGTTTGTTTGTTTTTACACATTTCTTCTGTGTGTCCAGAGATCAATTCAGCAAACACATGAGCCTTCGTTTAAATGGGGTTTACAGAGCTATTTAAATAAGCATCACTGGGGTGTCTCCTCTGATTACCCCAGCCCTTCCAGTTCCACTGCTTCCCGTGGCCTCAAGTCACAAATCTTTCAGTCAAGTGGGCTTTCTCATATACAATAGATTTTATTTCCTTCATCACAGATAGTGTGGCCTCCCTCCCTCCCCCCCCCTCACACACACACACACACCTGTAAACTGACTTTAATAGAGAGGCTTTCTGCAGCCTTGGGGAGTGGTGACAAAGAATCAATCTGTAAACTCATCGTCACTGTGAGTCTGCAAAGGAACGTCTAGCAAATTCTAAAAGGTCAGGGGTCTCTGCTGTTAAGTGTCAAAGAGGTTGAAGAAGAACAAACAAAGTGAAATGATTTGTAATTAACACATGGTGGATGTATGCAACTGTTCAAACCAAAATAGATATACTGTCAAAATAGATACACTTCAAGGCTTGGGGGAGCCTGGCAATGATGTCCTCATGGTTTGATCTGAAATGTCCTTCACAGGCTCATGTTTTGGATACTTGGGACAGAGACAGACAGACAGACAGACAGACAGATACACACACACACACACTAACACACACACACACTAACACACGCACACTAGTGGTGCCAATTTTGGAGATTATGGGAATTTTAGAAGGTGGGGATTAGCTGGGAGAACTGGGCAGGCTTTCGAAGCCTATGTCTGCCCTGGTTCTGGCCTGTGGTCTCTGTGTCCTGCCCTGCAGTGATGTGAACAACCACAGCACAGGACTCCACTTCTGTGAACTGAGACATGCCTTCCCTAGTGTGAGGGATAAAAACCCATAAGCCAAGAGAATCCTTTCTCCCTTAAGCTGTTGCTGTCAAGTATTGTTTGTGATCACCTCGACATGAAAAGAACTAACACACTTATCTTCCCTCTAGATTCATTCTGTGTGTGTGTCTGTCTCTGTCCCTCTGTCTCTGTCTCTCTGTCTGTCTCTGTCTCACTGATTGTCCCTTTGACTATCTGTCTATCTGTCTCTGACTGTCTCTGTCTATTTGTCTCTCTGTATCTCTATCTATCTTATGTCTGCCCTCTGTATATATCCCTCTGTCTCACTGTCTCTCTGTCTGTTTCTCTGACTCACTCTTTGTCTGATTCTCTCTCTCTCTCTCTCTCTCTCTCTCTCTCTCTCTCTCTCTCTCTCTCTCTCTCTCTCTCTCTTCCTGTTTTATAGATGGGGTCTCACTATGTAGGTCTGACTGGCCTGGCCTGAAACTCACTCAGTAGACAAGGCTGGATTTAAACTCACAGGGATCCACCTTCCTCTCACTGCTTAGTCCTGGAACTAAAGGTATACCCCACCACACAGAGTCCCTTGTGGATTCTTGGATAAATGCTAAATAGTTATTACTATATATCATTTGCTTTCAAGTAACTTAGAATTAACTATAGTTTTGAGAGAGAGATTTTGAGGCAGCCCTCCCCCTTCAAGAGCACTACAGTGTTAAGGGTTTAGATTATTTCATGAGCCAGACATTAATAATGATATAGTACTCATGGGTCATTTCAAGTGTTCCAATTGGGGCAATCAATGTGACAGTGTATCCAGACAGAGAAGAGAATCCTATCTTGATCCTCATTTCCTCAGAGGCCTCCCCTATGATTCTAAGGACAAGCTACTTTCTACCCTGGAGGCCCTTACACACAATATCCCCCTCTGCGGCTCCATCTCCCTACAACATTCTCCATGCACAAAACCTGTCTTCTACAAGTCTGCTTCCGATGTCTTCAATGAACCTGGATAGACAAGATCTCTGTTACCTATTGCTACAGTTCAAGTGTGTTTGATTCCCACCAAAACCACGGTCCTTAACTCCCCAGTGTGACAGTATCTAGTACTTGGGCCTTTAAGAAGTAAAGTCCAGAGGGAAATATTTAGTTAACAAACACCTTTGAGGAGGGATTAATGTTGTTCTTTTGAGTACATTAGTTCTCACAAGAACAGGTATTTTTTTAAAAAAGTGAATCTGTTTTTGTGCAGTGGATAGTGGCTAATTCAGGAAGTCACAACTGGTCAATGGGCCAAGAATGCTCAGGCACAAATGGGACATGTGTCCCATGACCCTCCCTTCAAGTATCACGGACTATCTTGGATAAGGGGTTAGAGTATAAGAGCCAGAGGCTGGGGGTGGGGGGACAAGATGGAAACAGTGTCTTTGGACATGGCAGGAAAATCAACAGCTGTGGTTATCTGCACAAGACCCACTCAGGATGCTAACTTCTCTGCTCTACCTTGCAGCCCCAATGGATGAAATTTCTGATGCTCTGAGCCAAGGTGAACTCCTCTTCCCTTTACACTGTCCCGTTCAGTGCCCAGCCATGAGAGGGCTGACTCTTGCAGCGACCATCCAACACTAAACTAACCTCGAACCTCTTGTGTGTGTTCTCAGATATCTTCAGTGTCTGTGAAGCCAACTCTGCCTTTATTGTCTGGCCACAGCCACTTATTAAATAAACAATTCTTCGTAAGTATCAGAGAACAAAGATTCTCCAGCCTTCTGCTCTTCCCATGTCCTATCTCCCATTGTTTGAGGTTAGGAAATTCAGGTCCTGCTCTGGTGTCATCCCCTTTACATCTGGCTCTGCTGCTGTCTCTTTAAGGGTCAGAAACTAAACTCTATTGGCAGTTTCATCCAGCCCCCCACCCCCGCCCCCGCTAAGATTGAGATTTCTCAGAAGCTACAGTTAAGAAATGTATTTTTGTGTTTCCTTAAAGAAAATTCCAGCGCATCCTTCAGTGAACTCCTCTTGAAGAGGAAGGAAAATCAATGCTTTCAGATAGCATTACGTTGTCCTGAATAATCCCGAAGCTGCCCGTGACTTACTGTAGAGGGTATAATTGAAGTGAGGATAAACTGCACACCATTTCAAAGTCTGCTAAATTGAAACCGTTCTTTCTGTTGACACATGCTTGGAAGCTGCAGATAATGTGATTTAAAATAAATACACTGGCCCAGGATACTTGTATAATTGAAATAAATATGAAATAACCCACAGAGTCTGCAGGCCATTGGGTAAATTAACTCCTTGTGCACAAGGTGACAAGACACCTGCCTAAGAAAAAGGAAAGTGGCACTGGGCAGGTTTGGGACAGGAGAGAATTCAACCACTCAAAAGAGATGGACACCCAAATGTTGAGTTTTGGGGGACTTGGCCTGCGTCTTTATAAGGTGCTTGTCCCCACTGAAGAACTCTCTCCTGGCTCTCACTCACATTATAGGATTCATTTGAACCAATATTAAGAGACCCTGATGCCTCACGACATGAGAGAGAGAGACAGAGACAGAGACAGAGAGAAGGAGGGGAGAGGAAGAGAGGAGAGAAAAGGAGAGGAGAGGAGGAGAGGAGAGGAGAGGAGAGGAGAGGAGAGGAGAGGAGAGGAGAGGAGAGGAGAGGAGAGGAGAGGAGAGGAGAGGAGAGGAGAGGAGAAGAGAAGAGAAGAGAAGAGAAGAGAAGAGAAGAGAAGAGAAGAGAAGAGAAGAGAAGAGAAGAGAAGAGAAGAGAAGAGAAGGGAAGGGAAGGGAAGGGAAGGGAAGGGAAGGGAAGGGAAGGGAAGCGAAAAGAAGAGAAAAGAAGAGAAAAAAAGAGAAAAGAAGAGAAAAGAAGAGAAAAGGAGAGAAAAGGAGAGAAAAGAAGAGAAAAGGAGAGAAATCAGAATCCTCCTGATGGCCCCAGGGGCAGAAAGAACACCATAGGCTGCATTACAATGAGTTCTGTAGAGGCC
Organism: Mus caroli; assembly: GCF_978045245.1. Taxonomy (NCBI): domain Eukaryota; kingdom Metazoa; phylum Chordata; class Mammalia; order Rodentia; family Muridae; genus Mus; species Mus caroli. The sequence continues at coordinate 38,843,702 of NW_028227265.1, read as the reverse complement.
TTTTGAGAAATATGTGAATGAGGAACTTGTTAGTCGGGATAAAGGGGTAAGTTTCTCTTCCAGATGTGTTTCATTAGAGAAACAAAGCCACCATAGTTGGCAGGATGTCTGCTGAGGGATGTAGGTCCTCGGTGACTATGGGAGTCAGTTAGTGATCTGTAAAGCTCTGCTGCTCCACTGCTGGACCTGAGGGCTGCTGAGAAAGGAAGATAAACCTGAAAGTGAATAAGAGTACACTGGATCCAGAAGAACATTCCAGAACCATGTGGAAGAGCTGGAACTGGTACCTGGCTCTCACAGAAACTCATGCAATCTCCAGCGACCTCCAAACTCCTGGCATCTCGATGCAGATGAGCTGCAATGAACCTATCTGTCCTTAACCATGGTCCACCCAAGATGCTAATCCGGGGCTCTAAAAAAATGTAGAGGAAGGCCTGATAGGAGTAGAAGAAGCTGGCATCTATCCCACTCTTAGCCACCACACAGTGTTAGCTGCAATAGTACATACCTCTGTGGCTACCCTGGAGCCAAACAGGGCATACCTCACTTCCACACTCCAGATCTCCTACACATGTTTCTCCACAGTAACATCCAGGACCATGCAAGGTAGGGCATTCTGGGAAATTAAGGAAAGGGCTTCTGGAGGATGTGCCTACAGATTAGCTAAGTGGACACAACACAACTCCCCAAGGGCCTGTAATTAGCAGAATCCCATGTTTCATGAAGCTCTTGGGATTGTTTAAGTTAGGATATATTCCCAACCTCTAAGAAGGTATGGTTGAAATGGGATGCAGTCATTGACTAGAATTACTGAGGTGTGTTTGGAAACAGCAGTCTTAATTGGGGGAAGTTTTCCTCCATTGGGGCATTTGGCAATATCTGAGGACACTTTGGAATATTGCAGCCAGGCTGTGTTGCCTAGCAGGTAAAGACCCTGATGCCTCAGAACATACTATAGTGCTCAAGACAGCTGCTTATCACAATGAAATGCACAGAGCAAAATACCAGTGGGGCTGATAGGGAGACCTGGGCAGAGAAAGGTAGCCGATGGTTGTGATGGTTGTGGTAGTTTGAATGAGAAAGGGCCCAACAGACTCATGTATTTGAATCTTTGATTGGAGGGGAGTGGCACTACTTGAGAGGGATTAGGAGGTGTGGCCTTGCTGGAGGAAGTGTGACACTGGGAATGGGCTTTAGGATTTCAAAAGCCTAAGCCAGGCCCAGTCTCTCTCTCTCTCTCTCTCTCTCTCTCTCTCTCTCTCTCTCTCTCTCTCTCTCTCTCTCTCTCTCTCTCTCTCTCTCTCTCTCTCTCTCTCTCTCTTTCTCTCCCTCCCTGCAGCTTCTCCAAGACCATGTCTGCCTATGCTGCCATGATGACAATGGACTAAACCTCTGAACTGTAAGCCAGCCCCGATTAAATGCTTATAAGAGTTACTATGGTCACGCTGTCTCTTAACAACAGAACACTGACTGAGACAACGGTTTCGAAGAAAATTAGAGAAAAAATCATGCTATAGGCCATAAGATGTCTCAAAGCCCATACTAGGGCTGAAGAGACAGCTTAGCAGTTAAGAGCAGGGGCTGCTTTTCCAGAGGACCAAGGTTCTGTCCCCAAAACACAAGACAGTTCAAAGCCATCTGTAACTCCAGTTTCAGGAGATCCAAAGCCCTCTTCTGGTCCCCACAGACACCAGGCACCTGTATGGTGCACAAATATACTACATGAAGGCAAAACATCCATACATATAAAATAATAAGAAACCTTTTAAACTGAAAAACTAAAAATGAAGTAAATAAATAAAAGCTCCATATTAACTGAATAGATCTTCCTGTGAAAAGAAATAAAGTAATTCAGTATGTCCTGGCAGCCAATAGAAAGTGAACATTACCACAAATAGCATGTATGTCTGTGCAATGTCTTCTCCATCACAATAACAGACAATACATAATCCTTATTCTAACTCATTTTGTGGGCGTGTATATTCATTTATGAATAGAGAGGCCAAAGGTTGGCATCAGGTGTCTTCCTCAACCCCTTCTCTACCTTAGTTTTTGAGACAGTCTCCCCGTGAGCCTGGAGCTCAAAGATTCTGCTCAACTGTCTAAGCAACAAGTCCCAAGATCCTCCTGTCTCCACCCTGTGGTGCTGAAATTCAGGCTTATTTCTGCATCCTGTTTTTAAGATGGATTCTGGGGATTCAATCCTGTCCTCTTGTTCCAAGGCAAGCACATTACCAACTGAACTACCACCTCCTCCTCGTTCTCCTCATCCTCCTCCTCCTCTTCCTCCTCTTCCTCTTCCTCCTCCCCCTTCTTCTTCTTTGCTTCTAATGTTTTGTCTTGTTTGTTTGTTGGTTGGTTGGTTGGTTGGTTGGTTGGTTGGTTTGCAGCAACCATTTAATCCAGCATGACATGAACCTCAGGTCTGTGATCCTCCTGCTTCAGCCTCCTAAATGCTAGGGTTAAAAGTGTAGCACCATACCCAGCCACACACACAACCATATCATGCCTTGCCTGGCCTCCAGAAAAAAAGTGCAAGTCACGCATTTGGTAAATAACCCCAGGAAATGTAGGTAGTAGAATAGGGAAGAAAGATGGATAATACAGGATAAATACTGAGCCATCGCCACTTTGAGTTATTGAAGCTCCATTGGGCTGGGAAACTCTGAACCATGATGGTAAGTTATCTTGAGGAGAGAGAACTGGGCCTTTTCCCTCCAGTTCCCATCAGCTATTGGGTAATTACTAGGGACGGGGACACTAACTCCCTAGTGTTTTGACTGTGCCACATGGCTTCAGTGCCAGTGCAGCTCTGATGTCAGAGAGTTCTCAGGCAGAGAAGCAGAAGTGTTTGTTAATGCTCAGATGGTCTGCACCTTCAACAAGAAGCTGGGGTCTTAATAGTTACAGTTCGTATCCAAGAGGGGATTTCAAGGCAAATCCTTTTTCCTTCCAACTTGAGATGTGAAACAGAAACACAACTTGCAGACATTTCGATAGACCTAATCCTGACACTGGAGTACCGAAGACACAGAGTAATGAGCATAGGGCTTGCCCCTCCCCCCAATATTAAACATATAAGGGAAAATAGTGTTTGTCCAGAAAAGGCATTAGGCATCTTTTTGCTGATTGCAGCATATATTTTGGTTGGCTTGTTTTGGGGGGAGGTTTCATCTTGGGAATGGTATGTGTGTGTGCCTGTGTGTGTGTATGTGGGTGTGTGTTCACATACACATATATGTCTGTGTGTAGGTATGCATACATGTTTGTATACATGTGTGTGGTGATCTCTCACTGAACCTGGAACTCAGTACTCAGGTAGACTGGCTGGCCAGAAAACCCCAGATTTCCTAGAGTGGTTGGATTTGCAGCTGTATGCCACCATTTCTTTATGACGGGTGACATGAAATTGTATGAGCTACAACTGTCCTCACTGATAGATGCTTGCTTTTTGAGGTTTATATTCTGGGCACCCATGTGAGTAGAGGAGGAAACACCATGCACTCTATAGTGACTGGCAAAATTAAAGAAACAAAATAGGGTTAGAAGGAATTATAGCAACTGGAAGCCAAGGAGACTGCTTCATCTGATAGTCAGAAAAGCAAGTGGCATTTGAGTCCTGTTCTGGAAGATAAATGAGTCCCTATATACCAGGGGAAGAGAGTACCTAAAAGTGGGGAAGGTAGGAACACAGGTTCTGTCTTAGTCTCTGTTCCTTTATCAAATCACTTGACTGAGACAGATTAAAGCAGGAAAAGTCTCTTCAAAACTCATGGTTTCAGGGGGCTCACTCTCTTACAGAGGGGAAGACATGGTGGGGCACAGCAGCTCAGTGTGTAGGACGGGAATCAGAAAAAGGGCAATGTAGCCACTTAACTGCCTTTCCCCTTCCCGGTTTATCCTGTCTGGGCTCACGGGGCGGTACCATTCATATCCAAGGGCAGATCTTTCCCTTTGGCTAATCCTTTCTGGGACACTCTCACAGACATTCAAGCCTCTGTCTGAGGCGACTGTACATCTAGTTCAGTTAACAATGAAGAGCAAGCACTGCGGGCTCCCAGTTATGGAACCACCTTGGCAGGTTGCAGGTGTAGAATCATCCAATCAGTTAGGGATGGATGTGGATGCAGTAAGCCTCAGATTCATAACTTACTGTGGGGCCCCATGTGCCCTGAGGAGTTAAGTGTTAACAGTAGTGTGTATTGTTAATTAAGGGCTAGCATTGGAGAATTTTTAAAAGGTGTTTGATTCAAACTCGCATTTTCAAAAGTCCTCTTCTAGAAACCTTGTAGACAGTGGGCGTGAGGTTGGGGCTGGAGGAGACTAGGACTCTGCAGGTTATACGCTTGTAAGGTCAGGCCCCTAGAGGGCTGCACTACAGAGCCCACAGCTCTGCATCCAGAGGAGCTCATGCTGACCTAAGAGATGGTACCAGCAGGATCCTCGTCTGTAGCAAATAACCAACCCGGTGCCACATAGCCCCTGGGCTGCCAACAAACATCCATTGCTGGAGTTTTGCTTTTTTTTTTTAATGTGTTTGCTAAATGAGTTTTATATATAAAAAAAAGACTAATTTTATTCACAGTCACTTAACAGCTGGTGGCTGCTAATTGTCATCTGTTACACTGGGCATCAGAATGTGGCATCAGAAAGCCTGTCCATCTGTCCTTAGCTCTGTCAGGATTCCTTATGCTTCCTGTTCACAGTCTACCCCCGGAACAGTTTCTCAGAGCCAGCTTATGTCTCCTGGCTCTCAAGACAGGTTTCTTGGAGAAAGAAAGATGGAGGGACAGAGGGGCATGGCGGGGCCAAGGGTGGCTTTTTGAGATCGGTGTGTCCTCTATGGCCAGCCATTGGATTCTAGCTCAAGAAGTTTCATTGGCTGAAGAAGTAGAGTCACATGATTTCAAAGTAGGAGGCTGAGGACATTATTCCCCATTCGGCTGGATCAGCCCAGTACCTCAAATTGTGTGTGCGTGTGTGCGTGTGTGTGTGTGTGTGTGTGTGTGTGTGTGTGTGTGTGTGTATGTGTGAGTATGAAGTTGTTGTCAGGTGGCTTCCTTGACTGCTTCCCACTTTATGTACGTAGGTGTTGTCTCTCCCTGAACTGGAAGCTCACACATTTGGCTTTTCGAGCCAGCCAGCTTGTCTCCTCTATCTTTAGAGTATAGGGAGTTCGAGCAGCCACCACACCTGGACAACTTTGACATGGGTTCTGGGGATGTGAACCCCACCCCTCATGCTTGTAAAGCCAAGGCTTTAGCCATTAGGCTGTATCTCTGGCCGCCACCCCTCCCAGATCTCACTGCTGGCTGACATCAGATTCGCTATCCTTCAGCTTCCATCTCCCCGTTGCTAGGATCTCAGGTGCACCACCCTGCCCATCATGCACTTCTACAATAATAAATAAAAACAACAGATTTCCAGGTAAGATGGGAGGCCAGAAACTGCCTCTATATGGCCCGGGTGAAGAGAAGAAGAAATTCAAGACAAAGCTGACTTTTGCAAACAGAGAACAGAGAAGCCTAGGGAAAGTCAAAGAAGTCGTGGAGTACAGCTGGTAAGTACAGGCAGAAAGCCAGACAATGTAAGCCAGGCCAAATACAGATGCAGTCACAGGGGGTGGTACCCAGGTGAAGAGAACCTGAAAATCCTACCCTGAAGGCAAGCCTCTGGCTCTGGGGACCTCAGATTCAGTTGCAGGTTTTGAGGTAGTGAATCTTCTGTAAAGGAATCCCGTATTTACCCTGTGTAGTGGCTATTCTTGGTTGTCAACTTGACTATATCTAGACTTAACTAAAACTCATGCAGTTGGGAAGACCCGCCCTAAAGCAGGCCACTCCTGATGGCAGCCTATCTAAAGGATGTGGGAAAAGCAAGCTTCTACTCTCTGACTTCACTGTCACTGGCAAGGTCATCCACCACGGTCATGAGAGCCCTCTTGGGGATTCTGGTGTATACTGGAGACCTCTGAGACACCCAGTCTCATGAACTGAACGACTACTGGATTCTTGGATCAGCCATCGGAGACAGTCATTGTTGGACTAGCTGGACCACAGCCTGTCATCCCCTTTAGATAGATAAATAGATGAAGAGAGATATAGATAACAGATGGATGGATAGAAAGACAGACAGGTAGACAGACAGACAGATATTCATTCTGTCAGTTCTGTTCCTCTAGAGAACCCGAGTATACCCTCCAAGTCTTGGTGGAATCCCATATTCACCCTGTGCTAAGTGGCCAGGTGCTATCTTGAGAAAGTAACATTCAAACTGAGCTACCCCATGACTCTAAGAACAGGAAAGAACCAAATAATGGAACCTGAATTTAACCTGACAAAGCCTCAGTATAAGAGACAGCCCTGAGAGGCAGTTATGAAGAACCAGATGGATGGATGCACACAGGAAACCCACAAGAAAAGGTCGCTCTGCCTTGGTAGACCAGGACACACCCTTCATCTGAGAATAACCTGAGAGCAGCACAGCCCGAGCCTGAGGGCAGTGTATGGACCAACCTCAGGAGGCAATACACTGCTCACTGCTAAAGAGCCCAGAACTCTGAAACTCCGGCAGAGTGCTTGACACCCAAAGGACACTTCTGGAATTTGGAATCACCAAGGCAAGTCCTCGGCCCACGAAGACCTGATGAGGAGTTGCCTTCCGCACTCCCATGGCACTTAAGAGACATAGGACCACCACCTCCACCATAATGCCCACCACTACCATCACACCACCATCACCACCACGCCCGCCACCAGCTAGCATATCAGCCACCCAGTCTGCAGGTGCCATGGAGAAGGCTTCCCAACCCACAGACTGCAAAAGTAAGTGTGGCCTGGAGAGGCTCCTAGAATGAAAAGAAGGGCTGCTGGTATAAGCACAGCTCAGGCCACCCCAGGACACCTGTCCTCATAGCCTTCTCTCCAGCACACTACCACAAAGGCAAGACTTCACAAGCCCACCTGACCGGACCACATGTATAGGACTGGCAGTCTCCAGTCTGAAAACCCAGAAACAAGCTGTTCACTTCCTCTCTCTCTCTCTCTCTCTCTCTCTCTCTCTCTCTCTCTCTCTCTCTCTCTCACACACACACACACACACACACACACACACACACATATATATATATATCACACACATATATATAGTCTCACACACACACACTCTCTCTCTCACAGACACATACACACTCTCTCTTGCACACACACTCTCTCCCTCTCTCTCACATGCACACACACACACACACACACACACACACGCGCACACACACACACACACACACTCCTTTTATCTTTCTCTGGACACTTCTGATGATTTTTTTAAAACTGTGCTTTTCATAGTATTTATACTGTATTGAATCAAAAAAAGGAAACTATGTTGTTTCTTTCTTCTCTTCATGCAGTCTGACAATTTTACACAATTTTTGTTGCTAGGAAATATTTTTTTCTTTTCCCATTTCCTCCCCCAGCTCCCCCTATACTTCCTATTTTAATTTTTGCTATGCTTTTAGCACATGACTTTGTTTTCATTTTTTGATTTCTTCTATTTTTTAATTGTTGTTTTGGTTGCTGTTGTTTTTATGTCTCTCCCTCTTCCTGTCATCTTGTTCTTTTCTCTTCTCTCCACAGCATTTCTTCCCATCTCTCTTTTCATCTCTCCTATTTAACCCCGCCTCTCTGGTTTCATCTCCCCTGACCGCATCCTTCATCTCGCACATTTACTACTTCAACATTTGCTTTAAGAGCTTTTTTTTTTTACCCTACATAAAATGTGAATCTTAGGTAAGATTCCTAACTCACAGCATCAGAATCTCTCTGGGGTTGGATTTCAGGAAAGCCTACACTGAGAGGCTGGGGAGCGGGTAGAGAGCCTGGCATGGAGGCCAGGATTAATTGTTGCTTCTGGCACTGCTAATGAGAAAAATACCTCAACTCCTTTTCAGCCGTTACTACATTCTGCTCAAAATTCAAATTCTAATCATTACGGAAGCTCTGCAAGAGACTAAAATAGAAATACTGGGTGATCCAGCTATACCACTCATGCATGCACAGCCAAAGGAACCCAAATCAATACAAAATATAGATGTCTATGAAGCACTACCCACAGTACCCAAGACAGGCACCCGGTCTAACTGGCCATCAACAAATGAACGGGCCAGGGAAGTATGGTGTACATGCAGCAGGGAGCTATGCTGAGCCATAAGGGGTGAAATTATACTGTTTGCAGGAAATGGCTAGAGCTGGAGAGCTTATGCCGAGCAAAACAAGCCAGGTTCAGAGAGATAAATTCTACATGTTTTCTCTCATATGTAGAGTTGAGGGGTGTGTGGGAGTGTGGGTTTGGGGGCTTAGAATGTGACATGAAAGTGAAAGGATCTGATTTAGGATGAGGAGGGGGACAGTAAAAGACAAACAGGAAGCAAGAGAGTGGCCAAGATGAGCAAAGATAATAATCCCGTGTAAAATGTCAACATAAAACTGTTGGTTTGTACACTGGTAGAAACTGTATATGTGCAATTCAAATTCCTAGCACAGAGATCAGAATGCACAAGAAAACTATGTGTCAGCCTCAGACAGAATGAGTGCAAAGGAAGGGAGTAAGGTGTGTCTTGCTTAATACCTTCCCCAGAGGCTTCAACCAATGGAACAGGAGTTTTCATGACGCTTTCAAGAAAAAAATCATGGTATCACAACTGCATAGGAGTGAGTGGACACAGCAGACGATCACAAGGCAAGGAGGAGCCTACTTGGGGGCTACACTGGACGTCCAGGCAAGCACCTATGCTAGCTCATAATTAGTGTGCAGTGTTTATCTGTTTTGTAATACGAATAACTTTTGAACTTTATATTCCCAAATTGAGGTCAAATTTAATTGAATTTCTAGTTCTAGCAGGAGTAGAGCAACTCCTACGAGATGGATCTACTTGCATATGGCAGACAGAGCCTCACAAACTACAAAAAAAAAAAATCACTTGTGGGTATTTGAAAAAAACTATAGAGAGATGATAAGTAGATGGATGGATAGATATGTAGGTAGGGAAATAGGTAGATGACAAATGATTACATAGAGATAGATGGGTGGATAGATAGATGGATAGATAGATAGATAGATAGATAGATAGATAGATAGATAGATAGATAGATAGATAGATAAGAAAGGTAAGATAAGATAAGATAGATGGGTGAGTGGGTGGATGGGTGAGTGGGTGAATGGATGAATGGTCAGACAGATGCATAGATAGATAGATAGATAGATAGATAGATAGATAGATAGATAGATAGATAGATAGATAGACAGATGACTCTATAGATGATAGACAGACAGATGACTATGATAGATAAATAGGTGTGTAGATAGGTAGGTAGATAGACAGACAGTCAGACAGATAGATGATAGATGACTATGATAAATAGATATGTAGATAGGTAGACAGATAGACAGACAGATGATAGACAGACAGATGACAATGATAAATAAATAGGTATGTACATAGGTAGGTAGACAGACAGACTATCAGGAGATGATGTCTGTTTACTGAAGAAAATCCCAATTGTAAAGTAATTCAATCAGCATGATGAGGGCTGTGAACATCAGAAGACCTGAATTCAAAGGATAACGACAATGAATTGGTCAGACAGAGGGAAGGGAAACATGTCTTCTCATTACTGACAACCAAGTATAAAGAAATATTCTAATTCATCCTCTTTTTAAAAAAACACGTGAGAGCCTAGGGGTCCACAAGGCCCGGGGAACTCTGAGAGTAACAATCTGGAGGCGAGAATGAAACTCACCCACCTGCCACTCATGGTGCCTTCCTCCCAGCTCCTCCCTTCCAGCCCTGGAATCCTTCAGCAAATAACTATTCCATGACGAAGCCTCATGGACCACCTCAATGAGAAATCATAACTTCCGAAGGAGCCATTATATGACTTGTGTGCATAAAATACAAGTAAAATGCTAAATGAAGACCACATGCAATTAAGGACTTTTTAGAGTTCAATGAAAATGAAGCCACAACATACCCAAACTTATGGGACGCAATGAAAGCATTTCTAAGAGGAAAACTCATAGCTCTGAGTGCCTCCAAAAGGAAACTAGAGAGAGCACACATTAGCAGCTTGACAACACACCTAAAAGCACTAGAACAAAAGGAAGCAAATTCACCCAAGAAGAGTAGACGGCAGGAAATAATCAAACTCAGGGGCGAAATCAACTAAGTGGAAACAAGAAAAACTATTCAAACAATCAACCAATCAAGGAGCTGGTTCTTTGAGAAAATCAACAAGATAGATAAACCCTTAGCCAGACTCACTAGAGGGCACAGGGAAAGCATCCTAATTAACAAAATCAGAAATGAAAAAGGAGACATAACAACAGATCCTGAAGACATCCAAAACACCATCAGATCCTTCTACCAAAGGCTATACTCAACAAAACTGGAGAACCTGGATGAAATGGACAAGTTCCTAGACAGATACCAGGTACCAAAGTTGAATCAAGATCAGGTTAATGATCTAAACAGCCCTATATCTCCCAAAGAAATAGAAGCAGTCATTAATAGTCTCCCAACTAAAAAAAAGCCCAGGACCAGATGGGTTTAGTGCAGAGTTCTATCAGACCTTCAAAGAAGATCTAATCCCAGTTCTTCACAAACTATTCCACAAAATAGAAACAGAAGGTACTCTACCCAACTCATTCTATGAAGCCACAATCACTCTGATACCTAAACCACAAAAAGACCCAACAAAGATAGAAAACTTCAGACCAATATCCCTTATGAATATTGATGCAAAAATCCTCAATAAAGTTCTTGCTAACCGAATCCAAGAACACATCAAAACAATCATCCATCCTGACCAAGTAGGTTTCATCCCAGGGATGCAGGGATGGTTCAATATACGGAAATCCATCAACGTAATCCAGTATATAAACAAACTCAAAGACAAAAACCACATGGTCATCTCCTTAGATGCGGAAAAAGCATTTGACAAGATCCAACACCCATTCATGATAAAAGTCTTGGAAAGATCAGGAATTCAAGGCCCATACCTAAACATGATAAAAGCAATCTACAGCAAACCAGTAGCCAACATCAAAGTAAATGGTGAGAAGCTTGAAGCAATCCCTCTAAAATCAGGGACTAGACAGGGCTGTCCACTTTCTCCATACCTATTCAACATTGTGCTTGAAGTCCTAGCCAGAGCAATTCGACAACAAAAGGAGATCAAAGGGATACAAATTGGAAAAGATGAAGTCAAAATATCACTCTTTGCAGATGATATGATAGTATATATAAGTGACCCTAAAAATTCCACCAGAGAACTCCTAAGCCTGATAAACAGCTTCGGTGAAGTAGCTGGATATAAAATTAACTCAAACAAATCAATGGCCTTTCTCTACACAAAGAATAAACAGGCTGAGAAAGAAATTAGGGAAACAACACCCTTCTCAATAGTCACAAATAATATTAAATATCTTGGCGTGACTCTAACTAAGGAAGTGAAAGATCTGTATAATAAAAACTTCAAGTCTCTGAAGAAAGAAATTATAGAAGATCTCAGAAGATGGAAAGATCTCCCATGCTCATGGATTGGCAGGATCAACATTGTAAAAATGGCTATCTTGCCAAAAGCAATCTACAGATTCAATGCAATCCCCATCAAAATTCCAAATCAATTCTTCAACGAATTAGAAAGTGCAATCTGCAAATTCATCTGGAATAACAAAAAACCTAGGATAGCAAAAACTCTTCTCAAGGATAAAAGAACCTCTGGTGGAATCACCATGCCGGACCTAAAGCTCTACTACAGAGCAATTGTGATAAAAACTGCATGGTACTGGTATAGTCACAGACAAATAGACCAATGGAATAGAATTGAAGACCCAGAAATGAACCCACACACCTACGGTCACTTGATCTTCGACAAGGGAGCTAAAAACATCCAGTGGAAGAAAGACAGCATTTTCAACAAATGGTGCTGGCACAACTGGTTGTTAACATGTAGAAGAATGCAAATCGATCCATTCCTATCTCCTTGTACTAAGGTCAAGTCTAAGTGGATCAAGGAACTTCACATAAAACCAGAGACACTGAAACTTATAGAGGAGAAAGTGGGGAAAAGCCTTGAAGATATGGGCACAGGGGAAAAATTCCTGAATAGAACAGTAATGGCTTGTGCTGTAAGATCGAGAATTGACAAGTGGGACCTCATGAAACTACAAAGCTTCTGCAAGGCTAAAGACACCATCAATAAGACAAAAAAACCACCAACAGATTGGGAAAGGATCTTCACCTATCCTAAATTAGATAAGGGTCTAATATCCAATATATATAAAGAACTCAAGAAGGTGGACTCCAGAAAGTCAAATAACCCCATTAAAAAATGGGGCTCAGAACTGAACAAAGAATTCTCACCTGAGGAATACCGAATGGCAGAGAAGCACCTGAAAAAATGTTCAACATCCTTAATCATCAGGGAAATGCAAATCAAAACAACCCTGAGATTCCACCTCACACCAGTCAGAATGGCTAAGATCAAAAATTCAGGTGACAGCAGATGCTGGCGAGGATGTGGAGAAAGAGGAACACTCCTCCATTGTTGGTGGGATTGCAAGCTTGTACAACCACTCTGGAAATTAGTCTGGCGGTTCCTCAGAAAATTGGACATAGTACTACCGGAGGATCCAGCAATACCTCTCCTGGGCATATATCCAGAAGATGTCCCAACCGGTAAAAAGGACACATGCTCCACTATGTTCATAGCAGCCCTATTTATAATAGCCAGAAGCTGGAAAGAACCCAGATGTCCCTCAACAGAGGAATGGATACAGAAATTGTGGTACATTTACACAATGGAGTACTACTCAGCTATTAAAAAGAATGAATTCATGAAATTCCTAGCCAAATGGATGGACCTGGAGGGCATCATCTTGAGTGAAGTAACACAATCACAAAAGAACTCACACAATATGTATTCACTGATAAGTGGATATTAGCCCAAAACTTAGGATACCCAAGATATAAGATACAATGTGCTAAACGCATGAAACTCAAGAAGAATGAAGACCAAAGTGTGGACACTGTGCACCTTCTTAGAATTGGGAACAAAACACCCAGGGAAGGAGTTACAGAGACAAAGTTCGTAGCTGTGATGAAAGGATGGACCATTTAGAGACTGCCGTATCCAGGGATCCACCCCATAATCAGCTTCTAAACGCTGACACCATTGCATACACTAGCAAGATTTTGCTGAAAGGACCCAAATATAGCTGTCTCTTGTGAGACGATGCCGGGGCCTAGCAAACACAGGAGTGGATGTTCACAGTCAGCTATTGGATGTATCACAGGGCTCCCAATGGAGAAGCTAGAGAAAGTACCCAAGGAGCTAAAGGGATCTGCAACCCTATTGTTGGAACAACATGATGTACTAACCAGAACCCCGGAGCTCTTGTCTCTAGCTGCATATGTATCAAAAGATGACCTAGTCGGCCATCAATGGAAAGAGAGGCCCATTGGACTTGCAAACTTTATATGCCCCAATATAGGGGAATGCCAGGGCCAAAAGAATGGGAATGGGTGGGTAGGGAAGTGGGGGGCGCTATGGGGGACTTTTGGGATAGCATTGGAAATGTAATTGAGGAAAATATGTAATAAAAATATTAAAAATTTAAAAAAAAAGACCACATGCACACACATTCACACAAACAGGAAGATACACATGCTTGCACTTGTGTGTGAGTGCACGCGCGCGCGCGCATACAAACACACACACACACCAGCAAGAAGCAAGTAAAACTGATGAGCATCATTTCTCTCCAGGATCCAAAATTCAAAGAAAAGATGCTCTCTATGAAGCAAGGCCACAAAGAAAGGTTGGAAGAAAAAACTAGCAAGGTAAGAAAAGGAAGCTAAAAGATTATCTGACAGAGAAAAATGTAGGAGGCAAAGGCGTGGCAGCAGTCACCTATAGTCCCAGAATTTGGGATGCTCAGATAAGAGGACCCAAGTTCAAGGTTACTCTGGAGTACATAATGAGTTCGAAGCCAGCAAGGACTGCAATGCAAGATCCTGCTTAAGTAAACAAACCAACAAAAGGCCACAAGAGAACTTTGGGGGTAATCACTGGATCCCTGCCTCACTGGGGAAGTGGGAACATAGTCATGTGGGTTTATAAAAATCATCCTGCTAGTCAAGTTGATGGTACATGCCTCTAGTCACAGCGCTCGGGAGGGAGAGGCAGAAGGACCAAGTCAAGACCAGTTTCCAGGACATAGTGAGTTTGAGGCCAGCCTGAGTTATATGGGACCCTGTTTTTAAATAGAAAGAAAGGAAGGAAGGAAGAGAGAGAGAGAGAGAGAGAGAGAGAGAGAGAGAGAGAGAGAGAGAGAGAGAGAGAGAGAGAGGAAGAAGAAGAAGGAGGAGGAGGAGGAGGAGGTGGAGGAGGAGGAGGAGAAAGGAAGGAAGGAAAGAAGGAAGGAAGGAAGGAAAAGAGAGACAGAGAGAGAAACAGACCCCATCTATCACCTACCTATACACTTAAAACGATCACGTCTTACTAAAGGGACATTACTATTTTGACAATATTCTTCAGAGAAGACTGAACTTTCCAAGATCTCAGGGGAATCAGGACTCATACAAATACATAAGCATAAAGAAAATGCTACAAAGTAAATGACAGAGGGCAAGGAGGAGAGGAAGGGAACATAAAGGATGGAAGAGAGAAAAGCATGCAGAGCAGTGGCTGCCCTGAGAAGAAAGCTTAACAGACAGCCAAGGCCAGCCTGAGACACTGCTGCCTTCCCACAGCATCTCAGTAAGATGCCCACACCTATCTGCTGCAAGGTTCGCTCATCCTGATTTGCTTAGCCAAAAGTAGCATTTTTAAATTACTATTAAACACGTAGAAAGGCCCTCAGAGGCTTTGGTGCCTCTTTTACTGACACTGCCCACAAAGGTTAAGTCCTACCAGAGCTGACATCAAGGTTTCTGAATGCTTTGCTCTAACAGGAAGACAGGGTGCAAACAACCCACGCCCTTCATAGAAAATATGTACAGCCATCCCAGGTTCTCCATCTCTTGACCCAAACTTAGAGTCAACAAGGCCACATTCTAAACCCAGAAAGAGAAAAATAGTAGGCTGGGTAGGGGCTATTGTTTCTACATATTCTGATTCAGCTTCCCAACTTCCCAGAAACTCCATCACCTGCAGAGAAGTCCACGGCTGCCACGCCCTATCCATAATCTTCATGTGCATCCTTCTCAGATGGGCCTGTGGCTACCTACTACTGTAAGCTTATTCCGGGAAATGCTCCAGAATGCATTCTGGCTTCAAGAGCATGCTCAGTCCTCACTAGGAGGAGGGCAGACTGCCATGCAGTCACTGTCTGGAGGACTAGCTTTTAGCCAGTGAAAGCCCAGGCTAGATGGGTGAATGCTCAGATCTGTCTCTTGTGTGGGGAAGGCAGAGGAATGCCTGGAGCAGTGTTCCATAGGTCCCTTAGTGAGCTTAAATAACAGCCCTCTTATATTAGCCACCTTTGCCTTCCTGCCTTACTGCCCTCTCCCTTCTGGTGCCTCCTAGGCCGACTCACAAAGAATCCTTGTGCCAAGAGTTGGGACATAGCTATGGTAAGATACTGCCCATGGACGATCTATAGTATGCACATGCCTCCTCCCCCAAGGCTCAAGGGATAGCTCAGAATAGAGGGCAGAAATAGTTGAAGAGCCAGAGGGCAGGGAGAACCAGGACAAACCCATCACCTGGACATGACAGTTCCCCCCACGTTCAGATGTGGTGGCCACCTGCACAAGACCAAGCCAACCTAACATTTCTCTGCATCAGGAAGGCTGTACGGGGTTCTCTTGAGTTGCAAGCAAATAAGGGCAGACACTAGTAAGTGTGCACTAAGATGAAATCCAAGTTTTAAAAAAAATGTGGATTATTCCACCTAACAAAAAGACTGTGTGTGAAAACCCATAGAATAAACCAACAGGAACATTCGGGATCAAAAAGCAAGGCTTAAATTATATGTGCCATTGCAGTAAAAGAATAAAAAGATTAAAATGCGTCAGAAACTAGACTAATAGAATAATCAAATAAATCTGAGGGAATCAAAAGGCAAGATCAGCTAAAAATGCTGGTCCCACCTGTAATCCCAGATCATGAGACCAAGGTAGGAAGGTCTCATGTTCAAGGCCAGCCTGGGCATGTTAATGAGACCCTACTTCAAGATACAAGTTAAGAAAAAAAGAACATGTCTTGGTGGTAAAGAGCTTGGCCAGCATGTGCCAGGTCATGAGCTCAATCTTCAGTATTGCAAAAATAAATTTTTTAAAAAAAATTAGTAATGGCTTAAAAGCAGAGTTATAACAAGAGAACAAATCTGAAACCCAATTTTTTAGAAACAAAAATAAAGGTCAAGAGAAATGCTTCAGCAGCTAAAAGCACTGAGTGCTCTTCCAGAGGACTCAGGTTCAAGTCCCAGTACCAACACAGCAGCTCACAAGTGTCTGTGATGCCAGTCCCAGAGGATCTGATGCCTGTGTTGCCTCTACAGGCGCCAGGCACACATGCAGACAAAACACCCATATACACAAAAACAAGTAAGCAAAAATTTAAAGCTCATTTATAAAGAAAGAAACCGCAATAAAGTGAGTCTGCCACGGGGTGTTCTAATAAATAAAAGAGGAAAACAGAATATGTTAAAACATTTATTAAATTTCAAAAGATATTATGAAGACAATAATAAAAGAGATCATTCAAAGGCGTCCAAGACAGCATCTTAATTTCAGCTCAGAGACTGGAATGGAACAGGCAATTTCCTAAAACCTTTAATCACAGCTGACCCAAGACAAGGCAAAAGTCCAAACACACTAATGTTAGAACTAATTTAGAAAGTCATCAAGAAGTGAGCCACCTAAAATATAAAAGACCCAGACATAAACCTGGAGCGGAAACATCAAGCCTTGAGGACCAGCTCGACCACGCTGACCACTGTTTCAACTGCCCGGTTAGTAACAAACAGTCCTGGGTTTTTCTTGCAAAACTGGAGCCAACTTTCCCATCCAAACTTAACATAGATCACATATTACAAACTAACTCTCACTTATGAATAGTAATGCAGAAGTGTTGAATAAAATATCAGCACTTACATTCTGGCAGTGTGCTAAAAGAATAATATGCCAAGATTTAAGATGCAAAGACCGATCATTAGGACTCGCTACAGCCACATGTCATCTTAGAAAAATAATAGAATCATCTTCAAAGACACTGGTAACGATGATGGGGAGGGGGAGGAACAGTACTTGGTCTTAGCTAGGAAAAAATACCTATTAAAATATGAGAAAGTAGATGTGACTTTAATATGACTTCTTCAGACATACATAAAGAGAAACTCATCAGCGTGTATACCAGCAAATTACCATGACATTCCCATTGAAATCTGGAATAAAATGCAATACTCACTGCCGCCATACTATCTAACATTGTTCTAGATGCTTAGGAAGCCGAATGAACCTGATAGTTAGAACTGGGAAGGGGAAGGACAAATAATGATTATGTGTATATGATGTGATTGTTCATCTATGAAACCTGAGAAGATCAACAAAGGACCTCCGGGAAGAAAGAGAATAGAATAAAATATTTATATTTCACATATAGAGAACACCTTCCTATTTATAAATATCCTAATTAGAACACATAAAGAAAAATGACTCACAAATTAGAGATTTTAAAAAGATAAAGCGGGTCCTGGAGAATGGCTCAGCAGGCGAGGACTTGCTCAGCCAGCATGCCACCCTTGGATTCGACCACCAGATCCTCATGAAAAGCAAAAATAGAAAACAGAAAAAAAAATAAGCCTTTAAAGGTATTGTATCTACAAAAAGATAATATTGAGAATATTCAGGCCCAGCAGAGGAAAGGGTAACAAAGCTCAAAGGAAAAGAAAAACTCTGCAGTTAGAAGAGTTAAGCATTGTAACAACGCCATTTTGGTTTTTTGGGTTTTTTTTTTTTCTAGGTCAACAAACTCCTAGAGCTCATATAGTTTCATTTAAATATTAGTGGAATATTCCTTGAATGGGTTAATCTTCTTCTAAGAAAATATGACAGAAGAATAAATTAAAGCAGGTCCAGGTGCACAGAACGGTCAGGAAAGTGGAGAGAGGCTGGAAGTGAATCCAGATACCTGTGAAAACCTACAGGGTTGAGGCAGTAGAGAGAAGGCATTCTCAAGGGGAACTGTTGTAACAGCAGGCGAGGCATCTGAGGATGACCACCCTGGGTCCTCCTAATTCACTTCTTACCCACCCAGCACCCCCAAGTAAATGCTGAGTCAATGGGGCGTGTAATCTGACCAGGGGCTTAAGCGGTGAATACACTGTGAGGAACCATACTATAAACCCTAAAATCAACAAGCAAAACATTTTAGGCATCCAAGGAGGAAGAAAAGGAGGTCAGGGAATAGATGGTTGATCAAAAATTAAGAGTGCCTCAAAACTCTATAAGCTAACTGGAAACTATGTTTATAAGAGCTTGAAGAGAGGTATCCTGTGTAGTTGGATAACACTTCTTCTAGAAGCCACAGGTTTGTAAGAAAATCCAGTGTCAAATGATGGATACCTCTTCATGCATTCTTGAAACCTCAACGGCTCCCCAAAACAATACAGACTGTTTTCACTGCTGTTATTTGTCACTAAGAACCAGACGGTATGTGTATTAGTTAGGGTTTTACTGCTGTGAAGAGACACCATGACCAAGGCAAGTCTTATAGAAAAACAACATTTAATTGGGGCTGGCTTACAGATTCAGAGGTTCAGTCCATTTATCAAGGTGAGAGCATGGCAGCATCCAGGCAGGCATGGTGCAGGCAGAGCTGAGAGTTCTATGTCTTCATCCAAAGGCTGCTAGTGGAAGACTGACTTCCAAGCAACTAGGTTGAGGATCTTATACCCACACCCACAGTGACACACCTATTCCAACCAGGTCACACCTATTCCAACAAGGCCACACCTCCAAATGGTGCCACTCCCTGGCCCAAGAATATACAAACCATGACATTCCACTCCCTGGCCCCCATAGACTTGTTCAAACACATGAGTCTATGGGGGGTCATACTTAAACATAGCATAATGCAAAATGCATTTAGTCCAACTTCCAAAGTCCTCATACTATATAGCAGTCTCAACAATGTTAAAAGACCAAAGTTCAAGGTCTCTTCTGAGATTCATCCAATCACTTAACTGTAATCCCCAAAGAAAGACAGGAAACCAGCTGGGCAAATTCCAAACTATGCATCTACATGGCTGATGTCAAAGCGGTCTTCAGATCTCCACTCCTTTTTCACTTCTGTTGACTGCAACAAACTGTTTTCTCCTAGGCTGGTTCCACTCCCTGTTAGCAGCTTTCCTCAACATGTATTCCATGGCTCTGGCATCTTTAACATCTTTGAGTCTCCAAGGCAATTTCAATGTTACAGCTTCTTGTTTCACTTGATCTTTTGGACTCCTCCTAAGGGCTGGCATCACTTCTCCAGCTCTGCCCTCTGTAGTACTCTAAGTTCAGGTTGAACCACTTCTGTTGGGCTTCTGTTCTTGGTGATCATCCCATGGTACTGACATCTCCAATACACTGGGGTGTTCCACTCCAACTAGGCTTCACCACTAGCCTCTTATAGGATCTCTTCATGGTGCCAAGCTTCAAATCCTTTGCATGACCCCTTCAGTCCTGAGCCATCAACTTCAACTGAGGCTATACCTTCTCCAGTGGTCTTCCATGACCTCTCACAATGCCAAGCCTCAGGTGTTCTTCATGACACCTTCATGCCTTCAAAACCAGTACCACCTGGGTGATTCTTACACATTACCAACCAGCTGCAGCACGAAGTACAACTTGGCTATCTCTGGAACACAGCTTCTTTGTGCTCCCAGAAAACACTTCCCAGAAGATTTCACCTCAGTGATGCTGGTCTCTTCATAATCACTGCTAATTCCTTAGCTCCAGCTAACCAGCATCAATTGTGCCAGTAGTTTCTTCCATTCTTAACTCTAGAGCCAGAGCCACATGGCTGAAGCTGCCTAGTTCTGCTGCTTGCAGGAATTAGAACATGACCCACTTGTACTATTACATTGTCACTGGCTTTCTCTTTTCCAAATCCTTCACCGCCTAAGCTTGCCTATCCTGGGTCTTGCTCTGTAGATTGGCCTTGAATGCAGAGATCAGCATGCCTGTCTCCTGGGATTAAAGGTGTGTACCACCATGCCTGGATCTAAATTTAGCTGGGTAGGATCTTGCCCCAAGGTCCCACTCCCTTATTCTGTTATCTCCTAGAACACAGGATTTTGCTTCATTTCACTTCCTGGTACCCCTTTAATATTTGAACCATCTATGTTATATTTTTCCTTGCTATACTTGTTCAAACTTCTCTTCATAAGACTTAACCAGAGAACAAAGTCTCTGCTGGGCTTCTTTGAAACTTCCTTTGACAATGCAATTAATCTGAGTCTCTTCACCTTAGCCTCAGGCAGACTTTTCAGACAAGGGCAAAAAGTAGCTACATTCTTCACCAAAATACCACAAAAACAGTTTTTATGCCACATTCTGAAATTCTTCTCCTTTGAAATCTCTTGGGCCAGGTCAACACAGTTCAAATCATTCCCAGCAACAAAGTCTTCCATATTCCTACTAGGATGACCCATTAAACCCTATTTAAAGCATTCCACTGCTTTCCAAATCCACATTCTTTCAAATAAAAACATGGTCAGGCCTATCACAGCAATACCCCACTCCCAGTACCAACTTCTGTATTAGTTAGGGTTTTACTGCTATGAACAGACACCATGACCAAGGCAAGTCTTATAAAAACAATATTTAATTGGGGCTGGCTTACAGATTCAGAGGTTCAGTCCATTATCATCAAGGTGGGAGCATGGCAGTATCCAGGCAGGCATGGTGCAGGCAGAGCTGAGAGTTCTATGTCTTCATCAAAAGGCTGCTAGTGGAAGACTGGCTTCCCAGGCAACTAGGGTGAGGGTCTTAAGCCCACACCCACAGTGACACGCCTATTCCAACCATGTCACGCCTATTCCAACAAGGCCACACCTCCAAATGGTGCCACTCCCTGGTCCAAGAATATACAACCATGACAGTATGAGTACCAGGATCTATTGCTGAAAGAACCCCGCGGTTTGGATATGGGGCACAGGAATGTAGTCGGAACTGAGCAGGAAACATCCTCCTCACTGACTAGCATCCATATTGCCAGAAGTGCTGCGCAGCAACTGGAAGGAAGAACCCATTGCTAACCTTGCCCAGCTGTGAACTCATCAACACCACCACATAGGATGTGACCTCTACAGCAAAGGAGACATGCCTGCTTTCCAATGGGACTTGGGGCCCGCTCCATGGAAGGAAATACAAGCCTGGTGCTGTAAAACAGGCCGACTGTGGCCGGGAAGGTCACCGCCCCAGTGGAGAACCCACTACTGATGCTGTACCGAATGGACTGAAAGACTCAAAAACTCCCAAAGGGAGGCACTTACTCAAGCCTCGGGACAGCCGCGCACCCAAGAAGACACTGAGACCGAACTTAAGATGTATAGAGAGTAAGATTTAATACAGCAACGACAAGAAAGCAAACAAAAAGCACATATACCAGATATCTGGGGTCGGATCTCATGCAGCCTGCAAGGTGCAGAGGAGATTCGGCAATTAGCCCAAACTTTTCACAAGCTTTTATAGGAAATAGCCAGGTAAAAAGTACAAGTTTTACGTCACCAAGGTGTTCTGCCAAGGGGCTTTACATAACCAAGGGGTCGTGTCCTATATTTTGGCAATGTACTCGATCTATTGGAACATTCTGGGACAGTACCAGGAGGCCCCTATCTCAAAAATGTTCTTGGCATAGTCTTCAGTTGGGAGGGGTAGGACTAGGTTTTTTCCAGGAGACCCCTTATCTAAAAAATGTTCCTGGAGCAGTTTCCAATTGGGAGGGGGTACCTTGGGGTAAAAAGTTCAGGAGTGCTCCGGGAACTATCTCTGGATGGGAGGGGTAAGAGAACTCTGAGCTGAAGAGTTCATGGAGAGTTCAGGTGTCCAGTAATTTCACTCTTTCATTAACTCTTTCAGACATGAGGTTAAGTTACCTCTTAAGATTGACATTTAAACACAGAATTGTGCTGCTTTCCAGTTGGGTCACTGCTTCTTTTGGCTGTGGACAATGGTGAATCTTACATGAGACTTGTGTACCACCCCCTCCAAGACCCAGGGGACATCACAGAAGGGATGGGGGCAGATAAATATAAAAGCAAGGTTCTTGGGAATAGTGCTATAAAATACCTTCTTCTGGCTCTGGCATGGTCAATGCGGTCATGAGGGCGCAAAAGCTATGGCTACAGAAAGACCCACAGATATGACATGGAAGGAGGAAGCAGATTGATTGGGAAGAAGAAGGTGCTAACTGGAATGGGAGGGGGGGGTAAGGGAGGACGATGGGGGTGAACTTGATCCTAATACACAGCATACATGTGTGAAATCATCAAAAAGAAAACAATGTTTTTAATTTGGTGCTACAAAACTGTACAATGTTCACACATTATTATTATTATTATAAAATAAAATTTTAAAAACTGGAAAAGGGTAAATGTGATACATATACCAAAATCTTGCCTAATACAAAATGTTCTTGTAAGTTAGTTAATAAGAAAAGTTCAAGTACACCCACACAACACACACAATAAATAAGTGGGCATGAAATACATAAGACAGCTCACAAGGTGAGTTATTTATAACATATGCATATGTATCTTTAAAAATACCCAGAACATGACTCATAATTATGAAAACTTAATTAAACCACTTAAGGTACAGCATTATGCTTGGTATAGTAGCACATACCCAGCATTC
This sequence comes from Mus caroli, assembly GCF_978045245.1. NCBI lineage: Eukaryota > Metazoa > Chordata > Mammalia > Rodentia > Muridae > Mus > Mus caroli. The sequence continues at coordinate 38,820,799 of NW_028227265.1, read as the reverse complement.
CGGAGGCTGAGGAAGGAGGATCATAAGTTCAAAACCAGCCTGTGCAGCACCGTGAAACTGTCTAAATAAAAGAGCATCCGTGCGCTTGTCTCACAAGTGTAGACCAGCGTTCAGATCTTCAGTATCAGATGGACACAGTAGCCCTCCTATAATCCGGGTGCTTGGGAGGCAGAGACAAGGGATTTCCCCAGAGCAAGCTGGATAGCTGAGCTAGCTGAATTGGATTTAAACTAGAGACCCTGTCTCAGTATATCAGGTGGAGCACATATAACTGAGGAAGACATTTACTTCTGGCCTCTATACACACACGGAAACATGCATATACATTCATGTATACCACACACAATAATAAATAATTTATTTCATCTATACAATATATTTTGATCATATCTTTCCCCTCCCTCAACTCCTCTGAGTGTCCCTCTCAACCCACCAAACTTTATGTGTTCCCTCTCTCTCAAAAGAAAATACACCAAAAGCAGAAATCAGAGCAACCAACAACAACAAAATCTCACAACAACCCACTAAGACAAAAAAGAATCCAAAATAAAACAAAAAAGTACACACACACACACACACACACACACACGATGAAGTCTGTTATGCTCTGCCCCATAATCCTGAGTATGGGGCCTACCTGCGGTGTGGTTGATATTCCTGTGTCACTCCTTTGGAGAAAACAGATTTACCTTTCCCCCACAGATATCAACTACAGCAGCTGCTTGTCAACCTGTGCAGGCCTTTTGTATATAGCCATGTTCTCAATGAGCTCTTATGTGCATCAGTCCTGTAATAAATAATGTTTTAAACACAAAAGTATTTTAACCTCTTAGATTGGCAAAAATATTACTAGGAACTCCCGTGTTCATATACTACCAATAGGTATGTAGATTAGTACAAATTGAATATAGTCTCCTAAAATTTTAAACATGTGTAACATTGACCAAGCCAAATTTTTATTCTAGAGCCATACCCAGAATTGGCACCATAGGTTTTACTGCACATGTGTTCAAAGATAAACATACAGCTGAGCTAGAAAAACTAAACGCCACTCAAGATGATGACGAAAATAAGCCTCCTCGAGCAAACAGAAAGGGAAGTGAAGAACACAGTTCAACCTACAACAGCACCAGAGAGTGAAATCCTTAAAATGAATGGAACCAGGTGAAAGACTCGCACTGAAAAGGGGAAACGAACATAGAGGAATCAAAGGACATTTGCACTCAGGAAGCAGAAGAGCTACTGTGTCATTAAGATACCAGTGCTGCCCAAGCCGACCCACATCCCTAAAATGCCTATGCCACCCAAGTCACCCTGCACCTCTAATGGCATCCTCAGCAGCATCGTCCAGGGTTATCTAACGTAAATAGAAAAGCCAATCCTGAAAAACATACAAATTCTCATAGTGTCCCAAATAGCCATCAGTCTCAGAAAAGCAGAACACGGTTCATGCTCTCCAATACTAAAAAAAAAAAAAAAAAAAAGAAAAAAAAAAGAAATTATAGGGCAATGACGATCAAACCAGCATGAGAGGGTAAATAGGAATGACAATCTCAGCAGCAAACGCACTAGTTTGCATGCCAAAAGAAGGAACTTTTAAAAAGAAAGAAATACCAGAGGGTAGAAATGTTGAGAAAGAAAAAAAAAAAAAAGCTTGGTCAAGTCAGGTGTGGTAGCACAAAGAATAGAACATTTGGAAGACAGAGATAGGGGGATCACAAATTTGAAGCCAGCCTGGGCTATGTAGTAGGTTTGAGGCCAAGATAGTGAGTGAGTCTATGAATGAATGAATGAACGAATGAATGAATGAATGAACAGTACATTTTAAAAGAAATAGGTAAGTGGAATAAAACAGAAATAAAGTGAAAATATATCTCAATGGTTAGGCTCCCAAACCCCTGAGTTCAAGCTACAGAACCGCAAATATAAATAAATAAATAAATAAATAAATAAATAAATAAATAAACAAACAAACAAACATATGACATTTATTTGCAAGACAGTAGTTACACACAACTATGGGGCTGAAGGAGAAGAATACAGGGTTCAAGGACAGCCAGGGCTGTACAGGGAGTTCAAAAGTAGCTGGAGTGACATAGTAAGACACTGTCCCAAAAGAAAGGAAGACAAGGGAAGAATGCAGGGAGGGAGAGGAAGAGAGAGAGAAAGGAAGTGGGGAAGGAAGTGAGGAAGGAAGGAAGGAAGGAAGGAAGGAAGGAAGGAAGGAAGGAAGGAAGGAAGGAAGGAAGGAAGGAAGGAAGGAAAGAAGAAGGAAAGAAGGAAAGAGGGAAAGGAAGGAAGGAAAGGAAGGAAGGAAGGAAGGAAGGAAGGAAGGAAGGAAGGAAGGAAGGAAGGACAAAAGCGTTCACTGTGGAAAGCAGTGTTTTTAACAACCTGGATATCTACACACAGAAAAAGTAAACTTGAACCTACTATATACTATGTCCCCAGATGTACACAAAATGGATCAATGGTCTAACTGTAAGAACTAAACTATAAAACTTTCAGAAGAAAACCAAAGAAACACTTGATGATGATAGATTTGACAAGAATTTCCTGGATTAAACGCCAAAATACCAAAAATAAATAAATAAATAAAAACAACAAAAAACAACAAGCAAACAAACCAAAAAACTACTACAACCAAACTTGATTGCATCAAATGATAAAATCAACAAGGTGATAAAGCTGCTTGCAAACAAACAGGGTTTAGGGGGAGGGGTCAGTGGTACAGTGCTTGGCCAGCATGCACATGGTCCTGAATTCTATTCCCAGCATCTCAAAAAAATGGGCATGGGACTTAAAAAATTCACAAAAGATGGAATGTAAGAGTCCAACAAGCCTATGACAAGCTATCCATTAGGATGTAAATGGATATTGTAATGATAAGCAAGGAAAATGGATAATACTAAGTATTGACAAGAACATGAAGACGTTAAGGACTAGAAAGATGGCTCAGAAGCTGAGGCCCCTGCTGCTCTTTCAAAGGGCCTGCATTAGGTTCCCAGCACCCACATCACCCTTTAACTCCAGCTTCAGAGAATCTGCTGACCTCTTCTGTACTCTGGGCACTGCTCTCACATACACAACACACACAGGGCACATACATATACACAGAATGAAAAACAGAAATAAAATCATTTTGACAGAATAGGGAAACACGAAAAGGCACGTGTGCTAATGGTAGATATGCAAAATGCTGTAACTGCGATGGAAGACTATGTGGCAAATTCCTCAACTACCAAAAACAGAATCACTGCGCAACCCAGGAATCCCCACTTCTGGGTACAGAGCCACCTGCACTGAAACTAGGCTTCCAAAGAAATATCTGTATGCCAATCCACAACAGCTAAAAGATGCAAGCAATCCAAATGCCTAGCAGTATATGAATGGGCAAACTATGTCATATACAGTAGACTATTATTCACCCCTAAAAAGGAAAGAAACAGACATACATTGCAATATTAACAAGCTTTGAGGACATTATCCTGGGTGAAATAAGCCATTCTAAGAACAAATGATCATAATTGTACCATTTCACTTTGAGAGTATCTGGAGACCCAGAGATTTTCAAAGATTCCTTTTCTAGGTCCAGCAAAAATGTTGCTGTCATCAGCACATCGCCATCCCATCCTAGATAACTTCCTAAGTGTACAGCACGTCATCCCACCCTCCCTGCTGCCCTGTAAGTTTGCGGAGCGTTTCTTACAGGAAACTGAAGCTCAGAAAAGTTAAGTAACTTGCCCAGCATCAATAATTGACAGAGTTTAGACCTTGGCCCACGTTCCGCAGCTCCAAAGCTTAATGCAGTCAGGAAGTCTTCCTTTGCACGGCTGCATCCTAGAGGCTGAGCTGTGGGCGTGTGCAGGAAAATACAGGTGGGGAATATCTGTTGCTTTTGTTTTTCGGGAACTTCCACTGCAAAGCATCCCCTGCACCTGAGGACTGCCCATCCATGTGTGGTTTCAGGTGAATTAAACCAGACACGTGTGGCAGCCCCAGGGAACTCGTGGAAGGTCTTATTGTATTAGTCATTTTCCCTGTCATCTTGAATTAGTGTCATATTAGCTTAATGCAAGACTAACATGATATAGAAATGTTAGCATATTACAGAACACTCAGTGTGTCAAGTAAGAACTTTATCACATTACTCTGATGTTTCAGAGAAGGTGGGAACGTGAGGGTGCCCATAAGACAGCGAAAACCAAGTTGAAGCAGAAACCCCCAGTATGGCGCTGGGATGGGAGGAGAGAGAGACCTGTGAGGCTACCTGGTTCTAAGAGATCTGATCTACTAAAGATTAAGGAACAAGCTGACATTGCTTTTGAAATAGTCCCCAAAAAGATTGTCATTTCCATGAGGATATCCTCTCCCCCAAATCACCTACGGGCAGCATATCTGAAGGGAACCCGTGACAAAGGAATCTCATCTTTGACTCAAAATGATCAGCTCTTTAGTTCTTGTGTGGCACTGCAGCCTTGGGTGGTAGATTGCATCTCTTGCTGAGTCAATGACTGGGCTCTTATCTTGGGTTGATTTACAGCTCTAGAGGTTCCACTGTGGACTTTGGGGGGTTATCAAAGCCCTGCGTTTGTACATAAAGTTATATGCACACAAATGGCTTTTTTTTTTCCTCAGAAAATTTCCTTAGATTCTTGCAAGTCAGGTCATTAAAAGCAGAACAGGGAGCCGGGCCTCCTGCACATGGTGGTAAGCTCAGCACCCGAGAAGCGGCAGCAGGAGGATCTCGGGTTTGAGACTAGCCTAGGCTACATAATGAGACACTGTCTCATGAACAAAACTTTACAGTAGATCAGGAAATATCAAGTTCAAGCAAGATAAGGGATGGCTGAGACCCTGAGTCCTAGCCCTAACCTGCCATTGACTTGCTGGGTGACATAAAGCAGTCACAGCTGCTTTATGTGGGGATGGCGTGATTGTGTGGTAAACTTCTTGAGCTTTGGGTAAGGATTCATGCAATTGTGTTTGGAAAGAACCTCAAGAAAGATTTTTTTAATCCCTTTAAAAAACAAAAACAAAAAAACAAAAAAAAAAAACACCCTCAGTTATCAATTCTCCTTTGAAAATTTATTTTCAGCTTCCAAGGGGAGAAGCCCACGTGTGTTCTTGTGCACACCGCGCTGATTCAGGATACCTGTGTCCTACCATTCCGTCCTCTCAGGAAGGAATCTCATTGGGGTATGGACTTGCTTGTCTCTTACAACAGTGAGCCCTTGGCTTCCTCCACCTCTGATAACATGGTAATTTCAGTGAACCAAATCCCAGTGGGTAACCCAGACTATGATCCCAAAACATTATGGTCTACTTAAGCCAGAGAGACCAAGCCAGTGTCTGAGACACCACTCTCAAGCCAGCAAGAAGGTCTGAAGAAAAGACCGTACAGCTCCACTATAAGTGAGCCTTTCCCCTTAATTAAAAATCTATTAGCAAATTTCCTGATAGGCTGCTGGTATTTACAAATATAAACTAATAGCTATTTATTTGGATGTTTATACTAAGGCTCAAAAATGAGTTTTTCCTTGTAGTGTGATAATTGTTCAGATGGCTTCCTGCTGATTTAATTACTTCAATTAACGAGGATTCTGCAAGAGTTTCCCTTGGCTTTGGTTTCTCTGTGCTGTTATCACTGGGGTCTCATTGATTGTAGCTCGAGGGCCAAGCGGTATCTGTACCACTCAGTCTCAAACACCAGCACTGAGAGAGATGTAGTCAGTGGAGAGAGAAGAAACCAAGCTGCCCGCCTTCCACAGCAGAGAGGAGGCTTCTGGCCCTATTCCACTGTACTCAGGCTTGTTCGGTTCAAAGGTGCGTGTGGCCACCCCCACCCCCACCCCATTTTCACCTCTTGCCTCCATGACACCATTGATGGGTTACAAATGGTTAGGTGAAGCCCAATGGGATGACTGTAGCCCACTGAGAAACCTGACGCCAGAACCTCGTGTCGTCTCAGACTCTTCTCTGACATGGCCGATACCTGAGGTGGATGCTTTTCAAAGAGAAGGCTTCATCTTGACTCAGAGTGTCAGAGGTTCAGTCTGTGAACAGCTGGGTGAGACAGAACGCTGTGGCAATGAGTGTGTGGAGGTCTGCTGGGTAGGGTAGAACACTGTGGCAGTGGGTGGAGGCAGAGCTGATCACCCTAGGATGGTGATAGAAGGGATCGCAGATCCAATATCAGTCATGCCCACATAGGTGGGCCCATCTCCCACAACTTCATGAACCTCCTGAAGCAGTTCCACCAACTGGGAACCAAGAATAGCACAAGAGGCAATGGCAGACGTTTCATATATGGGTCTGATGTCCTGGTAGCTGTAAAGTATATCTGCCAGTTCTGCAGCATGCTTTCCTTCAAGATAGCATCAAATTGTTCTCTCTCCCTCCCTCTCCTCACTGTGTGTGTGTGTGTGTGTGTGTGTGTATGTGTGTGTGCATGTATATATGTGTATGTATATGTGTGTATGTGTATATGTGTGTTGTATGTATATGTGTGTATGTGTGTATGTGTATGTGTGTATGTGTATATGTGTGTTGTATGTATATGTGTATGTGTGTGTCGTACGTATATGTGTGTATGTGTGTGTTGTATGTATATGTGTGTGTGTTGTATGTATATGTGTGTATGTGTGTGTTGTATGTATATGTGTGTGTATGTGTGTGTGTGTGTTACATGAACTTAGCTTTAGTGTTGTGAGAAGCTCTATAGACAAGCCCATATGACAAGGAACTAAGCTAACCTCCTTCTGAGAACGTTAGAGGTAAGCCCTTTGGATGCCATCTTCCAGGTCTAGTCAAACCCTCCAATGATAGAGCCAGGGCAGAACGTTTACTGCAGCCCCATGAGAAACCCAGAAGGTGAACTACTCGCTTTCCATTAGCAAACCATGGCTAAGCTCATAGAATCTAGGGACCTTACAGTAACAACTCTACCTTCACAGTAGAAACATCCTCACACCAGAAATGGAGAAACACAGTGAACTAAAAGGAACCTTTTCAGAGAGTGCTGGTGACATATGAAAAAAATCATACAAGGTAATAGGAGAAATTATATCAGGAGCACAGGAGACGCTTCCTTGAGATGGAGCATCCCAACTGGGACTTAAAGATACATGATACCTGGCAAAGAGAACTCTGGCTTAGAGAGAAAAGCAAGAGCTAACTGAACAAGTTAGGAAACAGCCTGGTAGTTTTATATGCTGAGCAATGAGACAGCGCTGTGTAAAGTATGAGAAAGTGTTAGATGGAAGTATACAAGGCCTCAAAGCCAACAGCTCTCTCGCCATGGGAGCTGGGAGGTCTCCAGGGGACTTTCAGTAGGGGCGGCCATGCCATCTGTTGCACATAGACGTGAAGAGCCAAGGAGCCAAGGAGTGAGTGTTCTGATCCGGGTTACAAACAACGAGGACGACATTAGAGCTTGCAATCTGAGGTATTAATGCGTGTGTCAGAGCAAGTGTAAGTCCCACCTGTGAGTCTCAGGCCTTAGCCTGGGACAGTGTCAAAGCGAACAAAACCAGGCTTAGAAGCTTGCCATGAACCAAAGATAATTGGTGCATCGTATGTAAGATATGCTGTGTGAGCTGCAAAAAGTGACTCAATGTATGTCACTTCTTTGAAACCCACAACAATTCTGGGTTGATCTGGAGAGAGTGTGTGTCTTCCTTTTACAGATGAGGAAACCTGAGGCTCAGAAAAAGGCTATGGTCTGTGTGACATCACCAGCCAGGAAGAAGCCATGCAGGTGCATAGACACAAAGGGCGATAGGGACACTTATTTGTGTTGTTAGTCCCTGCATGTTCAGCACCCTTGCCCATCAACACACTCCACCGCTGTGACAACCAGATGACTTCCAACCCCCATCGCCCCGCCCCATGTGATTCAGCTTCCCATCGCTATAATGAAATGTCCGAGATCGTTAACATAAGAGAAGAGCTTTGCTCTGGCTCAGTTTTGAAGGCTGCTCATGATCCTATTGCTTATCCTATTGTCTCTATTGCTTACAGTAAAGCGGCACAACCTGGCAGAAGCCCATGAGAGAGCAAAACTGATCACCTCCTCAACCAGCAGCCAAAGGGAAAGAAGGAGAGGCCGTGGTTCCACTGCCCATTCGTGGACAAACCCCAGGGACCTAAGGACAAATCCCTAAGGCCCAAGTCCTATGTCCCAGTAATGCCACCCTATGGGCCAAGCCATTAACACATGAGCCTTTAGGGGACATCATACATCCTGACTACAGTATCCTTGGAGGGACATGCACACATGTGCACGCACACACACACACATGCACACGGACACACACCACACATACCCCATCCCATATCATGCCACATACATGCACCACACATAGACACACACACATACCACCCCACACCATACACACACACACACACACACACACACACACACACACACACACACGAGTTCATGTATTCATGGAAGACCTCCTTCCATCAAACACTTACTGAAGGCTGAAGAAATGGAAAGGATCAGACCTACTATCTAACCTTGAAGACCTGTCAAGCAGGGAAGATGATTCATCCCTACAATACCTAGCAAGATGTAGAAAGGCTGGTTCCTAGGCCTGCTACAGGAAATCCTTCCCACGGACAAGAATCAAACAGGAACCTGATCCACAAACAGACCCACCGTGCAGAAGAGGATTGTGGAACTTTGGGCAAGATATTAAAATATTCTCTTGGGCTGACCAAATTCTAAGCATTAGAGTTGATGAACGGCTTTATTGAATTTTGTGGATAAATATTTAAAGCTTTCCAGGGTTTGTGTAAATCACACCCAGCAGATGCACTTGCTCACAGCGCCATCTGCTGGTAGATTCCAGTGTTGTGCAGAGAAATTAAAAGGCATCCAACCCAGAATCGGGTCTGGTAGAGATAGGGCATTGCCAGGTCGTCTCCCAAAACAGGAGACTCAGTGCAGGTTGATGTGAAGGCACCAATAATCAGAAGCTGCAGAGCGTCTGAGAGGAAAAAACCCTAGAACAGCCTAAGATGAACAAGCAGAGGATGGAGGCTGTAAAGAAGAAGCAGTAATTTCTTCTCAAAATAACCTTGGAAACACGACATCCTCCAGAGGTCAAACCACCCTCCCTTCCTTTGCTCCAGGAGGAATCCCAGCAGACCAGGACGCTGGCAAGATGCTCATCGTCTCACAGTCTCAGGATGCACACTCCCAGGATGCATTGCCCCACTGATTATAACACCTGAACCATGACACTTGTCACATAAAAGGTACTGCACAGTTCTTTAAAAATTATGTTGGAGGCAAATATCCTTTAGTGTCTGTTCTATCTATATGGTTCCTGGCTCCAGTTGTTAAATGTGCGTACCTGGTTGGGAGTGAATATGGGAACCGTCAGGGGGAGACAAAGAAAGAGGAGGAAGGTAGAGGGGGAGAGGGAGGGGTGAGGGAGGGAGAGAAGCAACTGTTTAAAGAAGACAAGTGTGGAAAGCTTTAGAACCAAGCAGAAGGCAGACTCCTGCCAGGGAGAGGGGCAGCAGAGAAAAGGGAGGACAAGTATTAGGGGAGAGTTGACCAAAATGAAATATGCATGAAGTCCCATACGGAGCCTGTTGTTTGTAAGTTAATTTATACAGTAAAATATATATATATATATATATATATATATAATAAAATAAAATGTTTTTAGAAAGAAGGAAAATATACTACCCAAAAGAATTACATAGGAGAAGCACATTTAATGGCATGAAAAGGGTTCAGATTTGACGTTGTAAAGCTTTCAAAGCAAAGGGTGTGAGAGAGAGAGAGGAGAGTGGGGAGAACAGACAACACAATATTGACAACGTAGCTGTAGTGGACAGAATATTGGACTGTTTTTGTAGTTCTGCTTCTAGATGTTTTCAAATTTTCACTAGTGTGTATGAGCCACTTTTACTGAGAAGAAAAAGATAACTACCCCAGTGGATACCTCTGTCCTTCCACCAGCTGTGTGTGGCAGGTCACTTCCTGTGGCTGTACAGTCAGAGCAGAGGAAGTGAGGTCACATTGACAACAATGGCTACAGCAGCAATTCCCAGGAGAGTCCCTTCCTGCTGAACATAGCGAGGGTAAAGTGCCCAACACTGTGCCTGGCACACAGTAAAAGTTGGGTTAATATGAACTATTATTATTCATAATACTATTACTACCAAGGTTAACCTTTCCCCAAATACACAGAACACTGCCTCATAGCCTAAGAAGAAAGATAAAAGCAATACATAGAAAATATATAATTGTACTAGAGAGTTAGTCAGACAAGAAGTGATACACTGCAGGCTCCAATGCTAGGCAAGCTCTCCCTGGCAACAAAGGAAAGAGATCCACCCACTCTAACTCAACCAGGGGATATCCTCAGAGGGATTTCACGGAGCCTAAAAGTAAGAACAAAAGCACATAGGGTCCCCAGAAATCTGACCAGGATGACCAGGAAGAATCAAGAGTCCCCTGCCTCTCTTCCCACAATCCTCTCTTCTCCCTCTTTCAATGCATCTTCAGTGACATTCTCACACTGACTCCCCTGTGCATGACAGCTGGCCAGCTCAGCTTCCATCTCCCCAATCCAGGCTCCCGAGTGGAGAATGAGACCTGACTCGTTGTCCTGTTTCCACACCAGATCACCCAAATCACCTATCCCTTGGCCTCCCATGAGGTCGATTACCCTGGATCAGACCCCCTGGTGCAACTGAGCTGGCCAAAGGCACTGGGTCACATGGTATAGAGTGTGTCACTGTGAGTATTCATCCAGGACTATGGTTTGGTCTCAGCACAGAAGAAGACATTGACCTTTTAGAATGGAACTTTCTAGAACAGATCTTACTGCTTCCTGTTTGCTTTGCAAGGTTTCTTATTCATCCTCGTAGACCCTCCTTGTGTTTTATTAGCGTTTGATGCTTGACTGTGCTGGAAGAAAGTCTTTTTTTTTTCTTCCCATCAGTTTGGAAGCAGATTAATGTCCTTAATTGTTTATCTGTTCTAGTGAAGATGCCACATCTGGCGTAGTAGCTGCTTCGTAGCAAAGGTTAGAGAACTCCGTTTCATCTACCAGAATCCATCTGGGTTCACAGAGGCCTGAGTTCTCCATTCATCAAAAATGAACAACAATGTAACTGGGGCCACCAGCTCAGCACACTTAGCTTCTGCCAACTGGCATTTTCTTCCATTTCCTTAGCTGACTCTTTACCATGCTGAAGATGCGGGGGCAGTGGCAGGAGAGGGTCTGCTTTTCACTTACATTTCCCCACTGTGGCAATTCTGACCCACAAGACAAGTAACACTCCAAGCTAGCCATGAAGACTGTCCATTCCATTACACACTTAAGAACTTCAGACGTGCCAGCCATGGTAAAGCCATTCTTAGCCGGCTTGACCTGCAAGGTGATCAGGTGAGAGCCAGGACGGGCCGAGCTACATAGTGAGATCCTGCCAAAAAAAAAAACAAAAAACAAAAAACAGAAAAGAGAGGGAAGAAAAAAAACAGGAGGAAGGGAGGGACAGAGAGAGAGAAAGAGAGAGTGAGGGAGGGAGGAACAAAGGAAGGGAAGGAGGGAGGGAGGAAGGGAGGGAGGGAGAGAGGGAGGGAGGGAGGGAGGGAGGGAGGGAGGGAGGGAGGGAGGGAGGGAGGGAGGGAGGGAGGAAGGAAGGAAGGAAGGAAGGAAGGAAGGAAGGAAGGAAGGAAGGAAGGAAGGAAGGAAGGAAGGATCAAATATAACTACCAGATAGGCCCACACACATCATGAAGCCACTACGAGTTGTACTGTAGTAGTGTAGCCAGGCCTTCTTACCTGGCTCCCTTCCATTAACAGAGGGCCATAATGCCACTGTCAGCTAAGATCCATTGCCCACCAGTCACTGGAGTCCTGGGGCACCCTCTTACCACTCAGCACAGATCTACTCCTGTAGCTGACTGAGTCTCCTTGAGGGGACTTGCACATGAAGCCTAGAGGAATCATTAGGCTTCATGTGTGTGTTTGTTTTGATGCTGCAAAGACATTCCTTCATTAGAACTGCATAAAGCCAGTTCTCACCTCCTATTTGAAAATTTGCTCACCTCTAGCAAAAGAAACAGGTAAGGAATGGTCCCTTTCTGTGGTAGTCACTTGCCATCATTCTATCTCCTTTAACGTCTCTTGACTAAGACAGTCTGCTGGTTGTCTTCTCCCTGGGAACTGTAGTTTTCATAGTCACCGCAATGATTCTCTGAGGTAAACCTATTCTGTCATGATGCCACCTGAACTTGGCCCTGGCCTGGCGAGAAGCCACCACTGACCACATTTACAGTGATGCCGCCATCCCTCTCACCATCAAATGCGATTCCTTACTAATGAAGACCTCCTCCCACATCTTGGCACAAAGTCACCTGGTGCTGATTCTGGCCTCACTCTGAGTCCTTCCATCCTCTTCCCACCATTTCCACATAAGCTCCAACATTACCACCATTTACTATGGGACTTCTTTTTCTATGCCACTAAAAAGTCACCATAGCAACTGGACCATGCCGTCTCCTGGGTCACTTCATCCTCATCTCTTCATCCTCTTCTCTTCCTCTCCTCTTCCTTACCTCTTAGCTTCTCGACATCACTATCATCTGTGTAGCCATTTCTTTTGCATTAAAATTCCTTCATTTTAAACAGAGGTGTTTCTGTTTTCCTGGTTAGTTTTAAATGATTCTCCATTCACATCTCCAGATTAAACCTCCCTGAGGGAGGAAGCCATCTGCTCTCCATCTTTGAGGCGTATAACTAAGTACCTGACATTTAGCAAATGCTCAGTAGAAGTTTGATTAATTTACTGGACAATGTTTACATAGAGGATAATTTCTCTCCTTCCACATGTCTGCCATGTGTTTCATGAAAGGCAGTTCGTAACACAAACATAGTGACATGCCATCCTACTAGAAAAGAACTAGGAGCCTCCCTATCTGCAGGAGAGGGCCTCTAAATGACTTTTGGAGACAATGAGCTGGCCAATCTCCTTCCATTAGAACTGTGTTTGGAGTCAGCTTTGGTCTTTAGCAATTCTTAGACTGCTTCCCAGACAAAACTCCTGTCCAAAGTCCAGCCACACTGCCCACAGCTCCCTCCTCATCTCCATTCCTCTGGCTGGTTTGTGATGCTTCATTTCTGCCATCTAACCTTGAGCTGTGGAAGATGCAGGCCATTTCCTAACCTAAGAGGGGGAAACAGAAAGGATGCAAAGATGTCATTTGTCCCAAATCCCAAAGTCATGGTGAAGCCAGGACAGAAAATTAGCTTACTTGATTTCTCCCTGGTCTTTTTTTCTTCTGCCCTCCTTTCTGAAATCACTCAAAAGCGACTGCAGGTCTTTCTCTTCTACACCTGAGGAAATGGAAGCTTTGAGAAATAGCTTTGGGCTGGGCAATATACACTTCTTGGGTACTTAGTAATCAGACTTTCTTCTGGTGGCTGGATGTTAAGTGGTTAAAGGGGAAGGGAGAGAAAGGAACTTATAAAGTGGGGGTGGTTGGGGAGGGCTGAGGAATGCAAGAGAGAAAGGAAGGGAAAGGGGGAAGAGGAAATGAGCAGCCTCTGCTCTCATATACTTCTAAATTAGAGCTCTGTCTTCCAACGTATCTTGAAAGTTCTGTGCATAAAATATAACACTGGGACCAGAAAAAAAGAAATCAGTTTAATTCAGGACGCAATAGTGTATGACCCAAGAACCAGTTCCAACTCTCACGGGGGCGGGGGGGGGCGGAGAGGAAGAGAGAGAGGGAGAGAGAGAGAGAGAGAGAGAGAGAGAGAGAGAGAGAGAGAGAGAGAGAGAGAGAGAGAGAGGAGAGAGAGAGAGAGCTGTATTGTTTAGAAGTTACAGAAAGTCAGTCTGGGAGAAAATGACACAGACGCATATGGCCTCCAAAGCCTACAGTGCTTGCTCTCATCCATAACAGAAAAACACACTGGGAGTAAAAGTCACTTTCTTTAATGCTACAACCAAAGTACTCGAGAGAACAGCTGAAAGGAGAGTGGATTGTAGTGGCTCACACTTTCAGGGGATTCAGTGAGCATAACAGAGGTAGGGAGTATGTGCTGGAGGTTGGTCTTAATTCTGGGTGGACCGTTGGACAGGAAGTATAGAGTCAGACAGTGATAGACAGAGATAAAGGATTCCCAAACATCCTGAGACCCATCCTACACTTCCAGACCCTTTCAAATAGCATCACCAGCCAGGTACCAAACATTCACTGCATCAGCCTCTTGGGGAGCCCTTCATTTCCATAGTCACACTGATCTCTAGTCTAACCTTAAAGAGTTTGTGACTGAGTGTGGTCTACATTTGCAATCTCAGTGCTTGGACAGCTAAGACAAAGAAGTGAAGTTTAAAACCATCTAAGCTACAATGTCATTCCAGGTTAGCATGGACAACGTGGTAAGATCCTGTCCAAAAGGAAAAAAAAAGTGACAAAATAATTCATGAATGTCTGAAGACTCTGCCTTCTATGGATGCATTTCCCTCCCATAGGCTCAGATACGTCTTCTATATGGAGCGGGCCTTTAACAGAAAGTTTGAACTGTACTTACATGAATCCCGCTTCATCCCTTCAGGAATGGTTCAGGGCATGATTCCATCTGGCAACTGGGCTTTTGGAATCAATGGGAGAAGGGACGCTCTTCCTCTTCGGAGCTGGAAGGTAAGGATGTAAGCCAGACAGCCCTGGGCTCCGCGAGGAGAATACAACTCGTGCTAAAGAGAAAAGCAAACTTAGTCTTCATCCCCGGACTCCCAGCCTAACGCCTTCTTACAGGCTGGATGAGAGCACTGTCGGGGGTCAATCATGTCAGTGATCCGAAAGATATAATCAGGATGCCCACCTAAACCGTATGTTGTTCTGGTAACTGTCAAATAAACAACAGACCAATGCCACTCAAGTCATTCATGTCTAACTAAAGTCCTGCACTCTTTGGCCAAGAGCTCTTCAGCCATCCTCCCTACAGGCGCCTGCACCCACCGTTCTACACTCAGCTCCTATGACTATGACTAGGTCAGATTCCACACGTAAGGACACTGTGTGCTCCTCTCTCTGTGACTAGCTGACCACTTAAGAATGTCCTCCACGGGGCTGGAGAGATGGCTCAGTGGTTAAGAGCACTGACTGCTCTTCCAGAGGTCCTGAGTTCAAATCCCAGCAACCACATGGTGGCTCACAACCATCTGTAAAGGGATCTGGTGTTTCTGAAGACAGCTACAATGTACTCATATAAATAAAATAAATAAATTAAAAAAAAAAGAATGTCCTCCACATTCATCCACGATATTGAACGGGACCAGATTTCCTTCTTTTAATGGCTGAATGCTGCTTTATCCTGTGTATCTTACACATTCTATAACCATTAACGTGCCAGTGACTATATGAGTTGATGTCATGTGGTCATTATGACAAATGCTGTAAGGTGACTGCTCTCTTTGCCCACACTCTGATTTTGGCTTCCTTTAGAAATGTACTTGGCAGTGCAATTACCAGTTCATATAATAATTATACTTTTAATTTTAAGAACCTACTATATTGTACATACAGATAGGAGCTAACAAAATACAAAACATACACCAGTAGAGAAAACAAAGACAAAAATTGATTCTAGGAGAAATTATATTATTCTTATAATCATTATTATTATATGTAAAATGAAGCTCCAAGAAAAGGCATAAGTAATGTCAGAAATTTTTAATGAGTCATTACTACAGATCCTACATTGAAACAATCCTAAAAGGTCATTATGAATAATTTTATGCCAATAAATGTAAGGAAAATTCAATTAAAATCAACAAACTCAAACAAAATCTTACATTTGAAGAGATATGATAGAAGTCTGGGTAGTCATTTTTTTTGCCTTTGTTTTTTTAATTTAATTTATTTTTTCTTTACTTATTCAACTTACATCCCACTCACTGCCCCCCTTCTGGTCACCCCCTCCCACAATCCTTCCCCCATCTCCTCTCCTCTTCTCTTCTCTTCTCTTCTGAGCTGGTAGGAGCCCCCTGAGTACACACACACACACACACACACACACACACGCTGGCCCTTCAAGTCTCTGCGAGGCTAGATGCTTTCTCTCCCACTGAGGCCAGACGAGGCAGCCCAGCTAGAAGAACATAGCCCACTTGCAGTTTGCTTTCTTATACACAGCCTAGGCACATGGTGGACTGGGCCCTCCACATCCATAAGGCTGGATGGTCTCAAGCATTTATATCCAGGTGATTTACAGATGGAGCCTTTAGCTCAAACTGTAAAGTGAAGGTGAATGAGTAGCCTCTGGGTAATTGCTGGTACAGATATTTTTAATTAATTTATTTTTTTATGTATATGAGTATACTGTAGCTGTCTTCCAACACACTAGAAGAGGGCATTGGATCCCATTACAGATGGTTGTGAGCCACCACATGGTTGCTGGGAATTGAATTCAGGATCTAGCCAGTGCTCTTAAGAGCTGAGCCATGTCTTCAGCCCTAGTACAAATATTTTGAATTGTCATATTTATTAACCCTAAATGCCTTCAACTGAACATATGTCCCATGATTTGCCACATAACACACCTACTAGCTCACTATTTATATTTCCTTTACAGACCCTTAATGTATTTGGGTTGTAACCCATGAACAAATTAAAAAGCATTCAGAATGTCCTAACTCAAAGGGTAGCACTAAAAAGTAGTCTATCTAATGCTGTTTTTTCTAAGCATATCAAATTGGCTCACTCTATAAGCACCTCCAAGGGAAACTTTTTGTCTTGGAGTTTTAAGGTCTGATGTCGCTGCAATGTATAGTCAGACACATCTGCATGTCTATAGGTCCCTCTCAGTCATAACACAAAAATAGCCAAATTACTCTGATTTGAAATAATAGACCTACAGAAGTGCCTTCACTTCTGACAACAGCTACAAATTTGTGGAGATTCTCACTCTGCTCGTTTCAATAACTCTCCAGAAGGACAGGCAGCAGTTGCTGAAAATATTATTATGGCTTTGGTTACTAAAGGATACTAGAGAGTACAAGGTCTCCATTGTCCTCTGCTCTGGAGTCACTATGCTAAAAGGATTGCCACCCCAGTCTCAGAGTTTTCATTGCAGCCTTATTACATAAGCATGATAGATTGACTGACTGGTTGCCCAAGTGGTTGAACTCAGCCTCATGTCAACTGATACCACATGACCCAAACTTAAACTATAAAATCAATCACGGGGTGACCTTTCTGATGTGTCTATTGAATATTCTTGACCCCAGTCTAAGATTCTACGTGGCCAGCACCCACTTAAAACAAAGACACTTCTATCTGGTTTAACACAAATTACCTCCCAGAAGGAAAGCAAAGCCAGACATCTCTTTGGTCAAGGTCAAATTCTTTACTACCACCCAGTACTGACACGTAACTGGTAGTCACATAGCTCAGGTTCTCTGGCGTCGGCTCTATCCATCCATTTATATGTAGAAAAGAACATATGCCAGGGACCTAAGGGACTGTAAAAGCCAGCAACCAAAAACACACAATAATGCCATCCCTGTGTTCCAGAGACTTGGTCAAAACTACCCCTGGACAGGCTCACTTGAAACCCCGGCTGAATTGCTGATGTAATTTCAGGGAAATAAAAAGGTTAAGACACACAGAGAGCTCACCCTGCCTCTCCCTATTAAATACAGCTCTGTGCCTCTTTCTTTACCCCAGCAATCTATGCTGAGACCTGAAGAGATTTTTTTTTTCTGTGCAATAAGCAGCCTGATGCCTTTGTTTTGTAGCTCACGCCTTTCAGAGGGAAAAAAATAATAATAATTTCACATGTCTCTTCTATTTAAGTTGCTTGACAACCAGACTATCCAACCACAAAGAGATCATGGGTGTCATAGAAACAAGCCTTAGGATTTTTCATAGTATGAGCCACACAATATCCTTCAGTAAAGTGGCCATTCACCTTATAAACAGCCAACTTAAAAAAAAAAATCCGTATCTGTCAATGGTTACATATGCTCTGAAAGTGCTATTATAAGACTCTTTGAACAGCAAATTCACTTTGTGAATTTAAAATATAATTTACTTGTAGGGTTTCTGGAGCATAGCACAATCCAGAGAAAGATACACTTTGCTGGTTTCCCTAACAGGTGGATTTGGTTTTCCTTTTTCCTAAATGAAACAATAGTAACATTTAGTCCAGACGGCTTTGCAGTTACCACAGACTGGGGTTAATTGCATCCCGGTTTGCCAGAGTATCTTATATACAGAGAAGGCTAGATAAATAGCTGTTTATTGAATCGGATTTGTGCATGCTTTACCATACATCATGTGTAGGCTCCGAGAACTGGAGATAAGAAACTAACGTGCCTGAGGTGCTTAAAATGAGTGCAGTTGTTCAATACCTAGGCATCTACATAAGAGAATCCTGATCTCTGCCACGTGTTCTGGGGAGGGGAAGCACATTTGATCAGTACTGATAACACCATGGAACGAGTCACAGTGTCTGTGTCACTTTTTTTCCAAATCCGTGGTTACGTATATATTCATCTTGTCAGATGGTATATAAATAGATGAGGTGAAACAGCGTGGCATTTGTTGTGCTTCAATTACTTTCTTGTATAATGTCAAGAAGTAAAAGCTAACAAACCATCACTTTCCTTGACATTTCCTCCCTCAAGTGACCAATGATGGATTTGCCTTTAAAAAGCATTCATCATTTTAAAGAAGGCTAGAGACAGTAGATTTCTTTGTGTTATTTTTTTCCCATTTTTTTTAAGCCAGTGGTTAAATTGAAAAGTCCAGCTCTCCTGCGGATGGAAAGCAAACCTGGTTGATAAGATTACATGTTTCTAATCCTGAGGGAATGTTTGAAGTCATCCAAGTAGAGAGGGCATTTGCTGTCATCAATGGTCCAGAGATGGAACTGAATGCCCAAAGAGGCGAGAGGCCACCCTCACCATCACGCCCATCCCCTTCCCCTGCCTCCAGTCTCCATTCCCATTAAACAGCATACACTTTGCTTAGCAAATATCTTCATGTGGCCAGATCTGACATCCCAGCACAGCTGTTAACAGCACTGGCATCTGAGTCTGAGCGACATCATTTCAAATATCATCTCAGCCGTTTATCAGTTCTCTGACCTTGCTCAAATTACTTAAGTTCTCCAAATCTGTTACTCTGTCTGTAAAATAGTGACAATAAAATCTAATTCACAGTTTTGCTGCGAATGATAAAATCAAAAGGCTTGCTAAAAAGGCTCAAAAAGTGTAGAAACTGCTAAAAAAATGATGTTAATAATAATAATAACAGTATCAAGTATAGTGTGAGCCCATAAAGACCAGGTCACTGCCAGACGTTGCCATGACTTGAAGTCTTCAAACCAAACACAGAACCAGCCCTCTAGATACTCACTATTGGGGGAATGAATTAATGTACAAATACTGTTAGTCTAACTTAATTATCATCTATCTGCCTTAGATACCAGGGATCAGTGTATCAAAATAATAATTTTTGACCCCAATTATTGAGCTAAGTTATAAGTTCCAATCTGCCTTAGATACTAGGGATAAGTGTATCAACATAGTAATTTCTGACACCACTTATTGAGCTAAGGAATAAGTTACCAAGAAGAAGCACCTCTGGTCCCGTGCGTGTTGAATCATCTACCTGTCACAAGTACTTTAGGATAGACTTACTAGCATCATCATTTCATAAATGAAGAAACTGAGGCATAGAGAGGTTAACTAGCTTGTCACGGCTCACACAGCGTAAGGCATTACAGTGTATTGCCAAAGAAAAAAATTATCCAGATAACAGTAAGACATTTATATTATATAATTAATCAGACCTTTTTAAAGATGCTCATCACAATAGTTTTCCGGTATCTGGCATTTGCAGCAACCCTAAGAGAAACACAATCACCCTCACTCTCCAGAAAGAACTTGAAGCTTGAGTCAGTTGAAACAAATTATCCAACGTGTACATAGTTAGAAAGTGGTCAGCTAGGATTCAAACTCAGGATTCAAGCTGCCTGACTATAAAGTCATGGTTTTGTTTCTGTTTGTTTGTTTGTTTGTTTGTTTGTTTGTTTGTTTGTTTGTTTGTTTGTTTGAGACAGGGTTTCTCTGTGTAGTTCTGACTACACTGAAACTCACTCTGTGATCCAGGCTGGCCTTGAATCAGAGATCCACCTGTCTCTGCCTCCCAAGTGCTGGGATGAAAGACACACACTGCCACACCCAGCCAAAGTCCTGGCTTTTAAGCTCTATGTGTTCTAACATAGGATCGTTTGAGGATGGACCTTACATTTTGTCATGTTTATGGGTTCAGTGTGGTAGGGTTGACACATGTACACCAATACACTCCCCTTCACCCTGGACACTCATGGAGACTACATCTCCCATAGAAGCTGACTACCATCTCAGGATTGATTTCCAGCCAATGCTTAGAAAACAACACGTTTTTACTTCCAGATCTAGCCCCTAGACATTGTCCACAGCCATATCTTCATGTTCCATTTATTTCTCGGAATACAGAAGAGCACAATCAGTCTTTAGGAGAGGTAGATCCCTAGATCACACACCAGGGACTAAATCCAGCCTCCACTTCTCTTTGTAAATAATGCTTTATTTGAACACAGCCACACTTATAATCCACACATGGGCTTTGCTGTTCCCACAGTGTGATGCCAACATCCAGTACATGCGACAGACAAGATAATCCACAAAGAAGAAAATACCTATTGTCTAATATAGCCCTGCTCCCAATTATAATTCTTGCTCTAGGGAATGCTGAGAGCCACAAGATTAAAGGAGCCTGGGTTCCTGGAAGAATCAGTTATGGACAGCTTCCCTGTCAATGTGAACACCCACCCTAGGTAATTACTGAGCAAACAAAATAAATAAAACCTCAGCGTTGTGCTATTATGCTCCATGGTACATTTGTTAAAGCTGCTAACGTAGTATAACTTATTTGCAAGTCCCCCAGTAGGGAAAAATTTCTTCCACACTCACTAAAAGTTACCTCTTTTGCATCCCCAAAACAATTCCTTTCACCTCATTGCTTCTCTGTATCACGCAACCCTTACCTCCGGCCTTTGAAAAGGCGCTGCTTCCTCCCTTCTTTGAGATTGCGATGACGTTGGTGCTGGTCTGAATGTCCTCCCTGAGAGCCCTAATTAGTAGCAGTGTTTTGAGAGGATTTTTTTTTTAAGTTTGAGGTTTCAAAACTTAAAAAAAAAAAAATTCAATGACAGTACTTATCCAATAATTCTGACTATGCTGAGAAATAACTCTGCCAAGCACAAGGGGGGGAAATGGATTTTGATTTGTATGTCCATAGAGGCAATGCAATAAAGCACAGGCCTTTCAGAAGGGAAGAAAAAAATCCTTAGTAAAGGGAAAGAAGAGCCAAGAGCAGATTACTAACTGCTGCGGGGTTCAGTATTGTAAAGCCCCTTTTTTTCTTTCCCATTGCCACATTTTTAATGTCTCCGTGAGCTCAGGGTGCTGTGACTATCAATCACTGGCAACCACTGACATCGTAAAACTGCTTTTTAAGATATACAGAGTTTTCAAAGCCAAAGTTGTCTGAAGAATAAAAATCTTCAAAGATTGTATATTTTCAAAAGTATCTATTTGATACTCCAAGCTGAGTGGTGGCCAGCTGTCCCTGTTCTGTAACTGCTTGACAGAATACATGAGTGACATTCTGTGGAAGGCATTAAATACAGGAAACAAAAGCATCTTAGGAGGGTTGCCAGCTTTGCTGTGCCGTGACCTCAATGACTGTGTGCTCTAAAAACTCATATGCTGAAATCTTAATGCTCAATGTGATAGATATATGTAGACGAGGGGCTTTAAGGGAGTGCAGAGTCCACACAACTACAACACATGCCCACATGAGAAAAAAAAAACCCACCCTACCCAAAAAACTCACTTGCCAAGTGGAGACACAGACAGAAGTTAGACACATATGATCCAGAAGATCCGAGCATGCCAACACCCTGATTGCAGAATTCCACCCTCCAAACACGTAGAAATAGATTTCTCTTATTTATAAGCCTCTTGGTCTCTAGTAATTTGTTATAGTATCACAAATGGACTAAGACAGGCTCTTGCATTTGTGCGAAGGAGAGTTCACATTGTTCCTGAGGATCTAGGAGTGGGAGGATTAGAATCAAATTGGTTTAGGAGTAGACAGTCCTTCAAGATGCTTAGCAGTCAGGAAATGTTGATGTTTGAACATATATATATATATACATATATATATATATATATATATATATATATATAGAGAGAGAGAGAGAGAGAGAGAGAGAGAGAGCTTATGACTATATATAGTTATATGAATATGAAGCCGATTCTAGAACTTTTGGAAATTTGCAACTTCTTCTAACTGGTTGAAGAAAACCACCACTAAGAAATAAACTGTGGCCACCAAAGACTGACGTCGCTAACAATCGTTCTTTGTAGGGATGGGGGAGACAGGCGCTCTCACAGAGATACACCAGCCTCTGCCTTCCTGAGTGCTTGGGTTAAAGGAGTGTGCCACCACACCTGGCCTCTGGCAATCATCCTGATATTCAACAAAAATGGACGTAGAATATGTCATAGTAATCACCATCTCATATACTCAAAAACTCTCTAGAGATTCAAACGAAGTGATGTCTTTCTGAGAGTCACCTTCTGATAGAAACATAGACAATAAGCAAACCGGTGCATTACAGATATTGAAACAGTGACAGTACACAGACCGCAGTCTTGTGACAACATCATAAAAATAGAATTCAACCCAAGTAAAGCGGCAAACACCTGTAATCCCAGCACTCAGGGACTAAGGCAGGAGAATCACAAGTTCAAAGCCAGCCTGGGCTACATAGCTAGACATGTTTCAAAAACAATAAAATTCAATAAGGAGCTACATAGGAATCCTGGGGATGGGGTAACTAGAAAGAGAACGTATCCGGTAAAATGCTTGTGTGCAAGTATGCGGGCCTGCATTCAGTCCCCAGAACCTACCTAAGAATGCCAGACACCATAGTACGTCCTTGTAATCTCAGTAGCAAGGGGTGTAAATTAGTGGATCCCTGGGGCTTGCAGTCCAGCCTGACCCCGTCTCAAAAAAAAAAAAAAAAAAAAACAAGGTCTGTGTAGTTCAGTGGTAGTATGATTGCCTAGAAGAGCAGGATCCCAAGGCTGGAGACCTAGCATTGTAGTGTGTGTGTGCGCTTGTGTGTGCATATGTGTGTCTGTGTCTCTCTGTATGTGTATGTATGTACATGTGTATGTGTACGTATATGTATGTATGTTGAAATGTCACCCAGCCTCCAGAGATAGCCACCCTCTCTTTAAGACACTCCCAGCAAGCTGAATAAGAGTAACCGGCGCTAAGACAGAAAGCTTGCTCAGCGGTGTGGGCACTGGCCTAATCGCTCTACTTGTTTTGACTGTTTTAATCCTCAAAAGACTTCTGTGTGGTTGGTATCCCATTTTCCAAATTTAGAAACTGTGTTGAAACACTGCAATAATCAGCAAGAACAGCAGAAGAAGAGAGCTCTCGGCTCATTTCCTAGGATTAGTGTAGCCGACGTGAACAGCAGAGCACTGCAAACAAGGGGGGTCCATGCCAGAGTCACTTTACAAAAGTCCTAAACCGGATATTAGTAAGCCAAATCCAGGAATAAACAAAATAGATAGCATTATACCAAATAAGGCTTATCCCGGGAATACAAGGTTACTTTGTTAAAAATCTATCAGCACAATTCATTGTATTAATAGATCCAACTGTATGAGCATGTTGATAAATGCAGGGGAGAAAGAACTCTTAATAACTTGGAATGGAAAGAAAGTTCCCTTGAACTGGAAAAGTTCCCTGTCAAAAGTTTATAATAAACATAACATTTAGAGCAAAGACATTACATACATATAAAGGAGTTACATACATGCAAAGGCATTACATATATGTGAAGGCATTGCACATATGGATTGTATCACATTAGATGTGAAGGTCTTATGTACATGTGAAGATATGGCATACATGTTAAAGCATTACCTGCATGTGAAGGCATCACATACATGTGTGAAGGTGTTACATACATGTGAAGGCATTACATACATGTTACAATGTTAAGGGGGAAAAAGATGTCTGCCACTCCCTCAAACCTCACATGCCACTGCAAGCTTTGCTAGTACAATATGAAACCAAAACTTTAATATAACATACAGAAAAGAATTAGAAGCAAGCCCCAAAGTGGGAAAAAATATTTATAAAAAATATATCTGTCATTTAAATACTAACCAGGCCTGACCGTGTTTAGCTTCTGGCTTGGGAATTAGTGTGGCCATAGCCAGTGAAATAGATGATGAAAGGCTGTTCTCCAAAGAAAAGAGAGAAGGGGAGGTTAACTCAGTGTTACATGACCCTGGAGCACCAAAAACTAAAACAATGAGATACCACTGCACACATCTTAAAATGCTCCAACTCCAAAATATTATCAACACCAAACACTGGCCAAGTGGGACAATAGAAACATTCCATCATTACTGTTAGAAGGAAAACTGGCTCATCCACTTTAGAGGAAGAACATTGTCATTTCTTAACAAAAAAACAAAACAAAACAAAAAAACATATAATCTTACCAGATAATCTAGTCATCAGTGGACTGAAAACTTATTTCCACACTGAGACCTACACATGCATGTTTGTCATGCCTGTATTTTTTTACTGCTCAAACTCAGAAGCAACCAACATGGCCCTCAGTGGATGTACAGACTGATGGATAAGCTGTAGTACATCTAGGCAAAGGAACACTGTCAGGACTGAAAATGAAAAGAAATGGGCTACCTAACCACCAAAAAAGGCACAGAGGAGCCCTGAGTGCAAGCTAGCAAGTGAGAACGAAGCCAAGCTGAAGACTAGATGGTGTACAGTCTCAGCTGAAATCACTGTATAACCTCAGCCAGGCCACACTCAGCCAAAGATAGAACTGGAAACAGTAGAAAGACTTACGCTGAGGGGCGGGGGAGTAGACAGAGCATAGAAGACTTTGAGGACAGCAAAACTACTCTGTATGGTTCTCCTGGGTGATGCATATCACTACAAGTTTGGCCAAACCAAAGGAATATACAAGTGTGCCTTAATACAAAGTATCGCCTTAGTGTGATAATATATCAGTGTGTCTCTTGAGGCCAGAAGCTATGCATGCAATGTGGAAGCAGGGAAATGCACAAACTCAACTATTGCAACCAATAAAATCAACTTGAACATAGCTAGGACAAAACAAACTTATTCATGATGTAATAATTATCAATGTAGGAAATCCAAGAGAATTCACAATTTATTTCTTAAAACTATCACAAAAATTTAATGATGATACTTAATACAGGGCCAATGAGATGTCCCAGTGGGTAATGGCACTTGCCATCAAGACTGACTATCAGAACTTGATCAAATGGACCCAAGTGGTAGAAGGAGAAAAACCAGTTCCTATGTCATCCTCTGACCACCACACATGCACTATAGCAACACACACACACAAATGTAATTTTGAAATTTTAGATTGAGATACTTGATGCATAGTGAATATGCATCTAAAAGCAATAGTTCTTCCAAGATTGTATGAACACACCAAAATGAAATGCAGTCATTTTCATGCTAATTTTGTTTAATGGAATTTTTTGTGATTAATATCATGAACATGTCTCAATGGTGATAAATCATTAAGAAGAAACTTGATTGGAAAATAGCCAAAGTATGTGAGTAGGCAGCTCAGGAAGAAATGGAAATGAACAGGTCTCATTAATAATCAGACAAATTAATATCAAAGCCAAACCGAATATTTCCTTGAGCATCCAAACTGAAAATGTCGAGTCCTGGCAGGATGCAGGTTAAGGAATGGAAAATAAATCAGCAGATCGTTGTAGAGTAACAACAGATTAAGATCAGAAGAAATTCCACGCCTAGCTGTTTACCTTAAAGAAACTCTTACGCAAATTGGAGTTCTGTGCAAGAGTCTTTACAGTGCTGATACAAGGGCTGCCTGGCTCATCAGGGCCCTTCTTAAGCGGTTCTTGGAACTCATCGGGGCCTCCCAGGCTAGAAGGCCCTGTGTTCTCCAGCTGTGTTTAGTGACATTCTCTTAGAGCAAGCTCAAGCAAGTCTGTAAAGCATATCCATGTTCTCCTGTGTTCCCTCCTCCACTGGCCTGCTCCCCTATCCAGTGGGATGATTTTTAGACTTGTAAATTCAAGGTTAGCCTGGTCTACTTTGTAAGTGCCAGCCACTTACTGGGTCTCACCAAGACCCAGTCTCAAAATAAGCAAAGCCAGGGCATATAAGAGATCAAGAAAAGAAAAGGGATGGAAGGAGATGGGGGAAGAAAGGAGGAAGGAAAATGGATTCGGTGAACATGGAGATTAGGAACAGCACCAACAGAATCTTCTAGCCTGATGCAGAGACTCATGAACACTGTGGTTCCGCCACAGTGGGCAGCCATGTCACCTGACTGAGCAGAGTCAGCACACGACTGCACATTTCCTAACAGGAACTCAACGCTTTTCAAGGAACTGCAGCATGTTTAACAGGAAAATACAGCTGAACACACTTAACCTTGGACCTAAACATTCCAGTGAAGGATCTTACAAAATCAGCTTGGGGATATTAAAACAATGCGGAGATGCTGGCAAGATGGCTCAGGGCAAAGCAATTGACACACAAAAGTGGGGCAGCCTGAGTTCAATCCCTATATCAAGTAGAAAGATGAAGGAAGAGAAAAGACTCCATAAAGTTGTCCTCTGACCTCACATGCTCTCATGTGGTGCACAAGAACCTGCACTCTACTCACCACACATACCACAGAGACACACACACACACTAATAAATAAAAAGCTGTTTAATTTTAAAAATCAGTGAGAGGTTATTAGCCACAAATGCTAATCCAGGATGCTTTTGATTCTCCTGAGTCTAGGAAACCCATAGCACTCAGGGTGATGCAGACAACAGACAAGAGACAAGCACAGTTGTGTTTCTGGGAGTGCTGCCTGCTTGGAAGTCACTGCTGCTAAGGAGTGAAGAGGGAATTACACACTAACAATGACATAGGTGGCTGCTTATTGAGATAGAAAGAATTTAGTAAAACCCTCAGTGAGAAAACCATAGCATAACTGTGTATACAATATGATCTCATTTTTAAGAATATTTATATTGATCAATGTTTAGATATTCTTAAAAATTTAACAGAAATTCCCTTACTACGGTAAATAAGGAATATTATTGTTCCGTTTTTTTCCTCCAATGAACACACCTGGATCACATACTCAAAAAGATAATTTTCAAAAACAGATATATCATAACTATCATATTCTCATATAGAAATAAAAACAAGTATTTGTTCAAGAGATACTTCATCCATAATAGGAAAGGTAGAGTTTTATACCCAGGAAAAAAGGTTTTGCTTATTTGTTTGGTTTGGTTTGGTTTGATTTTGAGACAGGGTCTTACTATGTGGCTCTTTCTATCCTGGAACTCACTCACTCTTTAGACCAGGCTGGCCTCAAATTCATAGAGATTCACCTGTCTTTGCCTCCCAAGTGCTGGAACTAAAACTGTGAGCCACTATGCCTGGCCATAATTGGGGTCTTTTAAGACCTATTTTTAACTCTGTGTGTGTGTGTGTGTGTGTGTGTGTGTGTGTGTGTGTGTGTGTGTGTGTGTTCACATGCATGCTCACATGCAGGTGACTTTAGAAGCCAGAAAACAGCATCAGATCCCTGGGGGATACTACAGGTCACTGTGAGCCACCCAAATTAAGTTCTGGGAACTGAACTCAGGTTCTCTACAGGAGCAACAGGGTTCCTAAACTTCTGTGACATCTCTCCAGCCCCAAATAATTGCTTAAAAGAAAAAAGTGAAAATCTTGCTCTTGTTATGTGGAAGAACTCATATCACACTGTGCTAATTTAAAATTAAACTAACCTGCTTTTGTATCATTTAGACTCAATAAGACTTTCCTAAGGAATTGGACAACATTTCATTCTATAAAACATAGTAAATGGTCTTCCTAGACTAGAATTTTGATCATTTCTTAGCAGGTATGGTGGCTTAAATATGTTTGGCCCATAGAGAATGGTACTGTTAGGGGGTGTGGCCTTGTTGGAGGAAGTGTGTCTCTGAGGAGTGGGCTTTGGAGGTATCCTTCTATGCTCAGGCTCCACCCACTGTGGAGGAGAGCTTCCTCCTAGCGGCCTGAGGATGCCGGTCCTCTCCTGGTTGCCTTAGGAACAAGATGAAGAATTCTCAGCTTCTCCAGTTCCATGCCTGCCTGGGTGCTGCCATGTTTCCCACCTTGATGATAGTAGACTGAACCTCTGTAAGCCAGCCCCAGTTAAACTTTGTTCTGTATAAGAGTTGCCTTGGTCATGGTGTCTCCTCATAGCAATGGAAACCCTAACTAAGACAACAGGTAAATCAAATTTTGTATTGCTTTAAAACTCAGGCTAGGTCTTTTACTAGGCTAGGTCACCACGAGCATTGTCAAATCCTGGAGTGGTATTCTCCTCTGACTGGCTTAAATTTCTTCCTCTGTGGTGGTAGGTCGGCCAGTCTTGCAGGAGCAGATCGGATGCAGTTAACAGTCAGGCTTACCAGAAATTCCTCTTTCTAAAGCTGGGATAGCATCTGATAGAACACCCTGTTCTGAAGCCAGTTCTCAATGCATGCAATAAATTAATACCTGTTGGGCTACAGCCAAGGGATGGCCCAACATGATCCTTTCACGTATCACTGAAAAAAAACAGAGGCCTTCCATGTTAGCATTTTGTCTAGGCTCCACCCCACAGTTACCTGGCAACAGTCAGGCATGCCTGACTCACTATGAAAGGGGCTCCTGCCCCCTCCTCTCTCTTGCTCGTCCTCTCCCTCCTGTTCCCCCTCTCTCCCCATTCCCCTCCTCTCCCTCTCTCCCCACTTCTCCCTCCCCATTCCCCTCCTTCCCCTCTCTCCATGTATTCATGACTGGCCTCTCCTCCTCCTCCTCCTCCTCCTCCTCCTCCTCCTCCTCCTCCTCCTCCTCCTCCTTCTTCTTCTTCTTCTTCTTTCTCTCTCTCTCTCTCTCTCTCTCTCTCTCTCTCTCTCTCTCTCTCTCTCTCTCTCTCTCTCTCTCTCTCTCTCTCTCCCTTCCTCTGCCTCTACTACCCTCTATCCATGCCCCTGGCTAGTCCTTCAGGAAAAGGGATGCTTCATCATGGCCCAGCGGAGGCACCCCCCACACACACACACACCTGACTACACATCCACCAATCATATCCCTTCTCTCTTTATCTTTAGGAAACCCAACATTGCACAGCTTTTCTGACACTTCAAGTTAGTTTAACTCCAATGTGATTGAAACTCCCTAAGGAAGAGGAAGCTTGGTCTTCTAGCTCAGGATAGGTAAGTACTTCCCAGTTAAACTTGCCAGGGGGGAGGCTGGTTACAGTTACAGTCCAGCCTCCTGGATTATTTGTAACCACTAACCCCTGGTTTTGAATTCCTTGTTCAGGTCAGAATTTGAAACATTTTACCAAAGGTAAGGACGTGGGATACAGAAGCAATCAAAAAAATTTTTTCCCTAATGTAAACCTCAAACCTTTAGCTCAGAGCTCAGAAGAGGGAGCTGGGAAGAGCTTTTTGTTTCTCATTCTCTTGAACATTGTCTTAAACACAGGGTTTTGTTTTGCTTGGGTCTTTTCTTCAAAATATTCTTCCCTTTTCATGGGAAGACCCTGGAGCCCAGAATTATCAAAACAATCCATCTGTATGTGTGTCTTATGATCTCTTGTTTTGACAACCAAAGCCCCCACTAATTTCTCAAAAGAAAACAAAAGGAAATAAGGTTTTATCGGTTAGATTTTGTTTCTGGTAAAATGGCAGGCTTGCGAATATGGAGACAAACAAAGAGCTTCCTGTTTTATCTGCCTATTCTACATTGCATTCAGAACACCCCCACTCACTCCAAACAGACCCAAGTCCTATTGATCTTCATTGTTTATATGTACCCCTAAAGCCCCAAGCCCTGGGCAAACCTAACAGCACGAGTTCAAATCCCTGGAACCTACATACAGTAAGAAGAAGAGAACTTACTCCACAATATTGTCCTTTGACCTTCACATGAATACTGCAAACAACAATAATAATAATAATAAATATTATAAAGCCACCAATTAAAAAGAGGGGGGGGAAGCTACAGAAAGCAAAAATGAGACTAAGATAGGGCTTTCTCCACAAAGAATCCACCCAGCCACTCCAAGTAGCTGGCGCTGTGCTGGGGCCCCACCCTGGAAGTGCTGCTAAGGACTTGAAACAGCTGTGCAATGAGAACCACAGAGATATAGTGAACTGCAGAAAGCAAATCAGAAGCTAAGCTGACTGGCCACCATAACAAACCAAAGACACACCATAAAAGGTACGGGGATCAGAAATCTAGAGGTTTCCAACCCATACTGTCGCCACTGCCCCGCAGCCACGCACATGCACTGCACCAACCACAGATGTAAGCGCCTCGTGACTACAGGTCCAGAGAGGGAGTGCGGGTGCCTAAGGTTAAGAAATGTGCAGCACTTCCCACCACCACCCCGTACACATCTACTATTGCCCTGTGTAGCAATGAATGGATGGGACCCCAGGAAGAATGCGAAAGAACATGTCACATGATACCACATCCTGCTAGGAGCAGCAGACCCCATGCCTCACAGTCTCTGAAGACCACAGCAGAAGGATGGGAAGGAAGACTAAGTCTGAGAGACCCTCAACACCCCCATCCACCATAGCAGAGAGGAACCATGTGGATCACAGAAAGAGTGAGAGAGGAGCATGGCGAATCCAGACTACAGAGCTAAATCAACAGAGGGCAGGCATCACTCCCCAAGAAGCAGCGTCTCTGAACATAGCACCTCCTGTTCATGTGGGGGTTCATGTGCATTTCTATTATTTTTGATCTTCAGTTTTCTATTTTATGTAATTTTGTGTGTGTGTGTTCATCTCTGAAATTTCAATGACCAATTGTATTGCAACGCGTATTTCTTTAGAAATAGTTTTTCTGCCCTTCTTTCTCTAAAGCTAAAACCAGCATTTTCCCTAATGGCTCAACTATCTCTAACCTATATACTTTCCTTCTCAGTCTGACTAACCCCCTTTGGCTCCTTCCCCGTCCCACTCTATAATTGGATTTCAGACCCACTGCCCCCAAAATGAGCCTGTGCTCGATACTGTAAACCTATTAATACTTCGGGTTGTCTTGGCCCTAGGGCACAACGTACAACTGTTCTTTAACTACACAGCTTCAAACTGCCTTCTAAATATCTATTTGTACCCACAGACAAACGCTACTCTCAGCCTTAATCAGAGAATCCTCTCTGCACAGTCGAGTTTGATTGCCGAGACAATAGCGGCTCAGGATGCTGAGAATAAGAGACAGTTGAATGCTCAGTCTAAACAGTACCATCGCCCACAAAGCTCGGAGAACATCGAAGGTGAGAGGGCAGAAAGAATGTAAGAGCCAGAGATAGGGAGCGGGGGTTGTGAAATACTTCGCTCTAGGCATAACACAGTCAATGCAGAAGAGGAACTCACAGCAGCTGGGGGCATCAGCACTGGGCTTGCAGAAGATTGGCCCTATCAGCTGCCAGTCACAGATGAGGGAGGGACTCACAGAGCCCTCTCTGAGAACCCACTGACTACTGTTAGATAGATGCTGGGGAGAAGGTCTCCAGTTTGTCAGCCCACTCCATTGGATAGTTCCAAACCTGAGGTCACACAGGTGGCCCTGGCTGAACTCAGTGGGTGGGTCATGAAACAAACAAAGAGGTGGACATGAGAAAGGGATTTGTAGGGAGTTGGGAGGGGCGTGACTGCTAAGAGGAAGCCTGTGAAGGGAAGGAGGTAGGAGGCATGACAGGGTAAGAGGGACCTGAGAGAGAAGGATGGGAAGTCATAAGAATGCACTATATACATGCATGATATTGACAAGAAACAAGGAAATGTGGGACAATGGACTTTTACTCAGCTGTAAAAAACAAATACCAAGTGGTCAGCCCAAAAAACATACACGCACGAGCAACACTAGACAGACTTATTAGGTTGTGTTTATACATTTACATCTGTGTGCAAATGTAACAGTGATAAAGAAAAAGGAAACAGAAATGATGCGTGAAAAGTGGAAAGGGGGCTGGGGTAGAGGAAGGAGCAGCGGTGGGAGAGGAGCAGGATGTGGTAAGGAGGATTAAAAACTGTCATCTGTATTATATACGTATGTATATTTGTATATATATACACAAATGTATGTATGTGAGATGCAATGATGAAACCAACTATTATGTGCAGTAAATAAATGCTAATTGACATGGAAAAAAATGAAATCCTAACATTCCCATGAAAATGGACCAAACTAGAGACTGTTTTTAAGCAAACTAAGCTATACTCAAAATAAAGATCACATTTTCTCCTATATATTTAAACTTGCATTCCACATACATATCGTATGTGTGTGTGTGTGTGTGTGTGTGTGTGTGTGTGTGTGTGTGTGTGGTGTAGTGGTTAGAATAGGAATGGCTCCCATAGATTCATGTTTTTGAAGGCTTGGCCCATAAGGAGTGGCACTATTAAGAAGTGTGACCTTGTTAGAATGGATGTGGCCTTGTTAGAAGTGTGTCACTGTGGCGGTGGGCTTTGAGATCTTACATACGCTCAAGCTACACCTAGTGCTGTACAGTCTCCTTTTACTGCCTTTGGGTCAAAATGTAGAATTCTTGTCTCCTTCGACACCATGTCAGCCTGCAGGCTGCCATGCTTCCTGCCCTGATGATAATGAACTAACCCCTGAAACGCTAAGGTGGCCCCAGTTAAATGCTTTTCTTTATAAGAGTTGTTGCGGTCATAGTGTCTCTTCACAGCAATAAAAGCCCTAACTAAGACAGGGGGCCAGGTGTGGTGGCACAGAGAACAGCAGATCTCTATGAATCTGAGGCCAGCCTGGTCTACATAGTGAGTTCCAGTATGGCCACAGCTACATAATGAGACACTGTCTCAAAAAACTAAAAATTAAAAAAGAGTTGAATGGGTCTCTGAGCGAGGAGACAAGGATCTAAAGTGAGGGGAGGAAGTGTTACTGGAGTATGTAGACTTATGTCCTGAGAGCAAAAGGGAGACTGATTTGAAGGGAGCCAGTAAGAGGGAAAGGGTGGAGCCAGGCAACCAATAAGAGGGAGAAGGTGGAACCCAGGGGACCAATAAGAGGGAAAGGGTGGGGCCAGAAGACCAATACGAGGAAAGGGGTGGAGCCAGGGGAATAATGGGGGGGAGGGGGAGTCAGGGATGGGCAGTAGGGGACATAAGAACCGAATATAAAGAGAAGATATGAAAATGTCACTGTGAGACTAATCTGTGCGGAAACCAAAGTATAAACCCAAAAGAAGAATACTCAGACTTAACGTGGTGGCGTGTGCCTGTCCCCCCAGCATTTGGGAAGCTGACACAGAAGAACTGAGCCCTCTTCCTCCCTCCTCTCCCCATCTGCCTTACCCCTCCCTCCATCTCCTCCTCTCCCTACTCCGCCTCCTCCATCTCTTCCTTCCTTTCCCTCCTTTCCCCCCCCCTCTCCTCCCTCTCTCTCCCTCTCCTCCCCCACCCCCACCCCACCCCCCACTCCCCGCCCTCCGTATCCGATTCTTGCTCTCTAGCTCAGGCTAGCCTTACCATACACAAAAACTCCTCAAAATGGATCAAGAATTTGAACAGAAGACTTAAAGCTGCAACATGCTTAGAAGGAAACATGGGATAAAGCGTCTTAACTGTGGCTTTGGAACGAATCTCTTAGCTTTGACACCCAAACTTGAGGAAATATAAGAAAAAGTAAGTTGGATTTCATTGAAATTAAAAGCATCGTGTATCAAAGGGGATGATCGACCTCATGCAAAGGCAGCTAGCTCACAGTGTGTCTGGAAATATTTGAGGACTATGTTATCTGAGAAGAAATTCATATCCAAAATATGCAAAGAACTCCTAGAGTTAAAAAAAATGTAATAATTCAATTTAAAAGCACAGTAGCTAGGTAAGATATCGCAACCCTGTAAGGCTGGAGTACACTAAGTACACTGGAGGCAGAGGCAGGGGGTTGAATTTAAGGCTGTCCTGGCTACATAGCAAGGCTACAGGCAAAGGAGTTGAGTGGGATTGCTGAATGTGGCTATTCCCACCTTGCATTTGCCTCTGGAGATGTGAACTCTGGTCCCCATGCCTGCAGGGCAAGCACTGCACCCACTGAGCCATCTCCCTAGCCCCTGATCCGTTGTACTTTGAGTACTTTACATCTAAATATCTGACCTAGTTATCCTCACATAACTTTTATGCCTATATTGATTTGGGGGGCAAGCGCTAGATTAATTGCCATCTAAGAAAGAATAAAAGTCAATTTCATCTTTATAAGAGGCTTCCAGGGTAAAGACAAATGGTGCCACGGTAAACTGCGGAGAAGCAGTTTCTAGTACAGTCTGAAACTTCAGGGTCCCCCAAAGTTTCCTGTGTCAGCCTTCAAGTATCAGAAGGTGGTAGAAAATTTAGAGGTGGGGTCTAGTGAGAAGCTGTTAGGACATTGGAGGTGAGTCTCTGAGAGGGACATTGAGACTCTGCACCCTGCCTCTCCATGTTGCTTTGCTCCTTGGGCCACCAGGAAGTTAGGCAGCTGTGTCTGTGAGGTACTCCTTGTTTATAAACATCATCAGACTGGAAGGACACGGAACCAATCTTGGGAACTATGGGTCAAAATAAACCTTTCCTTCCTTTAAAATGATGTCCTCCGGCATGTGTCAGAGTGATGGGTGTCTGGCACGTCATCATAAGCTGGAACAGTGAGACACATTGTGTGCCATCTGAGTTATTGCTCAGCCCACACAAAATGAACAACTCCTGACCTTCAGACCAAGTGGACCTCACGTTGCCGACAAAAGTCACTCTGTAAGGGACAACTAGTCTCCCCAAAGCTGTTTTACTTTGCCTTCAATCAGCATCAACGGCAAGTCTTTAAATTTGTATTTCTAATTTACTTTTAAGATATGTTTGTGTAGTATAAATAAATAAATAAATAAATAAATAAATAAATAAATATCCCTGTCCAACCATTGCTGTGAGGCATCTGTCTGTCTCTGCCACTGGTCATTCTCTAGATAGGGATGGAAGGACAGTGGACAGAGCCTGACCTGACGTTCTAAACACTGGAGACTAAAATGTCTCCTGCCTCCTGCAAAGGAGTGGACAGCAGGCCATAGGAGAAGGTTGGGTAGGACTCAACAGAGTAGAGCCTTCATTCCCACTAGACCCAGGCCTGGTCTGCTTTGACCCCTCCTCCAATGCAAGGTAAGTGTGCACAATCCCCCAGCTCCCCCTAAGAAATGAAGACTGGGGGTGATGGGGGGACAACTGGACTGACCTGAGCTGTGGGGAAGAGAGCCATGGATCCTCCTCCACTCATGGAGACCTTTAGTTTCCCTGGGGGACTTTCTGGGAATATGAGATTGAAGTCAGATGTGTCTGAAGTAGAGGCAGAGCCAGAGTGTGGGATCAGGGTATGGACACCCCACCCTGAGCACTGTACTTCTGGGGCCCTGATAACAAGGACTCACTGTCGCTTCCTTTCTCAGTATGTAAATCCATTTTAGTTTTTATATGAGCAAATTCTATAAAATTAAGGAGGAAGTAGAACATTGAATATTTGTACTGGTTTATGCGTAAGTGGGTAATATTATAACAA
Organism: Mus caroli; assembly: GCF_978045245.1. Classification (NCBI taxonomy): domain Eukaryota; kingdom Metazoa; phylum Chordata; class Mammalia; order Rodentia; family Muridae; genus Mus; species Mus caroli. Next base: position 38,785,028 of record NW_028227265.1, on the reverse strand, counting down.
CCATTTCAGTTTTTTTTTTCAGATGACTAGAATAGGCTATATGAAGATTTTGTAATTGCAGAAACCTTAGTGAGCAGTTAGAAATTCGTGTACAGTATCTATAATTGTATCATTAGATTTTAAACGCCTTTAAACTTGAGAAGTCTGGATTTAGCCGACAAGGAAACATGTGAGAAGCAATGGAAATGGATTGTAAATGTCAGCGTCATGTTTGATCATACCAAGGTGACCTTAAAATGCCATCTTATGCACTTTAATTTAACAAGACTGATTTCCTAAAATATCAAATATTTGATATAACCAAGAATTTATATTGAACTACTGGAACAAATAGCTAGAAGATATTTCAGTTGTCCCACTCGGAAAAAAAAAAAAAGCAAGCTGTAGGCAAACTGTTCAACATGGCCGGAGGAAGGAGGAAGGGGGGAGGAGGTGGGGAGGTGGGCTTCCTTGTACAGCTCCATCTTCCCTCTTCACTGAAAACTGGGAAGTCCAGCTTCACCCAGATGTGAAGACTGTGTACCTTTATCAGATCTCATCTCCGGGCCCCTGTCCCCTCCAAATGCTAGCAATCCGTCAGCAACCCATCCGCAAGCCGGTCCTCAGGTCAGACACCACAGCTCTTCCTTTTAAAACTGCAATTTCCCTGGGAAGAACCAGCACATTAAGTCCCTAAAACCTTAATGCGAGAGTACTGACTGAGTTGCTTTCTTCTCTGAAAGGATAGACTGGAAACATAAAAATGGAAAGAAAAAGCTAAGAATATAATTTTAAAGCGGGCGCGCGCGCACACACACACACACACACACACACACACCCCAGCTTGGAGTTTATCCATAGCAAGGACTTATTCTAATGCCTGCAACTTTTGAATGATAGCTAACTGGTCCATCTTACAATGAGGAAACTGAGGCAAAGAATTAAAGTAGCTCACCTAGTTACACAGACACTAGAAGAGGAGTCAGAATTTGAACTAATATCTGAACACAACCCAGTTTACGTCCCCACCTCCACCCTTCCACCCCCCATACCATCAGTTGCTCACAGGTAGACAAACAGAGTCCAACTGGCCACTAACACAAAAGATAGATCTCTCCCATGTTGGCACTATTTTTTGTGATACTTTATTCAGTTCTCATAAGTGGTTGTAGACCTCTTTGGGCCACTTACTGCTGAATAGAGGCACTGGGTTGCTTGGGGCAAGTCTAATCTTCATCGTCAGGAGTTCAACAAACAAGCAATCCAAGCATAGCAAATGCAACAGCAACTGCAGCAGCAGGAACCAGCAGAGACCAGCAGGAACCGGCAGAGACCAGTAGCACTGGCAGCACATGCAGCAGTAGCAGCAGGTGGCAGTGGCAGGGGCAGCAGCTGGGCAGCGGCAGCAGCAGCAACAGCAGAGGAATAGCCACCAGCCACAGGTCCTGGGGGGGGGGGGAGGGGGAGGTCTTCCATGTATCCCTTCTCCAGAGTCCCCAGAATTAAACTCTCTGTAGCTGGCAAAGATCACACACCTGCTAGTGCCCGAGGCAAATCACAATCACCTGTTGTGAAGCAGCCTTTGAATGAGGTCTTACCACCACCGAGTAGAAATAACTCAGCACTGTTCCCTGAACGCTGGTCACCTAGACATTCAACATCTGAAGAGGAAGGTTAATGACATGAGCAACAGATACCATTTGGAAGCTGGCCTTGGAACCATAGTAACTACCCACAGCCCCCTCTATCCCAATCCCCTCAGCAACACACTCAACCTCAACAACCAACTGTGCAGGTCTCTTTGGTCATTTGCTGGCACAACGCTGGCCCCTGATGCTGAGGATCCTAGCATACGCTAGGTCACTATGCCTGTCCCATATCAGGAGCATGCCACTGGCCCATATAGCATCATAGCTGATCATAGACAGACCAAGTGACATGCAAGCGGGACACCAGGCCAACTGTGATCCTATTTCTCCCTGCCTGCTTTATAAAAGCAGCCCCTGCCCACTGTCAAATGCCAAGGTCATTCGTTCATGCCAAGTGACTCCTTTTGTCTTATGCTGAATCACAGGAACCTGGAGTATTTCAACCACAGCTGCAGCTATGGCTCAATGTGACCTTTTCCCCAACCACTGATAAGGATTTCCTGGTCATATCATCATAGGGCTGCCTATAGCACGGCCTGGACTGGGTGTAGAACCTTGTCTTGTACTGTGCACATCTTGGAGCTGACAGCCTTGGGTGACACAACCTGTTATGTAGACACCAGGTATGGCGGGATTTTAACTATTGCAGGATTTCCGAGTGTGAAGAAGCAGCTTCCTCCAAAACCCAAAGGAGACAGAGTCTGCCTGACGCTGCCTTCCTCCTTCATGACAGGATGGCATAATATGAAAGACATTGAAACATATATTTTAAGGGTTGGTGTCCCGCGCTGTTTTCTTGCCGGCAAGAACATGCACGGAACACCAGGATTCTTCTGCAGCCAGTCTTTATTGCATATTGATGAGGTAGACAAAGAGCCTCAGAAAGGCGCTGCTTATATACACCCTAGCGTGGTGTGTCCATCCACGCCTGACTGGTCGCTTACCCACGATCTCATAGACACGCCCCGGGGTGGGCTATGACTTGGCGCGCATTACTCCTAGCGCATGTGCACCATAATTTGTTCTTTGTTTAAGTGGCATAAGACACTGCAGAAGCCGGCGCCATCTTGTGATGGCAAATGTTATCTCGGCTCTCTACAGGTTGGAAAGATGGCTCTGTGGTTGGGAGCTAGTGCCGCTTTAACACAGTGATTCTCAACCTCCCTAATGCTGCGGCCCTTTATGTTCCTTTAATGGTCCTCATGTTGTGGTGACACCCAACCATAAAATTTTTTTTTGCTACTTCATAACTGTAATTTTGCTACTGTTATGAATTATCATGTAAATATCTGTGTTTTCCGATAGTCTTAGGAGATCCCTGTGAAAGGGTCATTGCAACTCACATGTTGAGAACCACTCTTCTAATAGCGCATCATGGGTCCTGCATGCACGTAGTGCACATACACACACAGAGGCAAAGCACTCAGACACATATAATGAAAACCACCCCTTTTAAGGGGAAAAGACCCCAAGTATCAAGTGACAAGAATTTCGGTTATATATCTGGGGACCCGAAAAATAACCTGGTGCAAGAGGAAGTCAGAAGAAAACATGGGATCCCCTGGAACTAGAGTTACAAGTGGTTGTGAGCCGCCATGTGGGTGCTGGGAACCAAACCCAGGTCTTCTGCCAGGGCAGGGAGCATTCCTCTGCTGAGCCATCTCTCCAGCCCCAGAAAGTATTGTTTCCTACTGAGTTAAATGCCTCAAACATCTTTCAGTCCTCCAGTCACGATTTCTTTTAGGACTACAAGCTGGGTGCCTGGGTTGGCTGTACTTCTATTCTGTCCCTAGGGATTCTACTCCAACCCTGTCATTCACTATAATTATAGCTACCTGGCTACATTCTTACCTTCTCTTATGCCCTGCAACTATTGGAACTGGGGTACCAGGTGATGCGTTAGTTCCCTTCCTTCCACCTCATCCCAATTCATCAGCCACAAGAGTTTCAACTACTTGACTACCACCTTGTGTTACACTATTTGCTCTCCACCAGCCACCAGCAGTAAAGTCCTTATTGCTAGCCAGATGGCCCTAATCTGCCTATAGGCCCTAATCTTTGCCTGCTTTATAGGACCACTTCTAGTTTCAACTGTCTCAGTCAGGGCTCTGAGGAAATACATGTTTAAACTGTTTGGTTCTCTCTTTCTTCCTGAACCTGCCATGAACGGATAGGTTTGCTCAGCCATACTCTCCCACCGGGATATATATTACCTTACCACAGCCCCAAAAGCAAGGTGGTTGATCAACCATTGACTGGAACTCCAAACGTAGAGCCAAACTCAAGCTGTCCTCTGTTTTAAGTTGATTAGCTTAGGTATTTTGTTACAGTGTCAGAATGCTAACCCAAGTGCGGAGTCATACACAGACCTGAAATAAAGGGAGGGAGTAACTGTAAGTAATGATCTTGGGAATCAACGGGGGGATTGTTGAGGTTCTGAGGGTGGTTGGGGTTATCCAAGGAGATGTGATGCAAGAAGACAGAACCCAAGGAAGCACCAAGGTCTAAAGAGACCCACAGAGGGTGACAGAGTGGCCCACGCAAAGGAGAAGAGGTAGACATGGTGTATGCCCAGGACTGGTGTCACTGACTTCTTTGGCTAGCCAGAAGGGAAAAACAACTAATAAACAATAAACAATTAAAAGATCAGCAACACTTAAGCAGCCTGTGAAGATGTGCTTTGTTTCCTATGGTTCTAGGTTGGCACAGACTTGGTAGTTTAAAACACCAGAAATTAAGCCTCTCACAGTTCTAGAAGACGCAGACATGTGAAATCACTGTGACTAGGCTGAAATCAAAGAACAGAGCTCTCCCAGGGGCTCTAGGGAGAATCCTTTTCCTGGTCCTTCTAACATCTTCCTGTCTCACATAGAGCCAGCATCTCCAAACCTGTCTTTGCTCCATTTTCACACTGTCTTCTCTCTACCATGTATCAAACCCCTCTCTCGCCTGTGTCAAAGGACATTGATGAGTGCGTTAAGGACCCACCCAGGTAACCCAGGGTAATCTCTTGCCTATGGGACAAAACACCTAAGAGAATTCATTCCTAAAGAGAAATATAGGCTGGGGAGAAGGCTCAACAGAGGAAATCCTATGCCTATGTGGTAAGGGACAGAGTTTGGATCCCCAGAGCCCATATCAGAGCCAAGTAAACATGATGGCTGCCTGTAATCCCAGTATTCAGAAAAGCAGCTAGGGAATCCCAAAAACCAGCCAAAACCATGTGCATGGGTTCAATGAGACCTTGCCTAGATACTTAAGGTAGAAAGAGATCAAAAAGTCACCCACCAGCAACCTCGTGCCACCACACACAAACAGGCACGCATTCACACAAACCACACACACATACATATACAGAAAGAGGGTGGGTGGAGGTTTGGGTCCAGGAATGGCTAGGCAACAGATCACATGGAGAGCAAACAGCAAGCAAAATTGCTTTCATCCTTAGGATAGAAACAAAGATAGAAGCAACTGGGCTCCATTCAGTTCCCTTCACAAGCATACACTCAGTGTCCTACAAGCACATTCAATTGCCAGCAGTTCCATTGGGATGTGTGTGTGTGTGTGTGTGTGATGCTGGAGATGGTCTCCAAGGCTTCGCTTACAGTGGGTAAGTTCTCTACCACAGAATAACAACCCCAGTCCAGGACTATGCCTTTAACAACCCACCTTAGGAAAATACACTCAAAAACCTATCAAGAATAATCTCCCCCAAATTTCTCCCTCTTTCCCTCTCCCTCTCTCCCCTCCCCTGGTGCTCTGTCCATCTCTCCCTCTCCTCCTCCCCCCCCATGTATCTCCTTTCCTCCCTCCTCTGTCTCTCCTCCCTCCCTCCTCTATCCAGCTCCTGCACTTTGGGGCTTTGTTCCCACCTATCTACTTCATCCTCAAACAACAATTTTTCTACCTATTTTTTCAATTATTACAACAAAAGCTTACAAGTTAAGAGAAACAATGCTGTGTTCTTCCCAGAGCCAGCTGTTCCCCGACACCAAGTAACAGTGATTCTCAACACTGCTAGCAATTGTTATGAAAATGCATCTCTCTGTATCCTGTTGTCATGGCAGCTAAAGATCAAGACATGCCTGCTAGGCACAGCAATTTATACTGATTTGAAAGGCTGTTTGGGAGGGGGGCAGGGGAGGCGGAGAGGGGTGATGCATTAAAATGCATAACCGAATGTATGTGAAACCTTAGCCCAGCAAAGTACAATGTCAGTTATTCAAATAACATTTATAAAGCAAAGTACATCATTGGCTTCCATCAATGTTATGTTCATTATTTATGCTCAGGGAATCTGTTTATTGTTTTTCTCAGCGTTTGGAATTTCCCCATTACCTTTGTTGTTCAGGCACTGTCTGACCTGAACACAGACACCAACCAACGCCCACACCACATTGTGACACTCAGAGATGCTGTGGGTCCCCCCCCCCCCGTTTCTTTGTTTGCTAAGCTAGGGACACCTCTTAGGTGAGTTTCTCCCCTGGACCAATGCTGCTTGAAATTTCACAGCATGGCCAATTCTCTCTGCCTCTAGATTGTAATTGTACCTCCAAGACACAGTCACCACACTGACATCATAGCTTTGGTCCTTAATAAGGAGCAGGAGAACAACCCAGGAAGACAGACAAGGGAGGGGTTTAGGATGCCAAGCAAGAATATAAAAGGTTCAGATGCAAATAATTGACTACAAAATACCACACTTATTAGCAATTTGGATGGCAGTTGGCCCCTAATCCTTTCTGTTGGTTATCCCTCAGAATCACCCAGAGAAACCAAAGGCATTTGGGAGGCAGAGAAATGGAGCTGAGGGGGGATTAGGGATTGCAGTGGCTAAGCTAGTTTGAGACTTTAGAATTCTGACATTCCTAACTCATTGTTTCAACTGGATGTGCTGGACAAGGGCCTAAGGAATCTTACTGAGATTCCCGAAGCTTAACTGAGCACGGCCCCTCCAAGGATAATTGGTTACACTAATTTTCCCACGGCTGTGGAATCACCCACACTTGGGCCTTGACTTTATGGAGCTGGTTTCCCATCTCACTTTAGAGTGTCTCTGAGCCTGTCCGTATTTGTTTGGTTGGTTTTTCTTCTTTGATTTTTTTTCCTTTTATTGAAAATGGATTTTTTTTCCCCTAGCATAATGTATCCTGGTTAAGGTTTGCCCCTTCCTCTACCCCTCCTAGCTCCTCCCCACTTCCTCTCCCATCCAGCTTTGCCTTTTGTCTCTCATTAAAAAACAAGTGTAGGGACTGGAAGCTGGCTCAGCGGTTAAAAGCACTGACTGCTCTTCCAGAGGTCCTAAGTTCAAATCCCAGCAACCACATGGCTCACAACCATCTGTCAAAGGATCTGATGCCCTCTTCTGGTGTGTCTGAAGATGGTGTACTTATATAAATATAATAAATAAATACGTCTATTTAAAAAAAAACACAAGTATAAGGTCCGAGAATCACTACAAGAAGACCCCAGACTCGTATGCAGAAACAGCCAGCACACCAGGGTCAGTCATCCACAAGGAGACCACAAAGGAAGCTCTCGGGCCCCTCTTAAAGCAAGTTAGGGATTTTCCAGTTGTAGCTAGGTCACCTTCGATCAGGATTGTTTGAGCTATGGTATGGGATGTTTGTACACTTCTGATTGGTTCATACCTCAAGGGAAAGAGGGTTACATTATAGGGATTTTTTCCATTTCTGTCAAGCCAGTTGCCCTTTTTCTGTGTGTTTTTTCCAGGTAGGCCTTCTGGGAAATTGAAGCTTAAGGCCTAACATGGCTGCCTGTTCTAAGATGGAGTGAGTTAGATCCTATCACAAGCAAGCTTGTGATAATTAAAATGAATTATAATAAAATATAATGTAATGTGATATAATAAGATTATGCCTTGAAGATTTTTTAGAACAAACCTAGCACATTGAAATGGGACAAAATAAGCAAACCAAAGGAAAAGGGTCCACACTGAGGCATCCTAAACAGAGCCACTTGTTTATACACTTGAAAATGCCATAAAAACACTAAACCCAAAGCCATCATACATACACAAAGGACCTGTAGGAAGAAGAAAAAAATGTTAATAAAATAATTAAAAATAATAAGATAAAATAAAAAAATAAAAAACAGGAAGAGCCCAGACTAGACATTCTGAGGCAAGGAACCGCCATGATGCCGAGTTCACTCTCCGTTAGCCATCTCCTGAGGGGTATGCAGCTTACCATTAGGAGTACTTTGCTTCCCCAGGAAACTCCCTTGGAGGAAACTGAATCTTCACTTGCAAGTGGTTATCAGTTGGAGAATGTTTCTGGGTTAGAAATGGGCCATGTGTTCACTTCTCCTCTCTGCTTGAGGACCCCAACTGGAGCAGACGCAGGCCCTGTTAATGCTGCACCTATCTCTGAGTTTACATGTGTGTCAATCTTGCTGATTTAGAGGGCCTTGTGTCCTTGGTGTCCTCTGGCTCATGCATTCTTTTCACCTCCTCTTCTGCTGCATTCCCTGAGCTGTGAAGGGAGGGATTTGATGGAAACATTCCATTTAGGGTGGAGTATTCCAAGCTCTCTCGTTCTCTGCATAGTGTCAGGCTATGAGTCTCTGTATTTGTTCCCATTGGCTGCAGAAGGAAGCTTCTCTAATGATGGCTGAGCAAGACATTGCTCTGTGAGTATGGCAGAATACCATTAGGAGTCATTTCACTGTTACTTTTAAAAAAAAAAGAATATTTGATTTTACCCTAGGTCCGTGGATAATCTAGTCTCAGGTTCCTGGTCACCCCAGGAGTGTCCAGTACGGGTTCCATCTCATGGAATGGGTCTTAAATCAAATCACATATTGGTTGGTCACTCCTGCAACCTCTATGCCACCATTGCATGAACTTATCTTGCAGGCAGGACAGCTGCCTTGAAGATCAAAGGGTTTGTGTCTGGATTGGTGATTACATCTTTCCTTTGGTACCATGTGGGGTACCATCCTGTACCAAAGACACTAGCAGGTAGGAGTAGAGGCTCTCTGTGGCCATCAGTTTGATTTACTCATGCTCAGTGAATTGTGTAGGTGCTGACTTCTGATGGAGCCTTGCCATCAGTTGTCTTGGCAACAGCCTGGGTTGTCTGGAGATTCCCTGGGATCCTTCCAACCAACTTCTGTGTGACCCAATCCCAGTACTGGAAGCTTCCAATCCCAGCTTCATTTGGTAAAAAGGAGATGGCTGGTTGGAGCTCTGTCTCTCCCATTATTGATAATCTCATGTAGATCACTCATATGAATATATATTTTAGGAAGCTTCGACTGTATTAGGTTTCCATACTACCCCTCAATGCCCCGTACTTTTTGCTGTCTCTCCTGATATTTCCTCCCTCAGACTCCCTTATTTCCCTCTTTCTACTTGACCTCCTGTCCCAATCCCCGCCATCCACCCGTAACTATTTTATTTCCCTTACTTATAGAGATCTATCTGTCTGACCCTAGTCCTTTACTCTATACCTATAATCTCTGTGTTTCTATGGATTGTGGCTTGGTTATCATTGACTTAATAGCAAATAAGCACATACAAGCAAATGCATGCCATATTTGTCTTTCTGGCTCTGGGTTATATTACCACACTAGGGATGACTTTTTCTCATTTCATCCATACACCTACAGATTTTATTATTTTATTTTATCATTAGCAATACTCTACTGTGTGAATGTACCATATGTTTTTATCCACTCATCTGCTGAGTTATGTCCAGGTTGTTTCTGGCTATTTGAATAGAGGAGGAGGCAGAGGCAGAGGCAGGCAGATTTCTGAGTTCAAGGCCAGTCTGGTCTACAAAGTGAGTTCCAGGACAGCCAGGGCTATACAGAGAAACCCTGTCTCGAAAAAACCACACACACACAAAAAAAAAAAAATTGAATAGAGGAAAAGTGAACATGGCTGAGCAAGTGTCTCTGTGGGAGGATGAAGCATGCTTTGAGTGTTTGCCCAAGAACACTGTGTTAGTCAGGGATTTCTAGAGTAACAGAACTTAGAGAAAAAGAAAGAGGAAGGTTTTGTTACAATAGCACAGAGGCTGTGGCCCAGCTAATCCAGCTGTGGCTGCCGATAACTAGAAGGTCCTTTCCATAGTGGCTGTATAAATTTGCACTCCCATCAGCAATGGAGAAGGCTTCCCCTACTCCACCTCCTTGCCAGAATGAGCTATCACTTGCTTTATTGATCTTAGCCATTCTAATAGATGTAAGAGAAAAAATCTCAAAGTAGTTTTAATTTGCAATTCCCTGATGACTAAGGATGTTGAACATTTCTTTAAGTGTTTTTTATTATTATTATTATTATTATTATTATTATTATTATTATTATTAGAAAAATTCTGTTTAGAACTATACCCAAATTTCAGTTGGGCTATTTTTTCTTGATATTTAGTTTTTTAGGTTCTTTATATGTTTTGGGTGTTAGTCCTCTATCAGCTGTGTAGTTGGTAAAAAAAAAACAAAACTTTTCCTATTCTGTAGGCTTCTACTTTGTCTGAATGACAGTGTCCTTTGCCATATAGAAGTTTTTCTGATTTGTTAGATGCCATTTTTTTATATTTCCTATATTTTTTAATCTTTATATTAGAGCATTTTTTTCCAAATGTATGTTTATACATGTACTTGTATGCACATGGTTTGTTTTTGTTTTTTGGTTTGTTTGGTTTTTTTTATTTTTTGAGACAGGGTTTCTTTGTGTAGCCCTGACTGTCCTGAAACTCACTCTGTAGACCAGGCTAGCCTCAAACTCAGAAGTTCGCCTGCCTCTACCTCTGCCTCTCTGCCTCTGCCTCTGCCTCTGCCTCTGCCTCTGCCTCTGCCTCTGCCTCTGCCTCTCTGCCTCTCTGCCTCTCTGCCTCTCTGCCTCTGCCTCTGCCTCTGCCTCTGCCTCTGCCTCTGCCTCTGCCTCTGCCTCTGCCTCTGCCTCTGCCTCTGCCTCTGCCTCTGCCTCTGCCTCTGCCTCTGCCTCTGCCTCTGCCTCTGCCTCTGCCTCTGCCTCTGCCTCTGCCTCTGCCTCTGCCTCTGCCTCTGCCTCTGCCTCTGCCTCTGCCTCTGCCTCTGCCTCTGCCTCTGCCTCTGCCTCTGCCTCTGCCTCTGCCTCTGCCTCTGCCTCTGCCTCTGCCTCTGCCTCTGCCTCTGCCTCTGCCTCTGCCTCTGCCTCTGCCTCTGCCTCTGCCTCTGCCTCCCGAGTGCTGGGATTAAAGGTGTGCGCCACCATGCCCGGCATATGCACATGTTTATGGAGGCCAGAGGATAACCTGAGGTCTCAGGAATGCTGTCTGCCTTATATTTAAGACAGGGTCTCTCACTGACCTGAAGCTCATTCATTGGGCTAGGCTGTCTATTTCTACCTTCCTAGCACTCAGATGATAAGCAGGCATCACTATGTCTGGTTTTTCTATGAGAGTTCTTAGTATCAAACTCAGGTTCGCATGCTTGCAAGGCAAACACTACTTACTGAGCCCTACCCTTTGTTAAAGCACACTATGCTATGTGACAACAGCCTCACAGATTTTCTGTTTATCATACACTTTTTTAACTGATAAAATTTATTTTAAAATATACAACTCAGTATTGACATTTTTAAGTCATCAAAATAATTTATAATAGTTGAATGCCTCTTAAATATAGATGATATCTTCTGAAGCTAAAAGTAATATGCACTCAACCAATTTTTAAAATCTATTTGGAATATTAAACATGATAGAAGTAGAAAAAAATCTCTTAAGAAGTCCTCTATGAAATGATATTGTTACCAGTTCCTAATTAGACAAAAACCATTCCATCTCCAAAAGAGAATATGGAGCATAACAGTGGCTTCATAGAATGAATTGGGCAGTGTTTCTTTTGTTTCTAATGTATGGAACAGTTTGAAAAGTATTGGTATTAGGTCTTCTTTGAAAGTCTGATAGAATTCTACACTAAACTCATCTGGTCCTGGGCTTTGTTGTTGTTGTTGTTGTTGTTGTTGTTGTTGTTGTTGTTGGGAGACTTTTAATGACTGCTTCTATTTCTTTAGGGGTTATGGGGCTGTTTAGATGATTTATCTGATCCTGATTTAACTTTGGTATTTGGTGTCTATCTAGAAAATTGTCTATTTCATCCAGATTTTCCAGTTTTGGTGAATATAGCCTTTTGTAGTAGGATCTGATTTTTTTAATTTCCTCAGTTTCTGTTGTTATATCTCCCTTTTCATTTCTTATTTTGCTAATTTGGGTACTGTCTTTGTGCCCTCTGACTAGTCTGGTTAAGGATTTATCTATCTTGTTGATTTGCACAAAGAACCAGCTCTTGGTTTGGTTGATTCTTTGTATAGTTATTTTTGTTTCTACTTGGTTGACTTCAAACCCGAGTTTGATTATTTCCTGCCATCTACTCCTCTTGGGTGAATTTGCTTCTTTTTGTTCTAGAGCTTTCAGGTGTGCTGTTAAGCTGCTAGTATATGCTCTCTCCAGTTTCTTTTTGGAGGCACTCGGAGCTATGATTTTTCCTCTTACTACTGCTTTCATTGTGTTCCATAAGTTTGGGTATGTTGTTTCTTCATTTTCATCGGATTCTAAAGCCTTTAATTAATTTATTTATTTCTTCCTTGACTAAGTTATCTTTGAGTGGGGCATTGTTCAGCTTCCATATGTATGTGGGCTTTCTGTTGGTTTTTTTTTTTTTTTGATATTGAAAACCATCCTTAGACCATGGTGATCTGATAGGATGCATGGGATTGTTTCAATCTTCTTGTATTTGTTGAGGCCTGTCTTGTGACTAATTATATGGTTAGTTTTGGAGAAGGTACCATGAGGTGCTGAGGAGAAGGCATATTCTTTTTTGGGGGGATGAAATGTTCTATAGTTATCTGTTAAATCCATTTGGTCCATAACTTCTGTTAGTTTCAATGTGTCTTTGTTTAGTTTGTGTTTTCATGATCTGTCCATTGATGACAGTGGGGTGTTGAAGCTTCCTACTATTACTGTGTGAGGTTCAATGTGTACTTTGAGATTTAGTAAAGTTTCTTTTATGGATGTGGATGCCCTTGCATTTGGAGCATAGATGTTCAGAACTGAGAATTCTTCTTGGTAAATTTTCCTTTGATGAATATGAAGTGTCTTTCCTTATCCTTTTTGATGACTTTTCGTTGATAGTCGGTTTTATCCGATATTAGAATGGCTACCCCAGCTTGAATCTTGGGACCATTTGCTTGGAAAAAATTTTTTCCAGCCCTTTATTCTAAGGTAGTGTCTGTCATTGACACTGAGGTGCATTTCCTGTATGCAGCAAAATGCTGGGTCCTGTTTACATATCCAGTCTGTTAGTCTATGTCTTCTTTATTGGGGAATTGAGTCCATTGATGTTAAGAGATATTAAGGAATAGTGATTGCTGCTTCCTGTTGTTTTTGATGTTATTTTTATTTGTGTGGCCATCTTCTTTTGGGTTTGATGAAAGGTTACTTTCTTGCTTTTTCTAGGGTGTAGTTTCTCTCCTTGTGTTGGTGATTTTCATCTGTTATTCTTTGTAGGGCTGGATTTGTGGGGAAATATTGTGTAAATTTGGCTTTGTCATGTCATGTTTCTCTATCTATGGTAATTGAGAGTTTTGTTGTATAGTAGCCTGGGCTGGCATTTGTGTTCTTTTAGCGTCTGTATAACATCTGCCCAGGATATTCTAGCTTTCATAGTCTCTGGTGAGATGTCTGGTGTAATTCTGATAAGTCTGCCTTTATATGTTACGTGGCCTTTTTCCCTTCATGCTTTGAATATTTTTCTTTGTTTTGTGTTTTGTTTTGTTTTGTTTGGTATTCTGACTATTTTCTGACTAGAGGAGTTTCTTTTCTGGTCCAGTCTATTTGGAGTTCTTGTATATTTATGAGCATCTCTTTCTTTAGGTTAGGAAAGTTTTCTTCTATAATATTATTGAAGATATTTACTGGCCCTTTAAGTTGGGAATCTTCACTCTCTTCTACATCTATTATCCTTAGATTTTATCTTCTCATTGTGTCCTGGATTTCCTAAATGTCTTGGGCTAGGAGTTTTTTGCATTTTGCATTTTCTTTGACTATTATGTCAATATTTACTATGGTATCTTCTGCACCTGAGATTCTCTTTTCTATCTCTTGTATTCTGTTGATGATGCTCACATCTATTGACTCCTGATCTCTTTCCTGGGTTTTCTATCTCCAAGGTTGTCTCCCTTTGTGATTTCTTTATTGTTTCTATTTCCATTTTTAGATCCTGGATGGTTTTGTTCAATTCCTCCACCTATTTGGTTGTGTTTTCCTGTAATTCTTTAAGGGATTTTTGTGTTTCCTCTTTAAGGGCTTCTAGCTGTTCACCTATGTTCTTCTGTATTTCTTTAAGGAAGTTATTTATGTTCTTCTTAAAGTCCTCTACCATCATCATCAGATGTGATTTTAATCAGAGTCTTGCTTTTCTGGTGTGTTGGAGTATCCAGAGATCACTATGGTGGGAAAACTGGGTTCTGATGATGCCAAGTAGCCTTGGTTTCTGTTGCTTATGTTCTTTCCCTTGCCTCTCACCATCTGGATATCTCTGGTGTTAGCTCGTCTTGCTGTCTCTGACTGTGGCTTGTCCCTCCTGCAAGCCTATGTATGTATCAGTACTCCTGCGAGACCAGTTCTCTCCAGGAGGAATTTGGGTATGGAGAGCTGTGGCACAAGGTCAGTTCTGGAGTGCAGACAGAAACTGGAATGATCCTATCCCCAGCTGTTCATTGGTTCCCGTGTCCTGATGGCTCTGGGTGGGTCCCTCTTGGGCCAGGAATTTGAGCAGAATTGGTGGTCACAGTGTGTCAGCTCTCCCAATGTTATGTGGATATGGAAAGCTGTGGCACAGGGTCAGCTCCCTGAGCAGACAGAAACCGGAAGCCTAAATCCCATTTATTAATTTTTGATCTTAGTGCCTGTACTAATAGTTTTCTGTTCAGAAGGGTTTTTTCCTATGCCAATGAGTCCAAGGTAATTCTCTACTTTCTCTTCCATTAGGTTCAGCATATCTGGCTTTATGTTGAGGTCTTTGATCCATTTGGAGTTGAGTTTTGTGCAAAGTGATAAATATGGATCTATTTGCATTCTTGTACATACACAGTCCAGTTTAACCAGCACCATTTGTTGAAGACACTGCCTTTTTTTTTTTAGTGTGTATTTTTGCCTGTTTTTTGTTGTTGTTTTGTTTCATTTTGTTTTATCAAAAGTCAGGTGTCCATATGTATGTAGATTAACATATTTATGTCTAGGTCTTCAATTTGATTCTATTGATCAAGCTGTCTGCTTTTGTGCTAATACCAATGTTTTTATCAGGATAGCTCTGTCATACAACTTGAAATCAGGGATAGTGATACCTCCAGCAGTTTTATTATTAAGGATTATTTTGGCTATTCTGGATTGTGTGTGCATGTGTGTTTGTGAGTGTGTGTGTGTTTCCATATGAAGCTGATAATTGTCCTTTAAACATGTGAAGAATTGTGAGGATTTTGATAGTACCATGAATTTGTACATTGCTTTTAATAGAATGGCTATTTTTACTATATTAATCCTACAAACCCATGAACACAGGAGAACTTCCCATCTTCTGATATCTTCTTCGATTTCTTTTTTCAATGTTTTAAAGATTTTATCATACAAATCTTTCAATTGGTAGTTAGAATTACCTCAAGATATTTTACATTATTAAAGGCTATTGTGAAAATTCATTTGTGTACATATGAGGGCTACTGATTTTTGTGTGTTAATTTTGAAAATTCATTTGTGTACATATGAGGGCTACTGATTTTTGTGTTAATTTTGTTTCCAGCAACTTTGCTAAAAGTGTTTTATCAGCTGTAGGAGTTCCCCAGTGGAATTTTTACAGTCATTCATTTATTTGTACTATCATACTGCTTACAAATAATGATGCTTTGGATTCTTCCTTTCCAATTTGTATCCTCTTGGTCTCCTCCAGTTCTCTTATTGCTCTAGGTAAAACTTTAAGTACTATATTGAATAAGTATGGAGAGAGTGAACAATCTTACCTTGTTCCTGATTTTAGTAGAATTATTCTGAGTTTCTTTCCATTTAATTTGTTGTTAGCTATGGCTTGTTGTGAACACCTTTATTATATTGAGGTGTTTTTATTATTTTTTTAATTTTATTTTATATTATTATGTTGAAGGTCTCCAGAAGTTTGTACAATGGTCACTGCGAATTGAACTCAGGACCTCTGGGAGACCTCAGTGCTCTTAACCGCTGAGCCATCTCTCCAACCCTTAGCACTTCTTAATAGCTGCTTCTGTTTCACTAGGGGTAACAGGTCTGTTTAAACAACTTACCTGATCTAACTAGGATATGTGATATGGATCAAGAAAATTATTTCTGTTTAGATTTTCATATTTGATGAATTACAGGTTTTTAAAGTATGTCCTATGTTTATCTGGATTTCTTGGTGTTTGTTTTTATGTCCCCTCTTTTATTTCTAATTTTGATATTCTGCCTTTTAGATAATTTAGATAAAGGTTTGTCAATCTTACTGATTTTCTCAAAGAAACTTTATTTCATTGATTCTTTGTATTGTTTTTCTTGTTTCTATTTTATTCATTTTAGCCTTGAGTTTGATCATTTCTTACAGTTTACTCTTTGGGGGTGTAATTTCTTCCTTTGTTATTTCTTCTGGAGAATATGATGCGCTATTAAGTTACTAGTATGAGATCTCTCCAGTTCTTTATGTAAGTGCTTAGTGCTATGAACTTGCCTCTTAGAATCACCTGCATTGTGTCCCATAAGTTTGAGTATGTTGCATATTCATTTTCATTCAGTTCTAGAAAATTCTATGATTTGTTAATTTCTGTCAACACATTTTTCATTCAGTAGTAAGTTGCTCAGTTTCCATGAGTTTGGAAGCTTTGATTTGTTCTGTTGTCAATGAGATCCTGTTTTAAGCTGTGGTGATCAGATAGAGTGCAGGTTGTTATTTCAATTTTCTTGAATCTGTTAATATTTGCTTGTGTATGAGTATGGGTCTCCCAGCTCTCATGGATCATTGGCTGATTCAATCCACAAGGGCAGTAGGAGTAGAGATGGGTCAGGAGTTGGAACCCCTGTGATACCTACAGTGAATGACCACACCAAGACAGTAGGCAGTAGGCAGATCTGTCAGTAGGCAGATCAACTTTACTCAGGGTGATTGAAGGCTTATAAAAATTTGGGGGATTGCTGGGCGGTGGTGGCGCACGACTTTAATCCCAGCACTTGGGAGGCAGAGGCAGGCGGATTTCTGAGTTCGAGGCCAGCCTGGTCTACAAAGTGAGTTCCAGGACAGCCAGGGCTATACAGAGAAACCTTGTCTCAAAAAAAAAAAAAACAAACAAAAAAAATTGGGGGGATTGAAGGTAGAGATATCCAGGATGGGGAAAAATCATTGGCTGGGAGCTTTAGGGTACCTGGACTGACTCGTTAGCTTGTGGGATCATTTCAGGAATCTCAGGTGCTAACTGAACCAGTTCTGTCAGGAGAAAGGAAATTGATCCTATAAACTAATTGAGGCTATGTGACATTCCTCACATAGAGGCAAGTGTGGGGGCTTAAATACACCAGACAAAGTCTGAGAAGGAGAAACTCTGATAATGAAGGGAGCTCCCCATTACATGCTGCACTCCAGAAGGCTATCTGGTCAATGGTAGAGTTTGACCTTAATTAGCAGAGTTTTCCCACATCTTCATATGTGGTCAATTTCGGAGAAAATTCCATAAGGTACTGAGAAGAAGATATATTCTTCTGTGTATGGTAATATTGTTGTAAGTGTTCTGTAATATTTTTTAGGTCCATTTGGTTTATAATGTTAGTTAGCTCAACCATTTCTCTGTTTAGTTTTTCTCTGGGTGGCCTCTTGCTTGGCAAGAGTGGTGCATAGGTATCTCCCACTATCACTGTGTGAAGGTCAATATGTGATTTAAACTGTAGTAGTGTTTCTCTTATGAACTTGGGTGCCCTTGTGTTTGGTACATAGATTTTGGATTAAAGTCAGTTTTGTCAGATATTTAAATGGCTACACCAGCTTGCTTCTTAGGTTCATTTCCTTGGAGAATCTTTTTCCACCTTTTCACCCTGAAGTAATGTCTATCTTTGATGTTAGAGTGTGTTTCTTGGATGCAGCAGAAGGATGGATCCTGTTTTCACATCCATTCTGTTAGTCTTTTTATTGTGGGACTGAGACCATTGATGTTTAGAGATATCACTAAGCAGGGTTTGTTGATTCCTGTTATTTTGCTGTTGTGGTGTGTGTGTGTGTGTGTGTGTGTGTGTGTGTGTGTGTGTATGTGTGTGTGTGTGTGTTTCCCCTCTTTTGACTTGCTTATCTAGAATTATTACTTGTATTTTATTCAGTATGGCTAACCTCTTTAAGTTGGAGTTTTCCTTCTAGTCCCTTGTATAGGTATATATTTGTAGACAGATATTGCTTAAATTATTAAATTATTTTCTCCATCTATTGTGATTGAAAATTGTGATGGGTATAGAAGTCTGGGCTGGCATCTGTGGTCTCTTAGAGTCTGCAGTACATCTGTCCAGGCCCTTCTGGCTTTAAGTCTCCATTAAAAAGTCAGGTATTATTCTAACAGGTCTGCCTTTATGTTAGTTGATCTTTTTCCCTTGAAGATTGTAATACTCCTTTATGTGCCTAGGGGACTGTTTTTTCTGGTCCAGCCTATTTGGTGTTCTGTATGCTTCTTGCACCTTGATAGCCATCTCCTTCTTTAGGGTAGAGAAATAATCTTCTATGATTTTGTTGAAAATATTTTCTGTGACTTTGACCTGGGTTTCTTTTCCTTCCCCTACTCCTAAAATTCTTTTCATAGTAACCAAGATTTACTGGATGGTTATTGTTGTTGGTTTGTTTTGGTTTTTATTTTGTTTTATGTGCATTGGTGTTTGCCTGCATTTATGTCTGTGTGAGGGTGTCAGATCTTGGAGTTATGGATAGTTGTGAGCTGCCATGTGGGTCCTGGGATTTGAACCTGAGTCCTCTGGAAGAAGTTTGGTACTCTTAACCACTGAGCCATCTCTCCAACCTTTTTTTTTAAAATTTGGTTTGGTTTGGTCTGGTTTTTTGACACACGGTTTCTCTGTGTTGCCAGAGCTGTCCTGGAACTCACTCTATAAACCAGGCTGGCCTGGAACTCAGAGATCCACCTACCTCTGACTCCCAAGTGCTAGGATTAAAGGAGTGAGACATCACCACTAAGATTTTCTGGATGTTTTATGCCAGGATTTTTTTTTTTAAAGTACTTTTTTTTTTAAAGATTTATTTATTTATTATATGTAAGTACACTGTAGCTGTCCTCAGATACTCCAGAAGAGGGCGCCAGATCTCGTTACGGATGGTTGTGAGCCACCATGTGGTTGCTGGGATTTGAACTCTGGACCTTCGGAAGAGCAGTCGGGTGCTCTTACCCACTGAGCCATCTCACCAGCCCAGGATTTTTTTTTAATTTAACATTTTCTTTGACCAAGGAATCCATATTTCTATCGAATCCTCCATTCTTTCTTATATTCTTTTAGTGAGGTTTGCCTCTGAGGTTCCAGTTTGAGTTTCTAAATTTTTCATTTCCAGATTTCCCTCAGTTTGGGTTTTCAATCTCAATTGTATTTCTATTTTCAGATCTTGAAATATTTTATTCATTTCTTTTCACTCTTTGTGGGTTTGGGGGTTTGTTTATTTTATTTTGGTTTTGGTTTTTCAAGACATGGTTTTTCTATGTAGCCCTGGCTGTCTTGGAACTTGCTCTGTAGACCAGGCTGGTCTAGAACTCAGAGATCCATCTGTCTGTACCTCCGAAGTACTGGGATTAAAGCTATTTGCCATCATTGTTCATCTGTTTGTGTTTTCATAGATTTTGTTAAGGGATGTATTCACTTGTTTATTTCTCTTTAAGGACCTCTATCATAGACACAAAGGCTATTTCAAAGTCTTTGTCTTGTGCTTCAGCTAAGTTGTGATATTCAGCGCCTACTGTGGTTATGTTACAGGGCTCTAGTGGAGACATATTATTCTGGATGTCATTGATTCTGTCTTTGCACTGGCATCTAGGCATCTGAGATTGGGAAGATTGTAATTCTTGGTGCTGATATCTGGTCTGGTTTTTGTTGGGTAGATGTTTTGTTCCTTGATCTCTGTTGCCCTCTATGGTTCTGAAGAGAGTGTGGTAGCTGGGTAGGAAATTTTTCTGGGATCCTGATAGTTATAGCCCCTGAGTTCCAGGAAAAATGTGTTTGGGGAGCTGACAGTTAGGAGTGGGGATGGGCTGAGGGGGTCCATAGGATAGAGGAAAGCAGGGTGTTCCACTAGGATCTGCTAAGTCCCGTAGGAATGGGAGCAGAAAGAGGGGAGATGCCACACCAGGGAGTCTGAACAGAGCTGAGAAGGAGTCTGGGGTGTTAGGAATGGAGGAGAGGAGGGAGGTGATGATCTGAAGCTCACCTACCTGCTTCACTGGCCTACTTGCTTCTCTGTCAGGCTTGGTGGCCACATTCCCAAAGAAGGCCTGCTGGAATGGAGGGGCTGAGAAGACAGGATGTGTGGGGAGGAAGGTTGAACGTGACCTGCTGTGAGGTCTGCTGTGTGACCTGCTGTGGGGTCTGCAGTGGGATCTGCTGGAGCTGGGGGCAGAAAGGAGAGGGGTTCACAGCAGGTTCTCAGCTCCAGAGCTGGGGACGAGACTGGGAAACTGGACCTGGAGGAACAGGGTGAAGGGTGAATTTCTGCGGTTAGCCTACCTTCTTCCACTGGCTTGACAGGGCCTGCAGGATTCCCTGGGGATGCCTCCTGGAGTTGTGCCCTGGGAGATAGCAATGAGTTGACCCCACCCTCTCAAATCCTGTCTCTTCAAAATTGGCATTTGCTCTCCCTAACGTTCATGTTTCTCTCTTACACTGGGCACCAAAGTTAAATGCTTCTGTCCACATTTAGCATAGAATAGCGCCTCCCTTCTCATACCTACTCAGGACTCACATAACCTGGTGAACCTGATCCTTTACATTAAAAAGGCAGCGTATCAGTCGCGGTTCTCCACAGGAACAGAACTCAGGGTGATCTGACTTAGTAAATTCATAAACATATGAATTCATATATAAGGGAGCTTGTGCTGAAACAGTAACAACAGTCACCTTACACCTGAAAGGCCAAGAACCCAGTAGTTGCTCAGTCCACCAGGGTAGGTATCGCAGCAGTCCTCATCTGGCACCTAAAATCTGAGAGGTTCCTGGAGAGCTGCTGGTCCAAAGTCAACACTGGAAAGAAATGCTGGCTCTGCTGACAGCAATGGAGTCAGTCAACTGCAGCAGCACCGGTGTAAATCAGCTCTGAGTCAGAGCGAGGCCACTCAAGCAGAAGCTGCCTACTCTTCCTTCTGCCACGCTGCTCACCCTGTGCCTCGTTTATAAGGTGACAGGCACTGGGTGGGAGTGCTCAGTGGTAGAGTGCCCATCTTGCAAGCATTAGGACCTGGTTTTAATCCCTAGGAATGGGGGAGAAAAGAGGGGTACTTACCTGCTTTAAGATTCTATGATTTGTGTGAACTTGTCCTCTGGGGGGAACATACTCTTTGATCAGTAGATACTATCTATCATATGATTTATGGGGGGGTTGGGTATCGATTTCATGGCTGGTGGTTTTATATGATAATCACCAGTCCCTAGGGACTTGGAATAATTTCACCATCAAAATTTTCCATTAGAGTGGCAATATAGCTCTGTTTCAACAAGCTTGCTCAAGTAACTTTCCCACTGCAAATTCACATGATAATAGCATTATAAATGGCATCTCCAAAGACTTCAATTAAAATTGATTTGTCATTATAATCTTAGCTAATAATGGTATGGTAATGGCATTATAATGAGGAGATCAAAGACTCACATTGAAATTATTTTGGCATTGTTATCCTAGATTCTAAATGGCTTTGAATGGGCTGATCTATACATAGATTTGAAACTGTTGTGTCATAGTGCTATTAAAAGCTAAGAGAATCGGTAATGGAGCCATTCGTTTCTTTTCCCCAGGGCCCAGCGTGGAATTTCTTTTACTCTTTTCATCTTCCCTAAAGGTGGAGTTCAAACAGGGGAATCTTTAATTCTCCTGCCTTAGCAGGGAAATAGAGAGACTGAGACTGTGACCATGAGTGCCTGGAAAGACTGCTCACAACCTCACAGCATAAGCAGGGGACAGCCCCACTCCGCCTCCATCAGCAGAAGCTGGGGCCGGGCAAGCCTCTCTGAATGGAGCTGCATCAGGCTTACAGGAGGCTAACCAAGGGGTCCTGTTGGTAGCTATGGTACTACTGCTCCTCCTCCACAATAGTCATACCTAGAATCGGGAGGCCACAGCTCTAAATGTCTCTCCTCCTCTGTGGCTCTGGCAATTGTGAGACTTGGATGTGTGGAGTCATGTTGAATCCTTGGATTGTAAAAACATCTGTGTATATGATGGTGGCTATGGTTTTCTTCAGGTTCTGTTTGTTAGCTTGCATGATTTTAGACAGTTCTTGCTATGTAACTGAGGCCATCCTGGTTACATCAGTTGAAATTATAAGTGTGCATCAGAATCCTCTGATGGCTTCTGTATCTCTTTATTTTGACAGGTATTTAAGTGAAGTGAGGTGAACCATAGCTTGGTTTATATTTACTTGGTAGAACTCATAGCTTTGAGAATATTATTATATAAGGCAATAGGGTAACCAACAATATACCTCTTACTCTATGGTAGATGATAGTCAGCTAAGTAGTTACATTCTATAAAGTTAGCACTGATAACTGCTGAGCCACATACAGAGACATAGCCCAGTTGGTAGAATATTTGTCTAGCACAGAAGAGATCACAGGTTCAATCTCCACTCCCACACAATCAGGTGTAGTGATGCATACCTGGAGTCTCAGTACTCAACAAGTAGAGACAGAAGGATCAGAAATTCAGTTATCCTTGGCTACATTGACATTCAAGGCCAACCTGGGATATATGAGATGCTGTCTTGAAAAGGCAATAAATAAACAAGATGGACAGGAACTCATTGCTCCTAGAGAGGATGATAGGCTTGCATGCCTGTTTTCTCAGTACTCTTGTCAGCCAATGGGTATAGACCCCTGCATTATTTTATTTCATTTGTGTGTGTGTGTGTGTGTGTGTGTGTGTGTGTGTGTGTGTGTGTGTGCAGCATGCACAGGGACCTATGAGGCAAGAAGAGACCATTAAATGCCCTGGAGATGAAGTCACAAAGCAGTTAAGAGCCACCATCATTGTGGGTACCATGAACTAAATTCTAGTTCTCTGAAAAAAGCCATCAGATCTCTGAACTGCTAAACCATCGCCTAATCCCTAGGGCCCTGCTTTACATATGTGTGAGTCTGATGTCATTTTCCATGAGACAGGCTGCAGACATTCCCACTGAACTGATAGCTAACATCACCCTACTCCAACTCACACCTGAAGGAAGTACATCTGGTATACCTATTTTTCTCCCTGTGTTACGTCACAGCATTGTGGCACATAGCAGAGAGTCCTTCAGCACGAGGCCTAGGGCCATTTACACACAAAACAGGCAAAAATGTCAAAGTATGTGGAATTAATTGAGCCATTAAAAAAGCACACCCGTTTACAGTTTGTTCCACTTCTCCTATAGCAAACCCTGCACAACATACCTTCACGCTCCCCAGCCAATGTCCACACCTGACCACAAACTCTCCACAGGTACTGACTCTGAGGTTACAAATAAATTTCAGTGAGTAGGCAAGTTCAAAAGACAGAAATAAAAACATAGGTCATGTGGCGATATGAAAAAGATCTTTAAATCGATAGCTGGCCATGACATCACGTCCCTGTAATCCAGCACTAGACAAATAGAGATGAGAGGATCAGGACAATGAGTTCAAAGCTATCCTCAGTTACATAGCAATTTCAAGATGTAAAGAATGGGACAGGGGGGATGTGGAGAGATGACTCAGTGGTTAAAAGTACTTACTGCTCTTACACAGGACCCAGGTTCAGTTCCCAGCATCCACAAGGCAACTCAGTTCTATAATTTCAGTTCTGGGAGAGCTAACTCCTTCTTCTGACCTCTGTAAGCACGTGGACATGTGCGGCACATACATGCAGGCATACATACAGGCATTCTCCTGTACACATTAAAACTTTTTAAATTTTTACTTATTTATATTATGTATATGAGTACACTGCTGCTGTCTTCAGACACACCAGAAGAGGGCATCAGATCTCATTACAGGTGGTTGTGAGTCACCATGTGGTTACTGGGAATTGAACTCGGGACCTCTGGAAGAGCAGTCAGTGCTCTTAACTGCTGAGCCATCTCTCCAACCCCAAAACGTTAACTAAGAATGCACACAAAAATAAATAGTTGGGGCTGGTGAGATGGCTCAGTGGGTAAGAGCACCCGACTGCTCTTCCGAAGGTCCAGAGTTCAAATCCCAGCAACCACATGGTGGCTCACAACCATCTGTAACGAGATCTGATGCCCTCTTCTGGAGTGTCTGAAGACAGCTACAGTGTACTTACATATAATAAATAAATCTTTAAATAAATAAATAAATAAATAAATAAATAAATAGTTAAGTCATTCAATAAAACCAACAAGTTAAAATAACCCCTGTGGGTTAAGACAGAAGGAAATATCAAATATATATCCACACTTGCCTGAAGAGAACTGTAAAACTGAGTTCATTTTTCTTGGCTTGGAGAACAAGATGGGGTTGTTCTACATAGCCCAGCCTAGTCTCAGACTTGTAGTAATCCTGCTATCTCTGATTCCCGTGTGCTGGGATTATAGGCTTGCAGTGAGCGCCATGTTTGCTTTCCTATTTGGTTTTGTTTGTTGTTAGTTAAGACAGGATCTTGGAGCCTAGGCTGACCTCAAATTCAGGATCCTCCTGCCTCAGCCTTCTGGGTGCCGGAATCTCAGGTTTCTTCCACTACATTTATTCTTATCTTGTTATTAAGGAATGGGTAGTGACTGGGGTCAAAACTTCATCTTAAAACATATATATGTTTGCATATATATTCTGTGTGTGTGTGTGTGTGTGTGTGTGTGTGTGTGTGTGTGTGTGTGTGTATTACAAGTCATAATGATTCTTCTTATTGCTAGCATGGTCATATTAACATGAGCCTCAGGCCTGCACCGTACAACCAGAAACCTGTTATGTCAGCGTGGTGGGGCCGTACCTGAGACACAGTGACCCACATGGAGCTATGCCGTCAGCATGAAATGCACACTAGGTACTAAGGCAAAGAATGTAAACTATCACAAACAACTTATATATGGATTGCATGTTGAGCTGGAAATATGTTCATAGATTAGGTTACAAGATAAATCATGACAGTTCATTTTTACCAATTTCTTCTGTTCTTTTAAAGTACCTATTAGAATATTTTATGTGTGGGGGTGTTTTGCCTGTGTACCATGTACATGCCTGGTGCCCAAGGAGGCAAGAAGTGGTTGTTGGATCCCCTGAAACTAGAGTTACAGATGTCAGTGAGCTGCCATGTGGGTCTGCAAGTGGAACCCAGTTCCTCTACAAGAGCACCCAGCGCTCTTAACCACCAAGCCATCTCTCCAGGCTCCTTATCAGAACATTTTAAATGGTCTCGAGAACTTAGCATAGTACTACACACCTGTAACCCCAGCATCTCAGAAGGAGAGACAGTGAGTTTCAGTCTAGCCTGGATTATAAAGTAAAAACCATTCTAAAACCCAAAAAAAGTCAGTAAATAAATGGTCTCTGTGGTTCTCATTTGTGACTCACGCTGGATTTGTAGCTGCTAATGTTGCTATCGGGCACTAAATGCAGGGAGACGCTTCATGTGTGTCTGTCAGAATAAGGCAGTAAAGATCAGGAGCATGCACCGTATGTGATGAGAATGTAGACAAGAACAGAGGCGTTGTTTAGGTGTTTTGGGGTTTTGTTTTGTTTTGTTTTTTTCTTTTTGGTGATCTGTGAAAGCAAAGTACACTCTCCCCCTTGTCATCCGTGGCAACAAATTAAAATGTTCTCTCAATTATCATCAGCAATTACCCAGTGGGGAGATTATGTGTTTGTTTGGAGTCGCTCAAGCGCAGCTGCCTGTAGCAAATGCTCTCCATCCTCGAGAGGGCTAGGGAGTAGATCGCACTTGCGCAGCAACGGCACTTGAGCTCTGAAACCGAGGACTTCCGCTATGGTTCAACGGCAAAAAAAAAAGCTTACCTCTTCTGAACAAGGTAGTGGATTCCATCCCCAGTAAAACACACACACACAAATACACACACGCACATGCACACACACATGCACACTCCCACTCTCGCTCATGCATCCGTGTACACCCTCTTGAAAAGAGAATGAAGTGAAACGGGCCTGTGAAACGGTTCAGCAGGTAAAAGCACTTAACAGCAAGCCTGACACATGGTGGAAAGAGAAAACTCCTGCAAGTTGTCCTCTGCCCTCCATACATGTGCACAACCCAGATACACACTGAGACTTGTCACTATGACAAGAAAAAGAACTCCAGCTTTGGGGTCAGACAGACCTGAGGACAAACTGAGGCTTTGCAAGATGTTGCTAGGGCTGTGTTTAGTGGCGAACCATAGCTCTTCAAGATGTGTCTTCGACACATCTCAGTGACTTTCTCTAAACGAGTTGGTCTTCAGTTCTCCACTTCTTTAATAATACCCATAACCGAGACCTGGTTTCTTGCTGCCTTTCATTGTTGTTGTGTGGTTGTGGTGGTAGTGGTTGTTGTTGTTGTTGTTGTTAGGGGATTTTTGTTCGTGATGGTGGTTGGTTGTATTTTTTGTTTGGTTTTGTTTGGTTTTGTTTTTCCAGTTCTGGCTTGCCTTGTAGGTCCCAAATGGCTGTCAACTTGCTCTTTTCATTCACTGTAAAAAGAGGAAAACAGTCTTCTCCCAGAAGCCCCTAAAAGGTCAAGGGGTCCATTTTGATTGGCTGGCCCAGAGTCATATGCTCACTTCACTAATCACTATAGCCAGAAAGATGAAATACACTGGTTGGTTTGTAGAACTGGGCGCAATGCCCCTGCATTAGTCAGCTTTCCTTTACTGTGACAAATTACCTAAAAGAGTACACTTTAAAAGGAAGAAAGATTTATATGGGATCACAGCCTCAGGCTTTTCCACCCACAATGACTTGGTCCTGTGGCAAAGCAGAGCATGATGGCCCAAACATGATGAAACTGCTGACCTCATGGCATTCAGGAGGCAAAGACAGAGGAGGGGTTACCCTCCCAAAAAATCTCTTTGGGGCACACGCCCAGTGAGCAAACTGCCAGCAGGCTCTACCTCATGACAGGCCCATCCCTGCTCTGAGCATAATCAGCTGGGGACCATCCTTCAAGTCTTTGGAGGACATTTAATATCAGAACTACTACAGGGATGGAGAGACCACTCGGCCAGTATGAGCACTAGCTGTTCTTCCAGAGCACCTGCTCACAAGGATCTGTAGCTTCAGTGCCATGGGATCCTAATCCTCCTCCTGGCCTCCGTGGGTACTGCATACATACGGTCCACAGACATCCGTGCAGACAAAACTCCCATACACAGAATAATTTTTTAAAGTTTCAAACCACTGTGGAGAGAGATATGCTCAAAGCACATTAAGTAATTCATGAAGATAGCTTTAAGTGATTAAAACAAAAATAAGTAATAAAATAAAATCATATAGACCATAAATGCTGTGGAATCTAGAAAGATTAGTCTTTGGAAAAGTTTGGTCTCAGATAAAATTTAGTTAGGAAAGGGGAGGGGAGGACTCTAAAAAGACTTCCATGTACCTGCCATGAAGTGTCTGCCTTTACCATTCTTATCCCAGCTGCTTAGCTTAGCAGTGAGTCTGGACCATCCAGAGCACGATGGTCCAGCCCCTAATTAGCTGAATGATACTGGGTTTTACCATCTAGATATCTGCTCACTAGGCACACCAATCTTCCATTTACTGTTTTATGATGCAAATTAGGACGACTCTTTTCAATGGCCTGACTCTCTCCACTGAACAGGCCTGTCTGTTATCTGGAAATATAGAGTCACGGGAACCTACTCAAAACACAACATTTTCTCATTACAATGAGACGTGATCATTAATGGCAGAGTGCCCATCAGAAATAAAACTAATCTTTCATTTTGTTCAAAATAAATGTGCTCAAAAAGGTATAGAGATGGCAAAATTAATTTAAGAGTAATCAATTCCTGCATTTTAAATGAACATAATTAAGTAATCGTTAAATTATTTAATGGGCTTCATTAAGCTTATTTCTGGCTTGGGTGTCACATTTTTTATCCCAATTAGCTCAAGTGCTGAAATTAATTTTTTATTACTGGTAAGAGTACTAATACAAGTCAGGATGAAATAGATGGAGTCCGCCCAGTCTTACCCAGAGACTACGATGGCTTATGAGCTTTTAACACTGAGATTAGCTGTGTCATTACAAATCTAGCCATTCGAGATTCACTGAAAGGCAAAGCAGGCCTATGGCAAATGTCTAACCTGCTTCCAACCAGATAAGACCCTGTCAGATTCAACCAGCACTAGTTTCTACTAGTCCACTTTAAGCTTTAAGCCCCCTGCAGACCGCGCTACCAGCCCCTACCAGGATCCCTTGGATCCACGGATGAAAGAAACACACACACACACTAGCACCTGCCTTATGGCTCAGTGGCTGGGCTCCTCTGAGCCTTCCTTGGCTAACGTGCCCTTCTCTTTACTCCTAGCTCAGCACCCTAAATCTTCCCTCAGCTTAGTTGTGTTTCTAATCTCCCGCCTGCTACCTCAGGCCCACATGGAAAAGCAGCCAATTACCACTCTACCTGAGATCTCATGTGGCTGATGGCTTCTCTGTCTCCAAAGCATGTGGCGAATACTCTTTCCTCCTCCTGTGTGTCCTAGACTGCCTGTGGGAACCTGGAAGTCCCGCCTCTTCTGCCCAGTCATTGGCTGCTGGTATCTTTATTGATCAATCAAGAACCAATTGGGGAACAGGACCTTCAGCGGTTTACAAGCAGATTCTCAGTCAAAGCATCAGAACCATCCCCTGCACAGGAGTGCCAAGGAAACCTCACAAAGGAAATATCTCTCAGAGGAAGCCTGCATGGAAGGTGTACCAGCTATGGTGTCAACAAGAATGGCCATGATAGGGACTGAAAAGATGGCTCGGTGGTTAAGAGCACTGGCTGCTCTTGCCAGAGGACCTGAGCTTGATTCCCAGCATCCGATATGGCAACTCACAACCATCTGTAACTCTAGTTCCAAGTGATCCTACTCTCTCTTCTGGCCCCTGAGCAAAATGACCCCATAGGTTCACAGAGAATGGCACTATCAGGAAGTGTGGCCTTGTTTGAGGAACTGTCACTGTGAGGGTGAACTATGGGGCCTCAGATGTTCAAGGCAGGTCCAGTGTGACTGTCACTTCCTAATGCTTGTGGATCCAGATATAGAGCTCTCAGCTACCTCTCCAGCCCCACGTCTGCCTGAGTGTCACCTGTGTCTGCCAGTGTGTCACCATGCTTCTCACTAGGATGATAACGGCCTGGGCCTCTGGAACTGTGAGCAAGCCTCAGTTAAATGTTTGCCTTCATGAAAGCTTCCATGGTCATTGAAAGACCCACAACGTGAGGACTCCCCACGTTCTGACTCAGGAGAGGCGACACCCCAAATCACACAAGAAACGGTCTTGCTGCAACTGCAAGAGGATTTTTATTCAAGAGCGCTCTCGGGCCCATGGTCATACACCACACAGGGGTAGAGGACCATGGCACCCCGAGTAGCTGAGTAAGGGGGTATTTAAAGGAAGAAACCACAACTCAAGGAGGTGGGGAGGGAGTTGTTGGAAAATACCAAAAATACCAGTTAAGAGTCACAAGGAAGTATAAAGTCACAAGTGTCAGGTTATCTCTCAAGACAGTTTCTAAGAACCCCTAACAATCTAAGAGCCCCTAAAGATAGCACATTTGCATTGCAGGTTCCAGTAATGGTCAGGGTGCCATTCTTTGAATGAACACTTTTTGAACCCAGGAAGAGGGTGGGTGGAGGAAGGAATGTCGCTATCTGTTTTATGACCAGCACCTGGAGCACTAAGCCACAAAAGCCACACTCCCAAGCCTGAGTCCAAAAGCCTCGAATTTTGTTACTTCTTCAGTCATGATGTCTCTTCATAACAGCAGAAACCCTAAGACAAATACGCGTGCAGACAAAATGCTCATACACATAAAATAAAATAATAATTTAAGAAACGAAGCCAGGTGTGGTGGCGCACGCCTTTAATCCCAGCACTCGGGAGGCAGAGGCAGGCGGATTTCTGAGTTCGAGGCCAGCCTGGTCTACAAAGTGAGTTCCAGGACAGCCAGGGCTATACAGAGAAACCCTGTCTTGAAAAAAAACAAACAAACAAAAAAAAACCCAAAAAAACAAAAAAAGAAACAAGTCTGAGTACCGTTTAGAACAGGAGATATCCAAACCTCTCACAGACCTGTATTCAAACTCCACTTTGTATGAAACAATTTATGTAAGTATTTTAGTCTCTTCTCCCTCATCTATAAAGAGGACTAATACAGTTCCTTAGAGTTGGGTATGAAAAATAGCCAAATTGCATTGTCTCAATCAGCATAGTTATTGTTCTTTTTTATCTTTCTAAACCTCCTAAAGATTTGTTTAGTGTTATCTTACAGATATTCATGTTCTGCCTGTGTGTGTGTGTGTGTGTATGTGTGTGTGTGTGTGTGTGTGTGTGCGCGCGCGCGCACGCACGCGCAGTGCCTGAGGGTGTCAGGTGCTGGGGACTGAAGTTAAGAATGGTTGTGAGCCACCATGTGGGTGCTAGGAACGGAACTTGGGTTTGCTACAGGAGCAGTTAGTGCTCATCACAGCTGAGGTAACTCTCTAACCCCCATGGTTACCGTTCTTCCTCTCACAGGCAGATCGCCACAGATTAGTATATGGACTGACTTTTCTTTTTTCTTTCTTTTATTAGGTATTTTCTTCATTTACATTTCCAGTGCTATCCCAAAAGTCCCCCATACCCTCCCACCCCACTCCCCTACCCACCCACTCCCACTTCTTGGCCCTGGTGTTCCCCTATACTGAGGCATATAAAGTTTGCACGACCAATGGGCCTCTCCTTCCACTGATGGCCGACTAAGCCATCTTCCGATACATATGCAGCTAGAGACACGAGCTCCGGGGGGTACTGGTTAGTTCACATTGTTGTTCCACCTATAGGGTTGCAGACCCCTTTAGCTCCTTGGGTACTTTTCTCTAGATCCTCCATTGGAGCTAACTGTGAGTATCCACTTCTGTGTGTGCTAGGCCCCAGCATAGTCTCACAAGAGACAGCTATATCAGGATCCTTTCAGCAAAATCTTGCTAGTGTATGCAATGGTGTCAGCGTTTGGAGGCTGATTATGGGATGGATCCCCAGATATGGCAGTCTCTAGATGGTCCGTCCTTTCGTCTCAGCTCCAAACTTTGTCTCTGTAACTCCTTCCATGGGTGTTTTGTTCCCAATTCTAAGAAGGGGCAAAGTGTTCACACTTTGGTCTTCGTTCTTCTTGAGTTTCATGAGTTTCCCAAATTGTATCTTATATCTTGGGTATTCGAAGTATCTGGGCTAATATCCACTTATCAGTGAGTACATATCATGTGAGTTCTTTTGTGATTGGGTTACCTCACTCAGGATGATGCCCTCCAGGTCCATCCATTTGCCTAGGAATTTCATAGATTCATTCTTTTTAATAGCTGAGTAGTACTCCATTGTGTAAATGTACCACATTTTCTATATCCATTCCTCTAATACAATCACTAATACTATAATCTTGGTGGTACTGCTGTAAAATAAGATACCCCCCAAAATCATGCTGTAAATGTCAGTAGATGATGAAGATGTTTATAATGACAAAAAGA
This sequence comes from Mus caroli, assembly GCF_978045245.1. NCBI lineage: Eukaryota > Metazoa > Chordata > Mammalia > Rodentia > Muridae > Mus > Mus caroli. Next base: position 38,753,479 of record NW_028227265.1, on the reverse strand, counting down.
AAGAGTTGGTACCGCTTGAAAGTTTTGGTTGGTTGGTGGTTGGTTGGTTGGTTGGTTGGTTGGTTTTTCTGATTGGTAAGATTTGTAACCCTGGCTGTGTAACCCTGTGTAACCTGGCTGCCCTGGAACTAGCTCTGTAGATCAGGCTACCCTCAAACTCACAAAGATCTACCTACCTCTGCCTCCCTAACACTAAGATTAATTTTGCTTTTTAGTGAATTTTAAATGACTTATTTATTTTTATTCATAGGCATTGGTGTTTTGCCTGCATGAATATCTGTGTGATTGTGTCAGATCTCCTGGAGTTCACAACTGTCTGGAACTTGTGGATGCTGGGAACTAAACCCAGGTCCTCTGGAAAACCAAACAGTGCACGTAACATGTGAGCCATCTTTCCAGCCCCCTGAATTTGGTTTTAAAACATGGGGTTCTAGAGATAGGCTGACTACTTGGGTTCAAATAAAACGCCCAATCTAGGGAAAGACTGAGGGTGTAGCTGAGGGATAGAGCACTAACTTAGCACATGCCAGGCCCTAGCTTCAATCCTGGGACCACACAAAGAAATGAAGAAAATCATAGACTTAAGGTTAGCGACAGGGCTAGTAGTACTCAGGTCGTCAGGCTTGAATAGCAAGTGCTTTTAACCATCTGTGTGAAACTTGCTCTCTAGGTCAAACTTGTCTTAAACTCAATATTCAACCGTCTTGTGCTCCTAAGAACTGGAATTATAATCATGAATCTCCATGGCCAGTTAATGATAAAGCATTTCCAAAGAAATTGTAGATATTGTAATATGCTCTGAGGAAAAATGTCTGTGAATATTGAGCAGAGCAGATAGGAAAACAGAAGCCTCAAGATCACCTCTACTCTGTAAGTCTAGGGTCACCGAGTCATAACAGCAGGAAAAAAAAAACTGTCGTTGTAGCCCTTCTGAGGATCTAAGAACTAATAAAAAGGTGGGAAGGGACCTGGAGACCTCTTTCTAAAGAGACTTAAGGTTGAAACATGACGTCAATATTTTTCTGCCACAGGATTTGGGGAAAGCTCTGAACTTGTAGATCCAGCTGCTTCAACCCTTGAGTTAACAAATGGCATACTACTGGTTATATTCTGAACATAGGCACTTTAGGGACAGCCCTAACCATACATCTCCTGATATTTCCACTAGCCTAGCCCCAAACACTGGCTCTGTGTTACATATTAAATTACAGAACATGGGTTGTTGGAAAGTGAATGTCTCCGGCCATTTGTGCTACTGTAACAAAATACTACAGACTGGTTAACTGATAAATAGTAGAAACATATTTGCTTTTCCTGGATTCTGGAGGCAGAGACATCTCAGAGAAAGGTATCAGGAGGTACAAAGGCTAGCTCAGGCCTACCCCTGTATCCACGATGGCACTTGCTGTTGCATCCTCTGGAGGTGAGGAGCCATGTGTCCTCACATGGCTAGGCAACAGAAGAGAGCAAACTTTCTCTCCTCCTTTTTTCTGCTCCCTGACCCTCAGCTGTGGGCTCTGCCATGATGACGTAATCAGGTCCCAAAGGCTCTGTCTCTTAACACTACACGTGGGCAGTTAAGTTTTAATATGTGGCTTTGGGGCAACACATTTAGGTCAGGTCACATCTGAACTGCAAGGCTTCTTTTAACACGTCTTCCTTTTTATTTGTAAACACTGTCTTATTTTAACCCTGTTTTTAGTTCTACACCTTTTGTTTTTCTTCAGGAAAAAAAATCTCTATTTGGGAAGATAGCATATTTGATTACTTTAAAAGCTATGTTATCACTCTTTAAGGAATGAAAGTCAATTCCAGATGGCACTAAGCATCTCACCTAACTGTTAGTGAAAGTGTAATGGTGCTATTAATAACAACTCCAGCAGAGATGATGAAAATATAAAGGAGTAGAAATTTTGAAAGATACTTTCGTAAAATGCATCAAGAGGCTCTGCAAAAATGTTCCTATCTCCTGGTTCAGTAATTGACACCTTTGACTGTACCTCAAGAAGTTTTTCTGAGGACAGACAGGTCCTCAGAATCTTACTGACAATTATGACCAATTAGAAACGTTTAAGATGTCCAACATGTTGAGTGGTAAGGAAATCACAATATATCTATATATGGTCTTACATAATCATTAAAATCATATTTTTAATTAAAGACAAAGAAGAATGTTTATGGAATAATACAAGAAACACTAAACATGTAAGATTCAAAATATACCACATTCCCTATCTTGCACTAACACTTTTTCATACATGTTTTGAATGACATTTTTAAATTTTCCTTTTGTATTTTGAAACAGGGTCTTTCTATGTCGCTCTGGATGACCTAGAACTATGTACACAAAGCTAACTGTGAACTTACGGTAATCCTCCTGCCTGCCAAATACAGTAGTGTTTAAATACAGGGCGGAGCAAATAATAGTAGCACAGGCCTTTGATCCCAGCACTTGGGAGGCAGAGGGAGGTAGATTTCTATGAGTTTGCAGCCAGCCTACTCAATATAGCAAGTTCCAAGCCACCTGGGGCTATATGGTAAGACTCTGTATAAATAAAGGTATATAAAGATACAGAAGGTAGATAGACAGATAGACTGGATGGATGGATGGATGGATGGATGGATGGATGGATGGATGGATGGATGGATGGGAAATCCTAAAATGTGAATAATGAACAATCAGGGATTACATATCGTCTTCATTTTCTTCTGCTATTACTGTTTCATTACCATGCATTTTTATCATTTGAAACATAATCCTTTCTTAGTATTACAGAGGCATGGTCCCAAGAGCCCTGAAGGATACCAAATTGAGGATGTTTACATTAAATGCTTCTGGTATTTACATCTAATCTATGCACAACCTTTTATTTACCTCAGGTCATCTCTAGATTGTTCATAATATCCAATACTAGGCAAATGTTTGTGGCATTATCTGATGCCATTTAGAGAATAATGAAAAGGAGAAAAATCCATACATGATAAGTTCAATCTCTTTTTTTTTTCTCTCAGCTAGTTTTGATCCACAGTTGGTTGAACCGTAATTGTAGGGCTTTCCAATAGAGAGGCCTGATGCTGACGACATGTAACACACATATTTGTAAATGGATGTGTGTGGGCATGTTCTGCGATGTGTAAATGTTTGCCCCTTTGATGAACCAATTCCAGGTCTAAGGAGTATCCTTAATGATTAGGAGATACAACACTCAAACACCTTGCTTTCCAAGGTCAGGGACTGGGTTGCAAACAAAGGATACTGTGCCATGGGTACATTCCGTATCAACAAGGGGGTTGGGGGGGCGCTAACTAAAAATCCAGAATCCAGAGAGTGAGTGAGTTCTTCCTGAGTCTGCTGACTTTGCTGAAATGTAAACCAATTCTACATCTCAGCCCCCACTGCATCTCACAGATCAGTACTGCAGAGCTTTCAAACTACACCTTGTTTTCTTAGAGATCCACCTGCCTCTGCCTCTGCCTCTGCCTCTGCCTCTGCCTCTGCCTCTGCCTCTGCCTCTGCCTCTGCCTCTGCCTCTGCCTCTGCCTCTGCCTCTGCCTCTGCCTCTGCCTCTGCCTCTGCCTCTGCCTCTGCCTCTGCCTCTGCCTCTGCCTCTGCCTCTGCCTCTGCCTCTGCCTCTGCCTCTGCCTCCTCTGCCTCCTCTGCCTCCTCTGCCTCCTCTGCCTCCCAAGGGCTGAGATAAATGGTGTGGGACACCACGGCCAGCTCAAACACTTTTTAACCACAGAACCAATACATAAAACTCACAGCAGAACAGCTGCCTTGGGTGAAGTGGAGGTGGGTCTAAAACGCTAACCTATTTGATCTCTGCTCTAAGAAACCCAGAAGCACTGCAGAATACAAGATGAGAATTCTTCACAGCTAAGATTTGTTAATACTTCAATGTGTAAGAGGCTCTGGGCTTGTGTGTGAGTGGTGAAGCACATGCTTAGTAGGTGCAAGGCTCTTGGTCTGTGCCCCCAGAACTGAAGTAGAAAAGAACTCACTGGGCCAAGCATGGATTCCACATGCCTACCCCTAGCTACTTTGAAAGCTGAAGGCAGGACAATTGTTTGGACCCAGAAGTTCAAGGCCAGCCAGGAAACATACTGGGATACAATCTCTAAATTAATTATTTTTAAAAGAAAGAGAATGGGGGAGTTACAGGGTGGCTCAGCTGTTAAGAGCACTGACTGCTCTTCCAGAGGTCCTGAGTTCAATTCCCACCAACCACATAGTAGCCCACAACCGTCTGTAATGGGATCTGATGCCCTCTTCTGGTGTGTCTGAGGACAGGTATGGTGTACTCATATAAATTAAGTAAATAAATCTTTGAGAGAGAGAGAGAGAGAGAGAGAGAGAGAGAGAGAGAGAGAGAGAGAGAGAGAGAGAGAATGAATGAGGGGTGACAGGCAGCATAATGCCCTTTCCCTCAGGGGCCCACCACATTTATGAACTGCTACTATACAGACACCCCTAATTACAACAGCCCCATTTGTCTTTACAATGCTGTGAAAGCAAGAGACAGTCAGAGAAGACGACACTTCGCACTCTGGGTTTTCATTTATTCCTGGCTAGCCGTGTTCGGTAGGATCTTCAGTTGTGATGCTAGGCATGGGCCATGAACTGCAGCTCCTTTCAAGCCTCTTGATCACCAACAGAAATAACCTATGTGCTTTGCAGGACCCTCTGTGGCTTGCTTAGGAATCTGCAGCTCAAGAGGTGCCGGCTTGTGGTGGGGTTGTAGAGTTATAGCACCAACCATCCTGAATTGAGGCAGGATGAAACCTCATCAGGCAACTCACAACCACCGGTAACTCCAGATCCAGATCCAACACATGCGTCTGGCCTCTGCAGGCACCCCCACATGGAATGCACAGAAAGAAAAATAAAAGGGTCATTGCACAGCATGATCAAATCGAGAATCTTCTCTTTAATCCTATATTATTACACAATCCATATGGGCTTCAAACCTATGATCCTCCTGCCCCAGACTCCGGAAGTGCTGGAATGACAGGCATGTACCACCAAGTAGGGCTATGCCAAGGGTCTTGAAGAAATGAGCCTAGATTACTCAAGCACATCCAATGTAATTGCAAATATCTTTCTGTGGGGAAAAGAAAGCAAGAGAGTCAGAGATGTGATCAGAGAATCAGAAATCCAAATGTGTGAAAGAGAGGCAAGGAGCAGGAGCAGCATGTGGGAGCTGGAAAAGGTGCCAGCCAGAAACTAAAGACCCCAGTATCCTGCTCTAATGAGCATATTGAAATGGATGGGTCACATATAAGCCAATTACAGCTGGCAGCCAAGTTTGAGGAAATCACTTTCCCTGGAACCAATCAGGACTTCTCTTTGGTGATAGAGGAGACAGCACATTAGTCTCTGTGGTCAGACTGGGCTTTCATGCATTTCACGGAGCAATGGAAATCCGAAACGTTTTTGAAATGGAAAAAACGGGGTATGGCCAGGTCGCTCAGTCGGAGCATGTAAAGGGTCTTTAGCGTGACATTCCATGAGGGACCCAGTTGCTTGTTCAAGCATACAAGTAGAAACTAGCATCTGCCCATCTCTGCCTGTTTCCATCCCTGCTTCCCTGCGTGTTTCCGCGTGTGTTTAATACTTTGATCATTACAACATCTCATCATAGGTCTGGAGAAATGTGGGACAGAAGATCCCCAATAAACTGAAGTATCATGACTGGTGATTAGTTAAACCTCACTTCTTATCCAAGATCCCTTTTATCAGCTTGGGTGAGAGGGGCAGTGCAAATCACAAGAGTCACTGGGTCAAAATATCTAATACATGGAGGAGCTTAGAAATGTCTAAATTGGGGGTAAGGTCAGAACAATGTTTGGAGAAAGCTTCATGACAAATCTGGTATAGTACTGAAAACGTTTTTAGACAGGCAGATGGATGGATGGATAAATGCATATATGTATGCATGGATAGATAGATTGAAAGACAGACAGACAAAATGAAGGAAGAAGGAAGGAAAGGGAGGGAAGAAAAAAAGAAACAAATCTATATTTTTATATTATTTATATTATGTTAATTTACACATATGTGGAATTATACTGTGTTTGATAGTGCATGCTGTTAATCCCAGCATTCTGAAGCAGGTAAATCTCTATGAATTCAAGGCTAGCCTTGTGTGGTGGTTTGTATATGCTTGGCCCAGAAAGTGGCACTATTAGGAGGTGTGGCCTTGTTGGAGCAGATGTGTCACTGTGGGCATGGATTATAAGACCCTCATCCTAGCTGCCTGGGAGCCAGTATTTTGCTAGCAGCCTTCAGATGAAGATGTAGAACTTCAGCCCCTCCTGCACCATGCCTGCCTGGATGCTGCCTTGTTCCTGCCTTGATGATAATGGACTGAACATCTGATTCTATAAACCAACCCCAATTAAATGTTATCCTTATAAGAGTTGGTCATGGTGTCTGCTCACAGCAGTAAAACCCTAAGACACCTTGTAAACATAGCCAATTCCAGCCCAGCCAAGGTTACATGAGACCCCGTCTAAAATAACAAACAAACAAAAAACTGAAGCATTAATCTGAGCATATGGCTTAGTATTGGGTATTAACCTGGTGCATGCACGATCCTGGACCCTGCAATTCACCTCATTGCAAAAACTAACTTTTAAGATACACACTTGAAAATTGAGTCACCAAAAAATAGGTAACATGCCCAAATTCTCACAGCTTCAGCAGGTAAGTGTGAAACCAACGCTGAAGCCATGTTACACCAAAATGATTCTCTCACTCAAGAAGTTTGTCAAAAATAAATAAATAAGTAAATAAATAAATATCAAAATAAGCAAAATCTAGGCATTTCCCAACTAAGTCAAACTGGTGGGATCAACCAGCGTAATACTCAGTGCTGTTAAATTGTTCAACAGCTCCTTGTTGGATAAATAATTTTTAAGGCCTATAGAGAATCAGGACATCACAAGTTTGAGGTCAGCCTGAGCAACATAGCAAGATCCAAAAACAAAAACAAAAACAAAAAAAGCTGGGCAGTGGTGATGCACACCTTTAATCCCAGCACTCGGGAGGCAGAGGCAGGTGGATTTCTGAGTTTGAGGCCAGCCTGTTCTACAGAGTGAGTTCCAGGACAGCCAGGGCTATACAGAGAAACCCTGTCTCGAAAAACCAAAACAAAAAAAAAAACAAAAAAACAAAAAACAGAAACAAAATCAAAAAGAAAGTTTAGTAGATTGTTAGAAAAGAAGGATGGAGGGAGAGAAGGATGAAGGGAAGATGTGAAGGAGTTAAGGAGAGAAGGAAGAAAAGAAGAAAGGAGGGAGGGAGGGAAGGAAGGGAGTGGAGGAGAAGCCACAATAATAGGCCCAGTTCAATATAAAGAGACAGACGGTTCCAGTTGAACACCCTGGTACAGGCATGTAATCCCAGCACTTAGGAAGTAGAGACAGGAGGACCAAGAGTTCAAGGCCAACCTTGACTTCATAAGAAGTTTAAGCCCCTCCTCCCCTCCTGACTAAAAATGCTTGTATTGGTCCACCTTACATTGCATAATTGAGCTGCATTTATTGGGATGCCATAGAGAGAAACACACCAAAAAACTTCTGGTGGTGTGCTGCAGTTTCTTGCCACTTCCACAGGCTCAGGCTGATTGGCAGAGAGATGTCAACTAAGACAGACACACAGACTGAGACAAGACCCACAGAGGGCACATGTTGTTTGGAGGGATATAAATAGAACTCGCTTGCCAATAGAGCTGACTGTACAGAGCTGGTTGGTCTCACATCACCTTTGCTTTGCAGAAAGACACCCAGCCAAGAACTTCTTCTGGTGCTCTTGTTGGCCCTGGTCCCTCCTGCTGCCTTGTCTCTGCTAAGTAGTATCATCACTATTAATTCATGTTTGCTATTCTGACGGTAACGAACTACTGATGTATCCATAAAGTGCTTGCCAATGGATTGAACTGCTGCGGCTGACCTGGGAACAGAGCTGCCGATTTCCAGACAACACAGGCAAGAGTTGCTTCAAAGAACTTTTCTAAACGGGTCCACTTCTCTGTATCTTTTCTTTTCCACTACTTATGGTGGGTGCTGGGCTAAAAGCATTTTTAAAACATCATTAAAAATAAACATTAAAAAAATAAAATTACAGGGGCTGGTGAGATGGCTCAGTGGGTAAGAGCACCCGACTGCTCTTCCGAAGGTCCAGAGTTCAAATCCCAGCAACCACATGGTGGCTCACAACCATCCGCAACGAGATCTGGCGCCCTCTTCTGGAGTGTCTGAAGACAGCTACAGTGTACTTACATATAATAAATAAATAAATAAATAAATAAATAATAAAAAAATTAAAATTACAAATCCCTCTTGTCACAATTGGAGGATTCTCTTCCTTTCTCAAGGTGAAGAAGATTTATTATATATATATATATATATATATACACATATACATATATACATACATACATACACATATATAACATACATATATATATGTGTATGTATATATGTATGTGTATTTTATATATATTTCTGCTGAATTAGATAGGTATTTATGTGTATATTCCATTTTTTTTTCATTGACTTTTTGCTAAAATGTTTTAACGTGTCCCCTCCCAAGTTCAAGTGTTGAAGCTTTTATTTGTTTTTTTTAGTTTTGAGACAGGGTCTCACTCTGTACCTGAACTGGCCTGGAACTTATTATGCAGCTCAGGCTGGTGGGAAATCTGCTGCTTAGACTACTGCTCCAAGCTTTCTAAACGCTAGGATGACCACTGTTGAGCCACTGTATCAGTTCGCTGTCTCCTCCATCTTCACTTAGTGCCCCCCTCTGTCTCCCTCCTCACTTCAAACCCTCTTTTTAAATATTCACTTAACTTTACATGTGCCTCGGTGTACACGTGTGCACCGCACGCATGCACCATGTGCATGCAGAAGCTGGGGGAGACCCTAAGAGGCATCAGATCCCCTGAACTGGAGTTACAGACAGTTGTAAGCTACCGGGTGGGTCCTGGAAATCAAACCCAAGCCCTCTGCAAGAGCACTAAGTAACCTTAGCTGTTGAGCAGTCTTTCTGGGCTCCTCATTTTTGTTTGTTTTGGGTTTTGTTTTGTATTGTTGTTGCTGATTTAACTAACTAGGAGAGCCTTGACAAACATACTTTAAAAAAAAAAAGTGGTTTAAATCTCTTTAATGAGTTTAATGACTCCTGTGTATGTCATGAAAACAACACACCAAAAACTACACAGTGCTCCTTACATCACGATACATCCCTTCTCTACAGAGCTCCAGGCTTTTCAGACAAACTCTAGGAGGGCAGGGAGGAACCCAAATGGAAGAGGACTACACAGGAGCCAGCGCTGACCCTGGCGGCCAACTGACACCCAGTCTCCCTCCTGAAACTACTTGTGGGATCCCCAGAAACTGGAAGCCAGCCCAGGAGAAGCTGGGGTTGACACCGGGATCTAGGGGTGTACACACAGAATGTTCCTCTGAATCTGGTGGATGGCATTAGCCCTTTGTGCGGGGTGCGAGGGGCTGGCTTGCCTTCATTGGAGTCAGGACAAGGACAGAGCTAAGTCCTTAACATCAGTCAAATGATGGCAGCAGGAAGGAGGGTACTGAGTTTAACCCCGCCCCAGGCCCAGCCTCCTGATGGAGGGTGACACTCTGGTAGGAGGCGACACCTCCTCATTTGTTCCCTCACAATGAGCCTAACAGCTGGACAGATGGTATAACTACTAGAAGCATCCAGGAAGTGATTCCAAGCCATAGTGTAAGTTGCATATGAGCGATGAACCAGGTCCTCAGAAGCTGTGAGCTTGACTGCGTTGAGGAGTGAGGAGGCAAAGGTCAGATGTTGGTCAGGAGGGACAGGGCCAGCTTTGGGGCATGCTGGGTGATGCCAACAGGTTGCTCTGACGCTGCTGCAGCTGCTGCTGATACCGCCACCGCTGCTGCCGCCCTCACAAAGATAGAACTAGGTATTCACTCCTGAGCACAACCCTCCAGGCTGCTGTTGTAGCACTGGAAGTGCATCTCAGGCATGTCTCCACAATATCCCCTGAAGACCACCACAGCCCCTGTCACCCTGCCCCCAGTCAGGTTCATCTCCATTGCTGCCACAGTCGCTTTGCTTCCAGCCAACATATGAGTTAGTAACATACCCTGACTATTTCAAATAATGTTTCAACGGACATGGAAATACAGGTCTTCCAGACTGATTTTAGCTAGGCAGAGCAGTTCACGCCAGGAATTCCAGCACTTGGGAAATGGAAGCCCGGGGATTTCCCTAAGTTTGAAGCCAGTCTGGAATATAGAGTGCAACCTGTCTCTAAACATTAAAAACGAAAAATATAAAGTCAAGTAAAAAAAGATATAGATATCTAGAGCTGATAAGATGTCTCTGTAGTTCAGAGAGCTTGCTGCTTTCTCAGAGGCAGTTTGATTCCAAGCACCCGTATCAGATGGCACACAGCAGCCTTTAGCTCCAGCCACAAAGGAAGCCATGCCCTCCACTGGCCTCCATAGGAATGCACATGCAAGTGAAGAGGGGGAGAGAGAGAGAGAGAGAGAGAGAGAGAGAGAGAGAGAGAGAGAGAGAGAGAGAGAGAGAGAGAGAGAGAAAACCAAATAAGTCTTTAAAGATAAAATAGAACATCTGGAGAAATGCTGACTTGGGTCAAAAGTACTTGGTGCTCTTTCAGAGGACCCAAGTTTGGTTCCCAGCAACCCATGGGAGTTTACCATGTGTCACTCCAGTTCCTGGGCATCTGGTGTGGTGCACATACATCTATGCAAGCAAATACTCATGTCCACTAAAGAGAAATAAATAAAATAAATTACCACATCCAGTACCTACTCTTTATCCTAGCACTGACAAGGCAAAGGCAAGTGGATTATTGTGAGTTCAAGGCCAGCTTGATCTACAGAGAGAATTCTAGGCCAGTAAGGGCTACATAGTGGTACTGTGTCTCAAAAAAAAAAATACACACACATACACACTCAGAGAGAGAGAGAGAGAGAGAGAGAGAGAGAGAGAGAGTTAGTTGGAGATCATACCGTGAGAAAGTAGGCCTTTTGCAGTTTCCCACCCTAATAAGCCAAATGGCCTTTGTTAAGGAGCTGGTCACCTTCTCCTCCCTAGTCCCTTCCTGGCACCTGAGGCCATAAAAAGCTGAATTATAGTCTCCTCTTCCTTATCTCTTCCTGACTCCCAAGACTTCTAAGGACATGAGTTATGTGCTGAGCCCAGCTTGACACCTGGACTGTTAAGGAGGAATCTACATTCCGGAGATAAGACTCAAGTTGCCTCCCGCCTGTAGTCAGAATTCAGCCTTCAGGTCCCCAGATGCCTGCTTCTTTGTTCTTTGTTAATTCCCCCTCAACCCCTCCCTATTTCCCTTCGTTGTGTGCTTATAACCTGGTGTTTCAGCCTAATAAACTGAGACCTTGACAGGAACCCTCTTTGGTCTTCTCTCTTCTTCCCCTTCCGCTCATTTCTCTTGCAGGTTTGCAATTCCCCTCATACCCACGAATAACTGGGTCCTGCTGGACGGGACAAGTGGCACCCAATGTGGGGCCGAGGTTCAGACTGTTTACCTTAGGTGGAGATTACGGAGTTTAACTCCACCAGAGAGGTTCATCGCAACCAAGAAAAAATAAGCAGTTGAGGAATGCTCTCACAGCTCATGGGAGTAAGTCGTCCTCGATGAGTGATTCATCTCCACTGAGAAATGGGAACTAAACTGTCGAAAGAGACAGCCTTCATTAAAGGCTTAAAGACATTTCTCAGGGAAAGAGGGGTTAGAGTTAAAAGAAAAAAGATTTGATAAACTTTTTTATTTTTATAGATCAAGCATGCTCCTAGTTTATCATTGACAGAGCAGAGATACACTGTAAAAAATGGTGAAAGGTAGGCAGAGATTTAAATGATAAACTAGCTAATGAGGGTCCTGATGTGGTCCCTGCAACCATCTTTTCTTATTGGGGAGTAACTATCAGAAGCTACCACTGTGCCTCCTTTCCCTTCTCTGACAGAATTCCCAGAAGAAGGAGTTAAAGAATTAGAATTTGAACATGAGAGAGAGAGAGAATAAGTTTCAGAAAAGCAGTTATCCCCTGTTTGAGACCTTTTAGCAAAAAAGAGGGAAAATGAAAATAACTTATTTCAGAGCTCTCCTAGGGACAGAAGGAAAACGGGAGACATCCTGCTTCCTCTCTGGCTCCTAGGGAGATATTCTTAGTTCTGGTTAGGATATCTGGGTCCCTTTGAGACATCAAGTTCTATTCCCTCTCTGTCTATTGTCTGTCCTTGGTGCACCAAATTGTCCATATGTCTGCCAATTTATGTTTGTCTTTGTTTTGTTGTTTGAATGAGTGTTGTTCTATGTTTCATGTTGAAGAAAAAAAATGGTTAAAACTTTATCTGCTGGCTGTCCATCCTTTGATTTAGTTTAACTTGTTTAAAAGGCAGTCTCAATTTGCACAGCAGAAACTGATAAGTTACACTGCACTGTGGCTGGGAGTCAAGTACAGCTGGAAAAGCCCTGCTGGGAGCCGATTGCAAACTCAGCTGTTAAAGGGGCAGGCAGCCTTTTGCTTGTAACAGAAAGCTTAAAATTGGGAATTCAGGGTTGGAGTCATTCTAAACAACATGTGGCATGAACGAACCCAGGAAAACAGGTCTTTAAAGATACTTCAAAATAGGGATAATCTTTGGGCCAGGACTCTGGCAGAGCGCTCAGATTGAGAAAAGTTTGTGTTTGGGTTGATGCTGAGCAGCCTCAGCGAGGCTTGTGTGATTGTATATTTATGGTATATTAAAGAATAACTTTTAAAATCGTGATTTTTGCTTCCTTGGGCATGTATCTTTTCTTTTCTTTTTTTTTTTTAATGGAGGACTTCTTTTTTAAGATTTATTTATTTATTTATTTATTTATTTAATATGAGTACACTGTAACTGTCTTCAGACACACCAGAAGACGGCATCAGATCCCATTACAGATGGTTGTGAGCCACCATGTGGTTGCTGGGAATTGAACCTCTGGAAGAGCAGTCAGTGCTCTTAATCACTGAGCCATCTCTCCAGCCCATATCTTTTCTTTAATGTATATGTTACTACTACTGACTCCAGAATTACTTTTGCTGTGACTATAGTTTGGATGTGTTGTGTCTATTTTCATATACCTCAAGACATTAATTTACCTTTTGATTTCTTCTTTGAATCTGTTCAAGAATTTGATGTCTAACGTCTATAATTTTTGAATTTTCCAACTTTCCTACTATTACCAATTTCTAGTCTCATGTCATTGTGATTTCATTGTCCTTAACTCTGCTAAAACTTGGCCTCGTAGCCCAGCTTGACAAGTCCTGAAGACTGTTCTGTGTGTACTTGAGGAAAGCGTGTATTCTCTGCTGGCAAGCAGGGTATTCTGTACATGTCTGTTAGCTTCATTTGGTCTAAAGTGTAGTTCAAGTTGAGTGTTTCCTCATTGATTTCCTGTCTAGATGATTCATCCATTGTTGAAACTGGAGTATTGGACTCTCTGCTGCTGTGATGGTACCTGTCTCACTCTTCAGGTCGGCTATCATTTGCTTTAGAAATTTAGGTGCTGTGGTGTTGGGTGCATATATATTAACAGTTGGTACATCTCCTTGGTGAATTGACTCCTTTGTCAGGATATAATGACTTGCTTGGCCTCTTTTTATACTTAGTAAAGTCTATTTTGTGGGAAATAAGCATAAGCATCTCAGCTAATTTTTTTTGTTTCTAATTTACATATACTTACCCTTCATTTCACTTTCCATATATGCATGTCCCTAAACTTAACTGAATCCCTTTGCAGGAAGAATATAGTGGGGTAGTTTTTAATGCATTTAGCATCTGCTACATCTCCTCCTCCTCCTCTTCCTCTTCCTCCTCCTCCTCCTCTTCTCTTCTTCCTCCTCTTCTTCCTTCTTCTCTTTCTCCTTTTCTTCCTTCTCCTCTTCCTCCTCAGTCTTCCTTTCTTCCTCCTCTTCTTCCTCCTCTTCCTCTTCCTCTTCCTCTTCCTCTTCCTCCTCCTTCTTCCTTTCTTCCTCCTCCTCCCCTCCTCCTCTTCCTCCTCTTGTAACACTAAGGACTGAACCCAGGACTGTACACATGCTAGGTAAGTGCCCTGTTACCACTGAGCTATAACCATAACTACATTAAATGTCTTTGGATTGAATAATCTAACCAATCTCATTTGGGGTGATTATCAAAAAGTAAATACTTAATATTACCCTGTGTTCATTGTTCCTGGATGTTTTGTTGATGTTGTGTTCCTTTCTTCTTCTGGTAGCATCTTCCTTTGAGAGCAGACAGTTTTCTGTAGAAGTATGTTTTGATTTCTTTTGTATGATTGTGTATATGCGTGTGTGCACACATGCATGCATAATTGTGGGCCTGTGTACTGGAGGTTTTCCACAGAGATCTCAGACCCAGCCGGGTTGCCTCAACCCCTGTGAGGGTTAAGGCAAAGGGGAGAGAGTGTGAGCAGGGAGGGGTAGTGGTCTCCGCTGCCTCTGCTGCTGCAGCTGGCTTCACCTCAGTCTCCACTGTTGCCGCCTCAGTTGCTCCACATCGCCCTGCATGCGCTGAGTTGGGCCAGGCTGAACCAAAGAGAGGCTGACTAGCAATCGAGTAGTGCAGGGGCGGGGGAGCTTCTGGTAGCATTTCAGGACACTGGACCTCTTCCCAAGCAGCAGCGTTACAGCTCTTATGACAGAGCTCTTAGGCGACAGAGTAGTTCTCACACACCTTTATTCCTTCAGGATAGGATTCTTATAGACAATTTTGGGGTGGGTCAGGGTCTGACAGCAGGTACTTCCCACTGGCTTATTCTGAGAGCTTAGGGATACCTTATCTGCATGCGGGGGGGTGGACTTGGGGTGCTGCTCCTATATGACTGATGGCACACACCTCTCTACAGGGGTCTGTGGGGGGCTGTAGCTATGTGACAGGAGCCAGGGGCCCAGGAATGGTCTACCGTTCCATGCTACGGTCACCTGCTGGGTCTCCTGGGTTTTAAGCCTGACCTCGATGAGGGACCAGACTTCCTATCACAGCTCATTACCCCACACATAATAACTATGTAGTTACTATGCATTTAGCATAAAACAATTTATAGACTAGGATTGTAGCTCAGTGATAGCATATGTGCTTAGCGAACAAGACCCTGGGTTCAATCCAGCATACACACTCACGCACACACATACATCTAAAAGAAGTTACAATGGTCTAATCTAAGCTGATAATTACTCAACTTTGGGCACATATGTATCAGTTAGCTTTCTGTTAGTATACTAAAATGTCTGATATAGGGGTTAGAAAGATGGCTAAGTAGTCAAGAACACTTGCCACTCTTGCAGAGAACTCAGGTTCATTTCCTATCACGCACATGGGGGCCCACAGCCATGTGTAACTGGAGTTTCAGGTGACCTATGCTCTCTTCGAGCCTTGTCAGCCTGCATCAGGCATGTAACTGGCATACAGACATAGAAGCAGACAAAGTGTTCACACTTATAAAATAAAAATGCGGGCTGGTGAGATGGCTCAGTGGGTAAGAGCGCCCGACTGCTCTTCCAAAGGTCTGGAGTTCAAATCCCAGCAACCACATGGTGGCTCACAACCATCCGTAACAAGATCTGACTCCCTCTTCTGGAGTGTCTGAAGACAGCTTATAATCAATAAATAAATCTTTTTTAAAAAAAGATTTAAAAAAAAAGAATGTTGTATAAAAGCCAGGACCTGGCGGTGCACGCCTTTAATCCCAGCACTTGGGAGGCAGAGACAGGCAGGTCTCTGAATTTGAAACCAGCCTCCTCAACAGAGTGAATTCCAAGAAAACCAAGACTACACAGAGAAATTCTGACTCAGAAGGAGGAAGAAGAGGAGGAGAAGGAGAAGGAGGAGGGGAAAGGAGGGGGGAAGAGGAGGAGGGGTATGAAGAGAAGGAGGAAGGGGAGGAGGGGAGGAGGAGGAGGAGGAGGAAGAGGAAGGGAAGGAGGAGACCTGGCTCAGTGTTAAGGTTCTAGTCCATGATTACCCTGCCACATTGCTTTGGGCCTACTCCATATCTTGGAACGACAGTGTTGCCTTCCATTGCTATCAAGGGATTGACTGGAGCAGTCACCTCTCCACACTGTGCTGACCAGCTTCAGTGAGGAAAGACTGTCACACACTGGGAGCGTCAAGAGCTCCAGCTGAGGGGTCTGTGCAAATGCAAGTTCTGTAGAAGGCACCGCTGCATAGTCTCCACGCTGCTCTGTCAGCTCAAGGCAGTGTCCACAAAAAGGCTACAGGTGTCCTCAACAGCCCAGGCTGCAAGTGACAGCAGGACACAGTGACATCAGGAGCTTTCAGAAGGGTTAATAGCAAAGGCTTCTAGGATCCTCCTGAATCCTTGTTCTCATAAGGGATGTGTCTTAGTTACTGCTCTGTTGCTGTGAAGGGGCACCATGACCAAGGCAAGTCTCATGAAAGAAATCATGTAATTGGGGATTTGCTTACAGTTTTACAGGGTTAGTTCATGATCGCCATGGTGGGAAGCAGGCATGGTGCTACAGCAGTAGCTAAGAGCTTCACATCCTGATCCACAGGCCTCAGGTCAGGACAGGGGATGTGACAAGCCTCCTCCAATGCCACACCTTCTTCCACTTCCTTGTTACTAAGTATTCCAATTTATGAGCCTATGCCCAGATCATGACCAGGATATCGCCGAGACTTCTCTTGACACAAGCTCTTGTGTGTGTGCCCCTGCAGTGGCAGAAGTGTCAGCAGGTACATTGAGCAGCTGTGCGGCATACACACACTTGGAGGGGCTAGTGACCGTGATACCAGGTTTCATCAGCAAATAGCCTCCTAATGTCACTAAGAAAAGGAGGACCTTACACTCCACCATATTGCCCTATCCCATCTACTATCTACCTTTTGCTTTTCTAGGAGACACTGCCTAAGCTGCAGTGGAGCGGCTACTCCCAGGGAGAATTAAATGGCTGATCCTTCTGGTAAACACTTGATGGCATAGCACAGCCTGAACCCCTGAGCTCAGGCCATCATCCTTGTACCTCAGCCTTCCCAGTAGCTGGAACTACAGGCATGCATGAACCTTGGCTTTTGGCTATGTTCTTTTAAAGTAACATGGGAAATGGCCACCCTTTGGGTCACGTACACCACGGTGTGAGTTAGCGTCCCACAAGGGCATTTGGTCAAGAGTACAGAGAGCTCGAGAGCATTCCCTGGCTTTTCAATGTGTCAGGGAGAACTTTTCAGGGCAGAAATGGGCATAGAAAGAAGAAAAGGGGAGAGCAGTAAGCAGGCATTACTTACTTTACAGTTCTGTTCAACCGAGATCAAAACAGAGACAGGGCCAAGGACAAAAACCTGTCGGGTCTTGAACAGCAAGGGAGTCCAACTTCAAACTCAAACCCAGAGAAGAAAACTCCGCATCCTGGTTTCTTCTCCTCCCTGCGTTGTGTTGCCGCTGTGTGGCTCTGCTTTCAGATGTGCCCCAGGCCTCCATTTCTCTGTGGTCCAAACACTTAGAGAAGTAGTTTTAGACACAACCCATTCCAAGTTCTGCACTTTTGATTTTTTTTCCCTCTGCTGACCTCATTAAGCAGGGTGGAAGGCAGTTTTTCCTAGTCTATTAAGACTTCAATAAAATCATCTGCCTCTAGTTAACTGGAATAGTATTCACATTTAGGCCTGCATATTAATTGGCTGATAACGAGATGATAAAGCTGCTTTTTCTCTGCAGGTGTACCAATCAATTTCAATGAAACAGAAAAAATGAGTTCTTTTCTTGTTGCATTTGAAATTAAAAAGTGATTTATATTTTCTAATAAAGTGGTTTGCATTGATCCCCTTCTGAAAATGTGCGGTTTCATTTGTGCCCATTTAAATTATAATAGTTTCCGTTTGTAAGAGAATGATTTTCCAATATCAGCTCTGGCTTCCCATTGATGATTCACTTGAATATGGATCTGAAGGGGGAATGTTTGCAGGGGTCAGGGGGAATAGGCCATCAAGAACCTCCATCCCCCCCCCAAAATGAAAAAGTCCTTGCTACTTTTAATGACCATAATATCTGCAGAATGCTTTTCATAAAAACAGTATTGTCAAAGCAAGTTACATTTACCCCCAAGAAATCCATTTTTCTATTTTACAGGTTTCCATCTGACATAGAATTTTATGCCTGTGCCAACTGTTTTCCATTTCTGTTGTGTCAGCCTTCTTGCAGGGCAGATGTAGGAAGGAAAGGGGTTGGGTTTGGTTTGGTTTTGTTTTATGCCCAACAACAAATTCTTACCTGGGGACATTCACAGAATCCTGTTGCTATCAGCTGAATTCTGTCAGTGTGAGAAGTGGCAGGCTTGTGCTATCTACTGAGGTTTGCTACTGGGGTCTACTAAGCAGCCATGACAGGAGATACAGTCTGCATGTACAGTAGAAAATCAGAGGACTGTGACAGATGCCCAGCTCTCTGTCACACAAAAGCTCTCTGGATTCCTACTCAGGCTACAAACGGGTGTTGAGAGGAGTTAAGAGAATCTATAGAGCTGGGTGTGGTGGGGCTCATTTATCATTGTAGCACAAGAAGTAATGACTATAGGATCAGAAGTTCAAAGACATCTTCAGCTATGTCAAAAGTTCAAGACCCAAGGCTGGGTTACCTGAGAACCTGTTAGGTGTTGGGGACAGGAGAGAGAGAGGACAAAGCTAGAGAGAGAGGGAGAGGGGAAATTGCCAATGCAGGTACGGTGAGTCATTGTTACAAATCTCAGCACTTTGAAAGTAAAGACAGAGAATTGTGAGTTTGCAGCCAGCCTTGGCCACATCAAAAAAAAACATGTCTCAAAAAAATTAAAAGTAAACCGCTTAAAACAAGAGCCAAGAATATTGTTTGGTTAATCACACAGGAGATAAATGTTGCCTGAGGAGGAATGGATGAATGAAAGGAGGGATAGATAGATAGATAAATAAATATATATTAAGTATATTATATATTTATAATATAATAATTCTATTATAATTACATAATTATATTATGCTTAATATAATTATGTAAGTATAAGATTTATTATAATTATATTTTATATAATTTAATATATATTAAAGTGGATTATACACTAAACTACTCCCTCCCCCCACTGCAAGTGTTGCAGCACCCAAACATTCCATAGTAGACCCAGGTGGCATTATCTGAATTAAATATTAAAGTCCAACCAACTATATCATTCCCTAATTTTTGAGCTAGTATTCCCTAATAGGTGGTTCTGAATAAGTAAAGACCAGATAATCGTAGGCGGGGGAGGATCCTCTCACGACTATTCTGGTCTATGTGTGTTCTGAACTATTATCCACCAGGGGGGCTTCAGGAATTCCATGAGGATGTTTCTAATCACAAAAGCAAAGGTTGTGAAAGATGGAGTCTCTTCTTCCTTAAGAGGGATTGCTGGGCAGCCACTGGGCTTTTGTGATTAAACCAGAGAGTGGGCCTGGTTCAGTGTGGATAGCCTCAGCCTCCAGAGGACACTGTGTATCACCCATTCTTGAGAGAAGCTGGCCAGCTTCAAGAAGGGATCTGGCCTGAGTCAAGTTCCTGTCCTCTGCCCTTACAGCTGAGCGCTGAATGATCCCAAAGCTCCTTGTTAAAAACTTGGTCTCCAATGTCCAGAGGCACTGTGGCCTCTTAGAGGGTGAGGGAGGTTTCATCTCACTGGGCACATGTCCTGGAAGGGGTGAGACCTAACACCTTCTGTGTTTCTGTTTTTGACTCTGTCCCTATCACTTTCTGTCTGTCTCTGTCTTTCAGTCCTTGCCTAGCTCTCTGGCTCTCTGGTCTCTCTGTCCCTCTCTTTGTCTCTTTCTCTCTCTCTCTCTCTCTCTCTCTCTCTCTCTCTCTCTCTCTCTCTCTCTCTTTCTCTGTGTGTGTGTGTGTCTGTGTGTGTATGTGTGTCTTTGTGTCTGTGTGTCTGTGTGTCTGTCTCAGGTGGGATCCAGGGCTTTGAATTAGCCTATCCCATCTACCGCATTGATGAACTGCTGGAAAGTGTGAAGCGGCCCAGTCCCACAAATCCAAACCTACAGGATCTCCATGACACAGGGCAACAACAGGATATCTGAGAGGAGTCCCAGTGAAGTTCCAGCATTGACAGAGTAGCAGAAGCCAGAGACCTCGTACAAGACCAACAAGCTACTGAATGAATATTTGCAAGCAAAGAAGTGTGGACAAAAGGAGACACACACACACACACACACACTGTGAGACACACTAAGACACACTACAGCTTCTACAAAGAGGTTTTCTTTTCTCTGTTGTGAGGGAGGTTGCAATGGTAGAGGCAGGTACAAGGGATGGGGAGATGAGTGGGATTGGGGTGCATGATGTGAAATTCACAAAGAACCATTAAGAAGTTTTTAAAAAGGCCAGGCGTGGTGGCGCACGCCTTTAATCCCAGCATTCGGGAGGTAGAGGCAGGTGGATTTCTGAGTTCGAGGCCAGCCTGGTCTACAGAGTTAGTTCTATAGTTAGACAGCCAGGGCTATACAGGGAAACCCTGTCTGAAAGAAAGAAAGAAAGAAAGAACGAAAGAGAGAGAGAGAGAGAGAGAGAGAGAGAGAGAGAGAGAGAGAGAGGAAGGAAGGAAGGAAGGAAGGAAGGAAGGAAGGAAGGAAGGAAGGAAGGAAGGAAGGAAGAAAGAAAGAAAGAAAGAAAGAAAGAAAGAAAGAAAGAAAGAAAGAAAGAAAGAAAGAAAGAAAGAAAGAAAGAAAGAAGAAAGAAAATGGGATGGGGGAGGAGGCAGTTTGGTGTGCCAGATACTGAACTTGGGATTTGTGCATGCCAAACACATACTATCCCACTGTATTCCACACCTACCACCATCCTTGAGACCTCAGCTCACACAGGCTGTCCTCAGAACAAGCTTTGTTGCCATCCCAAAGGGGAATGTACTTGCCACAAGTGGAATTTAGTTACCTATTGGATTACTGCAGTAGTATATGAACAACCTATAATCTCCATGACCACTGGGTCTCGTGCTGGACCATTAGACCCCAAGGGATTCACCCACAAAGCGTATTATATGGGGTTAGATAGATGGCTCAGGGGTTAAAGGCATTGAGCAGCTCTTGCAGAGGACCTGGGTTTGATTCTCAGCACTCACATGACAGTTGACATGTCTGTAATTCCAATTCCAGGGAATTCAGCAGCCTCTTTTGACTCCCATGGGCACCACGCATGCCCACAGTGTACATAAATACAGGCAAGCACTCACCCACACTCATAAAAATAAAAATCAATAAATCTCTTTTTAATCATTACATAAATACACACATGCACATTCATCAAATAAGCAAAAGAAATCAATGAATGAAAATGTGGGAAGAAACAAATCATTGAAATTCCAAGGCGAATAATTACTATTTGTTAGGAATCTTTCTGGACAACATAGATAGATGTCTCTTCTCTGGAAATATAAGGGATGTGTGGCGCTCTCTCTCTCTCTCTCTCTCTCTCTCTCTCTCTCTCTCTCTCTCTCTCTCTCTCTCTTCAAAAATACCCTTTTAAAAAGTCTATCTTAGGCTGAACATGGTGGCACACACCTTTAATCCCAGCACTCGGGAGGCAGAGGCAGTCGGATTTCTGAGTTTGAGGACAGCCTGGTCTACAGAGTGAGTTCCAGGACAGCCAGGGCCACACAGAGAAACCCTGTCTCGAAAAACCCAAACAAAACAAACAAAACAAAACAAAACAACCCTGTAATCTCAGTTCTCAGGAGACAGAAGCAGGGGGATTTCTTTCAGCTCCTGGCCACCCTGGTCTTGATAGTCCCAGGTCAGGACTACATAGCAAGACTATGACTCAAACAAAACATCTACCAGGAGTGGCAATGCATTCCCAGCACTCAAGTAGTCAGAGGCAGGAGGATTGCTGCAAGTTAGAGGCAGGTTTGAACTACATGTTCCAAGACATCCCGGCTACATAGTGTGCCTCCTGTGACCATGTCTAAAAAGTGTTTGTTCATTTGTTCGTTTTTTTACCCATGAGAAGAAGAACCCATCTCTTTCTAACACAAGCCATTTCATGGAAGGACTTTCTGGTGCTTTAACAATGCCTTTGCAGCAGACCACAATAAGGACCCATTAGTGCTGCAACTGTAATATATAAAGGGTGGGATTCATTTACATTCTGAAATTGGCTTTCCTTGAATCTGTGTTTTCATGGGCAGAAACCATGTTTTTCTGAGCTAGCTCATTAGAAAGGAGAAGTCAATGGGGGCTCTGGGGACCCCTCCTCCAGCACAGAAAGCACCAGAAATTAGGGTCACCAGCTTGTCCCCTGCAGGTGTCTCCATCAGGCATGCCTAGTACTTGAACCTTGGGTCTCAGATGCTTCCTCCTCTGTCATCCCATTCCCTGCTCGAGGTTACTGGTGTCAGAGTGTGTCTCTGAACTCCAACACTAAGGCCCTGATGTGACTGACTCCTTTATAATATACATGCTTCGATCGATAACAACGAGAGAGCCTCAGCTGAGTGTGCAGGAACTAGGGCCTTAGCTCTGCAGCAAACTTTCTCTCATCAACGCAGATAATGAAAATACTGCCTTGGGGGCCCACCATACAGCTCATGAGCTAAGTGCATTGCTTAGCAAGTACAAGGCCCCAGGTCCCAAACCCAGCATAGATAAACAGTTAGATGGGAGTGGCATTCAGACAGAGCCTCACTAGTAACTCTGGCAGACCTTAAACTCACTAGATAGAGCAGGATAGCCTTTAACTCAGACAGATCTGTCTGCAATCTACCCCCAAGGTGCTAGGACTAAAGCTGTTCACCTGTTGTCTAACTCTTTCCTCTAAGATCGAAGTGAAGCATTCCATCCTGAAGGGAAGCTCTTGAAGCAGACAGGTAAACATCTCAAAATAGCTTCAGGAAATTCCTGAAAGTGACCAGATTCACTAGATCCCTCCCTACCAGAATAAGCAATAAAACTGCTCAGTCAAGCTAAACTACAAAGATTCCGAGACAGGGCCAGCTGTCTGGAACAAGGGGAAACCAAGGGAGCTACTGGGGAGGGGCTTAGACCAGCTGAGCCCCCTCAGAAAGGACACTCTCCAGCATATTGACCTGCCTGCAGACTGTGCAGTGAGCTCCAGGTTTCCCAGATTTTGTGAGCTGTCACCCGTGCTTGGGTGGGCTTTGGTGATGCAGCTGGCTATCTTTGAGTCATTTCCTTACCCATATCCCTATAGGTAAACCTGTTGTGGATTTTGTTTAATGCTTGCATTATGTTATTTGGGTTTACAAAATCACACAGGAATCTGCACATCTGCATTTAAGACGCTGAGGGTCCCTACCCACAGTTGGCTTTGATTGGTAAATAAAGTTGCTGGCAGCCAATCACTGGGTAGGGAGACAGAGAGTTCTAGGATTGCTGGGTCAGGACGAGGGAAGAGAAAGAAGGAACCATGCCAGAGAAGGAGAAGAAGGTACCATGCTGGGGAAGGAGAAGGGTCCAGGCCTGAGAAGTGTTGGACAGAGAGAGAGATTGCCAACATGTAAGAGTTGGGGGGATTGTGGCCCAGGAGGGCTGCAGGCCTGGGTCTGGGGCAGCCAGGATAGAATATAGGTTTTAGTAAGTAATAATTTTGGAATATCAGAGGGGGGAGTGTGTTAGCAAAGTGGAGGAGTGAAGTGGCCCAGCCATTGAGCTGTTTAAGGTATATTAAATATAAGGCTGTGTGTGTGTGTGTGTGTGTGTGTGTGTGTGTGTCTTTCACTTGAGAATCCATAGCTTTAGGGTGGGTAGGGAGGAACTTGAGCTGCTGTGCTGCTGCTGCTGCTGCTGCTGCTGCTGCTGCTGCTGCTGCTGCTGCTGCTGCTGCCAGGGAGAGTAGAGCGAGTTAATGAACTGTGGCAACACAACTCCAGTAAAACTCATTGGTTCACCAAGTTGGACTTCGGTGGTATCTCTCCTTTGGTCTGTCATAGGCTCCGTATATGGAGTAAATAGATATGTGTGTTCTGTGTCTCCAAAAAAAGTCTTGTCACATAACACTAAGCCACAACCAAGCCCTGAACGCAGATTCTTTCTTTCCTCTTTTTCAGATTTATTTATTTTAAGTATGTGAGTACACTGTCGCTGTCTTCAGACACACCAGAAGAGGGCATCAGATCCCATTACAGATGGTTGTGAGCCACCATGTGGTTGCTGGGAATTGAACTCAGGACCACTGGAAGAGCAGTCTTAACCACTGAGCCATCTCTCCAGCCTGCCCACCCCCTCACCCCCTCAACCCCCACCGAAGATTCTTTTTTTTTTTTTTTTTTTGGTTTTTGGTTTTTTTCGAAACAGGATTTCTCTGTGTAGCCCTGGCTGTCCTGGAACTCACGATGTAGACCAGGCTGGCCTCGAACTTAGAAATTTGCCTGTCTCTGCCTCCCAAGTGCTGGAATTAAAGGCGTGCGCCACCACGCCCAGCACCAAAGGCAGATTCTTAATTCAGCATTTGCAGTGAAGTAATTTGTGGAAAGTATGGAACGTTTCCTCTCTCTCTCTCTCTCTCTCTCTCTCTCTCTCTCTCTCTCTCTCTCTCTCTCTCTCCTTCTCTCTCTCTCTCAGCTAACTCTCACTGTATATATAGTCCAGGATAGCCTTGAATAAGCAACTCTCCTGCATCTGCATTCCCAAGTGCTGGGATACTGCTGGGTGCCACCACACTCAGCCACAGAGCATTTAAATATGCCACCAAGGCTGCACCAGGCACCTACAGGCTTGTTGGTTTGCTTGTTTGTTTTATTCCTGTGGGTGGGAGTGGGCAGTAAAACAGCATCTTGTTCTATGGCTCAGGCAGGACTCACACTCTGAATCTCAGCCTGATTTATGACAGCAATCAAATTACAGTTAAGACGTAGCAACAAAAGTAAATTTATGGTTGGGGGTCACCACAACATGAAGAGCTGTATTAAAGGGTCTCTGCATTAGGAAGGTTGAGAACCACCGCTCTTGGTCTTCTGGCCTATGCCTCCTGCTTCACGGTTTTGTAGAACTAACAGGCCCTGCTCACCTCTGGAGGTTTGCCAAGCACTGCATAACCATGGTCCATGGTGAACAGATACAAAAGAACCTTAGAGATTGCCAAGAGCTTTCCCCCTCATCCTGAAGGGCTAATCAGAGGAGGGAGGTTGGCCCCAGGAGTCAGTACAGGATATACCCAGACACCAAATTCTCAGATCAAAGATTTATTACCTTGAGGGGTGTCTTAGTCCAGGTTTTTGTTCCTGAAAAAAAAAATCATAACCAAGAAACAAGTTGGGGAGAAAAGGGTTTATTCAGCTTACACCTCCACATTGCTATTCATCACCAAAGGAAGTCAGGACTGGAACTCAAGCACGTCAGGAAGCAGGAGCTGATGCAGAGGCCATGGAGGGATGTTACTTACTGGCTTGCTTCCCCTGCCTTACTCAGCCTGCTCTCTTATAGAACCCAAGACTTCCAGTGCAGGGATGGCACCACCCACAATGGGCCCTCCCCGCTTGATCACTAATTGAGAAAATGCCTTACAGCTGGATCTCATGGAGACATTTCCTCAAGGGAGGCTCCTTTCTCTGTGATAACTCCAGCTTGTGCCAAGTTGACAGGAGTGGGGGGGGGGGGAGGAGGAAGAGGAGGAAGAGGAGGAGGAGGAAGAGGAAGAGGAGGACTTACTTTGGCTTATTGTCAGTTGCCAGTTCCAGAGAGTTTGGTCCATGATCTCTCAGATCCATTGCTTTAGTCATCATATGCTGAGCTGATCACAGAAGGGCACTTGCCTGCAATCCTCAAATTTGGAACCTGAAGCTGATGCAAGAGTTCCAGACCAATCTGGACTACATAACATAGCAAGACTGTGTCTGGAAAATAAAATAGCAGGGAGGAATGCAGCTCGGCGACTGAATATACCTGACATGCACAAGGCCCTGGGTTTGATCCCCAGTACCAAGGGGAGGAAGGGAGGGGGAGGTGGGAGGGGCATTGAGCACAATAGACATGGGAGAAAGGTATTTTTGCCTGTTCTTGAGAACCAGTCTATGCAACTTCTAGAACAAGCGTCTTCTTGACATTCCTGAGTGTTACTAAAATGGCTCATGCTTGCTATCCTGGCTGTGTCTGCTCAGCACAGTTAAGGAAGGTGACAACAAGCTGCCTCTCTGCACACTAGGGATTGCAAAGGAGACATCTTTGGCTTCTGGATTCCAGAGTTTTCTCGATGGCCCCAAAATCCCTGCTCTGAGAATGTGCAAGACATCCATCCATGCTCAAGGCTGCCAGGCTGGCCTGCATCTCTTTGCCTCTCCTGCCCTCTAGTGGTCACTCCCCATGCTGATCTTTCCACACCGTTTTTTGCTACTGAGTTTTATTCTTGCAAATGTATCCAATGCTCAGTGGAACTTCATCTAGATTTATATATATTCGACATATCTATTTCTATATGTAACTTTAAGATACCTTAAGGTTGGGCTTATAGTTAAGTGGTAGGGCACTTCCTTGCCCAGCGTACACAAGATTCCAGGTTTTATTCCCCCGGCACAATAATAATAAACTTTCCTGTGCATTCATGTACCAGATGCCAATCCCACAAGCTAGGCCCTCTTCAGGAGGATCACAAGTTCAAGGCCAGTTTGGTCTGTATAGCTAGTTCTAGGCTAGCTTGGGCTTTAGTAGGAAAACCTATTTTAAGTGTCTGTGTGTGTGTGTGTGTGTGCGTGTGTGTGTGTGTGTGTGTTCCACTTTAAGTATATTTTATAAACTTATTACATGTTATTATATTAACATATTATATATAATTAATAATAAGTTAAAATGCAGCTTTTATGTTCATGAAGCCCCAGCTAGAACAACTGAAAGTAAAAGTTCTAGTCAAAGCCGGGCGTGGTGGCGCACGCCTTTAATCCCAGCACTCGGGAGGCAGAGGCAGGCGGATTTCTGAGTTCGAGGCCAGCCTGGTCTACAAAGTGAGTTCCAGAACAGTCAAGGCTACACAGAGAAACCCTGTCTCGAAAAACCAAAAAAAAAAAAAAAAAAAAAAAGTTCTAGGTAAATGTTCAGTGCAGCTGATGGTGCTGCAGAGGATACAGGGGATGCCCTGGAGTGGCCTGAAAGGCATCCTGGAAAAGTGAGAGTGAAAATATGAAGGGTGAGGGACCAGAGCTATGATGGCAAAAAGCCAGGGAGTTAGCAAGTCAAACCTTCTGTGTCCAGGGAGAGTAGGATGGGCTTGAAGAAGGGAACATAGAGCTGTGTGACTGGAATGTCAAACATTGGAGCCTGGGATGGTGGGAATACAGATGGGAGGACTACACGGTGGTCTTCGTGTGCTCCTACTGAACACATTAGAATCTTTGTCTTTATTAAGATGAACCGCTCATTCTCCCTTTCCTCTCTCCCTTCCTAGCCCCCTCCTTCTTCCTTTCTTCCCTTCCTCACTCTTCTTCCTTTCTCCTTCCTTCTTTCCTTCCGGTTGTAAACCCTGGCTGCCCCTTGGGACCATTTAGTCAAAACCTCAGCCAGCAAGATCATTAGGGCTAGGACGAGCATCTCTGGTTTTTAAGGTCTCCCTGGGTGATTCCAGTGTGTGGCTCCAGGAGAAGCCTTCTGGAGACCTAAGAAAGCCCGAATTGTTCCCTTGCCTTTTCCTCCCTCTAGTGACTGTTTTGTGCTCCTAAATATCTGCTCTAAACCTGCAGGCAGATGTTACCTCCAAGAAGGTAAATTCTCCTGCCTGACTCTCCACCAGATAGTTGAAGTTTTGAAACAGCGCCCAGGGTGCTGGAAACCCTCAGACCCCAGCCATCAAAGACCTGCGTGGAGGACAGGGAGATGTGTATACAAATATGTCCAGCCCAGAGGAAACGAAAAACCCTACAGCCTTTCAGTCTTTTTACCCTGCCCCTGGAGGAAGCAGGACCAGCCCCGCCCACACTTCCTTCTCCCCACCGCACCCCACCCCCACCATCCCTTGCCTCTGTCCCATTCTGTCCCCTAGGTGGTGCCAAAGAGCAGTGAGCCTGTTTTCTGTTTTGTTGTACTTTGATCAAGATTAGATTTCTGTTTTGAAAAGGTCCCACTACGGCAGGTGGAAGAGAGTTTGAAACTGGACCATAGCATCAGAGGAGAGCAGGTCAAAGCCATTAGTAACGCAATTCTGATGCGAGGTGATGGTGTCATGGCCGCTCTGACTGTAGCAGAAAAAGAAGGGGAGCCAGGAGTCACACTGTAGAGAGTGTTGGCTTCCTGTTGGCTTGCACACAGCAGCCAGCTCAGAGAGGAGAGGGATGCGTCAGGGATGTTTTTAGATTCTTGTTTGAATAAACAGATGGGTGTTGGAGTCAGTTCCTGTGGCAGGGAACAGAGGAGCAGATTTCAGGGGTGGAAAATAAGAAAAGTACCAGTGTGGCCATGAACAAATTCAGGATAATGGGCTACCAGAGCCTGGTCACTGTACTCATTTGTGCAGTAAATACTCAAGGCGTGACTGCAGGTGCCTGGAATACCGTGCTTAGGAGATGGAGTCAGGGAAACCTAGCTCAAGTTCATCCCTGGATATATAAGGAAGCTTGAGCTAGAGACCTTGTTTCCAAAACACACGCATCCTCACATGGATGCACACATTTTCAGCCCTTCGTAATTATGAGGCACAGATTTAAGCTTTTCTCCTTTGAGAAGTTAGACTGGAGCTCATCCTCTGGTCTCTGGGTAGGACCCTGCCTACCTCTGCCAGTTGAAAATCCAACAAGGATTTAGCCAGTTCATTCTCAGAGCTGACCACACAGGAGGCACAAAAACCACAATGTTGCTCTTGACTTAAAGATTTTGTGTCTCTGGGGAGTTTGTATGTTTCTCTTGTCTTCCTGGCCTCAAGTTCATAATCCTCCTGTCTCAAGTCTTTCCTAGTGGTAGGATTACAGAACACCAAGTTTGGCAGAGGATTCCATTTCTGACCTGCTTTTCTGACCTTGCCAAAGTAAACGTTTTCTGAAAGTTAAAAAACAAACAAAACAACAACAACAACAACAACAACAACAACAACAACAAAACTGGAACCTAGAAACCACATTCACCTGGGACATGACAGTAAAACTGTTCAGGTCTGAAGAAAGGAAACCCACTGTCCTGTTGTCTCATCCATTCGTTGGACAGTTGAACCACAGGAAGTATTTCTCCCTGTAAGTCACAGACCTTAACACAAAAGGGCTTTGAGACAGAAAGGACAGTGGGCTTCATCACAGCACTTTGGAGGAGACAACAACAGAAGGAGAGTAAGTTCCAGGCTAGCCTGCTGTACGGAGGAAGACTGTCTAAAACTAAAAAAGACAAGAAGGAAATAAAGTACTGTGAGTAACTGAAGAAGAGAAAGTTCTTGGAGTCCCTGAGCAGCAAAGTCAAAGAGCCAGAAAGGCAAAGAGGAATCAATAGAAACCATCTAGCCAGTCTTTCCCAGAGTGAATTCCATGGAACACTGCCTCCTAAAGAATACAGAAACTTAAGTGCTGTTTGATATCAGGATTTTAAAAGGTTGGAAGGCCACCTGTGGTTTGTCGAACCTCTTAGAACTTCAAAGTATATACAAAGACATTAAATATCAAAAACTTGCTAACGAACCTCCTTAAATTCTATGGACCATATATGGCCAAACTCTCTTGACCATCTATCTGATCTTATCCTTTTAATATGCCTGGGGATATATCCTAACAAAAATATACATTTATAAGACAGCCACAATGGCAGAATTTGAGAGATAAGACAGGAAGGTTAGGTGTTCAAGGCCATCTTCAGCCACCTAGGAAGTTTGAGGCTAGCCTAGGCCATATGAAACACTAAAAATCAAATCCAGGAGTCGTGGCATCGCCCTTTAATCCCACCACTTGGGGGTAGGAGGGGGGCAAAAGCAAGCAGAACTTTGTGAATTCAAGGCCAACTTGGTCTACATAGTGAGTTCTAGGCTTCTAGGGGTACATAGTTGACCCGTCCAGCAGGTCTAGTTATTCGGGTCTCGAGGGGACCCTCTCCTAATAACCAAATTGGGGGGGGGGGTAGAGAGAGACGAGGGCCTTGTGCGAATAATGACACGGAACCATTCTGGATTGCATCAAAGCCCCAAATGTATTAACCAGGCCCAAGGTTTAAATGCACAAGCAAAAGAGGAAGTGCCTTTCAGCAGGAGGAATGGGGCAGAGGAAATGCACCTCAGCAGGCGGGATGGGGCAGCGGAAATTTTTCTTTTGGCGACTACACAGGGAAGCAGGAACTTGGCGGTATCAGGGTACATCTTGAGGTCAGGACATCCGGTGCTGACTTAGGGCTGGAACGATCTGTGGTTGTTCTCGGAGCAGTGTGTCTGGTGGCCCACTTTTGACCCTCTTTTCTTCTCGGGGGGGGGAGAGGCCCAATTCAGAGATCAGGACAATAGCGTTGCCTTAATAGTTCCCAACACATAGTGAGAGCCTGTCTTAGAGAGAGAGAGAGAGAGAGAGAGAGAGAGAGAGAGAGAGAGAGACACAAAAATATTCATTTATACTTATATAATGACTATAACAATGGCCATATTTTATTTTCTACTCCATGCAATAAACTTTTTGTTGTTTCATTTATTCTTCAAAAAACCCGATTCTTATATAGCCTTATTATATTTGCACATGTTGTAGTTTATTCTGCAATGTTTTCCCCAAGGCTTATTCATTGAAGGCTTGGTCTCCAGCTGGTGGGACTACTGGAGGGTCATGCAATCTTAGGCACACTCTAGTTGACGGTCATAGCCCACTGGAGATAGCATATAAGTACCTGGCACTCCCTCTCCTTGAACTTCTCTCTCTTCCTCCTACTGGCTGCATAAAGTGAGCACCTTTGCCCTTTGCATTCTGCCTCACTACAGCCCCAGAAACAAAAGCTGAGCAGGTGCTAAAACCTCTGAAACTATGGACCAAAATAAGTCTATATCGTTTCTCATTTGATACAAGGTTTCACTTTTGTACTGGCTAGTTTTGTGTCAACTTGACACAAGCTGGAGTTATCACAGAGAAAGGAGCTTCAGTTGGGGAAATGCCTCCATGAGATCCAGCTGTGGGGCATCTTCTCAATTAGTGATCAAGGGGGAAAGGCCCCTGTGGGTGGGACCATCTCTGGGCTGGTAGTCTTGGTTTCTATAAGAGAGCAAGCTGAGCAAGCCAGGGGAAGCAAGCCAGTAAGAAACATCCCTCCATGGCCTCTGTATCAGCTCCTGTTTTCTGACCTGCTTGAGTTCCAGTCCTGACTTCCTTGGTGATGAACAGCAGTATGGAAGTGTAAAGCGAATAAATCCTTTCCTCCCCAACTTGCTTCTTGGTCATGATGTTTTGTCCAGGAATAAAAACCCTGATGACTTTGCAGCCCAAGATGGCCTTAACTTAAGGCCCTCCTGTCTCATCTTACCAGGTTGTCATTCCCTGATTTCCTTAGACATTGTATCACAGTCACAGAAAGCTGACTAATATACATATACAGGTATACAAAATGTAACTGATGAGACAATGAGGTTCTGCTGGACACACAGAACAAAGGTGGCACACACCTTTGATCCCAGCACTAGGGAGGCAAAGGCAGGATGATCTCTTAGTTCAAGGCCAGCCTGGTCTACAAAACAAATTCCTGGACAGCCAAGGCTACAGAGAAACTGTCTCAAAAAGAAAAGAAAGCGAGGCTCAGAATACTTCCTCCAAAGCAAAGAGATGATAAATAGTGATGGTAGGGTTCAAGACATCGCACCCCAAAGTATAATAGTGTGGGCCTGGGTACCAGAGGTTTTCCACAGAGATCTCTGTCCAGGCTGGGTGAGAAGGCTCCAGCAAAGGGAAGTGAGTACAGGCAGGGAGATGAAGTCTCTGCCATGCCTTCCAGGTCGCTAGATAACTCTGAGCCTCTCTGAACTGAGTCCGGTCAGGCTGGGCCTGCAAAAAGCCAACAATCCAGTGAGGAGTGAGGTGGGATCTCGGGTGGCTCTTCGGGAGAGAAGATCTCTTCCCAAGTGTTACATACAGATCTTGGAACAAAAGGCTCAGACAAAGGAATAGTTCTCAAATACCTTTAATTCCCTGCATGGCTTTATATACAGTTCTGGGGGTAATTCAGGGTTTGACAGCAGGCACTTCTCATTAGCTTGGACTGAGAGTTTGGGGGAAACCTTATTTGCATGTGGGAAGGCTTGGTGCTATCCCTAAGTGGCTGATAGCCACGCCTCTCCTGTGGGGGTTGTGGGGGTGGTAACTCCAACGGGAGTCAGGGTCCAGGAGACATGAGAGAACTCCTTCCGTCCCATGTAAGTGAATTACCACTACAGAGTCCCGGGATTCAAAATCTAGCCTTGACTGGAAACCAGGCTGTCTGTGCATAGCCCATTGCCCCACATAATAGTACAAGTGTGCTACTCCAAATATGCCCATTTGGCAAGAGTATTATTTTAGGAAACAGCAGAGAGCTCTGCAAACAAGAACAAAAGTGACCCTGCCATGAGAGAAGTCCATAGACTATGGCACAGAGGAAGTTTGTATGGGTGACTCTCCATCTTTGCACCAGGATGAAAGGAGGGCTACTGAGCAGAGACACAGCAATAAAGAAGACTTGGCTTAGATCCACCCCCCAAGCCTTGCTTGTGTCTGCCTTCTTTTCTTAACTTTCTCCCCATAACCAGCCTGTTCCCACACCCTTCACTCTGCTCCAGCAAACAGAGGTGCTCAGCCGTGACGTTTACACTGCCCATTTGATATTTACCATACGACTTTACTCTTTAAGACTTCCTTGAGTGTCTTTCCATGCATGCAGGAGGGATATGTGTTAATAAGCTTGTTTGCTTTTCTCCTGTTGATCTGTCTTTTGTAACAGGGAATTCCCCCACTAAGAACTATGAAGGAGAAACAGAAATTCTTATATCCTCCTCTACAAAGAGGCAAACCCTGGTTCGAAGGCAAGAACCTATGCATTAGTTCACCCAACTTCCAATGCAGCCAAATCCTCTCCCATAACAAATGGAATAAGGCCACAATACCCTGGCAAAAAAAACACAAAAAAACAAAAAACAAAAGCTTGCAATCTCAAATATTTAAATGAACTCAAAATAAGACACTCGCTGTTTCTCAAAATAGCACATTTCATTATTAAATATCTTTAAATATTTAGAAAGTTCTTCATATTTAATTGAAATCTGCCTTTGTGTACCTTCTATTCATTAATTCTGTGTTCCAACTCAGGAATGTTATACATTAAGCCTAATTTATTTCTAAAAGGGCATAATTCAAATATTTGAAGACAACTATTTTGTCTACTTTCAAGCCGATAACCAAATTATAATTAGTGTTTTAGGAACAGACTCTAGTCAGTACATAAGCTAAGGCTTGATCCAGGTCCTCAGAATAATTTTTCCTAATCACACTATCATAGAAGTTTCCATAATACAGAGAGAGACTTGTTTTGGCTTTAGTTTTGATTTTTTTTTTCATTTAAGGGAAGAAGGAGTTGAAAGAAAATATATGTGATACATAAGTTCAGCTGGCTTTATCAGTTATTTCTCTGTTGCTGTGATAAAACACCACGGTCAAAGCTAGTAGAAAAAAGAGTTTATTTGGGCTTATGTTTCTGTGTATGTGTGTGTGAGGGGGCGGGTATTGCTTTAAAGATTTATGCATTTGCATTTTAGGTATATGAGTGTTTTGCCTGCATGTATGTATGTGTACCACACACACGTCTGCTGGTAACAGAAGCCAGAAGAGGGTGTCACATCCCTAAATGTGGAAAAGGTTATGGGGTGGTTATGAGACACCGTGTGACCCTCTGCAAGAGCAGCAAATGAGCTTCACCGCTGAGCCATCTCTCCAGCCCCAGGAGATCTAACATTATGAAGACAGTGTGGTAGCGGGCAGCAGGGCCAAGAACCTGAGAGGACCTCATCTTTAGCAGCAAACACAATGGAGAAAGAGTGAACTGGAAGAACAGTGAGGCTATGAACTCTCAAAGCTCATCTCTGGCAAAGTCCTCCAACAAGGCTGTCTCCTTGCCTCCTCAAACAGCACCACCAACTGGGGCAGAGTGCTCCAAAGCCTGTGCCTAGAGGAGACATTTTTCTTTTTTTTTTTTTTTTTAATATTTTTATTACATATTTTCCTCAATTACATTTCCAATACTATCCCAAAAGTCCCCCATAGCGCCCCCCACTTCCCTACCCACCCATTCCCATTCTTTTGGCCCTGGCATTCCCCTATATTGGGGCATATAGAGTTTGCAAGTCCAATGGGCCTCTCTTTCCATTGATGGCCGACTAGGCCATCTTTCGATACATATGCAGCTAGAGACAAGAGCTCCAGGGTTCTGGTTAGTACATCATGTTGTTCCAACAATAGGGTTGCAGATCCCTTTAGCTCCTTGGGTACTTTCTCTAGCTTCTCCATTGGGAGCCCTGTGATACATCCAATAGCTGACTGTGAACATCCACTCCTGTGTTTGCTAGGCCCCGGCATCGTCTCACAAGAGACAGCTATATTTGGGTCCTTTCAGCAAAATCTTGCTAGTGTATGCAATGGTGTCAGCGTTTAGAAGCTGATTATGGGACGGATCCCTGGATACAGCAGTCTCTAAATGGTCCATCCTTTCATCACAGCTACGAACTTTGTCTCTGTAACTCCTTCCCTGGGTGTTTTGTTCCCAATTCTAAGAAGGGGCACAGTGTCCACACTTTGGTCTTCATTCTTCTTGAGTTTCATGCGTTTATCAAATTGTATCTTATATCTTGGGTATCCTAAGTTTTGGGCTAATATCCACTTATCAATAAATACATATTGTGTGAGTTCTTTTGTGATTGTGTTACTTCACTCAAGATGATGCCCTCCAGGTCCATCCATTTGGCTAGGAATTTCATAAATTCATTCTTTTTAATAGCTGAGTAGTACTCCATTGTGTAAATGTACCATAATTTCTGTATCCATTCCTCTGTTGAGGGACATCTGGGTTCTTTCCAGCTTCTGGCTATTATAAATAGGGCTGCTATGAACATAGTGGAGCATGTGTCCTTTTTACCGGTTGGGACATCTTCTGGATATATGCCCAGGAGAGGTATTGCTGGATCCTCCGGTAGTACTATGTCCAATTTTCTGAGGAACCGCCAGACTGATTTCCAGAGTGGTTGTACAAGCTTGCAATCCCACCAACAATGGAGGAGTGTTCCTCTTTCTCCACATCCTCCCCAGCATCTGCTGTCACCTGAATTTTTGATCTTAGCCATTCTGACTGGTGTGAGGTGGAATCTCAGGGTTGTTTTGATTTGCATTTCCCTGATGATTAAGGATGTTGAACATTTTTTCAGGTGCTTCTCTGCCATTCGGTATTCCTCAGGTGAGAATTCTTTGTTCAGTTCTGAGCCCCATTTTTTAATGGGGTTATTTGACTTTCTGGAGTCCACCTTCTTGAGTTCTTTATATATATTGGATATTAGTCCCTTATCTGATTTAGGATAGGTGAAGATCCTTTCCCAATCTGTTGGTGGTTTTTTTGTCTTATTGATGGTGTCTTTAGCCTTGCAGAAGCTTTGTAGTTTCATGAGGTCCCACTTGTCAATTCTCGATCTTACAGCACAAGCCATTACTGTTCTATTCAGGAATTTTTCCCCTGTGCCCATATCTTCAAGGCTTTTCCCCACTTTCTCCTCTATAAGTTTCAGTGTCTCTGGTTTTATGTGAAGTTCCTTGATCCACTTAGACTTGACCTTAGTACAAGGAGATAGGAATGGATCGATTCGCATTCTTCTACATGTTAACAACCAGTTGTGCAAGCACCATTTGTTGAAAATGCTGTCTTTCTTCCACTGGATGTTTTTAGCTCCCTTGTCGAAGATCAAGTAACCATAGGTGTGTGGGTTCATTTCTGGGTCTTCAATTCTATTCCATTGGTCTATTTGTCTGTCACTATACCAGTACCATGCGGTTTTTATCACAATTGCTCTGTAGTAGAGCTTTAGGTCCGGCATGGTGATTCCACCAGAGGTTCTTTTATCCTTGAGAAGAGTTTTTGCTATCCTAGGTTTTTTGTTATTCCAGATGAATTTGCAGATTGCACTTTCTAATTCGTTGAAGAATTGATTTGGAATTTTGATGGGGATTGCATTGAATCTGTAGATTGCTTTTGGCAAGATAGCCATTTTTACAATGTTGATCCTGCCAATCCATGAGCATGGGAGATCTTTCCATCTTCTGAGATCTTCTAGAATTTCTTTCTTCAGAGACTTGAAGTTTTTATTATACAGATCTTTCACTTCCTTAGTTAGAGTCACGCCAAGATATTTTATATTATTTGTGACTATTGAGAAGGGTGTTGTTTCCCTAATTTCTTTCTCAGCCTGTTTATTCTTTGTGTAGAGAAAGGCCATTGATTTGTTTGAGTTAATTTTATATCCAGCTACTTCACCGAAGCTGTTTATCAGGCTTAGGAGTTCTCTGGTGGAATTTTTAGGGTCACTTATATATACTATCATATCATCTGCAAAAAGTGATATTTTGACTTCATCTTTTCCAATTTGTATCCCTTTGATCTCCTTTTGTTGTCGAATTGCTCTGGCTAGGACTTCAAGTACAATGTTGAATAGGTATGGAGAAAGTGGACAGCCTTGTCTAGTCCCTGATTTTAGAGGGATTGCTTCAAGCTTCTCACCATTTACTTTGATGTTGGCTACTGGTTTGCTGTAGATTGCTTTTATCATGTTTAGGTATGGGCCTTGAATTCCTGATCTTTCCAAGACTTTTATCATGAATGGGTGTTGGATCTTGTCAAATGCTTTTTCCGCATCTAACAAGATGACCATGTGGTTTTTGTCTTTGAGTTTGTTTATATAGTGGATTACGTTGATGGATTTCCGTATATTGAACCATCCCTGCATCCCTGGGATGAAACCTACTTGGTCAGGATGGATGATTGTTTTGATGTGTTCTTGGATTCGGTTAGCAAGAACTTTATTGAGGATTTTTGCATCAATATTCATAAGGGATATTGGTCTGAAGTTTTCTATCTTTGTTGGGTCTTTTTGTGGTTTAGGTATCAGAGTAATTGTGGCTTCATAGAATGAGTTGGGTAGAGTACCTTCTGTTTCTATTTTGTGGAATAGTTTGTGAAGAACTGGGATTAGATCTTCTTTGAAGGTCTGATAGAACTCTGCACTAAACCCATCTGGTCCTGGGCTTATTTTAGTTGGGAGACTATTAATGACTGCTTCTATTTCTTTGGGGGATATAGGGCTGTTTAGATCATTAACCTGATCTTGATTCAAATTTGGTACCTGGTATCTGTCTAGGAACTTCTCCATTTCATCCAGGTTCTCCAGTTTTGTTGAGTATAGCCTTTGGTAGAAGGATCTGATGGTGTTTTGGATGTCTTCAGGATCTGTTGTTATGTCTCCTTTTTCATTTCTGATTTTGTTAATTAGGATGCTTTCCCTGTGCCCTCTAGTGAGTCTGGCTAAGGGTTTATCTATCTTGTTGATTTTCTCAAAGAACCAGCTCCTTGATTGGTTGATTCTTTGAATAGTTTTTCTTGTTTCCACTTGGTTGATTTCGCCCCTGAGTTTGATTATTTCCTGCCGTCTACTCCTCTTGGGTGAATTTGCTTCCTTTTGTTCTAGTGCTTTTAGGTGTGTTGTCAAGCTGCTAATGTGTGCTCTCTCTAGTTTCCTTTTGGAGGCACTCAGAGCTATGAGTTTTCCTCTTAGAAATGCTTTCATTGCGTCCCATAAGTTTGGGTATGTTGTGGCTTCATTTTCATTGAACTCTAAAAAGTCCTTAATTTCTTTCTTTATTCCTTCCTTGACCAAGGTATCATTGAGAAGAGTGTTGTTCAGTTTCCACGTGAAGGTTGGCTTTCTATTATTTATTTTGTTATTGAAGATCAGCCTTAGGCCATGGTGATCTGATAGGATGCATGGGACAATTTCAATATTTTTATATCTGTTGAGGCCTGCTTTGTGACCAATTATGTGGTCAATTTTGGAGAAGGTACCATGAGGTGCTGAGAAGAAGGTATATCCTTTTGTTTTAGGATAGAATGTTCTGTAGATATCTGCCAGATCCATTTGATTCATAATTTCTCTTAGTTTCACTGTGTCCCTGTTTAGTTTCTGTTTCCATGATCTGTCCATTGGTGAAAGTGGTGTGTTGAAGTCTCCCACTATTATTGTATGAGGTGCAATGTGTGCTTTGAGATTTACTAAAGTTTCTTTAATGAATGTGGCTGCCTTTGTATTTGGAGCATAGATATTCAGGATTGATAGTTCCTCTTGGAGGATTTTACCTTTGATGAGTATGAAGTGTCCCTCCCTGTCTTTTTTAATGACTTTGGGTTGGAAGTCAATCTTATCAGATATTAGAATGGCTACTCCAGCTTGTTTCTTCATGCCATTTGCTTGGAAAATTGTTTTCCAGCCTTTCATTCTGAGGTAGTGTCTATCCTTTTCTCTGAGATGAGTTTCCTGTAAGCAGCAAAATGTTGGGTCTTGTTTGTGTAGCCAGTTTGTTAGTCTATGTCTTTTTATCGGGGAGTTGAGTCCATTGATATTAAGAGATATTAAGGAAAAGTAATTGTTGTTTCCTGTTATTTTTGTTGTTAAAGTTGGCATTTTGTTCTTGTGGCTGTCTTCTTTTAGGTTTGTTGAGGGATTACCTTCTTGTTGTTTCTAGGGCGTGGTTCCTGTCCTTGTATTGTTTTTTTTCTGTTATTATCCTTTGAAGGGCTGGATTCGTGGAGAGATAATGTGTGAATTTGGTTTTGTCGTGGAATACTTTGGTTTCTCCATCTATGTTAATTGAGAGTTTCCACTACAGATGGACTTTAGAGGAAGAAATGTGTGTGTGTGTGTGTGTGTGTGTGTGTGTGTGTGTGTGTATATGTTCGCGTGTGCGCATGTGTGTGTGTGCATGTGTGTGTGTATGTGTGTGTGTGTGTGTATGTGTGTGTGTGTATGTGTGTCTGTATATGTATGTGTCTCTGTGTATGTGTATATATGTGTGCCGTGTGTGTATGTATATCTATGTGTATATATGTGTGTCTGTGTTTGTGTCTATTTGTGTGTCTATCTGTGTCTGTGTGTATACGTGTATGTGTGTACTTGTGTGTGTATGTGTGGGTCTGTATATCTGTGTGTATATGTGTGTAAGTATGTGTGTGAGTCTGTGTGTATGTATACGTGTGTATCTCTGTGTGTGTGTATGCGTCTGTGTCTTGTGTATGTGTGTGTATGTGTATGTGTCTGTTGTAGTAGAAAATATTTAAAATATCCGGCCCAGAGCTTTTTCCCCCACCTTAAACCATTTATGTTCCTGGATGAAAGACACACATAGCTTTTATATTTTTAACATGCCTTAGGCAGCACAATCGCTGGGTGACTGTCTACCCTCCATTCTGCTAGAATCTATTACCCTATCAATAAGCCAAGCTATTACTCACTATGCTTCATCGGGGCTGCTCTTTCTCTGCCCCTGCACATTCTTTTTTTTTTTTTCCATGGTGGCTTCCTTCTGCTTTCTCTTCCTCCTCCTTGTGGTCCTCTCTCTCCAACCCCAAGAAACCTCAAACCCACCTGTCTCTTCTGCCCAACTATTGGCTGTTGGCATCTTTATTCACCAATCAGAATTAACTTGGGGGGCAGGATCCCAGGGGCTACAGGTCTTGGGGCCCACACACTTAGCATGGCAATTGACAGTAAAAGACAAAACCTCAAAAGTCTGCGTAGGTCTGTCTATGTATATATGTATGTGTCTCTGTGTGTTTATGTGTGTGTGTATGGATGTGTGTACATGCATGAACTTGAGACTTTGCAGTTTTTAAAAGGACAGGAAGAAATAGATATGAAAATTAACCCTGGTCATTGATCATCACACAGTGAATGCATGTATTAAGGAACTCTATTCTCTAGAAGTCGCAGGACCAGAGCCTGAAATCACAGAAATTCTAAATACAAGAGAACCTCACAAGACTCCGCCCACTCACACTCCTTTGTGGAGAGTAGAGAGCTCACCTGCACCCTGCCCCTCCTGAGGCAAATCAGGAGTCAATGGTTCCCGAGGAAGGATTTTTCTTTAGTGGTTTGTTTCTTTGGAAAGTTGCCCACGCCCCTGTAGGTAATCCTTTATACAACATTCTAGTTACATTTCTGTTGCTGTGATAAAACATTGACCAAAAACAACTTTGGAAAGAAAGGGGTTTATTTCATCTTACAGGTCGCAAGTCTGTCACTGAAGAAAGACTTCCTTGAGGCAGGAACTCAAGGAAGCAGCTTAAACCAGAGATCAACAGTGAATCATACTTTTGGGCTTGGTTTCCACTACCTGTCTTATACCCATGCCCTCCTGCCTAAGGATGGTACAGCAGGCGAGTCCTTCCTGCAACTATTAGCAGTCAAGGAATTGCCCTCACACACATTGTCACAGGCCAATCTGCTGTAGGCAATTCCTCGGCTGAGTTTCTCTCACTCCAACTGCATCAAGCTGACAACCAAAACTGGCCATCATATTCATGCTCCTATAAATAACCCAAATTCAGTGTATTGGTTCGACTTGGTGGAATATTTTCTTTGGTTTGTCACTAGAATCCTGTGTAGAATGAATAAATATTATTTCCATCTTCCCCAGATAAAGTTAACATGATATTTGGCACCCAAACAGGGACACTCTTAGTTAAGGTTTCCGTTGCTGTGAAGAGACACCATGACCACAGCAACTCTTATAAAGGAAAACATTTAATTAGGGCTGGCTTACAGTACCAGAGGTTTAGTCCATTATTATCATGGAGGGAAGTATGACAGCATCCAAGCTAACACAGCACTGGAGACAAGAGTTCTAGTCTTGATCTGAAAGCGGCCCAATAAGACTGTGTTTCACACTGAGTATAACTTGAGCATATATGACCCCAAAGCTCCCATCTCCAGAGTGACACACTTCCCCCAACAAGGCCACACCTACTCCAATAAGGCCTCACCTCCTAAAAGTGCCGTTCCCTTTGGTCAAGTATTCAGATCTATGAGTCAATGGAAGACACTTCTAACAAACCAACCCATTTCCATTCCCTGAACCCCATACATAGGCTTGTAGCCATAACATAATTTAGAAATACCTTCAATCCAACTACAAAAGTCCCCATACTCTATAGCAGTCTCAACCCTGTTTAAAAGTCCAATGTCTCTTCTGAGAATCATGGCAATCATGGTAATGTACTATAAAATCAAAATTTTTAAAAATCACTTACTTTCAAACTATAATGGCACAGAATATACATTACTGTTCTAAAACATAGGGTAGGGAGCAGAGTGAGGAGATACTGGACAAAAGCAAGACCTAAAAACAGCTGGGCAAACTCCAAACTCTGCATCTCCATGTCTGATGTCTTCAGATGTGCAACTCCTTTCAGCTTGGTTGACTGCAACACACTTCTTTCTCTCCGGCTGATCCACACCCTGTTAGCAGCTTTCCTCAGCTGGTACCCCACACCTCTGGCATCTCCAACATCTTGGAGTCTCCAAGGCAATCCAGGCTTCAACTTAATGACTTCTCTGGGCCTCCATGTAGGGACACCCCTACCGCATACCTGGGCTCAGCATCTTTCCTTAGTCGCAGAGGGAGATTCCATTACCCCTTCCTTCTATTCTTGACTCAAAAGTCAGAGCCACATGGACAAAGCTGCTAAATTCTGCTGCTTTCTGGAGCTGGAATATGCCCCCTCCCTAAGATATAATAGTATATCTTTGCCCGCTTTCTGTTTTCAGTGATTTTCTTCACTGTCTAAGCTTGGCTGTCCTGGAACTTGCTCTGTACACTGACCTTGAGTTCAGAGATCTGCAAGTCACTGTCTCCTGAATGCCAGTGTTAAAGGCACGTACCACATGGACCTAAGCTTTTCTTTAATTCCTTTTCACAAGATGGAGGCATACCTGGGTAGGATCACCACTCCCTTAATTCCATTTAATATCTTTAATCTGTTTATCTCCTTGAACGCAGGATTTAGCTCCATTCCACTTTCTGGTGCCCCTTGAGTCCTTAAGCCATACATTTTGTATTTTTTCTTGCTCAATGTACTCCATTTCATCAAAACGTTCTTCGTAAGCGTGAACACTGGTAACCACAGGACAGAGTCTATATTAGGCTGTTTTGAGATTTCCTTTGCCATTGCAAGTAATCTAAATCTCTTCACCTTATCCTCAGGTAGACTCTTCCAACAATGGGGAAAAGCTGCCACAGTCTTCACCAAAATATCACAAGAACAATCTCTAGGCAACATACTAAAATTCTTCTCCTCTGAAGCTCTTGACCCAGGCCCATACAGTCAAATCACCCTCGGTATCACTGTTTTCTGTGTTTCTACTAGAATGGTCCACTAAGCCCCACTTAAAGCATTCTGTTGCTTTCCTCATCCAAAGTCCCAAAACCCACAATCCTGCAAACAAAAGCATGGTCAGGCCTATCATAGGAATACTCCACTAGTCCTTGGTACTAACTTCTGTCTTAGTTTGGGTTTTATTGCTGTGAAGAGACACCATGACCAAGGCAACTCTTACAAAGGCAAACATTTAATTAGGGCTGGCTTACCGTTTCAGAGGTTTAGTCCATTATCATCATGGCGAGAAGCATAGTGTTGGGCAGGCAGACAGGGTGATGGAGGAGCCGAGAGTTCTATATCTAGATCCAAAGGCAGCCAGAGGGAGACTGTCTTCCACAGGCAGCCAGGACACTGTTCCACACTGGGTGGAGCTTGAGAACTAACAGACCTCAAAGCTCACCCCCACAGGGACACGCTTCCTCCAACAAGGCCACACCTACTCCAACAAGGCAACACCTCCTAATAGTATCACTGCCTGTGATCAAGCATTCAAACACATGAATCTGTGGAGGCCATGCCTATCAAACCACCCCAGGGACCACCTGAACCAAAGTTGAGTTTGTAAAGAAAGCTTACATATCTCTGTTGTGAGTGATGAGGCATGAGCTAAGATATGGTCTGAGGATGAAGTAGTAATAGGACCACCCTTCCCTGTGTAATATAGAATGTCATGGCCTCTTGGTGTTGTAACAGTCACACTGTGGCAGATACAGATAAAAAGATGTGCAGTTGAGGCTGACGGAATTCCATGAGGGGCCTTCCAGGATGGCTGGTGTAGAGTAGCAAGCTTCCCTGATAAATGGGATCTACCACAAGATTGATCATAAGATAACCCCTTTCCAAATAACTGACAACATCCCTGGAAGTTGCATGTATGGAATGAGATCATAAGCTGTCTTCAGGGAATAAAACCGTAAGAAGTCTGCAGTATCGGGCTGGAGAGATGGCTCAGTGGTTAAGAGCACCGACTGCTCTTCCAGAGGACCTGGTTCAATTCCCAGCAACCACATGGTGGCTCACAACCATCTATAATGGAATTAGATGCTCTTTTCTGGTGTGTCTGAAGAGAGCAATAGTGTACTCATATACATTAAATAAATCTAAAAAAGAAGAAGAAGAAGTCTGCAGTAACCGTTCATGTCCCTTATCATGAGATAAGACATGCAACTGAAGGTGAGCTCTCTGACCAGGAAAAAAAAAATCTGTCCACATAAAGGAATAATTATAACAAAAAGAAAACCATGCAGATGGAAGCAGAGTTGAGAAGACAAAAGGAAAGAGAGTTCAAAGGAGGTCTCTGCTGATAACTTGCTAATAAGCTTGGGTGCAGGCAGGATCAGCACGGGTCTTGTACAAGTAGGAACGCTGAGAAATATAACCATGCACCCTTCCTTGAAGCAAAAGCTGCACAGTCTAAGCCCCTGATGGACGAGCTCATAGTAACTCATAGTAGCCATAGGAAGACATGGTTATTGAAAGGCAAGTTTCCCCATTAGTATCAGAAACTGGAGGACAAATGAGGGATGGCAGGCATTACCCAGGGAATTGGAACATTACCCAGGCAGTGTGTCATGCCCAATCCACTGGGTCAAATAGGACTGAGTTCACAGAGCATCAGAAAAGATTAGGGAGTCTCACGTCTGCTGTGGAGCTAGAGTGGCTTCGCTAAGGCCCATGGTGGGACATGATTTTTACAAGTTAGAACACGTTCTAGCAGATATGAAGGATTTAGACTAACATGTAAACGGGACCCATGGAATGCTAAAGCAATAAAGACCAGATGGGAAAAAGAAAAAACAAAAAAACAAAGAAACCCTTTCTGGGTCACTCAAAAGCAAATGTGGCCAAGATCTGTGTTGTGCTAGAGTTCCTAGGGAAGAAGTTGACACAAGGCCAATTTGTGTCCTAAAGGCTTTTAATCCTGAACAGCAACTCTGGGAGGATAAATGATAAAAATGATACAGATA
This sequence comes from Mus caroli, assembly GCF_978045245.1. Lineage (NCBI taxonomy): Eukaryota > Metazoa > Chordata > Mammalia > Rodentia > Muridae > Mus > Mus caroli. The sequence goes on along the minus strand of NW_028227265.1, from coordinate 38,709,100 downwards.
AAAGAGATGGACCTCAGGGCTGGACCGTTAGCACCACAGCGTAAGCATGTACAACAGGGTCCTACTCCCGGTGGGCGCTGAGCTATTCTGTGCAGCTGGAGGCTGCCCGACAAACATGTTTGGGGTGGGGAGATATATGTATGGTAGTCCCACATCAGTATCCCAGATGGAACGATGGGCCAGTCCGTGAAGAATGCCTGTAATTGTGGAGGGACAGCTAAAGCAGTAGCTCCTATCCAGGTAGCTGTACTTACCACTGATCTTTTAAAGACAAGAAAATAAAAAGACAAAAGGTAAATGGGGGAAAATCCCACCATAGCCTATGCCAATAAACACTAACACAATGGTTAAAGAAGTTGAACAATGCCGGGCGTGGTGGCGCACGCCTTTAATCCCAGCACTCAGGAGGCAGAGGCAGGCAGATTTATGAGTTCAAGGCCAGCCTGGTCTACAGAGTTTCAGGACAGCCAGGGCTACACAGAGAAACCCTGCCTCAAAAAAACCAAAAAAAAAAAAAAAAAAAAGAATTTGAACAAGGGTACCCTGTGTGAGAACTTGCCTTGGGGTACTGGATTGTGTCCACTTAAAAAAAAAAGGGGGGGAGGGTCATATACCCCATACCAGCCTCAAACACACTCTGTGTTAGAGAATGACTTAGAACTTCAGACACTCTTTCCCCCATCTCCCAAGTCTTTAGATTACAGCTGTATACTACCAAATCCACTTTAACTTTGTGTGGTGCTGGGTGTTGGATCCAGGGCCAGGCAAAAAGAGTCGACATGGTAACAACTCAGCTACATCTCCAGCCCAGATTCTTCTTTGATATATTTTGAGCTGCTGACTTCTTTCGTTGTTTTGGTTTGGTTTGTTGTTGGTTTTCAGAGACAGGGTCTCACTGTATAGCTCTCAATGTCCTGGAACTCATTATGTAGACCAGGCTGGCCTCGAACTTACAGAGATTCATCCACCTGCCTTCTGTCTCTGCCTCTGCCTCTGCCTCTCAGGTACTGATTAAAGGCATGTGACACTATGCCTGGCTGAAGCTGATTACTTCGGGGATCAATTGACACTTGTTTTGAATGGACTGCTGTGGGCCTTCGGGGACTCTGCCAAGCATCTGTAGAAAGGTGTAATTACCAAGACAGTACACTGATAGCATCTTAAATGTTTCATGGATTTAGGAAAGCAGCTGAAAGACCAAGGGTGCATCTCAAGGAGAGAAGACAGGCAATCAGTTAGATAGGGTGCATGGGCCTCAGCTGTGAAGTTCTTGGGAGTCTTATATTGGGTAAGGTGCACATGACATCCTACAAGGTAAATGGGGAAAATCCCACCATAGCCTATGCCAATAAGCATTCACACAATGGTTAAAGAATTTGAATAAAGGTGCCCTGTGTGAGTGGAGAAA